>NC_083535.1:625000-1250000 GCF_032362555.1 Amyelois transitella | reverse complement strand
TGCATTGAGATAGTTTTGTTAAAAATATAAGAAGAAAGTAAAATGTCAGACAAGTTTTATGTGTGGATAAGTTTTATATGTGGATAATAAAAAGAACAATAAAATATTGCCATTAAATAAATAACGTGTACTTTAATTGAAATTACAATTTTCATTTAGTGTCTTGACACGTGTAGCTTCATGTAAAAATGATAAGGTGTGCAATGTAATATCTACAGGATGAGTGGATATAGATACAGGTGAAAAACAAAACTGACATGAGAAATATTTATTCGAAAAAATAATAATAATAAAAATTCATCGACAATTAATATTTCTAATTATATAAGTGAATAATCTTAAGAAAATTAAATAGTATCAATATCATGTGATAATAAATATCAGTCGTCAAATATTGAGGAACACAATAGTTGTTTGAGGCCAGTAATCGTTACTGATGTTAAAAGCAGTTCTACTGAAAAACTTTTCAATAAAAACACATATAAACAACAAATAAATAGGATTATAATTATATCCTTTTCTATTAAGAACCAATTTTATACCGGTTCCCAACATTTAAAATCCTTTTTGCACATGGCAACACCTTAATATATAAAAAAATAGACGAAATCGTAAATACAATGATTGTATTGAAAGTATACTAAAATAACATATAGCTACAAACATTTACATGCTTCAAATATATAACAGTTATCTAAATGAGTACTACAAGTTTCGTTTGGGAAGGCATCATATATGAATTTATAGTGTTAAAACAGTCGTCTGCATGGTTAAATAAACATACAACATAGTTTTGCTTTTGCTTAACAAAAGTTAAGCTAATTTCGTAAAAGCCAAAGTTGAGATATCATTATTACCTTTAAATTAATTAATTCAAAAGTAAAAATCATTAAAAAGGTTCAGGAATTAAAAAAGGCTAATCTAACTCGGCTATTGTTCTGTTCATTATGGTTTTGATTTCTGCAAAGAATTAAGCGAAAAACTATATTGTATGAGCTTCCAGGCCGTTCAAGACATCCAGGCGACATTTCAAGCGTTTCCAAATTCGACTATTTCTAAGATCCTAATGATGGTAAATATCGTTTGTACGGTGGGTGCGTGCGCGGCGAGTTTGGATCAATGGTCAAGTCTGGCAGGCTGTGGCCGCCGATCCCGGGGCTCTGCGGCTGGACCCGGAGGGTGTTGGAGCTGCCAGGGTTCACTTGGAGACCGGAGGGCCCCGGGCCCAGGCTGTAGCCTGAGCCGTGAGCAGACAGCCGAGGGTTCAGCTTGCTAGGGGACGCCGGCTGCTGACAAAATGGTTGTGGTGTATTTGCTGTCCCCTTTTCAATTTGCCCAGTTATTCTTAAGAATTACCAGGATTCTTTCGGAAAAAATGCAGTGAAATGTATAAATCTCGCTCCCGAAATTATGGTAAAATCTCCCAGATCTTTTATGGGTAAGATGTCCCTATGAAAACAAAGTTGGCACTTTCCTCCCATGGACAATGGCGATGGCCACGACGAATGTATTTTGATCGAATCGGAGTCGTCTTATGTAAAGCATAAAAAGTACGCAGATTCCCGTTGAGTTATTTACACATTTATATAATGAAGTAAATACTGGTCAATATCATCATTCCAAAATCCTGGTCATTGTGTGATCTGGTCCCTTCCCAGAAAGGGCGAAAACGGAACTAATGAAAATAAACAAAAGAAGATAAATAATTAAATTCCATGCTCGTCCTACAAATCCATACTCCTTTCAACTGAAATCTTACAAAATCAAAAGAAATTGATAATCTAGCGAAATATCCGAGTGATCGAGTTTCGCGATTCATCTAAGTCTACAATAAAAGCCTTCGATAAATCTTATCCAATGAGAAATGTAAACATTGGAATCGATTCCTGCCCTGATTGAGCCATGACCATCGTGGCTCTATATAAGGCCTTTCGTCCACTAAATAAACCGGAGGGAAAGTAAATAAAAAAAGCGTAAAATCCGGCCAAAAAATAACTTGTTTTTTCGATGATCACGCTTCTTTTCCGTAGAGGTATAATAGGCTGAAACAAGATCTTTCCATTTGCCACGATGCCTACATTCTTTTACTTTATTTTTTTTTCATGCAAGCTCGTTAATTTCGGATGCACTTGACCTGACCTTTCCCAGAACGTCCTCGATGTGATCAAATTACATTCGTTTAGGAATTTCACATTCAACGGTCACATTTACACACGTCTCCTGAATTGCTTTGCAGTGGAGGCTAAGTTTCAGGCTCGATTACAGCAAAGAAGTATTGTAAAATTATTTATGAGTGTTCTTGTTGACACATTTCTAACTAGACCTATCAAAACATCAAAATATTTTTTCGGATTTAGGTTTGTTTGTAAGAAATCATTCTCAACTTAAAAGAACAAAACAAAACCCAGATATTTACTACGACATTAAAAATGCATGGAAGTTGACCGAAAAAAATAAATGCTGTGCCGTAAATCAAAATGGCGTCGGCCATGTAACGAGAGAAGGGCCTAAATCATGGAAATAAATTATTATTGGCCAATAAAATACACCTGTTGTTAATGGCCAGATTAGGGGTTCAAATCTCCCGCCATTTTATGATGGGAAAAACATTGACCTTTAGAAAACTTTGGTCAGGATAGATAATTGAAGTTACGTCTTGTTATTTTGTATTTTTAATGCAGCAAGTTGAGCTTTGTCGCTTTGTGAGCGTATTATAAAGACTCTAAACATAAGTTATGTACTTATTCTTGATGCCTTCTATTATATAAAACAATGTTCAGTCGAACGAATGAACTGACAGTGTCAGTCACCAATTCTAAGGTGGACCGCCGAAGACTGACGTCCCAATTCGATTTTTAAGTACAAATCAATAATCCTAAATCAGGTTAAGTGAGAGAAGTCAATTATAAGAGTACTCACGGTGTTCTGCTGCTCAGGCACTATGGTCTCCGACTCACTCTCACTGACCACGTTCACCGTTATTGGAGACACGACTGTGGACAAACGATGATCTTTATAACTCGTTATTAACTTAGTTAGAAGTCCATGTCAACTGTTTTCACCAATAAATATACATACATATGTACATATGGTCACGTCTATATCCCTTGTGGGGTAGTCAGAGCCAACAGTCTTGAAAAGACTGATAGACCACGCTCAGCTATTTGGCTTAATGTTAGTATTGAGATTCAAATAGTGACAGGTTGCGAGCCCATCGCCTAAAAACGAATCCCAAGTTTGTAAGCCTATCCCTTAGTCACCTTTTACGACATCCATAGGAAAGAAAGTGGTCCTATTATTTTTTGAACTGGTGCCGGGAACCACACGGCACTAAATAAATTTACTGATTGAAATTAGGGAAAATATATATTGGACGGATTCTCATGAAATTAACTTTCTCTCTCTCTCTCTGTCTCTTATCTTCGCATGTTCCCAGTTGCACCCTCCGCCACAATGCTTCGGTATCTAGGATCCACTTTCCGACACTTTTCCTTCCATTTCGTCCGGTTCGCGGCGTCTTCTGTTTTAAGACTATTAGCACTCATATCATCACTTTCTATCTGACGTCAAGCCAGTATTTCTTAGGCGTTCTCCTTCCACCTAGACCTATTGATTTGATGAAGTTATCTACACGTGTAGAATATACATACATACATACATAAAATCACGCCTCTTTCCCGGAGGGGTAGGCAGAGACTACCTCTTTCCACTTGCCACGATCTCTGCATACTTCCTTCGCTTCATCCACATTCATAACTCTCTTCATACAAGCTCAGCGGTTTCGGGTACTTTTGACCTGACCCTTTACCAGGACGTCCTTAATTTTATCAAGATACGTTCGTCTAGGTCTTCCACTCCGACCTTTCCCTCCACACTCTCCTATAATCTGAAATAATATATAAGATACTCTTATCCTGAAATTCTTAAGTCTTGAAGCCTGGGTATTGATGAAAAAGAATCAGTTTGCTCACCATTAGGTCCCGCCTGGTCCTTGCTGTTCTCTGGAATTGGCTGCTCAGTGCTGCTGCCTGCCTTGATGAGGGGGCGGCTGATTCCCGAGGGACCAGGCTCGTCGTGGGAAGCGGCGCTGTACAAAATTAATATGACTTAGTATGGGACAAAGGCTTAATATGATTAAGTCTGGAACAAAGGCTTTCTTCCCTCGTTACCCAGATTTTTCCAAAACATTAAGATAATCTTCAGGTATCTATTTAAAGTTCTGAACGTGAAGTATTGTCGATCATATTAATTTCTGATAAAACAATGCATATACATATGAAACTACTGATTAAATTTTCGAAAAAATCCTATGGTGTTAGAACTGAAAGATAGAAGCTGATATGAACAAAGTCGCTGATAAAAAATACATACATACATACATATGGTCACGTCTATATACCTCGTGGGGTAGACAGAGCCAACAGTCTTGAAAAGACTGATCGGCCACGTTCAGCTGTTTAGCTTAATGATAGAATTGAGATCCAAATAGTGACAGGTTGCTAAAAAATTGTATTGATAAAAAAGTTGTAGTACCAAAAGTGGAAATCAGAACATTGACGTTTTATTTACCTGGTAGACTGCTGGAAGCTAGACAGCCTGGAATTCCTGGAGCTGCCGCCAGTGGAATTGCGCATCATCGGGTGGCGCAGTGCTCCGGATGTGCGAGGGCCACTGGTGCCTGAAGATAAAAGGGTTATATAAAACCTGCCGATAATCTGATGTGATACCTTTCAAGGCAATGATGGTATGAGTTAGTACCTACCAACATACTATACATGTTTGAAATACATGTATAGTCTTTCACAGTGACTCTTCACTTCACTTCACTTCAAAGTGAAGAATCACTGCGCTGCAAACAATAAATGAAGTAGACAATAAAGTTTTTCCTAAATAAATAAATCTAATATAGTTTACCATCAAAAGAATCAGTGACGAAGGATCCCTGTGAGAAGTCGTAGTCGGTGGAGGTCCCCATGCTGCGGTGAAGCATAGTGGCGGTTCGTTCTCGGGCTTCCCGCTCGATGTTGGCGTCTTCAGAGCTCTGGGCAGAAGTTTTATCATTTAGGACACAGCCATGTTATTAAAGTGCCGACTCGTGACCGAAGATCTTGCAAAGGTGATAAAGATTTGTAGGAAATGAAAATTAAAGCATAGGACGTTGTGGTTCACGGATAATGGTTCAGAATAAGACCACTCCATCTCTTTCCCATGAATGTATTTAAGAGGAAACTGAGTATGCGCAAGCTCCCATGGAAGAGAAGAAAAATAAAGTATAATGAGCAGCTGCTTCTTTTCCGTAAAACTGTAAAAGTCAGTCAAAGGATAGGCTTATAAACTTGGGATTCTTCAAATAGGTTCTACATTAAGCCATCAGAATTCGAGCTCAGTCTTCGTATAAATATTACACGTTGGTCATCGGTTACTGCCAACGTTACGGTAACACATACATACATACACATAATCACGTCTATATACCATGCGGGGTAGACAGAGCCAACAGTCTTAAAAATACTGATTGGCCTCTTGGATAGTATTGAGATTCATGTAAAGTGACAGGTTGCTAGCCCGTCGCCTAAAAGAAGAATCCCAAGTATATAAGCGCATCCCTTAGTAGCCTTTTACGATATCCATGGGAAAGAGATGTGGTGGTCCTATTCTTTTTTCTATTGGTGCCGGGAACCGCACGGCAGACGGTACGGTACGGTAACACATTTTACGTAAATTCACTAAGCCGTTATTCTTGGAAGATTGCTTTGCTGAAGACAATCTTCTCCACCTCGACCAGTCTTCGAATCCAGTGTGAAATTTAATGCCCAATAAATATTTCAATAAACATATGCAATTCCGTGGCCACCTCGTTCTGAAGTCAGTGGTTCGCGCGATCGAATGACCTTACGAGTTACAACAAAGCGAAATTGAATTTCTGATTGTACTGCACTGTTTTTTATTGCATTTTACCTTTAGTTGAAGAAAGAGGTAAATAAAGCTATATATAGACATAGCCTAAAAGAAGAATCCATAGTTTATAAGCCTGCCCCTTAGTCGCCTCTACTTTATTGTTTAACAATTTTGTGTTCTAAGAGTTGTCAAGAATTTTAGTAGTAGGTATTAGCTTTTGCTCGCTATAGCCGCCATTTTTTTTTTTGGGATATATCATAAGTACCTACATTTAGTCCTTCTCAGTAGTAGCTCCTAATGTGAAGTGTTCATAACATACATACATAAAATTACGCCTCTTTCCCGGAGGGGTAGGCAGAGACTATCTCTTTCCTCTTTCGTCCTGGTGAAGGGTCAGGTCAAAAGTACCCGAAACCGCCGAGCTTGTATGAAGAGAGTTATGAATGTGGATGAAGCGAAGGAAGTATGCAGAGATCGTGTTCACATTAAATAAAAAAAAAAAACAGGGTCGCAGGCAAGTGTTGTTCAAGTTTTGAACTGAAAGTCGCAAGGGGAACAAACTTGATAAGTCGTGAATTGATTGGTTTGTTTACAGCCGATTTGATTGATCTATGTTGATTCGCCCTTAAACCTTCGGGGTTATTAGTGAGGATCGGTGTAATGCCTCACGGGGCGGTGGTGAAGGCGTTAGCATAATAAACTGGAGGTAGTGAATGCGAATTCTGCGGACCAAATAAATATTGCTTCATTTCATAACCCTAACAGCATTATACGAGTATATCGTTTGATAATCCGATAACAAACATGACCTGCGGGGTTCCCGACTCTTTAGTATATTGAATCACTCCATCTATCCACCCATGGATGTCGCAAAAGGCGACTGAGGGAATTCCCATTCACATAGTGCAGCTTTTGACCATGATCCTATACGGTAACTCATGCATCCCCTGCAAAGGTTTCGGAGGTATGACGTCACACGGTCAAAGGCGCCCCCAGGGATCCAGAGATCTTGCTACCGGGACTAAAGTCAGGAGGAAGAAGAGACGAGGTATTCCACTCACCGGCATTGGGCTTGAAGCGCTGCCTGCGTTGTCTGACGAAGAGTCCCAGTCTACCTCGGACAAGTCCCGGCATGGGTTCCGGCAATGCCATACACCCAGGTCGTAAGACAGCCTGGCTTCGCGGACCTTCGCCTCCCACATCTGAAACAGGATTCTGGCGTAATTTCTCCTCTATATTTTTATTGAAAAGTCTTAAAAATACTGTTAAACCTTCATGGTTTCAATATCAATAACGAACACCCTGGCCATTGTATATTGTGTCAAGTGGATTAAAAATAAGAACTACTTCTTATTCTCTCCTGTCATCTGCTGTGTCTTGTCTTATGTGTATCTAAGATTTTATCTAAATGAAATAAACTAACGTACTCAATGCACTCTCTGCTTTCACTTATTCTAACAAATACTGATAGGCCACGTTCAGCTGTTTGGCTTACTGATAGAATTGAGATTCATATAAAGTGACAGGTTGCTAGCCCGTCGCCTAAAAGGAGAATCTCAAGTTTATAAGCCTATCCATTAGTCGCTTTTACCACATCCATGTGAAAGAGATTGATTGGTCTTATTCTTTTTTCGTTTTAGGTGCCGGGAATCACACGGCACAATATTTTTATCAATTAAGTAAAATAATAATTAAAAAAAATAGTCTAATGAAAAATTAAAATGAGATTTAATTAAAAGCTAATCTTGATCGAATTAAAGAAAAGCAAGTTCATAATTTTGGACATTAATTAATGTTGCGTAGTCACCTCTCTGGAGAGGAGCCCGGAGTATACCTTTGACCAAGACTCCTAGATTGTGCGAGTCTGATTTTTACCCGAAGCGATTCCCGTCTGACCTCTTTAACGCTCTTATTTTTATTTATGCTCTCCTCTGTTCTTTTCTTAAGTTTTTAAGAATCTAATTATGCTGCAATAAACATTTACATATACTTGCCTTTAGTGATCCAGAACCCTCGGCCAACTAATCGGCCAATTTGTATGAGAGAGCATTAAAAAATAATTATCATTCTTAATATCATCATACTATACATATCATTACAAAATTTAAACCTCCTCATAAATAAAAATGCTAAAGTTTTTGAGAAATAGCTTAAAGGTGGCTAGAATTTCGGCCTAAGAACCAACAATTCAACTAAAGAAATGTATTTTGAGAAAATATAGGCCTGATACAAGAAATAAAACATACATACATTATAATCACGTCTAAACCCCCTGCAGGATAGACAGAGCCAACAGTCTTGAAAAGTTTCAGGCCACGTTTGGCTTAGTGATAGAATTGAGATTCAAATAGTGACAGGTTGCTAGCTAGCCCATCGCCTAAAAGAAGAATCTCAAGTTAATAAGCCTATACCTTAGTCGCCTTTTACGACATCCACGGTTACGAGACGGAGTAGTCCTACTCTTTTTTTATTGGTGCCGGGAACCACAAGGCTAACAAAGAAATAGACTGTATAATATTGGTATGTATGGGTTAACGTGCCTTCAGGGAGCCTGCACCAGCTGGCATTCCTGGATCAGGTTTTCCGGCTTCAGTCACGGCGAACCCAAACTGGGAGGAACCCACGTCGTCAACCACCACGAAAACTATCGCCACAATGTCCTTGGCCTTGTTCAGACGAGGGTAATGCATCGTCTTGTCTATCATGAATTTCGGTCTGAAAATTGTTTTGTATGTTAGAAAGTAGATTGACTTAGGGTCTGCTGGAAGAGATTTCTATTGAAATATTAGCTGTCCCGGTAAACGTTGTTTTGTAATACCTATAAATAGTTTTTAAGTAATTTCTAGTTAAAAAAATGTTAAGGCTGAATGCTCCTGTATATAATTTTGTGTACGTAAATAAATAAAACTGTTAAAGAATTATTTATTCATAATTTATAACAATCCATCGACAATTTGCATCTGTCGTTATTATCTGATGGCATCTTGATCATTTTAAACAGCATAATGACTTTATAAGTTTAATTCCGTTAATTTTGTTTTTAATTAAAGTAAAATAAAGATTATTTAATAATAGGGTTTCAAATAAAAACAATTTTTTTTGTAATTTAATTTTCATTAGGTAGTTTTATGATTAGTACAAAAAATGGAAATATGTGTTAGAAATTCTAGCCTAATGTCGAAGCAATACCTATATTATTTATTATTATTTTAAATAAATAAAATAATAATAATATAGGTATTGGTTCCATTTGTATGTATGAGTATATGTAGGTATGTTAAAAATCATTACCTGATCATCCTGAAGGGATTCCCCTTGGTCTGCCTCTTGCAAATCAGGATCATATCAGTCAGGAGTATAATGTGCACGTCAATCTGAAACATTCCCGGGACATTCCCGTTCAATGTTAATACCCAAGGGTGTAATTACTGTGAGTTGCAACTTACATTTTGGAAAATCGCAGATCGCAGGCAGTTTTTTTTTACTTAATAATTGTACAAATCTATGTGAAAAAAATATGATACTTAATTAAAATTCGAAGGTATATTTTTTAAAAAGAAACCCAGATCAACATATATCTATACTGATAGAAGTGTAATTATAATTACAAAGAAGGTCCATAGGACATAGTAAAAAAAAAATATGATTCAATAAAAGTAAAAAAAAAATCCATTCAAAATAAAACGATGATTGTCAATAAACAATGAGGCAATCTTACACTGACTCCTTAGTATAGACATACATTATTAATTATAATGTTTTATAATCATTTCTAGTATCATATAACGGATTGATAGAATTCGCCTGTAAAAACAGCATTGCAAGCACAAAACACGCACAGCTCAGTATTCTTCTACAGTTAAAATAGCAAAGGGTCTTTTCACATCGCTTATCTCTCCTTATTTCTTCTATTACTTAGTTCCGAATTGCCATTAACACCATTCGATATAAAGAAACCCCCGCCGACTGCACCCGTTTTAGCAATCTAGGTTACTGTGCTGCTTTTGTATAGGAATTAAGTCTTAATTCTTTAGAGGAATGCATTACTAGTGCATTAGGTGTACGAGTACTCAAAAAGTACTTCATCCAGTAGAAACAAAGAAATCACCACTTTAATTTAAAGTGCTTGCACTTATTTGAAACGTATTTAATGGTTTAAACTTATTTGTAGGTACTTCAAAAATAAATTGCATTTAGTATAGTGAATTAATCAATTTAGCACGGCATTCGCATTAATAATTCGCAACAGCTAACTTAAAATAAAACATACATTAAATTTATAAATGTGGATTCAAATAAGCTGTAATTTTAATATGAAAAGGTATCAATGCGGAAAATTAACTGAATGAACCAAACTTTCAATGCTACATTATTTTCAGCCAAATGCGGATTAAAAGCCACAATACATACATGGAAATATTAATGAGGGCTGATACTTTAGCATTTAAATAAACATTAAGCATGAAGGTTATGCACGCTGTAACATTTAATAAAATTAAAAGCGTTCACGGTTGATTTCCTAATGGCATTCGACCGAGATAAGCTTTGGCGATTCACAGGATCTAAAAAAACTTATAAGCCGTATAAAAACTCCTTACAACACGCGAACAAAAAACTGACCACACAAAGCATGACAAAATTAATAACTAACGGACACTAAATAAAAGTCCACTTTAAAAAGTAAACTCATTTAAGTGTCCCTTTATCCGATGTCACGTTCGAATCCACTTTTACAAATTGCCTTAAATCAAAACTCAATTTGTAGCATGCACCAGAACTCGACGCCGGCAAAATTGTCAGTTCAAATTTACAGAAAGTCACTGAAAATATTAACCCTTTAGGTGAATGAATCTTTCAACGTTTTAAAGAGATTTATTTTAAGTGGCTTTGATGTCAGTTCAAAGGGCAAACATATAGGTTATAGATCGGGTTGTTTGCTAGAAAACGGCTACGGTCAGTTTGGTTTTTACAGATGTTGTTGTGAATTATATGCTACAGATTATAATTATTTTAAACTCGAACGTTCCTTTTTTTTTCTCTTACTTAAAAATGAATTGCACTGTTTTATAGAACTTTATTATTTTGATCATAAGCTTTAAATTTGGGCAATTTGAACTGGTCCCCGTAAGTAGGAGATGGTATTGTGTTAAACCAGTTGTTTTTAAACAAATTGAACGCTAATATTACATTCAAACAGTTTTCTAGCAAACTAATTTTAAGCAAGTTCGGACATGTCCATATAAATTGGAATACATTTAAATTCCGATTTGTATGGACGTATCTAGTCTAGGTCTTGCCTCCTTATGGTTAATATGGTCTTTGAAACGCAGGTCTCCTTGGAAGATCAGGCATCGGCTGTGACTCGGCACGCAGTTCAGCATAGGGGCTCTAAGATGCAGGTGAGCGTGTACTTTGTAATGCTTCTCAATCTCTTCGTCTTTGAAGTCCTGTGTAAAGATTTGTATCATTTAGACCTGCTTTGTACTTCGCTGCCGTGGGAATTTACAGGTTTACCCGGGAAGTTGAAGATTATGTTGTTTCTGTAGGTTTTGTCTTTCTATATGCCAAATATAATCAAAATCGGTCCTGTAGTTTATTTGTCACACAAAAGTACAATTCTTTATATTTTATTGCATTTTATGTGCCATGTCCAATATGGGTTAGATAAGACCCTGTAAAGGTTACGGAGGTCAGACGGGAGTCGTTTAGTGTGAAAAGCAAACTAACAGAATCCAGGATCATGTTTAAAAGCACACCCACGGGTTCCTCCAGTGAGGTGAGGGTTCAATTGGGACTATCGCTAAGCGGGAAATAATATTATTTAAAAAAATTGTTCATTTCTACGATAAACAGCTATATTAATGAATTACAGGCCTTTGATTATAAAAATGTCTTTAAAAATTCGGGATTCCAGTGGAATATTCCAAAATTGAAAGTCTTTTATGTTTGATAATAATAATAATGTTATAACTTACAACTTCGTATGGGTCGATGATGGTGCCGAGGTAATCGAGTTTTTCCAATTCCTCCTTCTGGCGAATGCAGCGGTTGAGGTCCAGAACGTAGCCCTTCGCGTAGGTTTCCTGTGGACAACAAATAAATTTCACATAATTATCATGGTACGATCATAATCATCAAACTTATTGAAACTGATGGTATAAATGTGAAATTTTATCAGTATTAAGTCATCCACATAAATCTTTTTTCTCCTGACATAGTACATAGTTCCGTTCATCTTACCTCTGGACCCTGGGCGAGAATATGACCATGATGCTGGCTTGGGTGAGTCAGGTTGTCACATTAAGCGACTCCCGCCTCCTCAACCTTTGCAAGGGAACCTAACCCAGTTTTCCTGAATGTGCAGGTTTCCTTACGATGTAGCAACCTTTGGCTTCCCTCCATACTGATGAATATGCAATAGTACTTAAATAACGCCAGGATGACGACCACGATGATGATGAACTCTTAGATCATGATTTAAGTGATGACCTAGTTGTAATTAAGTTCTATATAGTTTTGCAATACTCGCAAAAGTTAATATAAAAATCTGATTTAAGATAATGTTCAACTCATGTCATGCAAATTAAATTCTTATGCGAATAAAAATAATATTTGATTTATGTATGTGTTACGGTGAAAGTGATTAATTGAAAATAATGAATAATTGCGGACTATTATAAAAAAATACATGATCAATGCTCACATTTGTCGGTGATTATTTATAAATAAACCTTAATTGGTGATAATAAAAAGTCGGTGGTCGAATGGGCAAGGTGCAAGGTAAGGTTGTGTGTGGCGCAAAAAGGGCACAGGTTCGAATCCCACTTTGGTCATGTATCAATGAGGAGGTCAGACGGGAATCTCTTCCTGTAAAAACATGATTCACCCAATCCAGGGTCCATGGCATACCCCGGGCTCCTCTCCAGAGTGGTGGTAGGGAGAAGTGACAATAGAAGATAATAAAATTTTGAAACTTACGTATCGTAGCTGACTAAAAATGTAATTAGATGAAGAGGAGGTGCTGAGGGGTAGAGCCTCAGGCGTAATGGAAAAAAACTAGCAATAAGAACCCCCCATTATGCCGGTATTAAAAATGAAATTATAAGGCTAAATTATGAATTATATATTGAACAATGAATTCTCTCGTCCACATTTCGATTCTAAGTTTGGATATTTGTGAAGTTGACGTTATTGAAGAAAATGCTGCAGTGCAGTTTCTAACCGCTTCTTCTGCACTGACGCCTTGGAAGCGGCGGTATACTTAGTTTTAAGTAATTTATTTGCCGTCAACCAATGTTGTGAAACCAAAAGATTTGACAATTATTAAGATAGTATCTTATAATAATGAATAAAAATTTTGAATTTGAATTTGAATTTATGCGCACACTAACTTCAAACTGTGCCATTAAGAGCAAGGATGGGTAAGGTTTGGATAGGTGTCACAAGCCTTATAATATTATTAAGGTAAAAGGCACATTCATAAAATGGAACTTTTGTAATAAGAATGGGTAAGGTTCCCCTGCAAAGGTTGAGGAATTCAGATGGGAGTCGCTTTATGTTTACCTGACTTACCCGACAGGAATCGAAGGCGGACCCTGGGCCCCTCTCCAGGGGCACAGTATAATAAAGAGTACTTTTTATCTGGACGGGTGAGGATGTAGCCAATTAACGGTTACAGAAACAAGGTGTCAAAAAATACGGTCAAATTGAGAACCTCCTCCTTTCTTGAAGTTGGTTAAAAAGACCTGTCTCTGAAAATATGTTTGATTTACATACATGAATGTAATCACATCTTTATCCCTTATGGGGAAGACATCAGGGGTGGACAGAGCCTATAGCAAATAGACTGAAAGAAGATGATGGAAGAGATTTAGGTTAGACTTACTCGACCTTGGGTCTCATGTTATTACGACCAATGTATAGCGAATTATTTATACTCGTAATAATTGCTTGAAGTAAAAAAAAAATAACTTTTGTCAAATCACGCGATATTACCTATTAATAATGTCGGAAAAAAATTATTAATAATTTTCAATTAATCAAATTTACCGTAACGTTTCTACAATAATTTCCTTACCATGGCCAATAGTTTCCTTACCATGGCCTCGAGAGCTGTCTTCTCTGGTTCGGTCTCAGTGTTTTGGATAATCCTGCGCAGGATCAGGCCATATTTGGTCATGCGCTGCATGGGTTTCACTAGAATATCTGCTAGCTGCAGCCTATAGGGAAACAAGATTACATTCCTTTTATCTATTCCTTATTATTCCTAATATTACAAATGCGAAAGTAAGCTTATGTGTTTGTTTGTTGCCTCATCACGCGTTATCTTCGGAACCAATATTCTTGGAAAAAAAATATTAAAATACAACTATCTAAAGCGAGGTATGTAAGAACTATCGTTTTATTTTATTAAATAAAAGACGCGAGAAAAATTACACAAACTAATTAAATATTTACTCTTATAAAAAAATTAAAAGTAATCCAAAAAAAAAAAAAATAGGAAAAAAAGACAATATGTACATTATGTACCTTTCAAAATTTCTTATTATAAATAGTGTCACAGTACAGAAAAATGAAATGAAAAGACACATACCTCTTGCAAGCGCTATGACCATGGCACCAAGTGAGATAGGTCATGAAATCCACGTTGGTGTTCAAAGAGCGAAGATAGTCCAGGGCCTTGGTCTGCTCGCAGACGAAGCGCTCGTAAGGGATGAACACTTCGCGGAAGCGGAAGAAGCCCGGCATCATCAGATCGGTGTTCAATCTGAAAGGAATGTATCATTAGTATCGTGAAGATACTGTTGTTGTGATACTAACTGTAATTTTGATAGAATAATGCCTTTTAGAGGAAGTGTGGGCAAGGAAAAATCCACTTGTCACGATCCCTTTGTCTCTTTCGTCTCATTTTCATTGATCATTCTCTTCATGCAAGCTCGGTTCAGGGTACTTGACTTGACTTTTACCTGAATCTCCCCGATTGGATTTTTCAGTTCATATACTTACATACATATAATCACGTCCATATCCTCTGCGGGGTAGACAGAGCCAACAGTCCTCAAAAGACTTATAGGCCACGTTCAGCTTAATGATAGAATTGAGATTCAAATAGTGATGGGTTGTTAGCCCACGGGATAAAGACGTGATCTGATGCAAGCAGAAATGCCCTGGTAATACTCGTAGAAACTAGTCTGGTTTTCGGTCGCAATAAAACTCAGCATATTGCATGCTTTCCTTTCGATAATCGGCAGTCAAGGTGAAAAGAGCCGCCGATGGTAATGGCAGGTGCTAGGCAACGGCGAAGGTTTCGTGAAACACGTTTGAATTATAACCATAGAGAAAGTATACAAAGTAGAGCGTACATACATCCTACTACTATTATAAAGGCGAAAGTTTGTATGGATGTATGGATGTTTGTTACTCTTTCACGCAAAAACTACTGAACCGATTACCATGAAATTTGGTATGTAGGTAGCTGAAGACCCAGAATAACACATAGGCTACTTTTTATCCCAGAGTTCCCGCGGGATTGATAGGGTTTCCATGCGGACGAAGTCGCGGGCGGCCTCTAGTACATACATAAAATCACGCCTCTTTCCCCAAGTACATATAATATACAAACAAACAAACAAATATTTTTATACTACGGTCTACCAATCATCTTCAAAAAATGTTTAAATGTACATATATTGACCGCAGCTAATGTAGAAACAGCATGTCGGATTCCAATATAACAGATTACAAATTAAGTAGAGCGTAGTTGGTCAAAAGGCTCTGAAATGCACACAGATAACTCTTTTCTGAGTTGAACATTTATATCTTCACTTGTCAGGTTCATCGTGTATTTTTGACCTTGACATTGGCAAAATCATCGTTTTGTTGAACGATGGGGCCTAAATATTAAAAAGTGAAGAGAAGTGATAGTTTAATTCCTCATTGGCGCTTGAAACGCGAGGGTTAAAATTGCGGGAAAACCAACAGATTCAGTCAACTGGATGTGAGCATGACCCAATATGGATTAGACTCCTCTGGAATGCTTGCCACTTGCCTCATCCAGGATCTTCGTGAAAGCCACACCCTGATAACTAAGTGAGTACACGTAATAAAAGAGTGTGAAAATGGTTGCGTCTATATCCCTTGCGGGTTAAACAAAGCCAACAGTCTCTTGAAAAGACTGAATGGCCACGTTCAGCTATTTGGCTTAATGATAGAATTGAGATTCAAATAGTGACAGGTTGCTAGGCCATCGCCTAAAAAAGAATCCCAAGTGTGTAAGAAATCCATGGAAAAGAGATGGAGTGGTCCTATTTCTTTTTTGTATTGGTGCCGGGAACCACACGGCCTAACATGATTATTTACACTAACGGATCTTGATCGTCGGGGACAATAAAATAAAAAGTATAGGCAGATGAAGAATAAGAAGCAGGGAGCGTGAAAATTAGGTAAATGTAAACTAGGCCTATTTTTTTCGGCAATGGGGTCAAAGTCGTACGTGTGTACAACGCCTGTGCGCGCTCTATGTACGATCGAATCTCAATGATTACTACTTTGTCTTCAATTTGCTTTAATGGTAGTTTTGTACCATTTTGAACTATAATTTACTGTTGTATTGGAATCCGACATGCTGTTTCTACATTAGCTGCGGTCAATATACATTTAAACATTTTTTGAAGATGATTGGTAGACCGTAGAAAGTTTGTAAAATATTTGTTTGTTTGTAATATCTTTATTGCATAGAAATTTACACAGTAACAAGAAAATAGTAAGTACATATTCAGTATTTTACAGGACCCGGTTTTAATCGTGCCTAGTTAAGGGTATGAGTAAGTTAAATTTACTCTTTGTTCTGCTGTTTTTTATATTTGGTCTATTGGCGTAGAATAAAGAACTTACGAGTAGCTTGCGTGCTTTTAAGCACTCGAACATCGTAAAAGACGACCATGAAACTTGAGATTCTTCTTGATTCTTGTTTAAGGCGATGGTTTTACAACTTATTGCAGAGGTCAGATGGAAGTCACCTCATCAGACCCCAGAGGGAGGATTATTACCTAACAGTTGATGCATGAAGAGAGTTACAAATGTGGATGACGCGAAAAGAGTATGCAGAGATTAAGGCAAAAGGAATGTTGTAGTCTCTGCCTGATGATGATGTTCTATTTTCACTTTGTAATCACTAGGTTCGGTCTTTTATTTTCTAGTTACAATGAAAAATAAATATACTTACGGCCCCCTCTTCTCTATAGCGTCGCTCAGCATGGGGAAGATGGTGCCTTCCCAGAAGGTGAGGCTGGCGTTGAGGACATCTGGGATATTCGAGAACAGTCTGGAAGTGTCGATGTCCAGCAGTTTCCCGGCGTCCTGGAGGGCGTGGGCCGTGGCTATGAAGATCTGGTGGAGAATGTGATACGGTTAAATATGGAATCTTCTTGGTTTTGAACGGGGTTCATTTGGACTTGACGGGTTGGTTTGACCCGCATGTTAATATTTAGATAAAGTTGCCTATGTTACTCTGTCTATAGCTCGCTTTCGTGTGGGGATTCGCTTTCGTTAGAATATTCAGGAAAAAGTAGCCAATTTCACTTTGTCTATAGCTGGCTTTTGTGCGGGTCTTCGTTTATTAGTGATTTAAAAAAAATCCTATGTTACTCTTGAAGGTTTTGTCTCCTTCTGTGACAAATAATATCGGTCTCAATGTACAATACTTTTCATTATTATTTAAATGGATGTATGAAATATTGGAAGGGGCTGGTCTAAAATATATAGGATATGCCAATTGTTTCTGTTCTCGATCAGATTGTAAAAGTCGATCAAGGAAAGATTTATATTTTTAAGATTCTTCTTTTGGACTTATAATCATTCACTAGAAGACTAGCGTTGAAAATTCAAGTTTTTTTCGGTGAAAGAAACGTCTTTTCGTTTTTATTACTACGCTTTTATTAGCTTGGGTTGTATGTATGTATGTATGTATGTATGTATGTAACGGAATCTTTGAGCTTAATTTTCACTGATTTCTAAACGTCTGATCAACTTGGAACTTTGCACACGTATCAAGGACCGATGACAATGCAATATTTTGATAAGAGTTTCTCATTATCCTTATTAAAACTGCCAGGATTAATAAATTCATTTTTAGATCCTTCGTATGAGAGTAAGAGAGACAGAGATAGCACCAGTGCCAGTAATCTCCATACAAGAAACCAAGATGTTCTGACGTATAATGAGTCAAAAAGAGATGTAATATATTTCCATATAATGTTACTATTAACCTGAGGCTTCTTTATTTCATCGCATTGCTCCATTTAGAATTACCATTAGAAACCATAGTAGAATTAGTAGAATATTTTAAAACAATAAAAAATATATAAGTAATAAAACAAAAGTAATTAATGAAAATTGAACAACTAAATTTACAAAAATACAAGAATAAAGTTACTACCTACAGAACTTTGCGATATTTAATACGTATTTAACATATTAATGCAATTCTTGAATTAACATTAGGTATCTTTTGCCTATTTATAATAGCAACACTGTAATACTCGTTTGGAAAATGAGTGACAGTTTTTTATGTCAAATAAGTTTTGCAGTAAGTTTTGATTGAATTCGATTCGAACACCTGTAAACTTTCTTTCTGTTGTTTTTTACCGGTGCCTGTGTATTTACCTATTTGCACTTTGTTTTGTGCTGATAACTTGTCGTTATTTGGAGTTTGGAATCTTCCGTTGAGTCGAGCTTTGTTCTTCCGGATATTCGTGTGATTTTATCATCTGAGATTGGACTCTGACTGTGTTTACTGTGTTGTGCAGATATTTTGAGATAGGACTCCTGTAAAAAGTACCTTATTATTTGAGATAGGAGTCCCAAGTTTGTGTTTGTTTTTGTGAAAGACAGATTTTACAACAAAAGTGCCACGATGTCTTCAGATAAACTTTGTTGCGTTCCTGGTTGTAAAGGCAGTGGAGGTATGTTTGAAATATTTTTGTTCCTGTATCAATCTGCCTCTTAATCTTGTGGTTTGATTCCTGGCAAGGCCACAATCGAAAATTATTACGTTTGCTGGATAGTCAAAAATATTATTAACAGTGATTTATCACTATAAAATTCTTTTCAACTGGGTTTAACAATCATCATACATACATATAATCACGTCTATATCCCTTGCGGGGTAGACAGAGCCAACAGTCTTGTAAAGACTGATAGGCCACATTCAGCTATTTGGCTTTAAGATAGAATTGAGATTCAAATAGTGACAGGTTGCAAGCCCATCGCCTTAAAAAGAATCATGATGATGAGAATATTATGAGATTTAATCCAATCAGGCCACATATAACTTTAAGAAAGTTAGTTGTGAAAACCTCCGGCGATGGACGCATGGCTGCGAAAGTCTTTTCTAGTAAGATAGTTATACCAGAAGTGTTAACTTCCAAAAAATAATTGTATAAAAAAACTAAAAAACTACCCGTTTTATTGCAAATCGAACTAAAAAATAGAAAATAAATAATAGTTTAAAAAAAAACTAAAAAACTACGCTTTTATTGCTAATCAAACTAAAAAATAGAAAATAAAAATTAATGACAAAGGAATTCAGTAGTAGCAAGTCGAACAATCAGTTATAGTCAGTTGTAGTAGTAATTACCTCGGATTAAAATTATAACAAAATTAAATTTATAAACAAAACAATTTAAATCAGAGTAAAAAGCGTGGGGTGCCTGATGTAGTAAATATTAAAATCATTCTATTAGCATATATTTATGACAAGAGAGTTATGAAAATGAAGTAAAATGCACCCCACGCTTTTTACTCTGATTTAAATTGTTTTGTTTATAAATTTAATTTTGTTATAATTTTAATCCGAGGTAATTACTACTACAACTGACTATAACTGATTGTTCGACTTGCTACTACTGAATTCCTTTGTCATTAATTTTTATTTTCTATTTTTTAGTTTGATTAGCAATAAAAGCGTAGTTTTTTAGTTTTTTTTAAACTATTATTTATTTTTTTACCGTTTTATTGGTTTGTTACATTGAAATATATCAGAATAAAACCTTGGGGAAAAAACGGTTTTATTGAGATTTTCGTCGTTTGTTTCGAAAAATATAAAAAAAACGATTGGAAAACTATATATATATTCTATGTAAAATTACCAATTTTTAAAACAATGATGCATATTGTAAGGTAATCAATACTTTTCCTATCGTATTTTTCCGTTTCTTTCATATTTTTCCGTTTTATTAATAAAAACATGAAATATTTCATTCTTATCTTTCTTGAAACTTTCGTTAAAAACTTGTATAAATACGAGGGAATTTGATAAAAACCGGAAAATTTCCCGCTTTTTTCAACCCTAAGAAGACTAAAACGATTCACCATCTGAATCTCAATTAATTTGCCGTTCTGCTTATTGTGAACTTTCAGTCTGTTCGAGACTATTAGCTCTATCTACTCTGCATACATAAAGACATGATGTATGTAACCAGTATTTCAAAGAATAAGCCTAAAAAAATATAGACTATTAAAAAACTTCACATGAACAAATAAACATGCATCGTTCCGAACCAAAATATTATAATGTTGACAAAAAATACACGTGATATAATCGAGTTGGTTTGCGGTTACCGAGATAAGGCAAATATTATTGGGCGTCATTCGGCATCCATGCCGGCTACAAAATGAAAAAGCAACATATTTTTGTATGTCTGTCTGTCTGTGTGTTTACATAAATTTTGCTGGGGCCACACCGGCTGGCTATTATCGATATATTGATAATTTAAGACTCAATGTTATTATACAGACGAATATACATATAATCACGTCTTTATCCCTTGCGGGGTAGACAGAATCAACAGTCTTGAAAAAACTGATAGGCCACGTTCAGCTGTTTGGCTTAATGATAGAATTGAGATTCAAATAGAGACAGTTTGCTAACCCATCGCCTAAAAGGAGAATCCCAAGTTTATGAGTCTATCCCTTTGTCGCCTTTTACGACATCCGTGATTGAGACGGAAAAAAAATCGTCTGTATAATACAGACGAATTTTTTTTTTTGATTGGGCCTTAGACTTATTGCAATTATTATATACAGTATTATAGTATCCACAAAGAATTGAAGATTACACGATATCAAAAGTATATCAGTAGAAACAACAATTTGTTTCATCTAATCAATCGTGAAAGTCGGGGGCAGCTTACTGCCTACCCCACCAACCAGGAGAACAGCCTATATTTCATTAAGAGGATATGTGCGTATAACTCAAAAGAAAATATGAACACCAAAAATACTTAGGGTAGCACTCCATCTTTGCGAATCATATAAAGATTGTAAAAATAGTTTCTTTTGATTATGTATATCATGTAAAATATAACGATTTAAGTAATATTGAAAAAAGGTCCCTATATAATTTGTAACTGTACGTAATGTGTAAATTGTAACTTTAAATGCAGTAATAAAATAATAATTGATGTGTTAATGGTATTTTTTCATTTAGTGTTTAAATGAAATTGTATTTAATAGTTAGTGAGATATGGTATAATTTCAATGTACATATAATGGTACTAATCAATCTTGAGGCATCCGACGGCACTTGGCCGGTTTTTCTTTCATTATATTTGATCTAGATCTCGTGGGAGGGACCAGGTTTATTCACTACAAACGAAGAAATAAAATTATGATAATGATAATGATAGATTTAATTTGGTAAAAATTTTATCTAGATTACAAAACTATATATAGTTCCCTTGCGGGTAAGATAGAGCCAACAGTCTTGAAAAGACTAAAAGGCTTCAGCTCAGGCTTAATTATAGAATTGACATTTACATAGTGGCAGGTAAATAGCCCGTCGGCTAAAAGAATAATCCCAAGTTTATAACCTTATCCCTCTGTCGCCTTTTACGACGTCCATGGAGAAGAGATGAAATGGTCCTATTCATTTTTACTGGTGCCGGGAACTACATTGCACAATTAAAAACGCACGATTACAAAACCTGTTAGCATTTATGTAAAAAAAAAGAACGACATATCATCTTAAGGGACGCCTTGGGAGCACCATAATCCAACATCGCCCCGTCAAATACATCCCTTCAAAATCTGATAGTTTTCACGCGTGATTTCATAACAATCTGTTAGCCCTTTATGATGACATGTTGCTATATATTTCTGGGTTAGTTGAATTCTTACATGGAATTTCTTCTATGAATAGTCACATAAGGTACGTGAGTTTTGCAATTCACGACTATCTTTCTATATGTATGTTTGTGCTCGCATCGCGAAAACTATTGGTCCAATTTGAATGCCGTTTTTTTTAGATGTGTTAGGCTTGGTCTAATTTAAAAACTGGTATACCAAAATAACTCCCCTTTTAGGGGACAGGAACTACTGGTTCAAATTTTTGTCTTGAATAGACCATTTATCGAGGCAGGCTTTAGGCTATATAACATCACGCTGCAACTATTAGGAGCGAAGAAATAATGGGAAATGTGAAAAAAAGGGGAAAATTATTCATCCTTCAATGATACCCAAAATAACTTTACACTCGTACGAAGTTGCAGGCACAGCTAATAAGTAATATGGTGTGGTGTAACTATGATAAAAATAAATTGTAATATTTTGTTCAAATTTGCATCGCAATTTGACGGACTTTGTGGCGGAGTGTTAGTGCGCTTATCTATGACACCGGTGGTCTCGGGTTCGTATCCCGGTTAGGGCATGATGAGAATTGAACTGTCTTTGATTAATTAGGCTGGCTCTTTGAAGTTATATAAGTATTTATTATAAAATATACTATTGTTGAGTTGGCATCACATAACACAAGTCTCGGACTTACTTCGAGGCTAACTCAATCTGTGTAATCTGTCTCGTGTACATTTATTTATCGATAACTTTGAATGTTGTTAGGGGCTATAATAACGGACGTCACCGTGACAGGTTGAAATGCAAACTCAATGTCACAGCGCTTGTCAAAGTCAAATTTCACACTAAACTGCATTAAACATTCACTGCTTACGCTGGTACCTACACGTGTGAACTGAATTATGAATAGTAAGCGCTATTAAATTATAAGTAAACAAATAAGTAAAAATAAAACAGAAGAAAATTATGTATGCATCATAGAAATCTTATTTAGCACATTGAATATATAGGGCGCCGTGTGGTTCCTGACAGTGCCGTGTGGTTTTAGGCACCAACAGAAAAAAGAAAATGACCCATCCAAATTTTTACCATGGATGTCGTAAAAGGCGACTAAGGGATAGGCTTATAAACTTGTGACTCTACTTTTAGACGATGGGCTAGCGACTTGTCACTATTTGAATCTCAATTCTATCAGCTGAACGTGGCCTATCAGTCGTTTCAAGGCTGGTCTGACTGTCCCGCAAGGGATATATACATGATAATAAATAAATAAATAAATATATACGGGACAAGTTACACTGATTGAGTTAGCCTCGCAGTAAGTTTTAAACTTGTGTTACGAGATACTTACTCAACGATACTATATTTTATAATAAATACTTATATAGATAAACATCCAAGACCCAGGACAATCAGAAAAAGTTCTTTTCTCATCATGCCCTGGCCGGGATTCGAACCCGGGACCTCCGGTGTCACAGACAAGCGTACTACCGCTGAGCCACAGAGGCCGTTGATCGTATATCACACACATACATGATTATATGTATGTGTGTGATATAAAAATAAATTGGAAGTGATTCAATAAGTAGTTAGTATACACTATAGTCATATCGTGTTGGGAAAAGGTATAATGACATATTACAATTGCTCCTATCAATATACAGACAAAATTTAACACAATTTAATTGTTATTTATCATTGAGTTTGTTCAAAATGACATCGAACCAGTAACCACGCGCTATACTGACCCAAAGCGCATCCCTGCTATTCGACAAAGGTATTAATTTCTGCATTCCGGTAATTACTTAACCCTGCTACACCGTAGCGAGAGGTTCGCTAAATTACTTACCTGAAATGAAGCTAGCCCAGCGGTAATTAGATTACTTGATGTTACAATGGCATAAGTGAGGATTAATTAATTTATGCCCCATTAAGATAGATTACATCGATGAGGGTAATAGTGTTGGGAAAAATAGTTTGGTTTTAGTGTCGAGATTTTAGAGATACATACATACATACGTACATACATAAAATCACGCCTCTTTCCCGGAGGGGTAGGCAGAGACTACATCTTTCCACTTGCCACGATCTCTGCATATTTCCTTCGCTTCATCCACATTCATAACTCTCTTCATGCAATCTCGGCGGTTTCGGGTACTCATGACCTGACCCTTTGCCAGGACGTCATTTTAGAGACACATCGACACTTTGGTTTATACATACATACATACATACATAAAATCACGCCTCTTTCCCGGAGGGGTAGGCAGAGACTACATCTTTCCACTTGCCACGATCTCTGCATATTTCCTTCGCTTCATCCACATTCATAACTTCATAACTCTCTTCATACAAGCTCAGCGGTTTCGGGTACTTTGGTTTATGTTGAAGGTTTATTCAGCACAGCTGTAGTGTTCAGTCTATGAACTAAAGTCTGCCCCTATAACATGGCATGCCCGATGCCTCTTTTTATCGAGTCGAAAAAAGAGGCATCCGCTGTCCCGATAAAAAAAAACGAAACAGTTATAATTATTCGCGCGATATAAACAGCGTCGCGCGTGTCATGATATGATTTTTAAAAAATTAAGTAGTTTTTCTTATTGATTCTTGAGTCTTGGATGTTTAATAATGTCGAGCTAGACACAATAATTGACCTAATATTTGGAGTTGCTCAATTTCTCCTGTAGGTACACGTATTTATATAAAAAAAATTGTAAGTTAATTTATTGATTCGGGCAAATCGTATAAAAGCTGGTAAATTATCCCTGCATGATGCTTGTGAAAATGTATCTATTGCTCCGAGTATAAAAGAAATGGAATATTACTGCTTAAAAATACAATTTTCTTAGAAACGAAAGGTGGTTAGAATATTTCAAGACTAAGCTAAAATGAGCCTAAAGAAATATGTAATGGTAACTGCTATTTCAATTACTAAGGAGATTTGATCAAAATGTATTTTGAGGTCGAAAGGAATGAGAGACGTTTCTAAGCCTTTGATAAAAAGTAATGTTAATTCAAATAAACGTGTGGTTCCCGGCACCAGTACAAAAAAGAATGGGACCACTCCATCTCTTTCCCATGGATGTAGTAAAAGGCGACTAAGGGATAGGCTTACAAACTTGGGATTCTTTTTTTTTGGGGGTTGGTCTAGAAACCCAATAGAATCTCAGTTCTATCCATAGGTCTAACAGTTGAACGTGGCCTGTCAGTCTTTGAAGACTGCTGGCTCCGTCTATCCCGCGAGGGATATATAGATGTGACAATATGTAGGTATGTACTGATTCAGTTACCTAATAAAAAATTAATTAAAGTTTGTAGTAGTTTCTTCGTTATAAATGTCTACATATATTATAAATTTGAATTTATTATTGTCTCATTTTTTGTTATGACAGTAAATAGAATTCAGTCTCGATAGTCAATGTAGGACTCAAGTTTGTTACTTCACTATTAGGGTAACTAATCTTCTGTGCTGATGGCAATTCTCTTCTTTTATATCTTAACCTCGCCAAAATCAAATCAATTATCATGGGTAAAAAATGATAAATTGAAATACTTACACACAATGTTGATGTTATAGAAAAACACAATTTCTTCAACTGTTATATAAGCTCGAGACTTGTGTTACGAGATACTAACTCAACGATACTATATTTTATAATAAACACTTATATAGATAAACATCCAAGACCCAGGCCAATCAGAAAAAGTTCATTTCTCATCATGCCCTGACCGGCATTCGAACCCGGGACCTCCGGTGTCACAGACACTGCGCCACAGAGGCCACAATTCTGACCTCAATCATTTTACGGAGCAAATGAAAATCAAAAGCGAAAGTAATTAGGTTGATTGCGTACCGATGCTATTACGGTTATGAAACACATCATTAAGAAATAGCTGAAAACTGCACGGTGCACTTTCTGGCAATAAGCGAGCAATATGGGTTAAGTTGCCCCTGTAAATGTTACGAAAGTCAGACGGGAGTTGCTTCTATATATGTACATACACACATACTACATATAATCACGTCTATATTCCTTGCGGGGTAGACAGAGCGAACAGTCTTGAAAAGACTGATAGGCCACGTTCAGCTGCTTGGCTTAATGATAGAATTGAGATTCAAATAGTGAAAGATTGCTAGCCTATCGCCTAAAAGAAGAATCCAAGTTTAAAAGCCTATCCATTAGTCACTTTGTACGACATCCACGGGAATGAGACGGAGTGGTCCTATTCTTTTTGTTTTATTGGTACTGGGAACCACACGGCACTTTTTCTTTTAAACAAATGTTTCTTTTGAGGTTTTTTATTTTATATAGACAATCGTGTTTATGATATATTATTTTCTCAAATATGAGACGCATTATACCAGTCAGCCTGTATGGGTATGGGAGAGATGATTCGCCACAGGTACATACCTCAACGATGGCCAATAGATGCTTGATGTAGGCTGCTTCCGTGCTGACCAGCTCCCGGATCACGGCCTGCCGCGTTTCCTCGTACGGCGATAATTCTAAAACAAGTAAATTTTCGATTAATTTTAACTATTTAAACGTAAACCTCTTAGTATTTTAGAATAAATAAATAAATATGTATATACGGGACAAATTACACAGATTGAGTTAGCCTCGAAGTACCTAAGTTCGAGACTTGTGTTACGAGATACTAACTCAACGATACTCTTTTATAATAAATACTTATATAGATAAATATTCAAGACCCAGGCCAATCAGAAAAAGTTCTTTTCTCATCATGCCCTGGCCGGGATTCGAACCCGGGACCTCCGGTGTCATTGACAAGCGTACTACCGCTGCGCCACAGAGACCGTCAAAGAAGGAATGAGGGAAGGAGAAGAACGTTATCTCTGTCTCTTTCTTAAAAAGGTGGTATACATATTCTATTTACTTAGGTGACGAGCTTGCATGCCATCGTCTAAAAGTTCAGTTAATTTAATCGTTTATTAGAGGTGAATACATACATACATATAATCACGTTGTTGTCCTTGCGTGGTAGACAGAGCCAAAAGTCGAAAGGACTGATAGGTCACGTTCAGCTGTTCAGCTTAATGATAGAATTTAGATTCAAACAGTGACAGGTTGTTAGCCTATTGCCTAAAAGAAGAATTCCAAGCTTATAAGCCTATCCCTCAGTCGCCTTTTACGACATCAATGGGAATGAGATGGAGTGGTTCTATTATTTTTTTTATATTAATGGAATGGCAAAAGTATGTTCCAACCTTTGTATCGATTAAAAAGCTCATACAAAACTATAGAAAAAGTATTCAATGCTCGTTTGATTGTATCGATAAATGTCCACAGAATATTCAGGCTTATCCACCGGGGATCGAAAGTGTTTTGTTTTGTATTATTTTCCATCACAAAATCCACAGCACTTTGTCCAATTTTCTGTTGAAACAGTTCAACGTGTTACTTCTTTTTCTGTGGAGTCGTAAAAGGCAAATTTTTATTTAACTGAATCATAGAGTTAATATTGTGTTATAAAAAATTAAAACTTTTGTTAGAAGAACCTCCTTTAATTGATATCCTCCCTTTTTGAAGTCGGTTAAATTTGTAATCCCTTCTCCTAAGTGTAAAGAACACTTTTCTGAAAATTGCATTAAAAACGGTTCAGCGAAACGCGTGGTAATAGCATAAAGACATACATACAGGTGAAATAGACAACCTCCTTTTTTTAAAGTGGTTAATGAAACCTTATCGTTATAGTTATTTGGTGCAATCCAACAAGAATACGAGAATATCTACAAAATTAAAAAAAAAGAACTTTTGTTTTTGAATTCGGAAAAGTAAAATGTGTGATTTATGCGTGTGTGTAGACCATCTGCACTATACCTAATTAGAAGTAGGGACTGCCCCTTATTTTTCTAGACTTCTTTCTAACTCTAGGTACCTAGATCACGTGAATAAATCTTATAATTTAACGTCACAATTCCTGCTAAATTTGAACTAGGGGACTTCTCAGACAAATAACGGCGCTCCAATTTGTCAACTGGCCTAATTCGTGTTACGTAAGGCCTTTCCCACACAGACACTAAATTGTTGTCGTATGGTTTCCTGCGCTTTAGAATAGAACCACTTTTCCATGAATGACGTAACGCGACTAAGGTATTGACTTACAAACTTGAGATTCCTTTTGCGAGCGATGGACTAGCAACTTGTTACTATTTGAATCTCATTACCATCATGAAGCCATAATGCTGAACGTGGATTGTCACTCTTTTCCAAACTATTTGCTCTGTAACCCCGCAAAAGATATAGATGTGTCTAAATGAACGTATGTAGATTATAAATGTTAGTAACACTCAATGTTCAACGACTGACGAAACACAAGGTATTTATCGAATAAACTAGTGATAAGTAGAGAGATGTAGTCTCTGCCTATCCCTCCAGAATAGAGGCGTGATTTCATGTACATGTCTATGTACCAACGCATTTTTTTTCCTATTGAGGCAAGAGTTGAAGGTTTACATATGTATTTTATAACATGCGAATGACCGTTTTTCTGTCTGTATGGTATGACTTGACGACTTAATCGCTGCATTTTATTTATTTAATGTGAAAATTTCGAAGCCAAACATAGGCTACATTTCTCAAAATTCTCCACTCAATTCGAAAAACGGGAATTTTATTTTATATGATATATAAGACATATGTATATATCTTCTAAGACAATGTCATTTTCTCGTGGTAGTGAGAAAAGGGCCTTAGTCCGTTAATTTATGGTCTAGCTATTAATATTTCTTGCGTCGTAAAACGCTCGTAAGGTACAATTAAGGGCATATAACCGTTATAATTGTCGACAAATGCTTCAAAATCATGATTTGAATATCAACTGAGTTCTAAATATATACGCATTCGGACTTTTACGATTATTAATATAAAGAAATCCTTGTGTAACTGATTGAATAACATATATATATAATACGAGTATATATGATGATATTTCTATAGACCTCAGACCGCAATAAGAGAATATATCACAAAATTCTTAAATAAACAAGAAATAAACGACATTTTGAAATTTATGAATTTACATTATAAAAAGTTTTGAAAATAAAATCTACTAATAATCGAAACATTATTTGTTAACATTGGTTCAAACAAAGTACCTACCTACTAACATTATAAAATGGAAACGTACCGAATCGAATCAACTATACATAGATGATATTATATCTAACTGCATACATATGTATACCTAGTGGGTTAATTATACATCGGCGAAATTAAGTTGGCACCTCTTTCAGTCGTCATAGCCCTGCCAAATTTACTTTTTACATTTGCCGGTGAAATTTAATAGGGAATATGAAAATTTAAATAGGTCTCAATTTCTTTTTTCAACTATTTATTATTATAAAACTACATTGAAATAAAAATGTATCTTTGTAATTTTCCCATTATTTTAACAAATAAATGAAATAATTTAAATTGATTTCGAAATTCAAAAAATACTTATATCGTTTCTTTGTAAATTCTAACAAAACTTCGCATCACAGAGCACGATTTTTTCCTTTATACAGGGGTAGACGATTTTTACAATCACGTTTAGTTTCAATGATTGAAATAAGATTCTGATAGTATTGTTAACCCATCGTCCAAAATAAGTCCAAAGTGTATAAACCCAATATTTTGGAATATATTTTTATCACATTTTTCTATTATTTTTTAATCATAAAATGCCATATACAAATCCTGTCCCAAGGCTAATATATTAATTCGACTAAAACTATCGTTCAAACATCGAATGCGGCTAATCTGTAGCATTGTAAAGAGGTCAACAGGCGGGTCAATTTTAGAATCCGATTGGATGGGGCGAACCCACAATAACCATAAAAGGCGAAGGTGTACGCTATCTTGACGCCTCTGATGGCTGCGGTTGGTGACAGGCACAGAGCGGGGAATGGACGAGGACGGCAGCGGGCTTCGTTGTTCTGTGGTGCCATTGATCTTATCATGCGTTCCATACAAGAGCATGCGTAAGGCTTGAGTCTGAAGATTTTTTTTTTAATTTCCATTTTATTTTTTATCAGCATATTTTTTTAATTAGTCACAGATTTAGATAGATAATGTTTTCCTTATAAACTTCAATAAAGTCTTGATCAAGTTTTCATAATTCATCAGCAAACTAGGGAGGTTCTCGGCTGCAATGCGACATGTTATTTAACTGATGTACGATAAGAAATGCAATAAAGATTTGAATTGATTTTAATTCGTGTATATAATCCACGTAGATAATAACCCCATCATAATCCCAATCAATGCTATTAATTAAATAAATAAAATAAAATAAACATCATCTGTCCTTGGCCGAAAGATTGCATAATTAGTAAATGAGTTCTTATTTTTATATAAAACTCTAAAAGATTCTATATTCTGTTCTCTTTAGAATTTAAAATTTAAAAATATAAGAATGTTCTTTGAAGTTTTAATTAATCTGGAGATTAAAATAAGATATTAAAGCTAGGAACAGAAGCCGAGAGAATCTTGGAAAATATTATAAATGCAAATTTTGACCGATGCATAGAAGTTTAAAAAAAAAACAAGAAAATAAGAAATATTTCATCAACTAATTTAATTAATTTTGCAAACAGAAAGATAGTTTCTGAAGATATTTCGTTTCAAAAGCAAAAATAAAAAACGTTTACTTCGTTCGAGTTTTTGAGGGTATTCTTTTTAAATTTTAACTGAAATATCAGGTAAATGCATATTTTTATTTAATACTAAAGTTTTAAAAATATTAAAGTTAAGTAACTGTTGGCTTTGTAAGCGTTTCTCATTAGCTTAGTCACGATTACCTACAGCGGAAAACGAGGGTAATGCGATACAAATCAGTTACTGTACACAGGGCGGTCTGAAGAATAAGGCGCGGATCCATTGCGGTTAAATGCACGCATTTATGTTTCATAGATATTTGGGAATGTATTTGAGTAGAACTTGAAAAATTTTTAGGTATCCTTTTCTACGAGACAATGTTCGAATCTTACCTTAAAACCAGTAACTTTCGATATAAATAAGTTAAGTAGGTTAACACTACCAATATATTTTATATAACCGTAACACTTATGGTGGGAGAAAATCATAAATCTGGACTTAGTTTTCCTTTTCATATAGTCTCTGCCTACCCTTCCGGGATAGAGGCGTGATTGTATATGTATGTTTACATCGTCGCGAGGCCAAAAGAGTCGCTTCGTGTTTTCGACTTTCGCACACCTATTTAGTGGTTGTAGAGCTCATTTTCAGGAAGAGTTTCACCATAGTCGCATAGTTTTAGTAATGGAAGCATACCTTAAGCCACGTTACGATATCGCACGCCTTGCGTGAAGGGTAGTACTGGGAAGGTAAAGATAATGTTTCCATAGTACAATAAAGCCTTGCTTGTGACTAGTTCCGGCCCGAGGTAGATTTTTTCATGGGCTGAGATATCATTTCGGTGCCCCCTTAGTTGTATTTAAAATATGTTTTTTTTTTCATAGCCATGATATTGTTATGAAACCCTTTTTAGACAGGTGGTACCTGACTCGTGAACGAAATTAACCTGGGTTCAAATTGAGAGATTTAATCCGTACATTATGGCCACGATTGATTCGGTTTTTTTATTGCATCTTTATTTATTGAGGTTTGGAGTTCTATTCACAAACTTAGATAAGACAAAGCCTTTTTTTTATCTTTCTTCTCAATTTATCGCCGAGGTAACCCGAAGACATAGAAATGAGGAAATAAGTCATGCTTTGTCAAAATTCATAACTGGACATCCTGGTAGGGCCGGCACCGCGTTTTACGAAAATAAGATTGCGTGCCGGCCTTAGCAGAACACCTGTTAAGCGGACCTAAATAAAGCAAGAAATACCATGAAAAAAAAAAACACAAAGTGAGACCATCAATAATTTGGTTATTTTTAGCCGCTTTCTCCGATGTTCCATTTAAAAGGTATTTTTCAAATACATAGGTACTTAAAATCACGGCTCTTTCCCGGAGGGGTAGGCAGAGACTACATCTTCCCACTTGCCACGGTCTCTGCACACTTCGCTTCGCTTCATCCACATTCATAACTCTCTTCATGCAAGCTCGGCGGTTTCGGGTACTCTCGACCTGTCCCTTTACCAGGACGTTCTTAATTTGATCAAGATACGTAAGATAGATTTTTCAAATAAGTTGCTAAATTTTAAGATTATATACAAATCTTTTTCTATTTCCACCTGGCGTGAGTCCCAATAAAGGGCAAAGAGTCAGGTCAAAAGTACCCGAAACCGCCGAGCTTGCATGAAGAGAGTTATGAATGTGGATGAAGCGAAGGAAGTATGCTGAGATCGTGGCAAGTGGAATGAGGTAGTCTCTGCCTACCCCTCCGGGAAAGAGGCGTGATTTTATGTATGTATGTATGTATGTATGTGAGTCCCAATAACATAGACATTTTGGAGAGGAGCCCGGAGTACCCGCTTGATCATGGATCCTGGATTGGGTGAGTCAGGTTTTTACACGAAGCGACTCCCATCCGACCTCCGCAACCTTTGCAGGGGAACCTATCTCACATTGAATCACGGTTGTTGTTGTTGTTGGTTCCGACATTAATGTATGGGAGTGAAACTTTAAGTGGGTTCTTTATTAGATTCTTTGTAGTCATTTCATTCTTGTGAGGTCATGTGGTAGTAACCACGACTTCCTTAAATATGAACTTGTGTTAAATAACAAATACACAATTACATTAAAACTCTTTTAAAACTATTTTTTCAATTACTTTTTCATTTTAAGTAAGTAATTAAAGTAGCGGAATTAATTCCCAAGGCAAGGAGTATTTAGATTAAACGAACAAAATGCTTAATGGAAACCTCGAAAAAAGTCTATGAAGCTATTTTTAAAAGACAGAAATAATGAAATCCTAATTCTTCCACGCTCCGTCTATTAGAAATTCGCCAAGATACCTACTTAATTAGCGAATGGCTCGTTAAGCTGGACATTCACGAGCACCCTAATGTGAGTCTAGGCTTAAAAAAATTATCACATTCAAAATTAGAACGTTATCCATTAACAATATTTTGATTTTGCAATCATTTTGCCGTGTGGTTCCCGGCACCAACACAAAAAAGAATAGGACCACTTCATCTCTTTCCCATGGATGTCGTAAAAGGCGAAACTTGGGATTCTTTTTTAGGCGATGGGCTAGCTACCTGTCACTATTTGAATCTCAATTCTATCTATGATTACTACGAGTACCTACCTACATAGAGAAGATTTAGCAAAAAATTGGAAACATACGTTATTCCGATATTTAGAGAAATGTGCGTCCGATTGTAGAATAAAAATTATTGTAATACATACATATGGTCACGTCTATATCCCTTGCGGGGTAGACAGAGCCAACAGTCTTGAAAAGACTGAATGGCCACAATTGACATTCAAATAGTGACAGGTTGCTAGCCCATCGCCTAAAAAAGAATCCTAAGTTTGTAAGCCTATCCCTTAGAAGAAGAAATGAGCATTCAACGTTTACTATAACAGGTTTAAGACCTATACCAAATACACGTGAATGTCCAGCATTAAACTAGGCGCGGAGTGTGCTGTGAATGCCCGCAGATAGCGTGTTGGTTATCAGCGTGATCGATGTGAAACAACAAATATTGTTCATTATAATAAACAGACAGCCGGTGGGTGAGTTGTTAAGGTGTCCGCCTCGTAACTGCAGTATTGGTATTCGAATTTTAACTGTACAGCAAATAAATATATATCGGACAGATTACCTGTCACTACTTGAATCTATCATTAATCCTAACAGCTTAACGTGGCCTGTCAGTCTTTCAAGACTGATGGCTCTGTTTACCCCGCAAGGGATGTAGACGTCATTATATGTATGTATGTAAGTACGTCAAATCTTACATATAAAATTCTCGTGTCACAATGTTCGTTCCCGTACTCCTTCGAAACGGTTTGACCGATTCTCATGACGATATGTCGCCTTTTACGACATCCGTGGGAAAGAGATGGAGTGGTCCTATTCTTTTTTGTAATGGTGCCGGGAACCACACGGCAAAGATTTTATTTTTTTATATAAGAATTCCTTGTCAAATACTTTTAGAGGTGTACTTCTACCGTTGTATTATTGGCGTAAATAAATAAATAAATTTATCTGAGCTCATCCGTTAAGGGGTTTCTTTGAATGACATTTTCTCAGAAAGATCCCGATTTGAACAAGGCATTATACATTACACCTACATTCGTCTCAACCTAAATTATACTTACAATTCATATCTACGGACTAATCACAAATTCGTCTGATCTCGTATACGTTTTGGTTTTCGTAAGCGAAACAAGAAGATAGGGGGTCGGCGGGATTATTTATTCCCTGTTCCTTCCCCTTTGCAATATTAATTGGGAATTCTTGAACAATGAATCTTACTTTGTAACAAAAATCTATGAAGAAAGACATTTTGTTGGGGTTTTTTTTCCCTTTTTTTTTGTGAACAAAAGCCAATTATTGCGATTGGGTTTATTAGATGTTAGCGGTGTTTTGTGTAAAAAAATACGTAGTTAATTATTGAGTGAAAACATAGATTAAATTTAAACAAAGTGAAAATGTTATTTTTGGCTGATGTGAAACAACGATACTTACTTCAAACATTTAATCACGTCCTTATCTTGCAGGGTAGACAGAGCCAATAATAACAATTACTTGTAATATGAAAAGTTCTTCCGTATTAAACTGGGACTTGATTTTCTATTTGAATACCGTTCAAACAAATGATGATTTACAGAAAGCATGCTCTGCCTACCCCGGCAAGGGATATAAACGTGTTTGTCATATGCCTTGCATTGCATTTTGCCATATTTATGCCATATGTATGGACGTATGTATGCCAAGTATCTTTATGTCGGTAAAAAAAAAAATGTACAAGGCTGCGGTTGGCATTGAACCTTTGCATCACTCTTATTTATTCGGGCACCTTAACCTCCCGACCACCGTCGCTCAGAGGTATGTATAAACCTTCTATAGTAATATAAATAAATAAAAATATACGGCACAAATTATACTGATTAAGTTAGCCTCGAAGTAAGTTCGAGACTTGTGTTAAGAGATACTAACTCAACGATACTATATTTTATAATAAAATAAATTATAAAAAATATGTGTATAATAAATAAAATAAAATAAAATAAAAAATAAAAAATAAATACTTTATATAGATAAACATCCAAGACCCAGGCAAATCAGAAAAAGTTATTTTCTCATCATGCCCTGGCCGGGATTCGAACCCGGGACCTCCGATGTCACAAACAAGCGTACTTACTACCGCTGCGCCACAGCGACCGTCATATAGATAGATTACATCTTTTGTTACACTCCGTATGATCTCATTAGTAATCATCTCACCTCCTCTTAACCTTCGGATTTTGGATGACTGGAATGGGATCATAAAGTATTTACTGGGATAAGCTTAGTGGTTTTAGGTGTTACGAGAATATTTGGCGTTAGATCGTATCATACCTTGTGATCGTATCCCAAATAAAAAAAAAGAATAAGCATTCACCATGTCTTACTCATGTATGTCGTAAATGGCGGCTAAGGGATAGGCGTATAAACTTTGGATTCTTCTTTTAGGCGATGGGCTGAAAGCTTTCTGTGCCGTGCAGTTCTTAGCACTTTTATAGAATTGGATATTTTTGATCATTGACAAATGACGCTCTCCGGCTATTATTTCATTAGGGGGTATTTAGGGCTATCGCGCAATATTTTATGACAAATTCCCACTGGAGAAAAACAACGGGCAATAGCTAGTTGAGCACTAAAAATCTAAAAACAGTATTTTCTTTTTGAAATTCTTTTATACACTTATAATGTGGTCGCCGGGTGGGTTCCATTTCTATCATTTGTTTTCCGTTTTAAACGTCAACTTAGAGTAGCTATACTGCGTAGAGCGCGCAAAGAGCTGAGCGACGCGAAAACAATATAATTAAAATACAGAAAGAAAGACGTTACGGTCAACGTTGACAAGCCGTTTGGATTTCGATATAGAAGAAAAAGCTGCGTAGCTTTCCGGTATTCTTATTACAATAATCAGGATAGAATAACGGTTACTATCATAATATGTACTTCGTTTTCTTCATTTAGTCGTTGGTTCAATTCGTTGAAAGTTGATGAAAAGATAATTTGTTTTATCACAAACACAAAATCATTTTTGTTTCGCTTCTTATTATGACATGAAATGTGCCAGCGATTGATTAAACTGGTATAGCTATAATATACTGCCGTGTGGTTCTCAGCACCAATGAATAGGACCACTCAATCTCGTTCTCATGGATATCGTAAAAGGCGACTAAGGAATAGGCTTATAAACTTTGGATTTTTCTTTTAGGCGATGGGCTAGCAACCTATTTGAATCCCAATTCTATCACTAAGTGGCCTATCAGTCTGTGCGAGACTGGTTGTTCTGTCTACCCTCGCAAGATTATAAGTATAGCATACATACTCGCTATAGCGCGAGCTCTATTGTCCCCGAAGAGAACTAAACTAACTCTTTGGACCCGGATATAGCCGGTGCTCCGTAAAATGGGGTGAATCGACGCAATCCGTCCCTCTGAGACCTTTCCAGCCCTCATGGGCTAATGATAAGCGAAATGGATTTGAGGAAAAGTTAGATAAATAAATTCCGTTTGAATGCTAACATTGGTTAGTTGCTCTTGCGGTGAGAAACGTTGTAAGGAAACCTGCTTATGCAAGTAATTGTATTGGAAAATAATTATTATACGAGTTTATTGCCAGTTGCATTCTTAGTTTTAATGCCTCTTAGTTCAAGGAACTGTATGAGATGATCGTGACTCGGGTCAGGTCATCATCAAGCCTCGGCTGTAATAACTTGAACTTTCCACGTCTTGGATAGCGGGGGAGACAGAGACAAAAGTATCGCTATAAGCTCAAAGAGCGCGTTATTAAGCCTTACGTTTTTTTTTTCGTTTAAAAAAAATAATATTTTGTTATTGTTCGAAATATTTTTTAAAATATTGGAATTTATGTATATTATTATAACGTTAATCCGGCTGATGTTATGGAGTGAAATTAAAAAATGTAGCGTAGTTTGACAATATTCTGAATTTGTAAACACGTGTTGCTGGCCAATTATAATTCTCAAAAAAAAAAGTAATTTGCCTGAAAGCATTGGAAAGGCACCAGAATCGATGGAATGGATGAAATGTCATCCGATATTTCAACAAATATTTCGAGCCAAAAGCAAATAAATACACAGATGCCACGCTCGGAAACGAGTACTATAACAATTTTGGGACACTTTATCAAAATCCTGACATTTGTACGGTGGGTAACCGGACCGTTCAAATTAATATTCGTAGATCAAAAAAGTATCATTGCCCACAGCGGAATACGAACAAGATACAAAAAACTAAAATCTTTACCGATTAGGCGATCAAAAGGCTGAGTAATTAAAAGTGATAAATAGTATGTATACATACATAAAATCACGCCTCTTTCCCGGAGGGGTAGGCAGAGACTACCTCTTTCCACTTGCCACGATCTCTGCATACTTCCTTCGCTTCATCCACATTCATAACTCTCTTAAGCAAGTATGTATACACATATATGTATTGTCATTTAAAAAAAGGTTGACAGGAAGAGACCTCTGAAGTATGTGACTAATTCAACATATTACCGCGACATTCCCTAACGCACTGCAACATTCTACATTGATGACTTAGTATAATTTAGTAATAAAAACTGATGTAATTAAGTTAAGACTTGATTTTTTATTATCTTGTGTACTCGATATAATTACACGAATAAATTTATAGTTGATACTTATGGATTTCTATTAATTCTTCACACGCACACCCTCAAGATATCTCACCCCACAAGGATTAGCAGTTCTAATAGTCTTCGTAACGGAATGGGAATAATGTGAGATGGACAGTTTTTAATGTGTAAGAATTATTATAAATGTTGCTCTTTACAATAAAGACTTCTTTTTTTTGTTTCATATAGGAATTTATGTTATAAAACACATTGAGCTTCAGTTGCATGATGACGCCATCACAAACTGTTTTATTCTCTTTTGACTTGACAATGACATTGACAATCATAGATAATTAATCACTTTTCACCTTTTTAATCATAATGTTCTTATAGAAGAACCCAGGATGCGCCTTTTCACTATGAAGTCGGTAAGTTTAAAACAAAACGACTACCTCGACTGATCTCAACAACCTTTGCGTGCACCTAAAACTTTTTTAACACCGAAAAAATTGATACATGTTAAAATATCTAAGTATAAATTGTTCTCAAAAGTCAATATTATAGTGTAGTAGTGGTTTCAAATAATAGCTATTTGTAAATTCCATTTGGTGAGAGCTTCAGAATCAATTGAAAGCCGTTCCATATGTCACGAGAAGCGACGATACATCTTGGCTAAAGTATGTAAGGTTCGGCCCAGGATTGATGACCCGGGCCAGCCTACTAGTGTTGGGAACAGGGTTACCAATCGTAAATCGTATCGAAATCATTAGTTTAACATTAATTCATGTTTTTTAATATAGACAATGTGCACTCGTCCACGATCTAGATTTAAGAGACCTATATTTTTAAATTGATGTCCGCTGAAAATGCTGCAGTGAAGTTTGTTCCGCCGCTTCTTGTACCTACACATGCGCTTTGGAAGCGGTTGTAGTTATAATTCGATTTAAGTGATGTGACGTCAATAAGTGATACCTTGTATCTAATTTTGAAAATAAATCTGTTGTATTTTATTCTATAAAATCCAAACTGACTAATTTCAACTCACAGCTCAAACCGCAAGGTCTAGTGATTTGAAATTTGGAATGTAGGTTCCATATACCTCCGTAGCATGCCATGGGCGATGCCGTTATTATCGCACGAAAAACTATTGCCGTCCCTTTTCACGTTATAATAAAAAGCGAAACAGCGGTATGATTTCGCGGAATTCCCGCGGCAACGGAAACAAGCGTGATTTTGCGGGTTAGACAATATAGATGCCGGTTGTAATTCCTGTTTGTGTCTTCACCAATAATAAAGCTACAAAAGAGTAAAAACGCAGGAGGAATCAGTTAATATAAGCTAAGAGACTTCTTGCAAGAGAGAAGAAAAAAAATCAATAATGATCCACATTTTTTTTTTGGTTTTTATGTGATTTTCGGGAGATTACCGAAATTTCGAGAGAGTCGGCAACCCTGATTGTGAACGATCGGTTCTTTACTCTTGAGTATTACAAATGCGAAAGTTAGCCGTATGGTTTTTGGTACTTCAGCATCAGGAACAATTATTTCTCATATTGGCGTGTTACCTTACAACCCTAAACTTCCATGCTTCAGAATATGGGGTTTACTTTCCGTCGGGTATAATTCGTCTTGACGACTAAAACACCTGTTATAAAGATTAATATAAAGATTATTTTAAGGCTAACATATATACATACATATAATCACGTCTATATCCTTCGCGGGGTAGACAGAGCCAACAGTCTTGAAAATACTGATATGCCACGTTCATATTATACAATAATATGTTTATAACTCTGTCATATTTATAACTTATTTATGCTTCCCCCCCCCGTGGTAATTCTTAGTAAGAAAACAAAATGACTTCAGTTGTTTTTGAAATCTCGTTACGAACTAAAATAAGTACAAATCGTAATCTTTATTATATTAGGTAGTTTTTATACATAGATTGGAACAAAATAGTGTCGGAATAGGTATCGATTCAAGAATAGCACCCTCGCTTAATTGCAGTGCTAATTTTCCGATATTACCGCTATCTGTCATCGGGCGTCGTAAATGAGGCGGGCGCGCCGTGGAATCTGCAGTGGAAACTTACTGACGGACTGAAATACAGTCAGTTTTCATACATACATACATATATACATAAAATCACGCCTCTTCCCCGGAGAGGTGGGCAGAGACAACATGTTTCCACTTGCCACGATCTCTGCATACTTCCTTCGCTTCATCCACATTTATAACTCTCTTCGTGCAAGCTCGGCTTGGGGTTCAATAATGCCCAAAATAACTATTCCACGTGGACAAAGTCGCGGGCACAGCTACTATGAAATATACGCGACGATTGGTTTAATACATTATTAACAAAGCGTTAGATTTACATTTTAAAATGCAGGGAAACACACAATAGGCATAACCCAAAAAGTATAAGTTTAATTATGTGATTACCTAAGTATGTCTCATTATTAACGGGAGCTCATACGTTTACCTTTTTGCAAATCTAACAAAATGCAAAGCTGAGACGTTTGTTAATAATGTATGCAGCAAATCGTCGCGTATACATATATCATCTTATTCCACAATAAGAAACTGCCAGCAGGCACAGGTGTCGTTCTAATGAGTTTTAACGTTACTGAAGCAATTGCCCGAGTTAAGATTTTCTCATTTACTTATATTATTACGTCTTTACCCCTTGCGGGGAAGACATAGCTTACAGACTCGAAAAGACTGATAGTCTACATACATCTGTGTTATATAAAAATTGATACATACATATCTTTACTTGGGTGGGACTTGGAGAATTTAATGAAGTGAAACTGCACGTAAGATATGATAAGAACGTATATTCTAAGGACTCAATGGCATGAATATACAGTAAATTACAGAACACGGATGATCTTTAGGTTATTATAATATTCTAAGCGAAAAAGTAAGTAAAACAAACGATCTCGCGTTATTCTCTTTTTTTTCATAATATTTTTTTTAAAGGTGGCCAGTTCTAACCTATTTATTTATTTCAAAGAGGTTGAGTGACCATGTATTTTTCAAATAATCTATAATGCCGCGATAAAATTTTGATTCAAATATGTAGTGCCAGGTTGCTAGCCCGTCGCCTTTGAAAAGAATCCCAAGTTTATATATTTCAAAACGTTAAACAATCCACAATCATACCTTTAGACGATTTTATCACTGTAGTTATTTCTATTGAAAACAACATTTTAATTATCAGTTCAGTACGGTAATAAAATATGACAATAACAGGATTACGACGTCATCTACAGGGCTCCTAAACTATAAAGTTATGTTAAAGATTACGTGCGTATTTATTTGGAAAATAATAAAAAAAAACTGTACTATCGCACTAGTCTAATTGAGCTGTCGTAAAAGGAGGATTCTGTGTACTCTGTAAAGGTTAAAAAAAAACCACAAAGTTACCTTCAATCTATATACAATAGCCTACTTCCCATGTGGTAAGCAGAGGCTATGGATTTATTTTCTGCTCGATATCTCTAGCTTCCCTGTTTGTATTATTTTCTTTAAAAAGATACTCAATGTTAGTCGTTTCTAAAGTCATATCTGTGTCTAGTGTTACAATTATGAATATAACCTTAGGGGTAGGCAGAGACTGTATCTCTCTTATCACAATCACTGCATACTTGTTTCGCTTCATAGACATTAATTTACGTTTTCATGCAATCTCGTCAGGGCAGTCTCCGTAGTATGGCACGCTCCACACCGTTTATAACCGCTCGAGAAACTATTGCTGTTTCATTTTCTATTATGACGTGGAAATGGACAGCGATAGTTTTTTCTCGCGATAAAAACGGCGTCGCGCGTTATATGCTACCGGGGCAGGGCGAGCAAAAGTTGGTTATTAACTCTGATGAAGTTTAAAAGTTTATTTAAGTTTCATTTTTTTCTTTCTTTTTTATAAGTTGTTTTAGCTTTAGTTTTAATTTCAGTTCATTTTAATTATTATCTGTTAAACCTTAATAAAGGTTTAAAAAAAGCTATTATTAATACGAGTACGAAAACAAAGTGATTTAATCTTCAGTTTTGTACAAAGCGATACAAAAAATGTTGTAACTTTCAATGGAATATTATTAGAAAAGTTTGCTTGTTCTCATACTTATTTTGTATAAGCCTGTTTGCGAGAAATAAACAAACAAGTGACATTGAAAAAAAAATCGAAAATGTCGCGTGACAAGATCAAAGAGATCTTTTTTTATAAGTAGAATAAACAAAATATGTTAAGTATGTTACTAAAATACTTAGTTACTTTTTAAATTATAAGTAACAAGTATTGGAAACAGATTTGCCAAATCGAATGAAGAAGCTTTTGAAACAAAATATAAATAAGATTTTACACGTTTCTGTAAGTAAATAATAAAACATTTTGTTATTAATGATATATGTAAATGTTTATTAAACACAAATATTATGCAGAGTTCGTGTCAAATGGAAATTGTAGGCTCTGCTTACCCCTGAAAACAGGCGTAGTATGACAACATAGTCCAGAATCAATTGACTCAGCATTCAACAATCCGCCTGACCAGCGTGGTGACCACGGGTAAAATACCCCATTTCTGGGGACGCTTTTATGAGCTGCTAAGGTACATATGTATGTATAGACGAAATTCCTTTGTGTTGCATTAAGTCGATGTAAAGTGTAAAAGGGGGGTGCTAGAGTAAGTATGCTCTTGACATGCTCGCAGACCGCCATTAGATAATCGTTTGACAATCGACCCTCAGGCACGCGGTAGCCACCTCGTGATTCTGAACTATGTCGGTGCGACAACAAAAATAAAAAAAAAAGAGTGAAAGGTCAATAGACACATAATATACATATCATCATGATGACGCTATAAACAGAAATTTTGAAAAGACTGAAAGGCCACGTTCAGCTGTTTGGCTTAATGATAGAATTGAGATTCAAATAGGTAGTGACAGGTTCCTAACACAAGCGTCTAAAAGAAGAATCCCAAGTTTATTAGCTTTTCCCTTGATTGAATTCCACAATCTGCATGAGAAGAGCAGTTGGCACACACTATGTTTTTTTCCTTGCTACCAGAAGCTAGCTGAACAAGCAGTGCCCGCGACTTCGTCCGCGTGGAATAGTTATTTTGGGCATCATTGAAGCCCTCAAGGGTAATAATTTTCCCCGTTTTTTTTCACATATTCCATTATTACTTTGCTCCTTATAGTGACAGCGTGATGTTATATAGCCTAAAGCCTCGATAAATGGTCTATTCAAAGCAAAAATAATTTTTCAATTCGAACAAGTAGTTCCTGAGATAAGCGCGTTCAAACAAACAAACAAACTCTTCAGCTTTAGCATAATATTAGTATAGATACAGTTACAGTTTTTATATGTATGTATTGATGTATGTCAATAGTGAGTAAAAGATGCGTGCGGAAGCTAGTAAATATAAAAATAACAAAATGGCCGCTTAGCCGGCCGGTAATCCGATTTTTATTTTTGATCCCGTAGAGCTGTGTAACAAAGGGTTAGAGAGATCGTTATACCAAAAAAAAAATAACTAATGATCGGAGTAAAAAAATAAATGCAGATGATCTTTTTTTTATCTTTACAAGAGAATGATCTCGAACAAAAAGAACAAAGAGGAACAAAAACCTACTAATGTCGGATCCCTTAAGAATTTCGGGATTTCCTTTCTTAGTGCACCTCTGGACTGCAAAAAGTAACATACAATGCTTAATTTGTATGTTACTTATTTGTTTGTTACGTGCCGTGTGGTTCCCGGCACCAATATACTAAAGAATAGGACCACTTCATCTCTTTCCCACGGATGTCGTAAAAGGCGAGTAAGGGATAGGCTTATAAAATTGCGATCCTTTTTTAGGCGATGGGCTAGCAACCTGCTGCCGCTGTTTGGATCTCAATTCCATCATTAAGCCGAGCAGCTGAACGTGGCCATTCAGTCTTTGCGGGACTATTGGCTCTGTCTACCCCATAAGGGATATAGACGTGACTATATGTATGTTACTGTTCCAGTCTTTGAGATCCAGCGTTGGGTTGGGACGTACATTGATAGTAAGTAAGTCAATCAGTTAAGTCTCGTTCCAAAAAATTGTTTTTTTAAGAACCTTAACAGGCACAAGCGGACTTTATCTTCTTCTAGCACGGGGTAGACAGTATTTGACTAAACCTACTTATCTAATATAATATTAACCTACCAATTCTAATACTATGAGGCATTTCTTCTAATAGAAAAACAAACAATTAAATTTGTAACATATACGTACACAAAGCCGACATTGATGGTATTAATGTTAAGCCATTAACATCGAGTGCACACTTGTTTTAATGGGGCGTCACTGTCATATCACATTTACAATGTTAAAACACAGACATAGATTTAGATAGATACCACCAAAAACCAAACTTGTGAATTTTCGGCTTACTATTAGATTGCAGGCCGAAATTTTAGATAATTTAATTAATGAAAAATAATTAATTTTTGTCTGTTCGTTTTTTTAATAACAATTGCATTTTATCTATTTCGTTAATTTAAGTTAAATTGACGCATCACTGGTTCATTTCTAGATGCAACTAGGACTAAAGCCATACGATGATGAGTTAATATAATAACGATTAGTTAATAACAGAAATTGGGAGTAAAAGTGAGAATGACATTATTAAAGCTATTGATGATACGTCTAGTGTTCCCATAATATTTGGATTTCCTTCATAGTAGTCCAGTCTATATCGAGGAAGAAAAGTCAATTTTAGTGATTACAGCTATATCAATATAGGAGGAGAATTCACATGGCACCTTGATAAACAGTTTTGAAAAGAGCTTGCGTTAGTTTGAGACACGAAGTATACTCGCGGTATCTAGTTAGATCTATGTCTTCGGTTAAAACTAAAAGCCCGTTAATTCCACAGAAGGGGAAATAAGTGTAGGTCATTTTTTGGGTTCCGCACCTAAAAATGAAAACGGGACCCTATCAATAATTAATATTAGCTGATGAAATATCCAGTTTTTAAGTTATATCATTTATACTATTTATTATGTATATTCTTGAAAAAAAAAAATACTTGTTGACAACATATCTTAGATAAATATAAAATTCTCGTGTCACAATGTTAGTAACCGTACTCCTCCGAAACGACCGATTCTCATGAAATTTTGTGAGCATATTGAGTAGGTCTGAGAATCGGCCGACATCTATTTCTCCATACCCCTTAGTGATAAGAGTTGTCCACCCTTAACATTTTTTTTAACTAGAAATTACTAAAAAATACATACATACATAAAATCACGCCTCTTTCCCGGAGGGGTAGGCAGAGACTACCTCTTTCCACTAAAAAATTTATATGGCAACACAACGTTTGCCGGGACAGCTGGTTACTTTATAAAATAACTAGTGCAGCAATCGCCGGCGTGAAAAGTAATCTCACCCGTGCCTTATAAATTTTTAACGCTATACATAAGTAAAATTTAATGATTATCGCTTCAGTAGACGCAACTGTGAAGAGATTACAAACAAATTAACTTGGGGCTTTGTTTTATTAGATGTGAAAGCCAAATAAAAAAATACACTGAGTGAGTCAAATATTAACGCACCTTATGTGGAATAAGTTGGCCTATAATTATTATTTTGGTACATGTAGAATTGGGTAATGTACCATTGGGTGGTCATAAAGGAGGCTTCTTCGTGAACCGAAGCCAACATGAAGAGGCCCTTTGGTACCTTTTGTTCTAAAGTGAGATGTGCTGCAGCTGTGCAGACCTATGGAGTTCTCCACAGCTGCCAACTATTGGCTGGGAGGGATTTACAAGTTTTGGTTTTCGTTTTTTTTTTATTATTATTTTATCAAAACAAAAAACATAAAAGCTGGATTTCGTTTTACATATAATTTCAAGTTTATAATGCATGCATATAGTTACGTCCATATCCCTTGCAGGGTAGGCAGAACTAACAGCTTTAAAAAGACTGAAAGGCCACGCTCAGCTGTTTGGCTTAATGATAGAATTGAGATTCAAATAGTGACAGGTTTCTAGCCCATCGCCTTAAAGGAGAATTCCAAGTTTATAAGCCTATCGAATTCACAGTCCACGAGAAATAGATGGAGTGTCCGCATTCTTTTTTTATTGTAGCTGGTGCGGGAAACCACACGGAACTATTCATTTAGAAAACAATTATAATTTTATTTGATATGGGGTTGAGATAGTCAGGATTCCATGCTCACAACCCTTTAACAGAATCCGTCCTTGGCAAAACAATAGAAAGTAGTCGAAAATTTATGGTTTAATGAGAAACACGTTAGTGTGTTATAATTTGTCACTTTCGCTCACACCCGACGCTGTCAAATGCTCACAATGGAATACTTAGAAAATAAGACGGACAGATTTTGCATGAGTTGTAAAGATTTGTACATACATTAAAATATACACATAGTCACGTCTATATCCCTTACGGGGAGGACAGAGTCAACAGTCTTGAAAAGACAGAAAGCCCACTAGGAAAAGGAATTGAGATTTGAATAGTGACAGGTTGCTAGCTCATCGTCTACAAGAGAAATCTCAAGTTCATAAGCCTATCCTTTTGTCGCGTTTTACGAAATCCATGGGAATCATATGGAGTGGTTCTATTGTAAAGTGTCGTTAAGCACACGGCACTAGTTTTATTTAAGACTAGCTGTGCCCGCGACTTCGTCCGCGTGGAATAATTATTTTGAGCATCATTAAAACCCTCAAGGATGAATAATTTTCCCTGTTTTTTTTTTCACATATTCCATTATTTCTTTGCTCCTTAAAGTTGCAGCGTAATGTTATATAGCCTAAAGCCTTTCTTGATAAATGGTCTATTCAACGCAAAATGAATTTTTCAATTCGAACCAGCAATTCCTGATATTAGCACGTTCAAACAAACAAACAAACTCTTTAGCTTCATTAGTATAGATAGAATAAATATCAAAAATATATATTCGCTTAGCGCAAGAGCAAAATTAATTAAAATTAAAACGTGTTCACATTTATGTGTTCTATAGTTCTAATACTTACCTACGTAATTTTTTTTTTAAATTTAACAGTTAATTTAAAAAAAAAATTCAACTCAACTGTAGAGCCAAATAAATTAAAAAATTAAAAAAAAAGAAACACTTACTGTAAGTGCATATCTCGAGCAGATTCTCCGGCTTGCTCGCCAACATGAGGCAGGCCAGGGCCTGGTCGACGATGACCTTTATATTGTACCCCCTGAGAGTAGGCACTCCGTTCTCCGACCAATCTGCCAGCAGGGTTGGCAGTTCGAAGTCGGCCTGTGAAAAAAAAAAATATTTTAATTTGGTCATTGATATAAATTATTACAATATATGTATTTTTAGGAATTTAACTTATTTTAAGTATAGTTTAATTATATATATCTATATTATATTTTCTTTTTATTATAATTTTAAAAACGTATTGTTTAGGTGATATGTTACGTTTGTCAGTATTTAATTGCTATTTTGACAGTATCCATAAATAAATTAAATTTACTTGGCTCGTCGTGATAGAGACACTCCTGCGCCTTCCAATCTTTCCAAGATTTTTGGCTCTGTCTACCCCATTAGAGAAAAATACGTGATTAGTATGTCACTATGCATAAAAACTAATTATTGCCAGTGAGAGTTTTCCGTCAATATTAAATTAATGTAATTAAAATATTTAAGTGAAAAAAAAAACATGATCACTATTCTGAGGAGTTGTCTCCAAAGTAAAGATGGCATTGATGATTGCCTACCTTCATAAAAGAAGATGGCATTGTTAGAACAAGAGGAATTTTTACTAATAAAAATAATAAATCACGACAAAAAGAAGAAGAGAACGAAGAAAGAAGAGAACTATTAAATCTATACTAATATTATAAGGCTGAAGAGTTTGTTTGTTTGTTTGAACGCGCTAATCACAGGAACTACTGGTTCAAACTGAAAAATTGTTTTGAATAGACCATTTTTGTGTTGAATAGTCCATTTAACGAGGAAGGCTTTAGGCTATATAACATCACGCTGCAACTATTAGGAGCGAAGGAATAATGGAATCAATGATGCTCAAAATAATAACTATTCCACGCGGACGAAGTCGCGGGCACAGCTAGTATATAGATAGTATTCTATATCTTTATATATAATTGTACTAGTCGCCCGCAAATCTTTAATTCCCGATTTTACCGTGCCCTTACGAATTTTAGGAAACACTATCTCATTGTGGGGAGCTCACTAACCAAAGAAAATTCATACTAAATTTTAGTCCTTCATTTTAGAATTCATACTAAATCTTACTTCCTGTGACCAGTGGTTTCGGCTGTATATTGTTTATTATTTAGTCACTTATTCACGGGAGAGTTTATGAAGCAAGCTTAACTTGTAAATTGTTTTCGTTCATTCACTCGTTTCAATCCTTCATTCACTTTAGTCATTCACTTAGAAATAAGTGAATCTTTGCTACACGTGAAAATAGCATTTTCTGGGTGGCAAAGCAGTTTCCGTACTAAATCTTTGCTAATATTATAAAGCTGAAGAGTTTGTTTGTTTGAACACAGTAATCTCAGGTGTTGAATAGATCATTTATCAAAGAAGGCTTTAGGCTATATACCATCACGCTGCAACTATAAGAATCAAAGAAATAATTGAAAATGTGAAAAAAACGGGTTAAATTATTCGTCCTTGAGGGCTTCAATGATGCCCAAAATAACTATTCAACGCGGACGAAGTCGCGGGCACAGCTAGTAGGTTATAAACACCTCTTACCCGCCAAAGTAAATGTTGACCTTATCAGGGTACGGCCTTTGTTTGACATTTGTGAACGGTATCCACCCCTCTTCTATTTATCAAACATTTTAGTTGCATTTAATGTATTCAAATTTTAACTCTTCTGTGCTGTACATGAAGATGACACTGTCAAGTCTACCCCGCAAGGTATATAGATTATATGATTGTATATTAACATACTTATTCTTTGATATAATTATACAACTAACTAAAACTAATATATCTATACTAATATTATAAAGCTGAGGAGTTTGTTTGTTTGTTTGAACGCGCTAATTTCAGGAACTACTGGTTAGAATTGAAAAATTATTTTTGTGTTGAATAGATCATTTATCGAGGAAGGCTTCAGGCTATTTATCATCACGCTGCAACTATAAGGAGCGAAGAAATAATGGAGAATGTGAAAAAAAAACGGGGAAAATTATTCCTCCTTGAGGGCTTCAATGATGCCCAAAGTAATTAACTAACTATTTGCGGACAAAATCGCTAGCAGTTATTATATAACTAAACACAATGCTAGTTATTATATAACTAAATTTACACAGATAGAATAATCACTGTGAAATCCTGAGCTATATGTATATATCAATGTTATCATATTAACTTTTGTAATAACGGTGGCGTACGCCCCTTCAGTCAAAACATCGAAAGTCAGGCCCTACGGTCTCAACTCTTAATTGGTAGGAATTCATGAAAAAATTTCCACATAATTGGAATAACTGGTAGCTTGTGTAGGTAGGTATTGTGATAATTTGTAATGTGATTATTTTTTTGTCTTATAATATTGATTGTTTAAAGTTATGTAAGTTACAGTTGAACGTCGCCTTGCTGTCTTTGCGAGACTGTTGGCTCTGTCTACCACGCAAGGGAGAAGTGATATATGTATGTGAGGAAAGTCCTGTATATTCGGGTATTTTCTTCAAAGTTATCCAGCTAAACAAATCTTATTTAGAACCCGGTTTCGAAAGTGGTTTTTTTTTACTTTAAGCTCTGTCTGTCCCGTGTGGGATAAATACCCGAAATAATTTAAAAGTAATTTCAAGTTAAAAAAAAATTAGGGTAGACAACCCTTATCACTAAGGCATATGAAAAATAGATGTTGGCCGATTCTATGTGACTTACCTACTCAATAAGCTCACGAAATTTTCACGAGAATCGGTCAAGGCGTTTCGGAACGAACATTGTGACACGAGAATTTCATATATAAGATTTTAAATTTCTTTAAACAAGTACATGTACGATAGAAATAACAGAAATCGCTGTAGCTGTAACATTGGCTATAAGGAATGCCATTATTTTCTTACGACCAAAATATTAATGATTTCTACACACGCACTTTTGTATTCTTAGAATTACTAATTCTCCCCTTCGGTTTCAATCGCTTTGATTACTAAGTATACTTATTAGCATGTTTCTCCTCTTGGATTTCACGGGTCTATACACCCCGGATTTTTGAGACTTGCGTGGGGATATAAATCCTACACGTAGAGGTCCTTTGGAGAAGTTGATGTTATATTGATCTCCTGCCAAAACCGGTCCCGGCCATATCAATAGACGATATGTCCATGAACAGGTCTCGGCAGGAGGTGGAGCTATTACAAAATAAGAAAAATCATGATGGATTATGGAGTTCACGTTTGGATTATTATTATTTCTCATATACCTTTTTCCTTCAAAGATTAGCTTACGTTTAACTACCAGCCTTTAGCACCTCTAATGATATCCAAATTCTATTCTTAGTAAGAAGTGGAAAGAAAGAACATAGTCAGCGAAAGAAGTATACAAGGATCGCGGCAAGTGTAAAAATGTAGTCTCTGCCCACCCCGCTAGGAAAGAGACGTGGTTTTATGTATGTATGTTAGTTGGAAATACACGTATGCAATTAACCACACACATAATTCATGCGCCTTTTGTCCAGTCAGTGTAGATTGAAACATGAATGCAACTGAAGATTTATAGTATTTTGGTAAATTCGGTTATTAGATTCAGATCATCTACTATAACTTTAGGGCGTCGGTGGTCGAATGGGTAAGGTGCTCTGTTAAAATACGTGCAACGCATAAAGGTACAGGTTCGAATCCCAGCATGTACCAATCTCTAAATGTCTCATGCCAATGAAAGAGATATAGACGTGATCATATGTATGTATGTTAAATAATAAATATATAACGAAGTTCCCAAACAGAAAATGTGTTTTTTTTTTGTTTAACCTGATCAAAAAAGGGGAGTGTTATAGTCTTGACGCGACTTACCCTAAAGTAAGGGAAGTATTGAAGCTAGAAAACAATGAGCTATTGTCCACATTGTACTCTAAAATTATCATCGACTTTGGCCAAACTGTCATTATTCTATTGTTAAGTTTTCCAATAATGTGACTTAAGATTATAGAAAATGGAATTAGTTTTATATTATTTTAATTTCTACGATCTGACGTCTAGTTTTCATATTATTCCTTTTTTACTTTTTTAGGCGATGGTTTTCACTATTTGAATCACAATTCTATCAAGTTTGCAGTATTTTCGAGATTATCGTCTCTGTCTACCCCTTAAAGAATAAAAAAGGGATTCATATTAAAATATAATTTCAAATAATAAGACTATCATGGTAATTTCTTAACTTCCATACAATGTGTATCATTTATTTGGAAATTAAGGCGACAGTACTTTTGGCTATAAACTTGAGCGCACAAGCGAGACTTCACATAACGACAAAAGGTAGTCGAATAAAGCCTTCCATATTAAAAACACAGGGCACAGAACGTGAGTCATTTAACGCCTGCTCCGCTCTGTGGCCAGACGCCGCGAAAGTCGCCGAACAAAGCAGTGATTGATGCCCAAAGTCTGAAATTCTGAAGTTCCCCAAAATAAAACATTAATTTTCATCTTTATTGACACATACGACATTTCAACGTGCATTAATGTTTGTAGAATATAAATTTTGTCCCATACTTTGTTTGTTTATTGCGATGGCACTAATTAATTTTACAGGATTCGCAAAAGGTTGTAAAATTTATTGGTAAGTTCTCACAATACAACAAACTTATTTATTATTTTTTTAAAAAATTAGAACTGTATTCAACGCAACGTCTAATTTTTTTTGTAATTTGTGAAGATTATCAATTAAAAAAATGCTTAAGAAAGTTAATATGTTATTGACAGCACTTATTATAGGGCCGCTTCACACAAGGGCGAACGCGGACACGGCGCGCACTTTAAAATTTCAAATTATTTCGAACGGCGTTATACACGGCGACCACGAATTAGTCGAGCTAAATTGAGGTACTAGATAAATTGTAAATTGTTTTTATTCGTTATCAACGGTTGGACAAAATTGAGCACATATATTAAATCACGCTTCTTTCCCAGAGGGCTTAGCAGAGACTATATCATTTATTGCTCGATTTTTGTAAACAGATAAGTCTAAGGAATAACACTAAAAGATATCGTAAGTGAATCAGCTCAGTTAAAAAAATCTGTGAGTACTTAAAACGCATTTTAATTATCTAAAATTTGTCGTAAGCATAAATACCGTCAATAAAAGAAAAATGCCGTGTGGTTCCCGGCACCAATACGAAAAAAGAATGGGACCACTCCATCTCTTTCCCATGGATGTCGTAAAAAGCGACTAAGGGGTAGGCTCACAAACTTCGAATTCTCTTTTAGGCGATGGGCTAGCAACCTGTCACAATTTGAATCTCAATTCTATCATTAAGCCAAATAGCAGAACGTGACCATTCAGTCTTTTCAAGACTGTTAGCTCTGTCTACCCCGCAAGGGATATAGACGTGACCATATGTATGTATTATATGTATAAAAGAAAAAATGTGAGTCTATTCAAAGCCGTAGGTCAGTCAAGGTGTGTCAATACAAAAAATGTGCCTCGTCACCTGCCTCACTCGGTCTGAAGCGACCCTTATAGTGGCCGAGTCGCGAGCTACATTACGTGGCGGACTGCCAATAAGTACAATTTACAGCTACTAATAGACGTTAGCCTGAAATCGTGTTTGGGAATAATGTGAAAGCTCGCTGTTAAATGTGAACTCGTTAAAACGATTCACAAGTGGTGAATGTAAAAGAAGGTGACAGTATTTGTAAGAATGCCGTGTAACCACACGGCATTTTTACAATTATTATAATTTAAATACCCGGCACCAATAGAAAAAAATAATAGGACCACTCTATCTTTTTCCCATGGATGTCGTAAAAGGCTATATTAACTTGAGATTGTTTTTTTAGACTAGCAACCTGGAACTTTTTTAATCTCAATTCTATCATTAAGCCAAATCTGAACGTTGACTATCAATTCTTTTAAGACCGTTGACTCTGTCTTCACCGCAAGGGATATAGAGGTAATTATATGTATGTATGTAGATTGTAAAGACTATTTTAGTATAAGATTGACGGGTTTACGGTGGGAGAAAATTTCATTAATTCTCAATTATATCTATTAGCCATACAGCTCAACGTGGCCTTTCAGCATTTTCAAGACTGTTGGCTCTGTCTACCCCGGTAGAGTTCTTGTATGTCGGGATTACTGATGATAATATTGAAATAAGATTTTCTATAAAAGACAAATTAAAAAAAAGTTGTAAATTGTTTGGTTGGATAATCATCAAATCTGTTAGAAAAAAGCAAGACTTCAAAATAAAAAAAAAGTACAATATTTCGTTTACCAGAGCCGATGGTTTATTTTTTACAATTTTATATAAAGAAAGACAATATTTAATCTACTTATTTTTAGTTGAGTATTTTATGTTTTTTTGCGACCGGGGTCATATCCTAAACACCTATCATTTATCATCTGTGCAAGAACGTAACACAATTTTTGTTTACATATCTCGGCCTCTGCGGCGTAGCGGTAATACGCTTGTCTGTGACATCGGAGGTCCCGGGTTCGAATCCCGGTAAGGGCATAATGAGAAACGAACTTTTTCTGTTTGGTCTGGGTCTTAGATGTTTATCTATCTAAGTATTTATTATAAAATATAGTATCATTGAGTTCGTATCTCGTAACACAACTTTCGAGCTTACTTCGAGGCTAACTCAATCTGTGTAATTTGTCCCGTTTATACATTTATTTATTTATCTATGGAGAGATCAGTATAATATGTTGCCATGAAAATCCTGAGCAGAGGATAAATCCCGACGTTTTTTTCTACAGGGGAACACACGTCGACTCATCCAAATATTACTTCGAATCAATATTTGCGCCTTGAACAAATACTTATTACACGTCAAGAAGTGAAAATATTATTTGTTTGCCGTTCTCACGTCTTTTGGGTTAGAATCTTTTTTTCGCGTTATTATTGCTTTCTACGTCACATCTTATCCCTTGCGAGGAAAGCAGAGCTATTGATCTCTAAAATTCTTAGGTAACTTTCAGCTCAAGGTTCAGCTTAATTTATTTAAAAGATTCAGATAGTGACAGTATAGTACACAAAATATAAAATAAAATAATTTTTATAAACTAAAATAAAAACTACAATAAATAAACAATATACATAAATAAATAGGTGCAGCGATTACCGAAATGAGTAAAAAGGCTTATAGGCATTAAATACCCTCGCGACTCAAGACTTCCAAATTCAAATTCAAAATCTTTATTGCATATCATAAAGTACACCAGTTCAAAATTACAGTTACTGCATATAAATAGGTACAATATAAACCCTGTTGGGCGTCGCAATGTTAAAATAATATGGAACTTTACCAGTCCATCTCGCGGGAGCCGTCCTACGCTACACGAACTTGCTCAAAGCCATTTCAAATATTAAAAAAAAATGAGTGCCGTGTGGTTCCCGGCACCAATACAAAAAAAAAATAGGACCAATCCATCTCTTTCCCATGGATGTCGTAAAAGGCTAGCTAAGGGATAGGCTTACAAACTTGGGATTCTGTTTTAGGCGTTGGGCTATCAACCTGTCACTATTTGAATCTCAATTCTATCATTAAGCCAAATAGCTGAACGTGGCCATTCAGTCTTTTCAAGACTGTTGGCTCTGTCTACCCCGCAAGGGATATGGACGTGACCATATGTATGTATGTATGTAAAAAAAATAAGCGCTAGTAAACAGACCAAATAACGTTCTTCAAATGCGAAGTCTTATTTTCAACTGTTCGGGAAAATCAAAAACAAAACAACAATTGAAGCTTTTCATGTTTCGGCAAGCAACCGGAGCTTCCGACCTTGACGATGTTGGATCCTTTGTTGAGCTGTTCACAGCTTTGGCGTGGGCAAATGCTGATTTCTTTTTGCCGCACTAACGAATGAACGTGGAGCGTCGACGGTCGAAATGTTAAGGTGTCCGAGTATGTATTAAATAAATATATACGGGACAAAAAACACAGATTGAGTTAGCCTCGTAGTAGTTTTTAAAGTTATGTTACTAGATTTTACCTCATAGATAATATATTTTATGATAAATCCTTAGGCAAAATATCCAAGACCCAGGCCAATTAGAAAAGTTCGATTCTCATCATGCCCTGGCCGGGATTCAGATGTGAACCCGGGACCTCCGGTGTCAAAGACAAGCACGCCACCGCTAAAAACCACACCGCCAAAAATAAAATAAATTTAAAATCCCTCATAGTGATAAGTCCGCTATTGTGTGTATTTTTAATTTTTTATGTCTTCTTATGTACTACAAAAAATTTGTTATGCACAACAAAAGTACACAAACAAACAAATAATAATAAAAAATAAAAAACAACTGTCTGCAAAACAACGTTGCAATTGTGTTCGCAATACAAAATTTGTAATACAGTAACACTTAATTCCAACAGAGTTCGTACTTTTCCGAGGCTTATACGAAAAACAATGTTATGCAAACTAACAACAGTCTGCATTCGCCGAGGAAAATGCACAATTTTCTTAATTGAATATATTTTGTGGTTTATTACCAACATTAACATATAAAACGTGCAAGTCGTGAGGTTAACTTATGACCGTAATAACTGAAAAGAATGCATTTTATATGCATTTTGACAGTAGCCATAACGAGAGTTAAAAATTCAGAAGATTTTAAAACCGGATTTAGTAGGAAAATGTTGGATGTCGTAATAGGCGACTAAGGGACAGGCTTTATTTTTTAGACGATGGGCTAGCCACGTGTCACTATTTGAATCTCAATTCTATCATTAAGCCAAATAGCTGAACGTGGCCTATCAGTCTTTTCAAGACTCGGACTTGGCTATGTTTACCCCACAAGGGATATAGACGTGACGGTATGAGTGTATGTATTACCTAACAAAACTCTAAGAACGCCAATCGGAAAAAGTTATTATCTCAGCATGCCCCGGCTGGGATTCGAACTGCCGACCTTTATCTCCACAGAGGCAGTCAAGGGTCAAATCAACATACATACATACATAAAATCACGCCTCTTTCCCGAAGGAGTAGGCAGAGACTACCTCTAAAAATAAATGAAAATGGTCAAATCTATTATACATATAATAAATCAATGAATAAAATAAACAATATCACAAAAATCTAATCAAACCCTAGTATCTATGCAATAAGCTATAAGAACCAAGTTGTTGTTGCGATACTAACTTCCGTATTCGTGCTGGAAAACTGGTGCAAACAAAATTATGCACCAGCCTATTTTCAGACAGATACGCCAGGAAACTTTACGACCAGACGAACACACACTCATATATGTCAGACAGGATTTTAGTGTGGACTTGTATTATTGACCCTTTGATAGCCATAGATACTTTTCGGTGACTGTTGAACAAGTTTGTGCCGTGTGGTTCCTAGCACTAATATAAAAAAGAATAGGACCACCCTCTTTCCCGTTGAGGGATAGGCTTATAAACTTGGGATTCTTTTTTAGGCAATGGGCTAGCAACCTGTCTTTATTTGAATCTCAATTCTATCATTAAGCCAAACAGCTGAACTTAGCATATCAGACTTTTCAAGACTGTTGGTTCTGTCTACCCCCCAAGGGATATAGACGTGAGTATATGTATGTATGTTGAACAAGTTTAACATATAAACATATATTCACGTCTATATCCCTTGTAGACAGAGCCAACAGTCTTGAAAAGACTGAAAGGCCACTTTCAGCTGTTCAGCTTAATGACAGAATTGAGATTCAAATAGTGACAGGTTGCTAACCCATCGTCTAAAAAAGAATCCCAAGTTTGTAAGCCTATCCCTATAGACGTGACCATTTGTATGCATGTATGTAATAAGAAATCATTCAAAACTTTAGAATTGGACCAAACTTAGAACAGCATGTAACTTTACATGTCTTTAAATAAATCAACAAAGTTTCCATCCAATGTCGTACCAATTCATTCTCTCCGGCTGATTAGAATATTACAAACTTAGAAGCTAAATCTGAACTTTAGAGAGCATGTAAGTGAGACATTGGCTAAGTTTTTCGTGTCACCTGACCTCCTAACCCCTTTTAGGTCATGACAAAGTTTCGATCTAAATTCAGACTTTTAGTTCTTGTCACAGTTTTAGGATAACGGAGTATTGAAATATTCTAAAACTTGACATCAAGGACATTTGTCTTAGAATATCGCGATTAAGTTTCTACTGAATTTGGTTACACATTTAATAGGTATATATATATGTATACCGGACAAATTACACAGATTGAGTTAGCCTCGAAGTAAGTTCGAGACTTGGGTCACGAGATACTAACTCAACGATACTATATTGTATAATAAATACTTATATAGATAAACATCCAAGACCCGGGACAGTCAGAAAAAGTTCTTTTCACATCATGCCCTGGCCGGGATTCGAATCCGGGACCTCCGGTGTCACTGCCAAGCGTCTACCGCTGCGCCATAGAGGCCGTCATAACCACAAGTGACCAACAGACTCGACTTGGCTGTTTGTCAAACCCATAAAAAAAATGATGATGATAATGACAGAATTGAGATTCAAATGGTGGGTGGATTAAAATGGATAAAAGGAGAATCCCAAGTTTATAAGCCAATGCCTTAGTCGCCTTTTAAGACATCCATGGGAAAGAGATGGAGTGGTCCAATTTTTCTTTTCAAATGGCGTCGGGAATCACACGTCACCACGTTGTACCAAATTGTACCTGGAAAAATATACAATCACATTTCCTATAACTTTAAAATAATACTTACGGAGTCACCACGTCCATTGACAGGTGAATGTGATCCCGACACAGTCGGGGACTGCCTCTGCACCTTCCTCCTTCGGGAAGGCATGGTTTATCCTTGTTTTAACACTTAACACTCAAATACTTCCTGCATTAGATATAAAATAAAATAAAAAACAAAAATCCTTTCGCTCAGACCTGGGTGGGAAGGAACAAATTTTATTGTTAGTCACAATCTATATAATATCTTACTTAATCTATATATAAATAGGCATGCATATATAAACTACTAGCGACCCGCCCCGGCTTCGCACGGGTGCAAAATTATAAATGTTATTATACATAAAAACCTTCCTCTTGAATCACTCTAGGTACCTGTTACAAAAAACCGCATCAAAATCCTTGTCGTAATTTTAAAGATTTAAGCATACAGACAAACAGACTAAAATAGCGACTTTGTTTTATACTATGTAGTGATTAAGTTACCGAGTGGCTGGGTCTAGTAACTTGAAATTTAGCATGTAGGTTTCTTATCAAGTCAAGAAGTGCACTTAAACAGGGTTTCCCGACATTCCCTCGGGAAAGGGAAGTAATCAATTTTTTCGCTGTATGCGAGCTGAGTCATAGTGTATAGTATTTGCATATCAAGTTATCTGAATGTGCAGGCTAATATGTGATGTTCGCATATAATAACAAGTACTTTTAATTTCTAAATATGACTTAATCTATTAAATAAACAGAAACAAATTATATTTCAGACTAAAATATGGAAAGAAAATAAAACTTAAAAAAGTTACCATGCCAGCTTTAGTCAATCGTTCCTACGTTAAAATAACAATTTTTTTGAAACGCATCACTGAGCCTCATTACACTGAATATTTTTTTTTAATTATAATCCGTCATTTCTGATTAAAGGAAGTTTAATAAGTCTGTGTCTATACAGATGTCAGTTTGTAATTTTTTTTTAAATTGAATATTTTTTTTTATTTAAAATTTTATTATGCATAATACGAATGTATAGCACAATTGGCGGACTTAATGCTAGAAGCATTAGGGTCTATAATAATGTTCATAAAGTAAAGATTCGAAAGATCCACGTTTTATAAATAGTTTTACACGAAGAAGTGGAAAGTTTTGAGCACTGCTTTGCATCCATAATTGTTTTGTTGGTAGGTACTTTAGATGAGTAAGAAAACTGGAAAAAAACGACTGTATTCTGATGCATGTAACATTTGAGTGTTCTTATATTTATGTAAGTTTATATATATAGTTTATAATTTATATATATAGTATATATGTATATACATATATATGCTAGTCCCTTGACTATTGTTTTGGAGATACATACATATATACAAACATAACATCATGCCAGTATTCCAAAGGGGTTAACCGGGACTATGGATTTGTCTAGCGTCAAACTAATTAGGTACTCTTTTCATACCTTCTCGACGATTAGCTTATTTCATTATGCATATTATTATTATAATTCATTTGCAACATACATGCATATATACAATCACGTATATATCCGTTGCGGGGTAGACAGAGCCAAAAGTCTTGAAAAGACTGATTGGCCACGTTTCGCTGTTTGATTTAATGATATAATTGAGATTCAAATAGTGACATGTTGCTAAACCCATCGCCTAAAACAAGAAATTTTTTAAGCCTATCCTTTAGTTGTTTTTTACAACATCTTCCATCAATTTCATTTGCAACATAACGAACATTTAGATAAAAAAAGGTACTTTAATTTCCACTAAATTTTATTCCTAATCGCCCTGCGTAATAGTAGGACTTGAAGTAATTTCATTTTAAGGTAAACAATCCTTGAGTTTATATAAATATAGAGCGCGCAATACCTGAATGTTGGATGTCGAAATATAAATTATCTTAATGTAAATAATGTTTTTATAATTATATAATTAGGACTAACAGCTTGTTGCACGTTCAGATTTTAGCTTGATGATAGAATTATGATTTAAATAGTGACAGGTTGCTAGCCCATCGCCTAAATGAATTATCCCAAGTTCATAAGTCTATCACTAATTCACTTTTCACGACATCCATGGGAAAGATAAGGAGTGGTCCTATTCTTTTTAAGTCTTTCCCTAAGTCGCCTTTCACGACATCCATAGGAAAGATAAGGAGAGGTCCTATTCTTTTTAAGTCTATCCCTCAGTCGCCTTACACGCGACATTCATGAGAAAGATAAGGAGTGGTCATATTCTTTTTAAGTCTATCCCTAAGTCGCCTTTCACGACATCCTTGAGAAAAATAAGGAGTGGTCTTATTATTATTATTTTTTATGGTGGCGGGAACCACACGGCACTCCTGCACTGCCGACTGTCACTGCACGCTCTAGTTAAACTAAAACCATATTAACGCTATGACACCAACGGACAATTCTGATTTATAACCCTCATTGGATCGCCGAAGGAAAATTCTCGACGGGTTTAAAAAACCCGGCGCGCTCATTACCTTTCGTACAGTGATTTATTGCTTGCAAGATTTTGCATTATATATATATAAAAATACGTTGTTGAAGAAAATGCTGCAGTGCAAATTTTGTTACCGCTTCTTCTGCACTGACGCCTTGGAAGCGGCAGTAGGTAAACTTAGTTTGAAGTAATTCATTCGACATCAACAATGTTGTGAAACCAAAAGATTTGACAATTATTAAGCGATATGATAGTATCCTATAATAATGAATAAAAATCTTGAATTTTGAATTTGAATACAAATATACATTTAATCACGTCTTTATCCTTTGCGGGGTAGGCAGAGCCGACAGTCATGATAATACTGATAGGCCACGATCAGCTATTTGGCTTTCTGATAGAATTGAAATTCATATAAAGTGACAGGTTGCAAGACCGTTGCCTAAACTAAGACATCCAAGTTTATAAGCCTGCTCCTTAGTCGCCTTTTACGATATCCATGGAAAAGAGATGTAATGGTCCTATTCTTTTCTATTAGTGCCGGGAACCACACGGCACAAACATAAATTACAACATTTTATAAAAATAATCCTTGAATTTGCATATTACGGCTACATTTAAGCGTCTCAATATGAAGCTTTCTTGAAGCATCTTGCTGTAATAGGTTTAAAAAAAATGCAAAATGACCTTTTACTTAGCTATTTCTGGGTATCATTTCTCATGGGAATTACCAAAACTGACCTAAAGGTTTGGTTCTTGTGTCATAATTCATACAAATCTACAAATTAGTCTTAAACTTTTTTTGTTACGAATAATGTTGCCAGTCTTTGTTTCCTTAGTTTTTTTTTCTTATCATATCCAAGTTCAAGCAATGACTTGGTCATATTAGCGTGTCGAAAACCAGAAGGCACAATGCGCCCTCCATCCATACATACCTAATGGAAACTCAGCGATGATTGACAATGAAGTTGCTAACGCAAAATCAGTTTAATTTTCAAAATATATTTTGCTTAGTCCACGCAAAAAAATGGAATGATAACGATAAACGCTGAGGTAATACGAACAGGGCGCCATATCAAACGAAATGTCATTTATTTTCATTCGGACCGCTTGCGATTGCCTAAGTTGACTTTTTAATCAAAATTCAAAATTTTTATTCATTATTATAGGATACTTCATATCGTTTAATAATTGTCAAAACTTTTGGTTTCACAACATTGGTTGACGTCAAATAAATTACTTGAAACTAAGTTTACTGCCGCTTCCAAGGCGTCAGTGCAGAAGAAGCGGTAACAAACTGCACTGCAGCATTTTCTTCAACAACTTCAACTTCACAAATATCCAAACTTAGAATAGAATGTGGACGTGTGTGTGTGTGTGTGCGCAAAGTCTTTTCACACGATAAATCATATAATAACTTTTGTGAAATAAAAAGAGAACTGTCTCCAATCGAAATCCTCCTTGTGCTTAGTATAACAAACACTTTCCTGAACACCGCATGAAAATCGGTCCAGCGAAACGCGAGGTAATCGCGGACAAACATACAAACACACATGCATACATACAGGCCAAACTGTGAACCATCTTTATTAAAGGCGGATAAAAAAATCGCCTTCAGTCGATACAATCCTTTTTTGAAGTCGGTTAAATCTCTAAAACCTTATCCTAAGTGTAATAAAGACTTTGTTGAAAACACACATTTTAAATGTTTTGATGACATGTACATACATAAAGTCACGTCTATATCCCTTGCGGGGATGACAAAGCCAACAGTCCCGAAGAGACCACGTTTAACTGTTTGGCTATATGAATATGAGATTTGAGAATTGAGATCCAAATAGTGACAGGTTTCTAGCCCGTTGCCTAAAACAAGAATCCCAAGTTTATAAGCCTATACCTTAGTCGCCTTTTACGACATCCACGAGAAACGAGATGGAGTGGCCCTATTGTTTAATTATATTGGTGCCGGGAACTACACGGCGCTGGCGGTTAAAAATATTACACTTAGCGAATATCAAATCCCCATCAAACGCTTTGTCAACGAAAATATACGAAAACCAACAGAATGAAAATAGGTTGCGCAATACATGTCTGAATTGGATGTTATTTTATTTTTTTTGTAGTCCGTCATTGTATTCCTAAATTGTTCCCATTCTCGTGTAAGGAGGGCCTACAATAGCCTGTTATACCTTCACGGGGTCAAAGTACCGTGCCCCTAAGATATATAGGTCTACAATATATATAAGCGTGACATACACACATATAGTCACGCTTTTATCCCTTGCACGGGACAGTCTTGCAGAGATTAAAAGGCCACGTTCAGCTGTTTGGCTTAATGATATAATTCATATTCTAATAGTGACAGGCTGCTAGCCTATCGCACAAAAAAGATATATAAGTTTATAAGCCTATCCCCTAGTCGCCTTTTACGGTATCCATGGGAAAGACATGGAGTGTTTCTATTCTTTTTTTTATTGGTGCCGGGAATCACGCGGCACATAAAATCATAATCTATTTATACGAAATAAATCTGTAAATGTGTAATAAACACATTGTAAATATAAAGAGTAAATAAATGTATAACTGCCAGCCGATTGTAGTTTATCAGCCTTAGATGACAGTTGGCTCTATCTACCCCTAAAGGAATAAGGTATCTTTAGTGATATTAAGTACAACGACATTGAAGCATACCTACATACCCTACTAACATTATAATAAATGCTAAAGTTTGTGAGTATGTCAGTATGGATGTTTGTTACTCTTTTACGCAAAAACTACTAGGCTGATCACAATGAAATTTGGTATGTAGGTAGCTGAAGAACCAGAATTACATATAAGCTACTTTTTATCCCGGAGTTCCCACGGTATTGATTCCACGCGTACGAAGTCGCGGGCGGCCTCAAGTATTATACATATCCCAGCATCCCGATATATATAACTTGGGAATTTTCAAGGAAATAATTTGAATGAGGATTTAGAATGAAACAAAATATTTTGTTTGTTCAAACCTCACATGAAAAATACCGTTTCAATTATGATGAAACTAAGTATAATTGTACCTCATATCACGTCTTTACCCCACAAGGGGTAGACAGAACAGACAGTCTCGAAAAGGCTGAAACGCCACAGTCAGAATAGGATTGAGATACAAACGGTGTTAATGAATAAAATCCAATCAATATTTTGTACGTGAGTGATAAAGTTTATCCCAATTTGTTCAGCCGTTTAGTGCTATTGCAATAAAGAGGCACAAATAAATGGAAAGTTAAAACGACAATGTTTCAAACAAACCAGTCGTGTTTCGGTTACAAAGTTAACGGCTGTGAATTACGGTACATTGTAAGCGTTGAACTTAGGCGGGCGAGTGGTTAAAGTGAGTAGTTATAAGCAAAAGGTATCGGGTTCGATTTGTTATCAATTTTATTACTGCTAGAAGGTGGACTTAATGCTAGAAGCATTATCTATCATTATTATCTATAGATTTACGATTAGGTATATAAGATATATTCTATGTGCCGTGTGGTTCCCGGCACTAATACAAAAGAGATTAGGACCACTCCATCTCTTTCCCATGGATGTCGTAAAAGGCGACTAAGGGATAGGCTTACAAACTTGAGATTCTTTTTTAGGCGATGGGCTGTTATGTTTTTAACGGATAAAATGGGCACTATTTCAATCTCAATCCCATCATCATCATCATCAATCCCACGCCCTTCCAGTCTTATCATGACTGTTGGCTCTGTCTACCCTTTAAAGGATAAAGACGTGATAATATGTATGAATGTAAACTGGCAGCGTCGCGGGTGTATTCTGGTATTAATATAAGAAGATATAAATAATTGCATTTGAATAAATGTTTATAATTGATTGTTAATGAAGTTAAACTTATATTAATTACATGAATTATATGTATTTATAAATAATTTTCCCCCTTTTTTTACATTTTCCATTATTTCTTCGCTCCTAATAGTTGCAGCGTGATGTTAAATAGCCTAAAGCCTTCCTCAATAAATGGTCTATTCAACACAAAACGAACTTTTTAATTCGAACCAGTAGTTCCTGAGATTAGCGCGTTCAAACAAACAAACTCTTCAGCTTTATAATATTAGTATAGATTTGGATTAAAGCGTTCAATCAATTCTGCCGAACTGACTATATACATAAAGGGTGGAACGACCTTCAAAATCCATTTGCCAAGTCGGTACGCGCATATAGCGAACCATATCAGTCTCCAAATATATGCATTCAACTATCACACCTATACAGTAGGGGTGATTGGAACGAATAAATGTTTAATATACATACATACATATAGTCACGTCAATATCCCTTGCGAGGAAGACAGAGCCAACAGTCTCGAAAAGACTGAATTGCCACGTTCAGCTATTTGGCTTGATGATAGAATTGAGATTCAAAAGTGACAGGTTGCTAGCCCATCGCCTAAAACAGAATTCCATGTTTGCAAGCCTATCCCTTAGTCGCCTTAGGACTCAGTTTCTCAAAATAATAAGGCCAGTGCCAGTTACCACACGGCACTTTAATAATAACAATTACAACTTTTCAAAATTCTCTTAGCACAGAGTATATATATATATACTCTGTGCTAAGAGAGTACATATATAGCCAAATAGCTGAGCGTGGCCATTTAGTCTTTTTAAGACTGTTGGCTCTGTCTACCCCGCAAGGGATATAGACGTGACCATATGCATGTATGTATATATATATGTGTGTATATATATATATATATGTATGGATAGTTTCAACATACATTGCATTGCATACAGTAATTCCCAAGTTACTATATATATATATACTACTCTGTCAAGAAAGTAGCAGGAAAAGATCAATAATACACAAACTGTTTGTTATTCATCCAAATTTATTTTATCACCTTCAAAATATGCTCCTTTAGAAACGATACACTTACGCCAACGAATAATCCAATCATCAAAACATTTTTTAAACGCTGTTTCCGGAATTGAGGTCAGTTCTCGCCGCGAATTCTCTTTTATGTCTTCTACCGATTGAAAACGGGTGCCACGAAGTGGTAATTTGAGTTTAGAAAAAAGAAAAAAGTCGGCTGGAGCCATATCTGGTGAATATGGTGGTTGCTCGATGGTATTTGTTGAGTGTTTGGTTAAAAATTCGTTCACAATGATGGCCTTGTGCGAAGGTGCATTACCATGGTGCAAAATCCAAGAATTTTCTTTCCACAAATCTGGCCTTTTTCGTCGGATTTGCTCTCTTAAACGCCGCATAACACTCAAATAATATTCCTTATTTACCGTTTGACCTTCCGGCAAGAATTCCGAGTGCAAAACACCGCGATAGTCAAAGAAAACAGTCAACATGACTTTGACTTTTGAACGACTTTGGCGTGGTTTTTTCGGTTTCGGTTCAGTTGGAAGGCGCCACTCCGAAGCTTGTTGACTAGTTTGCATGTCAAACTCGTAAACCCACGTCTCGTCACCAGTAACAATGCGTTTCATGAATCTTGGGTCGGAATTGACTCGTTCTAGCATGTCCTCAGCGACTCTCATGCGATTGAGTTTTTGAAAAAAATTCAGGTCTTTTGGGACTAACCGAGCGGCAACATGTTTCATACCCAAATTATTAGTTAAAATGGTACGGATCGACTCGTGAGATACAGAAAGTTCGATGGCTATCTCTCTCAAAGTTGAATGAGGATTTTCAGTCACTATTTCCTTCACTTTTGCGATGTTAACTTCAGTTGCAGACGTTGATGGCCTACCAGAGCGAGGCAAATCTTCCATCACATCTCGACCGCTTTTGAACGCTTTGTACCACTCATAAGCACGAGTTTTTGATAAAGTCGATTCACCGTAAGCCTTCTGTAACATTTTCAGTGACTCCGAACACGATATTCCATTGGCAATGCAAAATTTAAGACAAACTCTTTGTTCGATGTTTTTATCCATTATGAAATTAGCAATACACACTAGATATGATATAACTAAAAATAGCACTGTATTTAATGTAAACAACAGATGCAACTCAAACTCCGCGCCAAAATGGAAAACAGTTGTGCCAATCTAACAACAACAAAAAAAACAAAAATTTGAATTTGGAACCATAAATAAATAATCCATTCCCGATACTTTTCTGACTGAATGTATATATATATATATGTATACCACGAGGTATCTGAGTGTCTGCTCGTGGTGGGCTACTACGACCTTCATTCATTTGGCCAACTCACTACCAATCAATACTGACTAATGACGGTTGACTGGCGAAAATCTATGGGTCTCATGACGTCATTCGGTCATATATAAAAAGAAATAATTAAATAATTGTAAATAAAATTTTAGACTAAGATATATCTCTTATGTATGTAATAGTGTAAATAAAATTATTTTAATCAACGAAATTGTTTTTCAGTAAACGTTCAAAAACTTATTTGTAGATATACTAAAACAAATTAATTTTTGTATCAAGTTGTTATTATTTAACTATTTTTAAGATTGTAACAAAAAATACTTAGAGCATTTTTATTATTTATTCAAGAAAAGCATTGAAATATTTTTAAACACACATACATACATAACCATTTTTTTTATTATTATATCAATCCGAGCCTTTCCATAAATAAATTTTTAACAATTCAAAACTCAAAATATCATGGACAAAAGACTTTAGGTAAACTAAAATTTCCATATAATACAATTGCTACAAAATGTTACTGTGCTACGAAAAGCCTACGGCGTAGCTAGTGCTACGATTTCGATGGCATATTCAATTCAGTGCACTATTTTATTATTTATAGATTTTAGGCTTAGTTCACGTGAGATTTTCTTGAAAGAAAAGTCGCTTATTACCTTCTGAATGTCTGCTCAATTTCTGTGCCAAATTTAATGACAAAAAAAAACTAAAATAAAAAAAAATCCGTGCTTTTGTGTTTATCATTCATACATATCTCATATCATCAATTCGTAAATAAATTAACATCATGAATTGGATTCCCACGTTAACCATTTTCCATTTTGTAAACAGAGAGACGCAAACAGAAAAATCTGAAGAAAAAAAAAACAAATGAACGAAACACAAATACATAAAAAGTTAAATACAAATACGTAAAAGTATAAAAAGTTATATAAATTTGAATTTGGAATTCCTAACCAAAGAGGAGAAATTTGTGATTAAAGTGGCCAGTACAACAAATCGTCAATTTCATAATCTAAATATTTATAAGTGCACAATTTTAAATCTCAATATAAGCTATTAAAAAAAAAAAAGAAACAAAAGGTTCTCAATTCAAATCGATCTTGTTAAGATAAAAACAATCATATTGCGAAGTGGAGCAATAAGCAGATTTTAAATCAATCTTTTCCTCATCAAGAAATCACACGCTAGGGAAAAAATCGCACAGAGCAAGAACGCGTAGCGGAGTCCTTCTGTGCTCTGTGAAAAAGGCTATTTTCTGCCGCCCGCTATTATCCTCTATTTGCACGTTATGTGGGATGTTCACATTGAGCAAGCGCTGGTTAGTGTAGCGGGCTAGTATGTAAGGCCAGTGTTAAGCTGTGACTATATTACGCCAGTGCGTTTTGTCACTGTGCGTCGTCGTGTCAGTGATTAATGTCAGTGATGATGAGTGTCAGCAATCAGAGCCAATAAACCGTGTGGTTACCGGCAGTGCCGTGTGGTTCCCGGCACCAATAGAAAAGAGAATAGGACCACTCCATCTCTTTCTCATAGATGTCGTAAAAGGCGACTAAGGGATAGGCTTATAAATTTGGGATTCTTCTTTTTGGCGATGGGCTAGCAACCTGTCACTATTTGAATCTCAATTCTATCCTAAAGCCAAATAGCTGAACGTGGCCTGTATCAGTCTTTTCAAGACTGTGGGCTCTGACTACCCGGCAGGTGATATAGACGTGATAATATGAATGTAGTAATCATAATTATAAAGACTAGGGCCAGTGATTAGTGTAAGTGTATGATATAAATTAAGTAACTGTACTTAACGTTTCCTCGCGGTCGAGTAAAAAGATTGGCGCAATGTGAAAATTGGCCCTTAAACTAATATGTTTTTAATGTCGACTCATCCCCGGCTCCTGAACGGGGTACCAGGAGCACCTGACCTTACCTCTATTCACTCAAACTGACGGTGGTTTATGTTGGACAGTTAACAATGTCTATTTTTGGGACAGGTTAGTTCAGAAAACCTTTTTTAAGATATGATTTTTCTTATTTTAAAAAAAAAGAAAATTTTATACTTTCATATATACATACATAGACTTGATCCCTTACGGGGCAGACAGAGGCAACGGTGAAAGGCCACGTTCAGTTGTAAGGCTTAATGATTATATTGAGAATTTGAGATTCTAATAGTTTGTAAAATTTCATACCAGAAAAATTTATACATGTTATGACAATTTGCCGTGTGGTTCCCGGCACTATTACAAAAAAGAATAGGACCACTCCATCTCTTTCCCATGGATGTCGTAAAAGGCGACTAAGGGATATGCTTATAAACTTAGGATTCCTCTTTTAGGCGATGGGCTAGCAACCTGTCACTATTTGAATCTCGGTTCTATCAGTAAGCCAAATAGCTGAACGTGGCCATTCAGTCTTTTCAAGACTGTTGGCTCTGTCTACCCCGCAAGGGATATAGACGTGATCATATGTATGTATGTATGTTATGACAATTTCGATATTTTCAACAAATCCTAACGTAAAAAATTTTTCTGAAGGTCAAAATGTTGTTTTTTTTTATTTTATTTTTTTCGATATATTCATACAACTAAATAGCAGGAACTATTTGGCTTAGAAGTCTGAATAAATAAAGGACTTGAATTTTTTCATGTGGATTAGGGGTGCTAAGAGATGATGTCCCAAAATTCCCGCGGGAATGGCAACTATGGTGATTTTTGGATTTGCGCTAGCGGAGCCGCGGGCGTTCTATAGTTATAGTATATTTCAGTGTTTAAACGAATAAACTATTCCACGAAATTACTATAAAATGCAAACCTCGTAGTTGCACAGCCATTAAATGCCGTAAATCCAAACCAATTTATTATTTTTATTTAGTACCTAATAGTGCGTTTTACAACTTTTGCTATAAATTTAGTTTATTAACTTAGCTAGCTCTGTATCGGGGTTTTGTTCCAGTGGGAATTTAGGCATAAAAAGTACCTTTATGATATTTCATATATATTATATTTTTACTTATGTTACTTATGATTTTTCACAAAATTATTACATAATTTTTCTTTATAATAATATTTAATTATAAATATGATATACAAAATATAATTTTTCCTTTATGATATAATATTAAAATATGGATGGATGAATTATTATAGCGTCTCTGACCCAATCTAGATAAACTACTCGCATACCTAAATATAGTGTGCGCCACCTGCTTTGTTTCCAATGCATTTTATAAATACATTGTAATTGATTTATACCAAAAGTTAATGATAAAAAATATAATTTTAAATAGAATTTCTATTTTCAATAAATTAAATGTATGTACCTTTATACCTAAAACATTAGGAGACTGATTGCAAACGACCTGAATAATTGACCTATTTAATGCTATGAGTATATTATTTTTTTTCATCATAAATGCCTGTATACCAGATACGTTATCTAATGCCGCACTTAACAGACAACCGCCTTTGTGTTCCCGTAAATTTTATGTACATTACCTTGCTTATTAAAGGGGAGTAAGGGATACGATATGCCGAAGATTTTAAATACGAAATGTACTGTTATGTTTTAGAAGTATGTTTTTATTAACTCTTACTCTCAAGCATCTTCGATTTTACAAACATATATATATATGTATTTGTGTTTTGTTATTTCTTATTTGCGTTCGGAAAATGAAATTGTATGTTAGAATAATATAGCCGTGTGGCTCCCGGCACCAATACAAAAAAGAATAGGACCACTCCATCTCTTTCCCATGGATGTCGTAAAAGGCGACTAAGGGATAGGCTTACAAACTTGGGATTCTTTTTTAGGCGATGGGCTAGCAACCTGTCACTAGTTGAATCTCAATTCTATCGTTAAGCCAAATAGCTAAACGTGGCCATTCAGTCTTTTCAAGACTGTTGGCTCTGTCTACCCCGCAAGGGATATAGACGTGACCATATGTATGTATGTATGTAATAATATATTATTTATCTACTGAACCGATTGTAGAGGTTAAGATTGAAATAAAAAATTGTAAATTTCATATATATATGTATATACGTTGTTGAAGAAAATGCTGCAGTGCAGTTTGTTACCGCTTCTTCTGCACGACGCCTTGGAAGCGGCAGTAAACTTAGTTTTATGTAATTTACATGACGTACGTGAAACCAAAAGATTTGACAATTTTGGATTTGAATTTATATATATGTATATAAATGTTTAATTAAATTATAGGATAGATGACATACCGACGAACGGCCGCGAAGCGCTATTTGCGGGCGGCGGAATTTTTATGCCGCCTCAAAACTCGCCCGGGAAACGGGAATCACCTTAAATTTCCCCTTTATTACCTCACGTCTCTCGTCGTTATTAATTTTTTTTTAATTTTCATCGTAACGCCTTTGCCGACGGATCTGCTCGTGTGGGAACGAGTGTGATAACGTTTTTATTATAATAAACGTTCTGTAAACGTTTTTAATTTCATTTTTATGGACTATTAAAGATTTCGTTGAAAAAAATGTCGCAAAAAATGTTTGATTTAATCGTTTTTTATAATTCGGTTACATTTGTAAAATTAACATCATAAAGTTCTCTATATATCAAATATGGACAGCAAAAAAATATTAATGGCAAAAATATCCCCAAATATAATAAAACATAATTTTTGAATCGGTTATTCGAATAATTTTATGACAAAAATAAAATTAACATAATATCTTTTCATATAAATTAAAACTGCTGTTGCATTTTTTTTCTCTAAGTTTTTTAGATATACTTTAACGTCAAGAACGTTAAAAAAGTTATGGAGCAAGCAAATTTCCCCGTGACGGTAATGAAACACCTTGCCCTGAATCAATATTAAGCCAGATTTTATCGCGACCAACCCTCCAAATTCATTCGTGACGTCTCGCGAAGTTACGTTATACCACGTAAAGCTGGATTTGAACTGGCGAGTAAGAAATCATAACCGATTAATAAACGAAAGATTAAAGATATCGCTACGTACGTCTAAATAAAAAGAAATAATATTTGATTGATGTTAGTAAGAAATTAAAATGAAATAGTGAATTTAATTGGAAAATTAAAAGGATGAAAAAAATAGATAAATGAGGTAGTAAAAAAAGAATATAAAGAATAAAATAGAATGAAAAAAAAAATTTTACGAAAAGTTTTCTTACCGCGAAAATCACATGTTCTCGTCCAGAAATTCGCGAACGCGGCGGTATTAAAAAAAAACTTAATAAACAAATATTTTAAAAAGAGAATCACTGCAGCAAATTTAATAAAACTGGCAACAGGAAGATTTTAAAAGAGAATTCACAGATTCAAATTTGAAAATGGAATGATACTTTTTAAACTTTAGTGAGATTCGTCAAGGCAGGGCCGCGTATGGGTAGCGTCCATCGCGCGAGCTCCTTCTCGCCGAATGAGGGTTGAACGCGAATTGCCGGCTTTATATACCCTTTTGGGATTATTTTGCGTCTAGCACCTGCGCAGTGGGTAATTTACCTTTGGCATACGTACATTCAAGTTTATGTTGTGTCTGGCAAAGCGTACTTCCAAAACAATATCATGTGTCATTAACATAATTATTTAGACGGGCCATATATTCAGGTTTAATTATAACGTTTAAGAAAGTTTGTTTCCATTAGACAAGTTTTACACAGAAAATGTTAAAGCCCCAAGGTTAAGCTATTTAAATGTTAGGTTTATGTGTTTACATACATACATACATATAATCACGTCTATATCCCTTGTGGAGTAGACAGAGCCAACAGTCTTGAAAAGACTGATAGGCCACATTGAGCTAATTGGTTTAATGCTAGAATTGTAAATTCAATTTATGTGTTTTTCTGTGAAAAAGCATATATGTCAGTGTACGTCGTTGTCAAATACTCATCAGTGATTAATTTGTTATAGTATATCCTTTTCAAGGTTTATTAAATTAAAAAATTTGACGGCCTCTGTGGCGCAGCGGTAGTACGCCTGTCTGTGACACCGGAGGTCCCGGGTTCGAATCCCGGCCAGGGCATGATGAGAAACGAACTTTCTCTGATTGGCCTGAGTCTTGGATGTTTATCTATATATGTATTTATTATAAAATATAGTATCGTTGAGTTAGTTTCTCGTAACACAAGTCTAGAACTTACTTCGAGGCTAACTCAATCTGTGTAATTTGTCCCGTATATATTTATTTATATTTATATATATATTAAATGCTAACCGACGCAATGGGAAGAGGTTTTCAGCATTCCCGGAGAAGGCATAGTAGCGGCGGTCAAACGGGAGTTACTGCATTAAATTACCTGAATTAATCAGTCCAGAATCGTGGTTGTAGGCGGACCAAGGGTTCGAAATCTGAGTGCAACCGGGACTGACCAGGTAATTAGGTCGTTGTCAAGAATTTAAAAGAGCATACCTTTTATCTTGATCAAATTAAGGACGACCTGGTAAAGGGTCAGGTCAAAAGTACCCGAAACCGCGGAGCTTGCATGAAGAGAGTTATGAATGTGGATGAAGCGAAGGAAGTATGCAGAGATCGTGGCAAGTGGAAAGAGGTAGTCTCTGCCTACACCTCCAGGAAAGAGGCGTGATTTTATGTATGTATACCTTTATCCATACCTTTGTGCTGTGTGGTTTCCGGCACTAATAAAAACAAAGAATAGGACCACTCCATCTCGTTCCCGTGGATGTCGTAAAAGGCGACTAAGGGAATAAACTTGGGATTGTTCTTTTCGGCGATGGGCTAGCAATCTGTCACTATTTGAATCTCAATTCTATCATCAAGCCAAAAAGCTGAACGTGGCCCATCAGTCTTTTAAGACTGTTGGCTCTGTTTACCCCGCAAGGGATATAGACGTGACTATATGTTTGTATGTATGTATACCTTTAATCCCGGAAGAAAGTAAGGTTACCATGAGATGTGCGACACAAAAGTATATATAATACATAGGTATAATATTTTAGCCTTATAGTTGTGCAATTTATGGCTTTGTCTTTCCCGTAAGGGAATAAAAACGTGATATGTATCGTTAACAAAGCAACGAACAAAACTTAGTATGAAAATAATTTTATAATAAAAATCAAAAATTCTCGAACGCCATCATCGTCGCCACTCAAATTTTCATATTTTCTCCACGCGATTTCCGCATAAACATCGGAACGGCACCTTAACGAGTTTACGCCACAAAATCCCGACTTAAACCTTCGTAAACCCGTCTGTCGAGCGAAAAAATAGGGTGAATAATGCTCTTTTGTAGAGGAAATATGTTTTTTTGATACCTCTCCTTCGGGAACAATAGTGTTACCTTCCAATGCAATCAAAGAGAATAGACAGGAAGCAGCCATTTTTAAACTTAGTGCTTGTGAAAATGGTAATGTGAAAAATAGATTATCAGTTATAAATAACTGAAGGTTTTCTGAGTTTGTTGTTTTAGAACCTGGGACTTTAAGACGAAAACTAGGGCTGTACGTTTGTCAGTCAGTAACTGCATTTATATTATACTGACTAAATTTCACCCGTGTTCATCATAATTAAATATCCGTTCCCTTGATAATTCAAAAAATAGATAAGCCATTTTGATCTTTAAAAAATTATATTCACATGTAATTTCATAAAACGCGACCCTGGTTTAATCATATTAAAAAAATGCAGGGATCGTGTTAAGTGGAAAGATATAGTTTCTGCCGTTTTGGGATAGAGGCGTAATCATATATATATACATACATATAATCACGTCTATATCCCTTGCGGGGTAGACAGAGCCAACAGTCTTGTAAAGACTGATGGCCACGTTCAGCTATTTGGCTTTAAGATAGAATTGAGATTCAAGTAGTGACAGCCATCGCCTAAAAAAAAAGAATCCCAAGTTTGTAAGCCTATCCCTTAGTCGCCGTTTACAACATTCATGAGAAAGAGATGGAGTGGTTCTATTCTTTTTTGTATTGGTGCCGGGAACCACACGGCTTCTTCTTCAGCTTTATAATATTAATATAGATGTAATTTCATAAAACTCGACCTGGGTTTGGGTTTAACCATATCCATTCATTCATTAATTTATTGATTCATTCATGCAGGGATAGCGTAAAGTAGAAAGATATAGTCTGCCGTTTTGGGAGAGAGGCGTAATCATATACGTAGCTATATATTACATGTATTTGAGGTATAAACCCTGCGCCACGTGTTCCTCGCATTATTACTTTCATCAGAAATCCTTTGCTAAAGTATTTTCCGCTGTTACTTCTCAAAGTCAAGTGGAACTTTGCAGGAGCGTCGCTCGAAGTTCATAAGGTTTGGTTTCTGATCTGAGATTATAAGTTCTTGTTTGTATTGGAGGTGAAATATCTATTTATAATTTGACGCTAAATTACGGTGAGGGTTAACATCGAAACGAAACGAATGGTGCAGTGTAGTTTGTTCCGCCGTTTTTTCTACACGTGCGTTTTGGAAGCGGTTGTAGATATACCTAATTAGATTTAAGTGATGTGACGTCAAGTGATACCTTGTTGTATCCAATTGTGAAAATAAGTCTTTTCTAAAATCTAAACATTCAGAAAACTGTAAGTTTTATCAGGATGAAATATACCTTCAAATACCTATGTCCTTGTCCAGAATTAATTATACGTAAAATTTTACGAATATTGGTTCAGTAATTAACGCGTGAAGAGATAACAAACAAACAAAGAAACAAATTAACTTACTTTAGCATTTATAATATTAATTGAGATGTGAGTCCGAAATCTTTTTATTTTTTTTATACAAATATTTTTGTCTTTGCCTCTTTCTTTTTTTTTAAACTGACATTATCGTCTCCGCCTCATAAATATCACCACTCACCTCAGGTCTCTCCGGGATGCCCTGCCTCCTCCTCAAGCTGGACTCTTGTCTCGGCAAAACTGGGTCTTCCCCAGAGACGGCTCGTTGGTACGACAACCGTCTCCCCTTGGAGTCCTTCTGCGGACTGTTCTCGGGAATGCTGGAGAGGTCTTGGTAGGAGTGGCAGCCGGTTATGTCCCGGTTGTAATCATCAGGTATCACCCTTTTGAGGTAGTTGGTCATTGTTTCGCTGGCCAGCCAGGTCACTCTGTAATAAATGTTGCGTTAAGTAAGTATTTTAACGCTAGAGGCCGCCCGCGATTTGGTCCGCGTGGAATCATTCCCGAGGGGACTCCGGGATAAAAATACATAGGTATGGTCACGTCTATATTATTATATCCCTTGTGGCGTAGACAAAGCCGACAGTCTTGAAAAGACTGATAAGCAACGTATTTGGCTTAATGATAGAATTGAGACTCAATAAGTGACAGGTTGCTAGCTCATCGCCTAAAAAAAGTTAACTTAACAATTAATCCCGCGGGAAATCCGGGATAAGAGAACCCTATATGTTATTCTGGGCCTTCAGTATGTCAGGATGTCAGTATGGATGTTTGTAACTCTTTCACGCAAAAACTACTCGTAAACGGTTCAGTAGTTTTTGCGTGAAAGAGTAACAAACATTCGTACTGACATCCCGACATACTCACAGACTTTCGCATTTATTATATTTGTAGGATACCTCGACATTGACTAATAACTTGAATATGAATCAACTTCGAAGTAAAGTAAAGCATCGCATCCCGAGGGAGTGAACTTGAAAAAAACTAAAACAAACTGATCGATTCCTGGATGACTAGGGACGCTAGCGATCCATAAAATATATATATATATATATATATATATATATATATATATATATATATATATTTCTTTTTTCAATATTAAATCTCATAAATATATAAATCTCCCGTGAGCAATGTATTCTCCCGTCCATATTCTATTCTAAGTATAATTTAATATTGTGAAGTTGACGTTGTTGAAGAAAATGCTGCAGTGCAGTTTGTTACCGCTTCTTCTGCACTGACGCCTTGGAAGCGGCAGTAAACATAGTTTTTAAGTAATTTATTTGACGTCAACCAAGTTGTTAAACCATACGACAATTATTAAGCGATATAATAATATCCTATAATAATGAATAAAAAATTTTGAATTTGAATTTGAATTTTGAATTTTGAATTTGAATTTGAGCGGTTTCACCCGTGTATAGCAATATACATATCGCAATATAAATATATATAATCACGTCTATATCCCTTGCGGGGTAGACAGAGCCAACAGTCTTGAAAATACTGATAGGCCACGTTCCGCTGTTTGACTTACATACATACATACATAAAATCACGCCTCTTTCCCGGAGGGGTAGGCAGAGACTACCTCTTTCCACTGTTTGACTTAAATGATTGAGATTCAAATAGTGACGGGTTGCTAGCCCATCGCCTAAAAGAAGAATCCCAAGTTTATAAGCCTATCCCTTAATCGCTTTTTACCGTTATCCGTGGGAACGAGATGGAGGATAGTCGTATTAAATTTTTTTTTATTGGTGCCGGGAACCACACGGCTAAGTTAAATAAATTTCGATAAAGATCCTCATAAATTGAAACGCTCTTTTAAATCCATTGCAGTTATTTAGAAAGCACGTAAATTACACAATGAAAATAAATACCGCTAGAAAATTAGTTTTATTTTTACAAGCGGAAATTGTATTATCTTATTTGCTGATGTGCCGTGTGGTTCCCGGCACCAATACAAAAAAAGAATAGGACCACTCCATCTCTTTCCCATGGATGTCGTAAAAGGCGACTGAGGGATAGGCTTACAAACTTGGGATTCTTTTTTAGGCGATGGGCTAGCAACCTGTTTCTATTTTAATCTCAATTCTATCATTAAGCCAAATACGAGTAGTTGAATGTGGCCATTCAGTCTTTTCAAGACTGTTGACATCAGTGGGGAAGATTCTATTTGTCTTTTTAAGACTGGTGGCTCTATCTATCCCGCATGGGGTATCGTGACTATATGTATGTATGTTATTCCATACATCTTTCAGTTTACACGACTGTTGGCTCTGTTTACCCCACAAGGGATATAAACGTGATTATATGTATGTACGTTATTGCAATGGAGAGAGGCTAATAAAAACACAAGTTAAAAATAATATAATATCTATACTAATATAAAGCTGAAGAGTTTGTTTGAACGCGCTTATCTCAGGAACTACTGGTTCAAATTGAAAAATTCTTTTTGTGTTGAATAAACCATTTATCGAAAAAGGCTTTAGGCTATATATAGCTAGCTACATCACGCTGCAACTATTAGGAGCGATGAATTAATGGAAAATGTGAAAAAAAGAAAACGGGGAAAATTATTCACCCTTGAGGGCTTCAATGATGCCCAAAATAGCATTCCACGCGGACGGAGTCGCGGGCACAGCTAGTATCACTACATAGTATAAAACAAAGTGGCTATTTTAGTCTGTTTGTCGGTATGCTTAAATCTTTAAAATTACGCAACGGATTTTGATGCGGTTTTTTTGTAACAGGTAGTGATTGAAGAGGAAGGTTTTTATGTTTAATTTTTTCCGAATTTTGCACCCGTGCGAAGCCGGGTAGTATACATATAAACGTTCGGATATGTCATGTCAAAACAATTTGCGTTGGTCTAAGCGGATTGTATAAGTGAGATTACTAGTTGAAAAGTTTAAAGCTTCCGAGTTCACAAGTTTAAGATTAAAAGTTCCTGGTCCTGTGAGGCTTAGTTGAGGGTTGGTACTTTGATATATATATCTTTTGGGAATACAATGATGAATGCTTAACATTGGTTAGCGTCTACCTCGTTAGTATTACTCTTATATATAAAATTCTCGTGCCATAATATTCAATGTAAAAAAAAATATGCTTAAAAAAGTGGGTAATGCAGAAGAAGTATGCAGGGATCGTTGCTTGTGAGTAGATCTCTTTAGGCAGGCTCTACCAACTCGTCCGGACAAAAGACGTATTTGCAGCAGGAAGTACAAATTAATATTTGCCTTCTAATAACAAGTTCTAATCAGCTGTTTTTAAATAGATTAGTACCAAAGCATTAGATAGTTTATCAGTAAGTAACTATTTGATAAGGATAAATTTCTATTTATCTAGCCGACTTTGATGCTATTGAAAAAACAATATGACACTGTACGTGTTCATTCACGCCTGGAGGGGTAGGCAGAGACAACATCTTTCCAGTCTCAGCTTATATTATAAATGCGAAGAAGAAGCTAATTTGTTTGTTTTCTCTAAACGCGTTAACTAAATAAACCAATTTCTTTTGAAATTCAGCGTATATATAACTAAGTGTCTGGAGAAGAACATAGGGTAGTTTACATTCGGTATTAAAAGCGATAGTCCCGTGGAATTTGCGAAAAACCTCTATTCATTTGTAGTTCTAAATTCACCCGTGTAAATAGCGCAGAATTTGCGTGTATAAGTAGCGTTGAATTCGCGTGTATAAGTAGCGTTGAATTCGCGTGTGTAAGTAGCACTGAATTTTGCATGTGTAACTAGCGTTGAATTCGCGTGTGTAAGTACCGCTGAATTCGCGTGTTAGATAGATAGAAGTTGGCCGGTTCTCAGACCTACTCAATATGCTCACAAAAATTCATGTGAATCAGTCAAGCCGTTTCGAAGGAGTACGGGAACGGACATTGTGACACGAGAATTTTATATATAAGATAATATTTGGCTGTCAGTTACCTGTTAGCCCAAGAAGTTTTCCGTTTTCTTCTTTTGACCGCTGTGTCGAGGCCGGAGCTCATCGATATGGCTCTGCTATTCAGCAGACCTTGGGACAGGTAAGCGTCATCCAAATCTGTAAACATAATTTAAGTTAGAAACTTAGTATTATGTTAATTTAAGTTAGAAACTTAAATTAAATTATGTTAATTTAAGTTAGAAACTTAAATTAAATTATGTTAATTTAAGTTAGAAAGTTCCTAACTCGCTTTTCCAGTTTCAGATTTTTTTTTAATAGGACAATTTATGTCTTTCCCACGGATGTCGTACAAGGCGATTAAGGGAATGGTCGCGATCGTCTAGTGCAGCTTTTACCGGAGCTTAATATGGATTAGATTCATGTAAAACCCTGACTGACTCATATCTAATCTAGAATTGAGGTCTTCTCAGGATTCTGATTATTGTAACTGTTTACCGAAAATAAATATATTTTCTACAGAATTTGTTAAGAATATTACTATAATAAGCTTACGAACACAATATGAACTTATAACTTATTCGCAAAAGTCCAAATGGAATAATATACTTATATTACATTACGTGAAGGTTATATAGTTAACGAAATAGCAATAAAACGTAATATACTATTTTCTAAATTTGTCATACAATATTTCGGAAACTAATATAAGCCACAAGGTATTTTTGCACGTGGAACGTCATTACACATAGAATACTGAATGTAAATAGAAAAGTCGTTTTAGAATTGGACCGCTCTATCCGATTTTTGACGGCTGTCGAAAAGACTATGAAGAGATAAGTGTAGATAATGTGCCGAATCATCAAATGCAAGCTTTCTTGCTCGTTTGGAGTTAAAGAAAAAACATACATACATACATATAGTCAAGTCTATATCCCTTGCGGGGTAGACAGAGCCAACAGTCTTGAAAAGACTGAATGGCCACGTTCAGCTATTTGGCTTAATGATAGAATTGAGATTCAAATAGGGACAGGTTGCTAGCGCATCGCCTAAAAAAGAATCCCAAGTTTATAAGCCTATCACTTAGTCGCCTTTTACGTCATCCATGGGAAAGAGATGGAGTGGTCTTATTCTTTTTTGTATTGGTGCCACACGGCAAAATAATAAACATTACAGTATAGTATAGAATAGAATAGATTTATCATCAAAATTGGATACAAGGTATCACTTATTGACGTCACATCACTAAAGTCTAATTATAACTACTACCGCTTCCAAAGCGCATGTGTAGAAGAAGCGGCGGGACAAACTACACTGCAGCATTTTCATCGGACGTCAATATAGATCTCTTAAATCTAAATCATGGACGAATGCACATAGTCTACATTAAAAAACATAAATGAATGAATGATGTTTGTATGCTGCGTAAATACACAATTGTTGCGTTTAAATGGTCATTCTGATTTGATTCTGTATTCTAAGATCACTTAATATTATATGGTAAGTACATTGAGCAGTTATTCTCGGAACTCACATACATAGGTACAAATATATCAGCACAAATAGAAGTAAGATTTGAATGATTATTACATCGAAGTATTACATTTTCAGGGAACTACATAACTAAATTCTATGTAGGTAGGTAGTCTACCCCTCCGGGAAAGAGGCGTGATTTTATATATGTATATATGTACTAGATTTCGCCTGAATTTAATTACTACTATCTATGTACCCATGCAATCATTCAAACACAAAGACATATATCCTACTACTATTATAAAGGCGAAAGTTTGTATGGATGTTTGTTACTCTTTCACGCAAAAACTACTGAACCGATTACCATGAAATTTAGTATGTAGGTAGCTGAAGACCCAGAATAACACATAGGCTACTTTTTATCCCAGAGTTCTTGCGGGATTGATAGGGTTTCCATGCGGACGAAGTCGCGGGCGGCCTCTAGTATATATATATATATATACATACATAGGTATAATCATGTGTATGCCCCTTGCGCGGTAGACAAAGCCAACAGCCTCGAAAATACCAATAGGCCACGTTCAGCTGTTTGGCTCAATGATAGAATTGAGATTCAAATAGTGACAGGTTACTAGTCCATCACCTAAAAGAAGAATCCCAAATGTTCAAACCTTCAATGACACTAATAAAAAGAATACTAAATTCAAAATTCAAAATTTTTATTCATTATTATAGGATACTTCATATCGCTTAATAATTGTCCAATCTTTTAGTTTCACAACATTGTTTGATGTCAAATAAATTACTCAAAACTAAGTTCACTGCCGCTTCCAAGGCGTCAGTGCAGAAGAAGCGGTAACACACTGCACTTCAGCATTGTCTTCTAATTTAAAAACTCAAACTCAAATTTGTAATTCGCTAATTGCTATGCTAATGTTGAATGAGTTATAAAAACTATTATCTCCAGATAAGCATTTAAATCGGCTCAATGGGATCTAGTCGTTTCGTGGACAATAGACAAGCGGTGTTCACAATGGACAAGTTTTCACTCCACCGCCCTCCGTTAGTGCTGGATGAAGCTACAAGCATGACCTCTAGTGTTTCCGACATGCAACTAGTGATGGGACACGATAAAAGCGAACGCAAGGCTTGTTGTAAAAATTTCCGAGACCTGTTGGTGTGAGTTATAAATTTACGCATAGATGACAGGTTATTATTTGTTACTTACTCTTCAAATTTTATACTACATACCTAATCTGTCTAAAATATATGTACCACTTTTTAATTATTTCGATTCCAAACATCTTTAACATCCCTTATCAATTTTAGTAGTTTAATGTACTTGGCATTGCACGTAAGTTTTTTTTAGAAAAAAAAAATATGTACATAACTATTTATATTACGAATTAGTGTTATCACTTAATGCTCCAATTTACATGCAAGGATCACTACGGAGGATTCCATTGTTATCAACATTCTGCCAATATGTTTATCAAGTCAGACGTCCTTGTTTTATTTTCATTAATTGAACTTTGACTGCGAATTATTATACAAACAAATGTAAGCTTCTAAATGGGATCTGACCTTATTTCTGAGAATATTAAGCGGTTCCATAGTCGGTTAATGAAGGGAAACTATAGTTTGTACCGGTAGCCCTTCTTCAATTCAAAATACATTCAATTTTATCAACCTTGAATCTACATACATAAACAAACTAATGGTACATATTAAGATATAACAAATATTACGAGAGACTGACCTCTGAACTAAAAAGAGCTATTACAAGTATCTCAGTGCACAACAAAAACTGCTTTAATTTCTCGTACTTGGGATTCTTCTTTTAGCCGATAGACAAGTAACTTGTCACTTTAATTGAATCTTCATTCCACCTTTAAGACTAGTGGGGTATTCGAATTGACGACAGATATAAATATATAATAGACCAACCAAACATAATATGTGTGAGTCTGTTTTAACCTAGACTCAAAAACGTGTACATTTATAACCTATCTCGAAAACTAATTACTAACTCAAAAACGAGGCGAGTCTATTTAAAAAGGCGGAGACAGTGTGCCCTATCACTAAACATGATACGGCACTAAAGTTATATTAACGGAGTAGGTGAAGTGCAAATATCTGTTTGTGCAATGTTCCCGCCTGAGTTTAAATTTGAAATCATGTCGCTTAAAGGAATGATTTATTTTATAACTAATTTTTACAGGTGGCTTTGTTTTTGACTGGGAAATTAACTTTTCATCGCGAATGACGACATCTTAATAACTATTTGTATGTTAAAATAACATGACTTTCTTTTTAAACTAAAAAATGTTTCCAAAATAAATGGATTGTCCATATTTTTTCCATGACTATCGTCGACTAAGGGAAAGGCTAATGAAATTGGGTTTCTTCTTGTAGACGATGGGCCAGCAACCTGTCACTATTTGCATCTCAATTCCATCATTAAGCCCTGTTGCTCAACTAGGCTTTTCAGTCTTATCGGGATTTTTACTCTGTTTACCCCGCAAGGGATATAAACATGAAATCTATGTGTGTATGAAAGGATCGACTTACTATTCGCGCTTCCCGTTAACATTTCTTCTGCATTTCGACTACCAGTCAAGCTCTCTTGGTCAGCTGGCAGTGGGCTCAAGCGGTCGCCTTGACTCGTGGGCAAGCTGACCTGACTAGCGGTCAAGCTGACCTGACTGGCGGTCAAGCTGACTTGACTGGCGGCCAAGCTAGCTCGGCTCGCCTGTGTCGAGTTACTGGGACCAGTAACTGATGATTGCAGACTAGTGGCGCTGCCCTGAAGAAAAATAAGTATAATATGTATTCTATTTTGTCATGAGTTCATAATCTCATTTCTATCATTAAGTCCAACAGCTGAACGTGGCGTAAAAGGCGACTTAGGGATAGGCTTACAAACTTAAGATTATTTTTTAGGCGACAGGCTAGCAACATGTTTATTTATTTATTTCTACGCGAGAATAGAATCACTAGTTAGATGCGCTATGTTTTTTCTTGAAAATCAGCATTAAAGCATGATAAATTAATTCATATAATCACGTCTATACTACTTGCGGGGTAGACAGAGCCAGCAGTCTTGAAAGACTGATAGGCCACGTTCGGCTATGATAGAATTGTGACAGTTCAAATAGTGACAGGTTGCTAGCCCATCGTCAAAAAGAAGAATCAAATTATAAATTTATAAGCCTGTAGCGGGAACAATGATTCGGCTCGACCGCCATCAAAGCGAAGATCTTCCGCCAGGCTAGGAGTTAAGCCTGGGGAACCGCGCGACAGACGATGTTGTGTCGGAGGTTGTACATTTATGCTCCAATCCGTGAAATCTTTGCTTGCGCGATTTAGGATTTTCGCATGTTTTTTGACTGATAGCGTCGACTGTGGCGTATAGATGTCGCCACAAGCCTATCCTTAGCAGTACTATTAGCCTTACTATTTTACGACATCCATGGGTAAGAGATGAAGTGGTTTTATTCTAAACGCCGAGAACCACACGGGCAACCAGTCATCATCAGTTTGTGCCAGTTACAGGCTCTTTGGGGAAGAACCAGGAATCCTCATAGGAAAATCCAGGAATGGTAGTGGTGAATCCAGTTGCTTCTTTTTGTATAAAAGCGGTAGTGAGCTTGTCTGAGACATAGTTGGTCCTGGGTTTGAATCCCGACCAGGCCAGCAATGAACTTTTTCTTTCCTGGCCTGGGTTTTTATCTATCTAAGTAATTATTATTAAATATATCTAGTATATTTATCGTTGAATTTATATCTCGTATCACAAGTCTCGAAATTACTTCGAGGCTAACTCAATCTGTGTGATCTGTCCTGTAAATGTATTTATTTATTTATATTTATTTTTCATCCTTCTTCTTAAAACTATTGACCATGACGAATCACAAGTAATTACCATAACATACTATAAACTTATCAAAACAATACTATATTTTCATGCACATATCGGAAGAAGATAAACTTGACCTGGTATGTCGTTGGTTAATAATATACATACATATAATTACGTCTCCATCAATAATAACAGTCTCGAAAAGACTAAAAAGGCCAGGATTGTTTTATATTCGTCAAGATAATCTACCTTCGACTGTTATTTTACTGTTGTAAAAATTCCTTACCTGATTAATGTATTCAGAGCTCGTATTGTTATCAACTTCTGTCTTGTCATTAAGTGATTGTAACGATTTAGACATCGAGCCTCTGCGCCCGAGTTCCGATTTACTCCTGCTTATAGACTGTTTCTTGAAAATCTCCGTCGTATTCTTGAGGAAACTGTCCATTTTTTTCCTGAAAAATGAAGATTTCCTCTCCAACGGCGACTTCCCTATCGAATGCAGGTCAATCTCCGATTGCGACAAACTCTGCCTCCTCGGCCACATTGTCTGGTCCAATGACAGCTTTCTGTCCCTATTCGTAATCTTCGGACAGTCCACTAATGTCGCCTTTATCACTGGTATCGTCCTCAAATCACTTTTAACACTGTCTTCGCCGTGAATTTCTGCTGCATTTGCATAACCATCTTTATTGTCATCCTTTTTGTCAACAACCGCCAAACTACCCTCAGAATTACTCCTAACTAGTGTCACATTCTCATTTGTCACACAATTATCATTAGTCACTTCAACAATGTCACTTTTGTCAGTCAACACTGGGTTCATGGCGCTGGGTGAATCCGCAACAGTTTCACTGCACGGATCGTCAAACTCATCGTTGTCGTTAAAGTCCTTGTTCTGCATAACTCTGCTCCCGCGTGGCGCTTTGATACGCATACTGCTGTTCATTTTCACTGTCCTCAATATCTCTTTAATTTTAAGATTCTCTCTAATAGTCTTAACATCTGTTATGAATAGAGGCGGCTTCTCCTTGTCCGCGTATTTCGGCTTATCTTTCTTAGTTTTTTGCCGTAAACGATCCATCTTAACGGTAATTAGTTAATCACTACGCGTGTAAACTCCACCACTGACACAGTGTTCGCATAACTTTGACCGGCGGCCCACGAATGCTGTAACGTACACTTTATCAGTAACTAATTTCACACTTGTACAAACGCAATCATGAACTCGATTATATTTGCGATTAATCGTATCTGAGTTACTAAATGATGTACCATCAGTGTTTGACGGTGTTAAACAGTTGAATAAACATTTGTGGCTCCGCTATTTCATTTTACCACGATAATGGAGTAGGCACCTACGTCACAATACACACACGTTAACTGGCCGCACTTAGCCTCCTTTGCTGATATCACGCCGATATCTCAACTACTGATAATCATTGATAATAAGTCCTTTGCGTAATAAATTTTTATTTTAAATTCAAGGTGTATTGTTATTGCATGACTGACAAAACAAAGAGGTATGTTATTAAAGTGCATAGATTAATCATTAAATAATAAAAAATTACGTGAGTGTATTAGATATCCATTCTTTCCATTCACGTCTATATCCCTTGCGGGGTAAACAGACCCAACAGTCCCGAAAGACTGTAAGACCACGTTCTGCTGTTTGACTTAATGATAGAATTGAGATTCAAATAGTGACAGGTTGCTAGCCCATCGCCTAAAAGTAGAATCTAATTATAACTACAACCGCTTCCAAAGCGCATGTTTAGAAGAGCGGCGTAACAAACTGCACTGCAGCATTTTCACCGGACGTCTATTTACAAATATAGATCTCTTAAATATAAATCGTAGACGAATGCACATTGTCTACATTAAAAAAAACATGAATGAATGTGAAACTAATTATTTCAATACGAATATTTCGTCAAATAAATCTATATTAAAATATTGTGTTACAATAGGATTTTTCCACTGAGTTTTTCTTTGACTTGTCACTAATAAGCTTAAAGTATAATAAAACTTGCAAAGTTACATGACAATAGCTCCAATTCTATTATGCGAGTAAGTACAAGCAGATTCAAAGTTGAAATCGGTAAATGAGAAACTTATACATACATTTAATGTGCCGTGTGGTTCCTGGCACCAATAATGAAAAGAATATAACCTCTTCATCTCGTTTCCATGGATGTCGTAAAAGGCGACTAAGGTATACGCTTACAAACTTGTAATTCTTTTTTTTAGGCGATGGGCTAGCAACTTCTCACTATTTGAATCTCAATTCTATCATAGCTGAAGGTGGCGTATCACAGCAGTCTCTTCAAAACTGTTGGCTCTGTCTACCCCGCAAGGGACTATATCCCTTGCGTGCACATATGTATGTATGTATGCACTCAGTAACTTACGAGTAACACAAAATGCAACTTGTAATGCAAAACTGAAGAAAACAATTTACATTGCTTCTAAATTACGTCAGGCGCAGTTTTAAGTAACAAAATGATAAAGAATTGATCAGATTCTTTCTTAGGTGATAGGCTAGCAACCTGTCACTAGTTGAATCTCAATCCTATCATTAAGCCGAGCGACGACCAGAGCGTGGTCTTTTAGTCTTTTGATGACTGTTGGCTCTGTCTTCCCCGCCAGGGATATAGACGTGACCATATATTATTATTATTATATTATATAGAAAAAAAATATCTAAGCGTTTTTCAAATACAGTATTTCCATTGATCTTCAGTTAAAACACATATGAATGTAGAAACTGTAACAAGATGGCTTCTTAAGTCACTTACTAGACTGTAGTTTAAGATAAACTACAGTTGTTACCGTTTCGACTTAATGACCGAAACTTGGCTGATATATGGCGGTGATCATATTACGGAAATTATACCCGGCGTTTGATAGTTATCACACACTAGCTGTGCCCGCGACTCCGTCCGCGTAGAATAGTTATTTTGGGCATCATTGAAGCCCTCAAGGATGAATAATTTACTTCGTTTTCCATTATTTCTTAGCTCCTTATAGTTGCAGCGTGATGTTATATAGCCTAAAGCCTTCCTCGATAAATGGTCGAAAAAATATTTTTTGTGTTGAATAGACCATTTATTCAATTCGAACCAGTAGTTCCTGAGATTAGGGCGTTCAAACAAACAAACAGCTTTATAATATTAGTATAGATTTATAAAGAAATCTCTGTGTGACTGACTCACTCTACACGTACAATCTAATAAACAACTGTTAGTCGAAAATTGAAATAACATGGCAATGAAGTAAGAACTAAGTACCTGCTAAATGTAGGTTAAATGCAAATTTCAAATCTACCAACCACATGTCACCAGATTATCATCTAACTGTTAGTGCTTGCGAACTTTCCCCTACTGGCGGCTATGCCAATTCATGCAAATTTGACAATCGACTTTGAGACTTTAGCGCTGCCTTAACACGTCGACGCGGTAATCGGACTTATCCCAAGTTCCCGGGTCAAGGATTAAGCGGAACATCGGTAAGTCTAATGCATTTTAGCTAGAGAAACAACAGTTGCATCTGGCCTCCTTCCCACGCAGATTTCCGAAGTCTGTCAAGACGGCTGGCCAGATTATTATAACTTCGTGCGGTGAATTCCAAGTTCGCCTGCGGGAGATTAATCCCGGCGCCCTCCTTTTATCATTGAGTGGGAAAACTGGGAAAAATCTTCTCAATCTATATTTGTAAGTGACTATAATTTATCTACGGTTTGTAGAAACTTAACCTATCCCGATGTTAGGTACCAAAATTAAGTTAATATGTAGGCTACGATTAACATTATTAATTCATTCGCAAATGCGCTATGTTGAGACACAGAAAGTGGTAACAGCTGTTTTTTACACAGAAGGTCATTAAAAATAAGTAGGTAAAACATAACTTCGTAATGTAAGCAAACCAAAGTAATACACTTAGTATGTCGACGGTCATTAAATTTCATTACAAAATGCCGAGAATACAGAAATCAAGCTAATAGTAAAAGTGTATATTTTTCACTTGCATAAATAAATTTTAACGAGTGTCCATAACATAAGACTGCTGTATGTTTTTGTTCTTCTAAGAAGTTGTTTTAAGAAGCATGAAAGTATTTTGATACATACAAACATATAATCACGTCTATATCCCTTGCGGGGTAGACAGAGCTAACAATCTTGTTAAGACTAATAGGCCACGTTCAGCTGTTTGGCTGAATGATAGAGTTAAGATCCAAATAGTGACAGGTTGCTAGCCCATCGCCTAAAAAAGAATCCCAAGTTTTTTCCCTTATTCGCCTTTTACGACATCCGTGGGAAAGAGATGGAGTGGTCCTATTCTTTTTTGTATTGGTGCCGGGAACCACACGGCACTATTGGTGCCAGGAACCACACGGCACTAGTTAGTAACTAGTGATTTTTTTAAAGGGCTTCTTTAAAAACTTTAGGACTTTCGTGAAACCATATATTATGCGAGGGTTATAAAATCCTTAATTTAAATTACTCGTATAATACTAGTTTTACTTCTATACTTTCCATGTTTTATTTTCGCTTCGCAGTCAATATCGCCTTGCAGTTTACATTAAGGGCAGCCGTGTTGTTTACCTACAGGGTGTTACATTTCAGCCCTGCGAAGGAATCCTTCAAGGCCAAGTTTATTTCCTTCGTTGTAGGCACATAAATCGTTTCTAATGCACCTCCTGCCGCCAGTAGGGATTCGTCCATGCATTTTAATTTGCCCGAAGGTAAACTTAAGTTATGGTGGTATTAGTTGCACCCTATAGGTACCTTTTGTAAATGTCGTTGATGTAAATTGTAAGACTACGTTTAGGATTGAATTGCATCTGTAAAATAAGTTTGTAAAATTATGCGACTGAATTTTTTTTTTTTTTACAAGTTGCGGCAGTGATTTTATTTCGAGTGTGGACTCACTACACACCCTGATTTTGCTTATATTTTCTATACATACATAAAATCACGCCTCTTTCCCGGAGGGGTAGGCAGAGACTACCTCTTTCTATACATACATACATATAATCATGTCTACATCCCTTACGGGGTAAACAGAGCCAACAGTCTTGAAAAGACTGATAGGCCACGTTCAGCTGTTTGTTGAAAAGTATTCCCAAGTTTATTAGCCTTTCCCTTAACCGCCTTTTACGACATCTATTGAGTGGGGTTTATTTTTTTTATTGGTGCCGGGAACCGCACGGCATGTATTTTCTATAGCTGTGAAAATCGCTATTAATTTTTATATTCGCATCTATCACACAAATCAGGTGATCCATCTTTTTGTGTACAATAAATTAAATAAAAATATAAATGGGAACTACGTCAAAGGCTGAAAGGTCGTGTCGTAATTTATCATTTGATCTCTTTGGCGTAGGTACAACCAGGCCACCTCTCTTATTCCCAGGAGAGATAATTATTTGCTTTCTGTTTTCTAGTATTTAGCTAACGTTTTAATTAAATTAATGATAGTTTTCACTGGCTAGCTTCCATGAAGTGATTTATGAATGGAGATGAAGCGAAAGAAGTATGCAGACGTCGTGGCATGTAGCAAGATATAGACTCGTCGTGCTTACCCGTCCGGGATAAAGGCATTATTGTATGTATGTATGTAGTGTTAGTTTGCTTCTGACTAGAATTTTTATGGGATAGGTACCTTTTATTCCAAAAACAGACATTTCATTACAAAACAAAGGTAATTAGATGCTGGTTACACACAATTTCAGTTGCAGAAAGTCAGAGAAGATATTTCAGAACCAGCTTTCTTTCTATCATGTTTATATATATTATTTTTATTTAAATATTTGGCCTATAGTTCTTTTCAAAACTGTCGGCTCTGTCTACTCCGAAAGCGATATACTATATGTATGTATCTACCAGATGCCAGCTCCTCAATTAGACAATGTTACGATTCTCCTTAAAAAGTCTTCTCATTGTGATGTCCCATGGTGAGACAAGCGCGATGATTTTGTCCCACAAGTCTTAAGACAAGTGACGCTAACAAAACAGTGTCACCGTTCCACATGACAACGAATTCAAATAATCAATTGAAAACAAATCATAACAGGGTATACATTTTATTCCAAAATTTTATCACATCGCATTAAAATGCTGGTTCCACATTACTTCTTGCCGCCATCAGCCGGAACATCAAACTCGCTGACCTGAGCGTCCACCAGCTGCTTGCTCCTCAACTTGACAATGGCGTGGCTTGGCACGTTGGGGTCTTCCATTTCAAACTCGATCAATCCTATGGAAGAAAAAGACATACATTTATTTCGGAAACGATGACTCCTTTAACGGCCTTTTGACGGCCTCTGTGGCGCAGCGGTAGTACGCTTGTCTGCGACACCGAAGGTCCCGGGTTCGAATCCCGGCCAGGGCATGATGAGAAAAGAACTTTCTCTGATTGGCTCGGGTCTCGAATGTTTATCTATATAAGTATTTATTATAAAATATAGTATCGTTGAGTTAGTATCTCGTAACACAAGTCTCAAACTTACTTCGAGGCTAACTCAATCTGTGTAATTTGTCCCGTATATATTTATTCATATTTATATTCCTTTAAGATCTCCTGAGTTCCAGGTTGGAGATCAGGCACTGTTAAATTAATAAACTAATTGTATCGTGCATGCGGAAATTATGGTTGTAGGGGGGGTTTAGACTAATAAACCTCGTTCAGCTCTATGGCTTTTAATGTAATTTAGATTCAAATAGTGACAGGTTGCTAGGCCATAGCCTACAAGAGGAATCCCTACCGTACTAGCTTATCCCTTAGTCGTATTTCACGGCATCCATAGGAGTTGTTCTATTATTAATGGGCGCGGTTTTAATAGCTTATAACATGAAGTTACGACCACATATGCGTTGTTTATTGATATCAAACTTCTGAATTAGTTTCAATGTCGTGGTTGCACGGGTCATATAACTAAAATTTCTTTACACTGTACTACGCGATTATATACATATCTACTAACATAAATACATAAAATCACGTCTATCAAGACTGAAGGCTCTGTCTCCCCCGCATGGGATAAAAAGACTGATAGGCCACATTCAGCTATTTGTCTTAATGATAGAATTGAGATTCGAATAGTGACAGGTTGCTAGCCCATCGCCTAAAACAAATAATCATTCGTTACGCTATCCGTATAAAAATGACATTAGTCAAATGAAACCTTTGTACCATGCATTTACCAATTAAGGGCGTCCTGGTAAAGGGTCAGGTCAAGAGTACCCGAAACCGCCGAGCTTGCATGAAGAGAGTTATGAATGTGGATGAAGCGAAAGAAGTAATGCAGAGATCGAGCCAAGTGGAAAGAGGTAGTCTCTGCCTACCCCTCCGGGAAAGAGGCGTGATTTTATGTATGTATGTGCCATGTATACCGCATTATATTAACAAGATAAAATTTGAGAAAAAATTAAACAAAATTATCAGCTAAGTCTTGTTTAGAATGTAGACATAAAAAAAAAGAATCCCTTAACTTGAATTATGTTTTTTGAATAACCTGGTTGACTGGAAGAAATCCCTCACAGGCATAAGTCCGCCCTTGTGCATTGTTACTTTCAATGTCTTTTTATGTACTACTAAAAATTTGTTATGTACAAAAAAGTATTTACAAACAAATAAACAAAAAAATAAAAATGCGAAAAAATCGTATCGTGTGTAAGGGGTTAGGTACACGTGGTGAGTATTAGGTACATCGAGACTTCACAGAGGGTGCACTTGCAACGCCGCGATGCCTGTCTGAAGTCAGCCTTGATGCTTTCAAGTAAGTAGAATAATCAATTTTCAATGAGAGTGCGCATTGAAGAATAACCATGAGCGGTTGAGAGGTTCCGATACATGTAGTTAGTTAGTTCTACATTCATTCATGTTTTTTAATGTAGACAATGTGCATTCGTCGACGATTTAGATTTAAGTGATCTATACATATTTGTAAATTGACATCCAATGAAAATACTGCAGTGTAGTTTGTTCCGCCGCTTCTTTTACACATGCGCTTTGGAAGCGGTAGTAGTTATAATTAGATTTGAGTTATGTGACGTCAATAAGTGATACCTTGTATCCAATTTTGAAAATAAATCTATTCTATTCTATTCTATTCCATAGTATTCAGTATAGTCCCATTGAGTTGTCCCGTGGGACATATATATATATATATAGTCACGTCTATAACCCTTGCGGGGTAAACAGAGCCTGGGAAACAGTCTTGAGAAGACTGAATTGCCACGTTCATCTGTATGGTGTCACGATGGAATTGTGATTCAAATAGTGACAGGTTGCTAGCTCATCGCCTACAAGAGGAATCCCAAAGTTTATTAGCCTATCTCTTGGTCGCCTTTTACGACATCCACGGTTAAGAGATAATAATAATAATAAATAAATATATACCGGACAAATTACACAGATTGCGTTAGCCTCGTAGCAAGTTCCAAACTTGTGTTACGAGATACTAACTCAACGATACTATATGTTTATAATAAATATTTTATATAGGTTAACATCCAAGATCCAGCCAGCCAATAAAAAAAATGTTTCTCATCATGCCCTGGTCGGGATTCGAACCCGGGAGTTCCGGTGTCACAGACAAGCCCACTACCGCTGCGCCACAGAGGCCGTTAGGCCAGATATATGGAGTGGTTCTATTGTATTAAAGTTTCAAGAACCACACGGTATAAGTATTTGTTTGTTACTATTTAAAGATTTAAAACAAAACTTCTAGAAATATTGACAAAAGTAAAATTTTTGAAGTGCTTTTATGACAAAGATAACTGGTACAAAATATTATTACTATCACGAGCTGAAACTCGGAATAATATAATTAGTGTTGATTATTAAAATTCTTAAAAATTTCCAAGATGTTGGTGAAAATTTTATTTTAATTTCAATATTTAAATAAGTGCAAGCTCTATGTCAACATTGAAAGCAAGATGGTCAGCGTAGATTGTGTAAGGAGCTTACATTATTTCATTTTCTTAAGAGCACAGATCAAAGAAGATAGCGCAGCGCCGGTGGGCGAGCGGACCGGCGTACAATGCTTTGTGGTAAGCTGCATCTATCTAGACTTCATTATTTAGAATAATGAACGACCGAGAAATTTCAAAGTCACTTGCAACAACCTTCCTATAGAGAATAAAGCCGGTATTTATAACCGCTGAACGAAGAGTAATAAATAAATTAATATATATACATATATACGAGTATAAGGGACAAATTACACAGATTTATTTAGCCCCGAAGTAAGTGCGAGACTTATGTATACGAGTACATACATATATATAAAATTCTTCGTGTATGTTCCCGTACTCCTCCGAAACGGCTCGACCGATTCCCATGAAATTTTGTGAGCATATTGATTGACATTGAAATGCATCGTTTCAAATCAGAAACATTGACATTGAAAGAAAATAAGTATTTTCTCTCTGACTCAAGGCCAATGTTGCCATTGCAGTGATCTCATTAAAAAGTTTAATTTATTTTTTAAACTGCAATACTCGAGATGCTACGACCTTCTATACACTATAATGATATTCTTGAAACGAGGTGGAAAAATAATGATAGAAGTTTCAAGTGAATACTCGTATTTGTCGACACGTTCTACCATAGATAATAATATTTTGTGTAAAATATAACTGGAATGTATAAAACAAATTATTTATAAATATTAGCCAGCGAGCTAGTCTTTTCGTATCCCGTAAGATAAAACGACGTGAAATGTGTATGTGTGCCATTCAACCTGCAAGCAAGTAGAGACACAAAAAATCGATATAGGCGATCTATGTAAGACCAAAAATATATTTTTTTTAAAGAAAATCTGTTTGGTTTGTCAGTCTGTACGTTTGTACTCACATCACGCGAAAACTATTCCTCCGATTTAAATGCGGTTTTCTCAGATTTGATAGGTTTGGCCCAACTTAAAAAAATGTTATAGAAAAATTTGCCCCCTCACCCATCTAAGGGGGTTAGCTTCAGTTAAGTTCAGCTTTTATGTATTGAAATTGTCGGACAATCTTATCCGTGAGCAAAGTCACCGGCAACAGCTAGTTTCAATATTGCGTATTAAATACAATTTTGCGTATTAAAATTTTTAATCAATTGTAGTTGCGCTCTGAAATAACTTAATAATCTCATTTTTTTTCAGCTAATTAAACTTGTGGGACATCAACAGACCTCCCCCATGACCCCACCCACCCACCACCCCACTAAGCCCTTGGAAAATCCTAAGAAACGACATTGTTTTATATTGAAACCTGACACTGTCTGGGATGTGATTTCAATGCACTAAAACGCATTTCTAGACTTCAGCTAGATAAAAGCTTATTTTGTGCCAATGACAGTGACGAATTTAAACAATGAACATATAAGAAAAATACGCTGTTGAACATTATTAGTTACAGGAATAGAAAAGGGTATGTTAAGATGGTTTAGTCGTGTGGAGAGCATGAATGAAAGTAAGTTGACTAAGCAGATATACAAGGAGAAATGGAGGGAAAGGTCGGAGTGGGAAGGCCTAGACGCACGTATCTTGATCAAATTATGGACGTCCTGGCAAAGGGTCAGGTCAAGAGTACCCGAAACCGCCGAGCTTGCATGAAGAGAGTTACGAATGTGTATGAAGCGAAGCAAGTATGCAGAGATCGTGGCAAGTGGAAAGATGTAGTCTCTGCTTACCTCTCCGGGAAAGAGGCGTGATTTTATGTATGTATATTGTATGTATGTATGAAACAAAGAATTTAAAAGTCTTACCTCCTTCAGCGGCCACCTCCTCCTTGTAGTGGTCCCTCATGAACCTCGCCAGGATGTTGTGGTAGAATATCTTTGCGTTGTTCCTGACTTCGGCTGTCACCTCCATCTTGGCTATCGCCTGGATGAGCACGTTCAGCTTCTGACGCGCGGTCAGGATTAATTTGTCGACTGGCAAGAGTAATAAGTAATTTAACAAAAGTAATTTTTATGTATGGGAAGACCTAGACGAACGTATCTTGATCAAATTAAGGACGTCCTGGTAAAGGGTCAGGTCAAAAGTACCCGAAACCGCCGAGCTTGCATGAAGAGAGTTATGAATGTGGATGAAGTGAAGGAAGTATGCAGAAATCGTGGCAAGTGGAAAGAGGTAGTCTCTGCCTACCCCTCCGGGAAAGAGGCGTGATTTTATGTATGTATGTATGTATTTTTATGTAAACTCCTGATTAATAAATGATAAGTACCTATATACCTACCTACAGGACAAATTACACAGATTGAGTTAGCCTCGACGTAAGTTCGAGACTTGTGTTACGAGATACTAACTCAACGATACTATATTGTATAATAAATATTTATACGAGTATAGATTAACATCCAAGATCGAAGGCCGGTATTCGACCCCGGGACCTCCGATGTCACAGACAAGCGTACTACCGCTGCGCCACAGAGGCCGTCAAAGTAATTAATATTTAAGATTACGGCAAGTTTTTGTTTTATCTTAAAATCTAGTAAAGCGTACATCTTTATGAATAGCTTAATGATGGATCTGAATTCAATGATGATTAAAATGGATTCAAGTAGTGATAATTTGCTAACCCATCGCCTAAAAGAAGAATCCCAATTCCATTTGCCTATCCCTTAATTGATTTTTACGATTGTAAAATGACAGATTTGTCGAAAAGATGATTTTCATTCAGTACCAGACGAGCATAAAAGCTAAATAAAATACTTTATGAGATATCTCCTTGAGCCAATCAAGGAAATCCATTTGACCTTATGAACTCATCGGCAATGCCGGCGCTAATCCAGGATTTAAAAGATTAATCTATTCTAGCTAGATTAATATCTTAGGTAAATATAGCTAGCTAGACCCTGGATTTACTAGACCAGCAGTTACATACTGACCGTGAGTGTTAAACATAAATAAATCTTTTTTGAATGACATGATGGAGAAAGTTGGGAGTTCGTGGGGAAACCTGCACATTCAAATTATAAGATAAATGTAAATATATAAATATATACGTAAAAGACGACTAAGGGATAGGCTTACAAACTTGGGATTCTGTTTCAGGCGATGGGTTAGCAACCTGTCACTATTTGAATCTTAATTCTATTATTAAGCCAAATAGCTGAACGTGCCCATCAAGACTGTTGGCTCTGTCTACCCCGCAAGGGATATAGACGTGACCATATGTATGTACCTATGTATGCAATTGTAAAACAGTTCTGACCGTGACCGTAAAACTGTTATATACATATACATACATATAGGTTAGCTTGGCCAGTGCATACGAACTTAATGAACAATTCACTGAATCATGAATGCGGCAGGTCAATCTGTTAAATATTTAATGTACATTTCGATCATAATAGACATCAAATGGTGCAGTATCATCGACTTTTTTACGGTCGGCTGTCTGCCTTGGGAATTTTCTATGCGCTGCTTCCTTTGCTATTGTCTTAAATCGCTTTCTACGATATGTGGACATAAGGTTTATACGAGCGTTGATGGTGGAATTCTTAAGTGGCCGGTTAAAAGGGTGATGCGCATTAACAGGAACAGGTTCAAATCCTACCTCAGCCATGTACCAATAACTATTCTCGAAGTTATGTAGGTACATTACTTTTGACGGCCTCTGTGGCGCAGCGGTAGTACGCTTGTCTGTGCCACTGGAGGTCCCGGGTTCAAATCCCGGTCAGGGCATGATGAGAAACGAACTTTTTCTGATTGGCGTGGGTCTTGGATGTTTATCTATATAAGTATCCTACTACTATTATAAAGGCGAAAGTTTGTATGGATGTTTGTTACTCTTTCACGCAAAAACTACTGAACCGATTACCATGAAATTTGGTATGTAGGTAGCTGAAGACCCAGAATAACACAGACTTTTTATCCCAGAGTTCCCGCGGGATTGATAGGGTTTCCATGCGGACGAAGTCGCGGGCGGCCTCTAGTTTAATATAAAATATCGTATCGTTGAGTTAGTATCTCGTAACACAAGTCTCGAACTTACTTTGAGGCTAACTCAATCAGTGTAATTTGTCCCTTTTATATTATTTATTTAATTTGAATACTCTTACGGTGATTACGATGCTATTATGGTGAGGAAACCTGCACATTCAGGCAACTGGATGTGTAACCATGATCGATCCAGTACGGGTAAAGCTCCCCTGCAAATGTTACGGAGGTCAGAGTCGGTTCGTGTAAAAACACTCTTAATCCAAGGTCCATGGTCAAAGGCATACTCCTCTTTACTCCTCTTCGGGTGAACGGAATTAAAGCTAACAGGAAGAGATTCCTCATTTATGATAAAAAAAGCTAAACAGTTTAAAGTACATTAAGTACTAAATTTAAGTTAATGAACCAATGACTTGTGCAATTTCACCTCAATAGTCTTTTTTGTTATAATATTCGTATACCCAGAGGCAGTGCAAACGATAAAACTTATTTTAAGTATATTGTAAATTCTCAGCTTAGTGACTATGTATGTCTTAAATACATACATAAAATCACGCCTCTTTCCCGGAGGGGTAGGCAGAGACTACCTCTTTCCACATGCCACGATCTCTGCATACTTCCTTCGCTTCATCCACATTCATAACTCTCTTCATGCAAGCTCGGCTGTTTCGGGTACTTTTGACTTGTATGTCTTATTGAGAAATAAAGATCTTTGAACAGTTTTACTCACAGTCAGCTTCAAGTTCAGGCACGGGTTGCACCTGGTCCTCCAGGGCGTACTGTATGGCGGGAGGGACATTTTTGAATGGCCGAGGCTGGGTAGCCACACCTGGGTAACAAATTAATAGATAATATAGCCGAAGCATTCTCAATTTTATTTTGAAGCTCAAATTCATCAAACAATCCGCACGTGAGAAACGTGGTCTCTTGGTCCTTTCCAGACTATAGTCTCGTTGTGGATTTGGGTCTAGTTCAGGATCAAATTGACACCCAAACTTATGCAGGTAGACAGGTAGCTTCTCTTCAAAATCTTAAATATTTGGGAAACCCTGTCTTCCCCAACCCAGGATCATGATCAGATCTTCATATTTACCCTTTCGGATGTTGAAAACATTTATTATGTATTAGTAGACATACTAACTTATACATAATGGTACCAACTTAGTATCACATTATAATTTTAAATCTAACTAGAATTGTTTAAACCTAGTATTGCATAATTTACATTTATCTATTAATAGGTGCTTATTTATTATTATTTATTTATTATCTAATTCTGTTTTTTTTTTTTTTCAAGGTAAATAACAACGTAAACATATTGTAATTCTATTACATATTCGAATTAAGTTATCATATATAGAATAAAAATTGTTATGGACGAGCATAGACTTAATTTTTTTATTAAATAGATTTAATTTATTTTCATTTTTTTAAGAATTTGGCAGTTTATTGTAAATTTTTATTAATTACCATACGAAAATCTCTTTCGTCCACATTACGAGCTACGAGTAACGCGTTGAATGTCCACGCTATGAGCCACCAACTATGCGTTTCATGCCCACGCGACGAGCTACAAGCATTAATTATTCGTGATTTGGTCGGATTTTCGGATCCCCATAAAAGGGCACGCAGCGTGCTATGCATCTAACAGTCAAGCGGAATATGCGGCTAAATGCAAGTGTGGTATGCCATTGCGTGCCTGATTCTATTTTGGATGCCGCTTCCAAATGTTTCCCTTCATACTGCACTAGCTAATTTCGCGCATTTGGTGGTGATTTTGGGAAATTCTCTAATTTGATTCTTCCTCTACACTATTATTACATAATTAGTTTTGGCTACCAACGTACGAGTATTAGTTTCGGCATAATCTCTCAGTGACTTATTAAAACATACTAATAGGTATAATTAATGTGCAATTATGTTTTTTTACCGTCTTTAAACCGATCTCCTAGATTTCGCATACTTACTGTTGGAGTAGGTATAAGAATTATACTTTACACGCTAGCGAAAGGACGATTATGTTGATGATTTAAATTTTCTAGTCTCTATATTTCATTAAGATTCCTACTTTAGCAATATCGCGTTATAATTTTTTTCTAAAACAATCCCTAAGAACATAACCTTTGTCTTTTAGTCTTACAATAATGAGCATACGCAATCATGTCGTTGAATGCAAATTGCAAAGCGCCGAGAGAGTCAACATTTCCCAAGGGCTCATTACTTGTTCGACAAAGATTCATAAGGCGTTCCTTCAGCTCATTAAAGAATGCACTCGCATTTTATTTAATGGACTTGAATCTAGGAAAGATTGTAATTCAGAGCGCCGGTGGACGAGCGATTAGGATGACTAGTTCTTGATTGAATGCTGCATTTTATTAAATTGTGTATGCTTTTGATTATTTTTGTACCACGTCTGTCATGCCTTTATATCTCTTCGCTCGGGTCTACTGAAAGTTATGTCTAAAGAAATAAGCGGAATCCATATAAGTTTCTATATGAAATAACAACAGTTTTTTTGTTTAAGTATCATTCCTCTGTGTTCTTGAAAAATAAATATATACAACACCATTTTCTGTGAAAAATCTGGATAATTTTGTAATAGCAAAACCAACCAACATTTATCACGTCCCTTACAGAGTCCACAATCGCAAACACAATCATCAAAACAGGACACAAATTTCACAAAAATAAAAAACTTTCATTTCCATCGAATGCTGGAGGCCATGAGTATTTTAAGGATACTTTTCTGTCGGAAAAGCACCGTAATGCTGCATAATTGAGCTGGGATGATTAATTCGCCGGGGGCTGGATTAATTAGCAATACACAATTTGTTAATTATCGTGTTTTGATCCGCTGAAGAAATAATGCTTTAGTAGCTAATGTTGTTGGGGCGTTTACGGAGAAATTGAAAAATGGAATCGTCAAAAAAAGCAAACAAAAACAAAAAGTCTTAGTTGTTAATTTTGTCTGGACGTAGGAGTAATTAGAAAAATAATTAAAAAGTACTAATGACTAATGTTGTCGCATTTACGGAGAAGCGTCAAAAAATAAATAAAAATATTTTTTTAAGCAGTTATTGTTTTTCGGTGTCAACAAATACATTTAAGAGAAATTAATCGTTTTTGGGCTATTACGCAAAAAAAATATAACTTAAACCGAAGCGTTTGTAATTAATATGCCAGAGAGATGAACAAATTAAAAAGAAAACTGACTGATCGGTTAAAAAATTTAAAACTTGGCATTCAAGGTAATTTATCAGTTTCAAGTTTCAATGGAGTTGTGAATCCCTATTATTGTATATCTCCAAAATATAATTCATAATAATAGGAAATAGATATATAATAATATTATACTTCATTGTGGGAATATGTCTGTCTGTAACGCTCTCACGGCAATAACGATAAACCGCTGTTGCATTGTATGAAAAGGTATAGTCGGTAATCCGAGGTAGGTAGTTTTTATCAAATATTCCAATTGTATAAAGCCCAAGTGTAAAACTTGGTTTATACATACACACATATAATCACGTCTATATCCCTTGCGGGTAAACAGAGGCAACAGTGTTAAAAACACTGATAGGTTACGTTCAGCTGTTTGGCTTAATGATATCATTAAAATTCAAATAGAAACAGGTTTGTAGCCTATCACCTAAAAGAAGAATACAAGTTTATAATTCCTTAATCGACTTTTACGACATCCATGGAAAAGATGTGGAGTGGCTCTATTATTTATTCTATTAGTGCCGGGAACCACACGGCAACCTTACGGTGCACACGGTGCCTTCCTTAGTTTGTAGATAGAAATATAAACATAATATAAAATCACGCCTCTTATCCGGAGGTGTAGGCAGAGACTACATCTTTCCACTTGCCACGATCTCTGCATACTTCCATCGCTTCATCCACATTCATAACTCTCTTCATGCAACCTCGGCGGTTTCGGGTACTCCAAGTATATAAGTAGAAAAATATAAGTTTGATAGAAATATATAAGTTGGTCTTTTTGAAAAAGGAAAAAAACCAATCTCACCACTTTGGACAACAGCTCATTGATCTGTTGCAAATATAAGTTTGATAGAAATATATAAGTTGGTCTTTTTGAAAAAGGAAAATAAAAACCAATCTCACCAACGCTAGACAGCAGCTCATTGATCTGTTGCAAGGAGGTCTTCATCTCGATGATCAGACGACCCTTTCCGTCCAGCATCCTCTTGAGGTCGGCCTCCTCTTTGGCCTCTGTGGACAGTTCTGCGCGCAGTTGTTTCTTGTCTCTTACGTATCTAAAAAAAAAAAAAACAACAATTTTCATATACAGTCACGTCTATATCCGTTGCGGGGTAGACAGAGCCAAGAGTCTTGAAGGGACTGGTAGGCTGCGTTCAGCTGTTCGGCTTTATGTTGGAATTGAGAAAAAAAACATGTTATATAAATATACATATACTTATTTATATATTGACGGCCCCTGTGCAGCGGTAGTACGCTTGTCTGTGACACCGGAAGTCCCGGGTTCGAATCTCGGCCAGGGCATTATGAGAAAAGAACTTTTTCTGATTGACCTGGGTCTTGGATGTTTATCTATATAAGTATTTATTATAAAATATAGTATCGTTGGGTTAGTATCTCGTAACACAAGTTTCGAACTTACTTCGAGACTAACTCAATCTGTGTAATTTGTCACGTATTTATTTATTATTAATAAATAAATAAATATATAATAAATATATACGGGACAAATTACACTGATTGAGTTAGCCTCGAAGTAAGTTCGACACTTGTGTTACGAGATACTAACTCAACGATACTATATTTTATAATAAATACTTATATAGATAAACATCCAAGACCCAGGACAATCAGAAAAAGTTCTTTTCTCATCATGCCCTGACCGGGATTCGAACCCGGGACCTCCGGTGTCACAGACAAGCGTACTACCGCTGAGCCACAGAGGCCGTGTATTATTTATATAGTCACGTCTATAACCGTTGCGGGGTAGACAGAGCCAAGAGTCTTGAAGATACTGGTAGTCTGCGTTCAGCTGTTCGGCTTTATGACGGACTTGAGAAAAAAAAACAATATTTTATATAAATATATAAAAAAAATATTCAATATAGACATTTTAATTGGGGAAATTGAGTGAGCATTTTACCTTACATACATAAATCTATGTTGTTAAGTCAATGCGACGCGGGGTAGATAGAGCCAACAGTTCTGAAAAAACTGAAAGGCCACCCTCAGCTATGTGGATAAATGACGGAATTGAGATTTAAATGGTGACAGGTTCCTGGCCTACAATAAGAACACACATAAATATCATCACCTCTATATCCGTTTCGGGGTAGACAGAGCCAACAGTCTTCAAAAGACTGTTAGGCCACGTTCAGCCGTTCGTACGTACAAGAAGAATCCCAAATTAATAAGCCTTTCCCTTAGCCACCTTTCACGACAGCCATGGGAAAGGATGCCAAGGGACAGGATATGGAGTGGTCCCATTTTAAAGTGGCGGGAACCAGACGGCACCTACGACTCGGTGCATCGCTCATCCGTGTAACACAAATCATATCCCTACAAGATAGTTGTAGGAGGCTGTAAAGTGTACAAGATAGGGCAAGGTCAGAGGTGAGACGGTAACTCACAACAAGTCGTGGCACAAGTCACGAGCGAGGATTTCAAGCCGTAACACGTTGGGACATGTTTCGAAACGTCCGACACAAAATAAAGGCACGTCACGTGTGCGTTTAATACATGTAGTACTTTAACTGTGGTGTGGTTCCCGTCACCGATATAAAAAAGAATAGGACCACAGGACCAACGCATCTCTTTCCCATGCATGACGTAAAAGGCGACTAAGGGATAGGCTTACAAACTTGGGATTCTTTTTTAGGCGATGGGCTAGCAACCTGTCACTATTTGAATCTCAATTCTATCATTAAGCCAAATAGCTGAACGTGGCAATCCAGTCTTTTCAAGACTGTTGGCTCTGTCTACACCGCAAGAGATATAGACCTGACCATCTGTTTTACTATTCGGTGCCGGGAACCACATGGCTTATAGTGCTCTTTAGCAAAGAACATCCCCCATTACAGTTACTAAGGGGATGATGATCGAATTAAAATCGGGTTTTTAATCATGTATCGATTTCCTATTGAACATTGGGGCAATAACTCTTCAGCCGGGGCACAAGTCATAAAAGACAAAGTCGTTAAAGCTTATAAAAAGCTTAGAAAATAAATACTTGTTCATAAAAGAGCAGCCGTGTAAACCCGCTCAGCTGTGATATGCAAAACACATCCTTAGAAGACAGATGCAAGGTTAGGAGCGAGACGGTAACTCACAACAGGAGGTGGGGCAAGTCACAAGCTGACGCCGAAACATATTAATTCACACTGTTGACCAAAATGGAAGACATGTATGTCACGTTTTTATGGAGCGGATCCAGTAGAAATAATGTAACTAACATTATTTCTAGAATACAATTGGTTTACAAATATTCTATGTCTAAAGAATGAGTTAAGGATAGAATTTATGATTAGATAAAAATGTGTAGTATATTTTTGACTTGATTTTTGCCTATTTATTTTTGTATTTTTTAACACTTGGCATCACCCGTACATCCATCGTATTTTGTTCAAAGATTTAACTGGCAGAGAATGCCTAGTGGCATTAATTCCACCTGTTGTACATTTTACGTGCATAAAGTTCAAATAAATAAATAAACAAAAGTATCTTTGGTTGGAACCTCAACATATTTATATACATATAACAAGCTTGTACCCTTAGGTTCGCCCGCGCGAATTAAGCGCCATCGACATGCGTGTATTAAGATAATTTATTAGCGCTACCTACATTCATATTTAAGTGGGTACTCTAAGACCTACAAACGCGAATTTAGCTCCACCTACTGAGGGAAACAAGTTTTGCGCAAATCCCATGAAAACATTGTTTTTACTGAAATTAAATTAAATATATGTATATACGCAAAATTTCAAGATTGGATCAGTAGATAACGCATCAAGAGATAACAAACAAACAAACTCACTCTAGCATTTTAATACTAATTGAGTTTAAACGCATATTCACATTTAACATAAGACGTTATGCCTGCACTATACGATACGTATTTTGAAACGAATAGTTGGAGATGCGAGTGGAAAAATGTTGTGAGTTCAAAGTTGAGCAGCGAAGTGTGTTATACCGTGCAAGGTCAGAGGTCAGACGGCAGCGCACCAACAGGCCGCGGCGCAAGTCACGAGCGGAGGTCAGATGTTGGTATTTAATATTGATTTATTAACGGCCTATGTGGCGCAGCGGTAGTACGCTTGACAGTGTCACCGAAGGTCCCGGGTTCGAATCCCGGCCAGGGCATGATGAGAACAGAACTTTTTCTGATTGGCCTGGGTCTTGGATGTTTATAAAATTGGTCTTAAGTATTTATTATAAATTATAGTATCGTTGAGTTAGTATCTCGTAAAACAAGTCTCGAACTTACTTCGAGGCTAACTCAATCTGTGTAATTTGTCCCGTAGGTATATATTTATTTATTAAATTAGCTTTTCCCCGCAGCACCGTCCGCGTGACCATTAAAAAGACGCCTTTTAAGAAAAAAAGCGACGAATTTAACGCCATCTACGAAAGATCGACGAAATTAGCACTACCAATAAAAAGCAACGTTGTTAAACTTAATTTCAAAAAGGGAGGATATCTATTGGAGGCGGTTCATACGTAAAGTCACGTCATTAAGACAGAGCCTATAATCCTGAAAAGACTGATAGGCCAGCTGTTTGGCTTGGATGGACCAGATGGATAGGTCCTATTCTGTTTTTCTATTCGTGCCGGGAACCACACGGCTTATAGTGCCCTTTAAGCAAAGAACATCCCCCATTACATTATGACACTCTCCTCCATGCCCCCCCCTCCCCCCCCGCTCCCGTTACTAAGGGGATGATGATTGAATTAAAATCGGGTTTTTAATCATGTATCGATTTCCTATTGAACATTGGGGAAGGGGGGGCAGGGCAATAACTCTTCAGCCGGGGCACAAGTCATAAAAGACAAAGTCGTTAAAGCTTACCTTTAATTGTCCATAAACATCGCAACTGTTCGGATAAGTAATAAAAAGTTTCGAGTAAGTATTAATTTCTTTTAATTTAATCGCTTTAGGTACTCGTATTGAGAGAAAGGTCATTCTCTCAATACGAGTCTATTTTTAAGCGTTTGAGACAACCCTTATCGCTAAGGGGTATGAAAGATAGATGTTAGCCGATTCTCAGATCTACTCAATATGCTCACAACATTTCATGAGAATCGGTCAAGCCGTTTCGAAGGAGTACGGGAACGAACATTGTGACACGAGAATTTTATACATAAGATTCTACATACTTACATACATCCCTTGCGGGGTAGACAGAGCCATCAGTCTTGAAAGACTGACGGGCCACGTTCAGCTGTTAGGATTAATGATAGATTCAAGTAGTGACAGGTAATCTGTCCCGTATATATTTATTCATTTATTTATTTATTTTTTAAATTCGAAAACCAACTAGTCGGCCATTAATTTTGCAGTTACGAGGCGGACACGAGATTTATATATACATAAGATATAATAATGTACCTACTCTGTGCCGAGTGGTTCCCGGCATCTCTTTCCCATGGATGTCGTAAAAGGCGACTAAGGGGTAGGCTTATACATACATACATACATACATAAAATCACGCCTCTTTCCCGGAGGGGTAGGCAGAGACTACCTCTTTCCACTTGCCACGATCTCTGCATACTTCTTTCGCTTCGTCCACATTCATAACTCTCTTCATACAAGCTCGGCGGTTTCGGGTACTTTTGACCTGACCCTTTACCAGGACGTCCTTAATTTGATCAAGATACGTTCGTCTAGGTCTTCCCACTCCGACCTTTCCCTCCACACTCTCCTTGTATATCTGCTTAGTCAACCTGCTTTCATTCATCCTCTCCACATGACCGAACCATCTTAACATACCCTTTTCTATTCCTGTAACTACATCTTCTTTCACATCACAACATTCCCTTATCACGCTGTTCCTTATCCTGTCACTCAATTTCACACCCATCATACTCCTTAACGCTCTCATTTCCACTGCATTTATTCTGCTTTCATGCTTCTTTTGCCATACCCAACTTTCACTCCCATACATTAATGTCGGGACCAACACGCCCCTGTGCACAGCCAGTCGAGCCTTTTTGGATAGTTTCTGACTGCTCATAAAGGCATGCAAAGCTCCATTCACCATGTTCCCCGCGTTCACTCTCCTTTCAATATCACTATCATACTTGCCATCTGATGTAAACTTTGATCCTAGATATACAAACTCTTTCACTTGCTCCACTTTTTCTCCTCCAATCAAAATATTACATGCTGTCATTTCTTTCTCCATTTCAAAAACCAGTGTTTTAGTTTTACTTACGTTCACTTTCATTCCTTTCTCTTTTAAAGCTTCATGCATACAGTTTACCATCTCCTGTAACTCCTCCGCTGATGACGCCAGTATAACCTGATCGTCGGCATAGAGCAGACATTTGACGAGTAACTCATTCATCCTTAATCCACTTTTAGACTCTTTCAAATCTGTCAAACAGCTATCCATAAATAGGTTGAACAGCCACGGTGACGCAACACATCCTTGCCTAACACCTTTCTCAATCTTAAACCACTCAGTGTGCGCTCCGTTTATCCTGACACAAGCACTCGAATCCTCATATAAGGATTTCAGTGCTCGTATTAAGAGACTGCTCACCCCATGCATAGAAAGTGCTGACCACAATTCATTCCTCTCAACTCTGTCATAGGCCTTTTCCAGATCTACGAATGTGCAATAGACTTTTTGACTCTTGGCCAAAAACTTTTCGGCTATGCACCGCAAGGAAAAGACCTGATCAGTACATCCCATTCCCTTTCGAAATCCCGCTTGAGCATCCCATATTTTGTCATCAGTTTCATTCCTGACTCTATTAATCAATACCTTAGCATACAATTTGCCGACGACGCTAAGCAGGCTTATACCACGATAATTTTTGCAGTCCAGCTGTGACCCTTTTCCTTTGTAAAGTGGCACGATAACAGCCTTACACCAATCTTTGGGTACTCGGCCGCTTCTCCAACACAAATTGAAAAGGCAGTACAACTGACTAGCTACTACGCCTTTTCCTGCTTTAAGCATCTCGACCGACACTCTATCACACCCAGCAGCCTTTCCCGCTTTCATACTCTTAAGTGCTTCCACAATTTCGAACATTTCAATTTCGCCTTCCATCTCATTCTCTTTTTCTTCGCTATAGCAGAAATCTTTCTTATTTCCTTCCTTTTTTTCAAATAAACTTTCAAAATAGTCCTTCCATATCTTTAGTACACATTCTTCTCCTTTCACAACGCTACCATCCTGGCATCTGATCCTAGTCAGCTCTCTGGTTATAGTATTTCCTCGGGCTGACCTTACGGATTTCCAGAATACTTTCAGATTTGACTGAAAGTCTTCTGATAGCCTTTTATCAAAATCCTCTTTATACTCTTCTTTCTTTCTAATCACAGCTTTCTTAACCAAATCTTTCATTTTCTTATATTCCTTACGTGCTTCATTCACATCTTCATCTATAACCTCTTGCATTCTTAAGTTAGCTTTTGCTGCTAACAAATCCAGCCATGCTTTCTTCTTTAATCGCACCAGTTCTTGCACATCTTTACTCATCCACGCATTTTTGTGATTTTTTCCTTTCCTTCTTCTACTTACACCACACACTTCAACAGCTACTTTCACAATTCTTTCTTTAAATTCCTTCCATCCATCTTCAATATCGCTCATTTCCTCTAAATCTTCAAATTCATCCTTCAGTCTATTAATATACTTCTTACCTACATCCATATCTTGCAAATTTTCTACTTTTACTCTTTCCAAAGCGCTGGTTTGCTCCCTTACCCTGTGCCGCCAGCGATTGAAGATACCCCTTATCCGGGATATCACCAGTAAATGGTCCGAGTCAATGCCAGCACCGCGATATGCACGGGTATCCAGCACTTTGTTCTTCAATCTTTCATCTACAATCACAAAGTCTATCATACTTTTTAAAATACCTTCCACTCTTGTGTAGGTGTGGATCTCTTTATGTTGAAACATTGAGTTCGACACAAAAAGATCCCACTCTAGACAAATTTCTAATACACTTCTTCCATTATCATTCACCTTTTCGTCACCAAACGCACCAAGCACCTTTTCATATCCATCACGCTTTACACCCACCCATCCATTAAAATCACCTAACATAATAATCTTCTCATTTGGCTTGGTAACTTTCAATACTTCTCTTACACTATTCCAGAACTCCTCGTTTTCGCTTTTTGCTGATGTTGTACCCCTCGAACCCACATCCCAAGGTGCATAAACACCTAGAACGAAGATCCGAGTGATTCCAACTTTCAGCCTAATCCATAGAAGACGAGGGCTGACACACTCATACTCATTCACGCACTCAGCCATTCGTGCAGAAAGAATTAGACCGACCCCTTGACAGCCTCGGCTGGTACTGGAAATTCCAGACCAATACGCCGTGTAAGGGCCGTGCTGCGTCGCGTCGCATCCTTTCCGCTTCGTTTCATTCACGCACAACACATCCAAACGTCTTTCATCCATCATCTGGCATACTTCCTCAATCTTATCCTTCATTCCTCCTCTTACATTCATCGTCGCAAAGCGGCTTTCAGCAGACCGCATACCGCTCCCGCCGGGAACGAGACGTGATGGGGTGCGGACACCATCGCCGCCATTTCTATGCTTTTTAAGGTTCATAATGCGATTCCCACGAGACGCTAGGGAAAAATTTTGTCCGCCCCAGCAGAGCCCCGCATGCCAGGGTAAGGCTAGCCATTACCTGGGGGTCGCCCAACCCCATGGCGGAAGTGGCACGCTCGAGACTAGGCTCGCCCCTAGCCATGCATCCATCGGCGCGGCAGACCTTAGATTGGCAGGGATTTACATTAAAGAGGAATCCCAAGTCTATCCCTTAGTCGGCTCTTACGACATCCGTGGGAAAGAGATGGAGTGGTCCTATTCTTTTGTAATGGTGCCGGGAACCACACGGCGTATAAGGCGGCGGTAGGCTTATAAACTTGGGATTCTTGTTTTAGGCGATGGGCTATCAACCTGTCACTATTTGAATGAGATTCATCTCAATCCTATCTTAAAGCCAAATAGCTGAACGTAGCCCGTCAGTCTTTACAAGACTGTAGGCTCTGTCTACCCCGCAAGGGATATAGACGTGATAATATGTTTATATGTATGTATGTATGTAATAACGTACTCTCACTTAAGAGCAATACAAATTTATCGTTTCAGTGTTAAGCACTATTAACCGAGTTTGTTTGCGTAGTTGTTTGAACTGAGACCAGGAATTTAATTACAGCAGCGCGAGTTTACAGGATGTTTGCCTTTTGAACATACACGACTATACAGGCGGTTGTGGGAGGTACTCAAAAGGGCATGTTCGTTCAGTCACTGACGCGGCTTGAATCAATTATATTTCGCTGCACTAATCAATGGATACTATAAATAGTCGCTTCCTGCGTCTGTTAATCTGTATGTATATTATTGAAACATATATATAATCACGCCTATCTTTCCTTTTGTAACTATACATACATATAATCACGTCTTTATCCCTTGCGAGGTAGACAAACCCAGCAGGCTCGAAAAGACCAATAGGCAACTAGGCTAGCTGTTTGGCTTAATGATAGAATTGAGTATCAAATAGTGACAAGTCGCTAGCCCATCGCTTAAAAGAACTGATAGGTTGATATAAAATGTAGGTCCATTTTATTTTATACACGAGCTTTGCCCGCGACTTCGTCCGCGTGGAATAATTATTTTGGGCATCCTTGAAGCCCTCAAGGATGAATAATTTGCCCCATTTTTTTTCACAATTTCCATTATTTCTTCGCCCCTAATAGTTGCAGCGTGATGTTATATAGACTAAAGCCTTCCTCGATAAATGGTCTATTCAACACAAAAAAGAATTTTTCAATTCGAACCAGTAGTTCATGAGATTAGCGCGTTCAAACAAACAAACAAACTCTTCAGATTTATAATATTAGTATAGATTTATAAAGAAATCTCCGTGTGACCGACTCACTCTACAGGCACAATCTAATAAAAAACTGGTAGTCGAAAGTTGAAATAGCATAGCAAGGAACCTATCCTTAGGGAGTTTCCGATAGCGTCAAGATTGTCATTTCGCGCATAAAGAAGCCGCTGAAAGATAGTGGGAAATAAATTGAAGCGTAAAATAAAGTGAACCCAATTCTGTGCATATGTAATATTCGCTTGGGGCCTTGACAGTGACATTGAAATTGAAGTGCACGTGCATTGCGCCCGGACACAGAGATAGATCAAGTTAGATAGCGCCAATTCAATCGTATGTACAATAGCCGAGTTTCTCGAGTATATAGTAAGTATTTCACTGTTTATACTTAAATTTTACCATTTTTCACGACAACTGCAGATACTGTTTGGTAAAAAGAAAGTTTATAGTCCTTTTTCCACGTGGTTTAGCATACAAATTACGTAATCGTTACGAGAAGTGTATGAGTAGCTTATATTAGTGATTATCAAAAAAAAAAATACATTGCAACGCAACTCCAGTGAGTAAATCACATGCATGTAATCACAGCTTTATCCCTAACGGGGTAGAGAAAACCAACAGTTTAAAAAACATGAGAGGCCACTTTTATCAGCATGTAATTTTTATTCATTTTATTATTTAATAATTGTCATAGCTTTTAGTTCACAACATTGGTTGTCGTCAAATAGCTAAAGGCAAATGTTTATATCATTCAGGTATCAGGTATCACTCTGTTTTTCGACAAAACACACAAGTACACTTCAATTTCACTGACGCGGTCTAGCGTGATCTATGTCTACGTAGCCGGATCAAGAAAATATCACAGCGTACCACCGAGCAATAAAGTTAGTCTTTGACTGTCGTTGGTTTAAACACAGAGACCGCATTTCGCACCAAATTTGAAATATGCGCGGGCGAAATCTAGTTTTCTCACGTTTTATGGAAAGGCAAAGAGCTCCTATTACGGCACTAGTATCAAATTTAGAGCTTGTATCGAGAGTACATACATACATACCATCACGCCTGTTTCCCATTGGTGCAGGCAGAGACTATGTATCGAGCGTAGGTACTATAAAATGGATTAAACTTATTTTTTTAGGTTTGGGATTCTTTATTGGGTGATGTGCTGGTCTAAACCATCTCTATCTCTGGTAAACTGGTCACTATTTGAATCTCATTTCTATCATTGGTCCTGGCAGCTGAACATGGCTTGTCGGTTTTCAAGACTGTTGGCTATGTCTACCCCGCAAGGGATATAGACGTGACCAAATGTATGTATGTATGATTTAACAATGGTCAAGTATCCCCCGCAAAGATTGTGGAGGTGAGACGGGAGTCGTGTCTTTAAGCCAATGTCATGGTCTCATGTGAACCCTGCGCTCGTCTCCACACAGGCGAGTAGGGGACAAAACTAAGGGATAAAAAGCAAAATTTAAACTTAATTGAACAAAGCTTATAACAATTGAAACACAAATTTATTAATTTGACCAAATATTTGAAATAATTGTACGTCTGGCCTTTCCAATTATACGGATGCAAAATTTGAGTCAATAATCAAAGGTATTTCCAACTATCATCAAAGCTAATGAACCGAAATTGATGAAAGGAAATTATTTTGCAATAAGTACTTATCGTGCTTAATAACTGAAACAGACAGAGCTTCCGATATATTTTGAGAGGTAAATAATTGCATTTCAATATGAAATTGTTTTTACAATGCTTTTTATTATAACTTTGGTACTTCCGATATATTTTGGGAGTTAAATAATTGCATTTCAATATGAAATCGTTTTTACAATGCTTTTTGATATAACTTTGGTATAAAAATTGATGAGTGTGAATGAATCCTTTATAGCCCGTGTTTCAAGTGGAATGGGCAGGCCTTGAGCAACTTACCTGATCTAAACGGAGACGTCTGCCTACCCCTCCGGAAAAGAGGCGTGTTTTATGTATATATAACAAGAGATTAACTAAAACGCCGTGTGGTTCCCGACACTTAAGAATAGGAGCACTCCATATACCCATGGATGTCGTAAAAGGGCTTATACCATTTACCTTTTACGACATCAGTAGACAGAGCCAGCAGTCTTGAAAGACTGACAGGCCACGTTCAGCTGTTTGGCTTAATGATACAATTGAGAATCAAATAGTCACAGGTTGCTAGCCCATCGCTTATAAGAAGAACCCCAAGTTTACATACATACATACATAAAATCACGCCTCTTTCCCGGAGGGGTAGGCAGAGACTACCTCTTTCCACTTTCACACGTTTATAATATATTTATTAATTTATATTCGTATGGAGCCTCCATACGAATATGAAGTTGCAGGCACAAAGTAATGAAATATATTATTAGAATGATCATTAGGTATTCGCAATTAGCATCAGTCAATCAGTGGAATTAATAATTAATGAAATGTCGATATTTAACACGAAATTACATGATTGATAAGCTTTTCATAGAACTCATTTGAGTATTAACCTAGCAATATAATTATCAGCGTAATTCTAGTGGTCAAAGTCGCTGACACAAACTAGTGTAAGTATAAATCATACACTGTTACCCTTGTGAATTAGACAGATGTATGACCCAAATGTTTCAGTCAAACTTTGGCTGACATATCTGACTGACCTGAGTGGGAAAAGGGTTATTTCACAGCCGGAGGCAAATCTCCAGAAGTTTTCATTGGCCGCTATTTTCGGATAGTACTTTATTTGTTTCTATAATAAATAATATATATGGTCACATCTATATCCCTTGCGGGGTAGACAGAGCCAACAGTCTTTAAAAGACTGAATGGCCACGTTCAGCTATTTGATAGCTCAATGATAGAATTGAGATTCAAATAGTGACAGGTTGCTAACCCATCGCCTAAAAAAGAATTCAAAGTTTGTAAGTCTATCCCTTAGTCGCCTTTTAAGACATCCATGGGAAAGAGATGGAGTGGTCCTATTCTTTTTTTATATTGGTGCCGGCAGATTTGTTTCTCTTCTCCAAAAATTTTGAATCAATCGCCATTTAGCAAAATGTGAAAGAACGAGCCGAGGCTCTGATAGGTCGGTCAGATTAAAACCAGATTTTTGGCTGTTCAAGGCGTCGTGTCTTGATGTCGTCTCAGTCAAATTTTGATTGTCCTTTTTTTGGCTAGTTTCGGGCCTGCAACCTGTCACTATTTGAATCTCAATTATATCATTAAGCCACACCGCTGAACGCAGCCCATCAGACTTTTTAAGACTGTTGGCTCTGTCTACCCCGCAGGGGATATGTATGTATGTATTTTGTTTTATAAAATATATATAAACGTAAACTAACAATACTGTCAAACAGGCCGGCCGTAGGTAGGTAAATCTAAAGATGTCATTCATGCCAGTCAAGAGCAAACTCTTATTAGTAATCCTGTCTAAGATGTATAAAAATAAACACATACCTAGAATATCGACTTACCCAACAATGGAGTCTTTAAACAAACATTGTGTCGTCTAGATGCTAGACTTAACAAACCCACATTGAAACTCGATCGAACGTTAAAAAAAATAATGACAATATTAACCTTTGCGCAAATTCAAATTCAACATTTTTATTGATTACTAGCTTTGCCCGCAACTTCGTCCGCGTGAAATAGTTATTTTGGGCATCATTGAAGCCCTGAAGGATTAATAATTAGCCCCGTTTTCTTTTTCACATTTTCCATTATTTCTGCGCTCCTTATATGTTGCAGCGTGATGTTGTATAGCCAATTGCCTTCCTCGATAAATGGTCTACCTATTCAACGCAAAAAAAAATTCAATTCGAATAATTAGTTCTTCAGATAAGCGCGTTCAAACAAACAAACAAACTCTTCAGCTTTATAATATTAGTGTATATAGATCATGGTACATTAAGAACACAACTTAATAATTATCATACATAATTGACATAATTGACGAAATATTAGTATCAAGCATTAATTTTACATTCATTCATTTTTTTTAATGTAGACAATGTGCATTCGTCCACGATTTAGATTTAAGAGATCTATATTTGTAAATTGACGCCCGGTGAAAATGCAGCAGTGTAGTTTGTTTCGCCGCTTCTTCTACACATGTGCTTTGAAAGCGGTAGTAGTTATAATTACCAAAAAGTGATACCTTGTTTGACGTCGAATAAATAACTTAAAACTAAAATTTGTGCCGCTATCAAAGCGTCAGTGCAGTTGAAGCGATAACAAACTGCAATGCAGCATTTTCTTCAATAACCATACAACTTCACAATAAAATAAACTTAGAATTACAAAATAAACGACGTGGACGAGAGAATATATTTTTATAATGTATAATGATTTACTTAATTGAAATTTAAGTAATATATGAATGTGGATGAACGTATAGTAGTGTGCAGGAATCGTGGCAAGTGGAAAGATGTGGTCTCTGCCTACCCCTCCGGTACAAAGGCGTTATTTGTGTTTGTATGTATGTAATATAAACAGACCTTCCTCGTGGTAACAAAATATTGAGACCACAAGCTCTAAGACCACAGTTCCCATGGGAATTGCGAAAAACCTGTACTCTTTTATACATAACATACATATGGTCACGTCTATATCCCTTGCGGGGTAGACAGAGCTAACAGTCTTGAAGACTAAATGGCCACGTTCAGCTATTTGGCTTAATGATAGAATTGAGATTCAAATAGTGATAGGTTGCTAGCCCATCGCCTAAAAAAGAATCCCATGTTTGAAAGCATATCCCTTAGTCGCCTTTTACGACATCCATGGGAAAGAGATGGAGTGGTCCTATTCTTTTTTGTATTGGTGCCGGGAACTACACGGCATTCTTTTATATATGGCTTTATATTCAATTCGTTGCTATTTTTTAAGTGTTGTTAATTCCATTGTATTTATATAGATGGCGTTAAATTCATCACTTTTTCTAGATAGCGCTAAATATTCAATTGCGCGGGAGAAACCGCGGGTAAAAGCTAGTATTAAAACAACAGGTAAACAAGACGTTGGGACGCCCCGCCGTTGCATGTGTCAAAACTGTCAATTGGACAACTAATCACCGTGATATTGTAAGCGAGAATCGAGTCTGTCTGTCTGGGTGACCCCCTTAGAAATCGCAATAAGGAAATATTTATTTATTTATTTATTTACTAGAGGCCGCCCGCGACTTCGTCCGCATGGAAACCCTATCAATCCCGCGGGAACTCTGGGATAAAAAGTAGCCTATGTGTTATTCTGGGTCTTCAGCTACCTACATACCAAATTTCATGGTAATCGGTTCAGTAGTTTTTGCGTGAAAGAGTAACAAACATCCATACATCCATACAAACTTTCGCCTTTATAATAGTAGTAGGATTGACAATAACCAACCCTATCATTACAGTGTTACCCAATGCGATAGAGTAGCTAATTAAATTACAATTATATTAAGCAAAATATTTGTGTACTTATGAGGATAATTCATATAACATAGCTCTTGTGAACTCACGTCAAATAGAATTGCCATACCGTGTTTGAAACTATAATTATAGGTGTATACATACATACATACAGACATATGGTCACGTCTATATCCCTTGCGGGGTAGACCGAGCCAACAGTCTTAAAAAGACTGATGGGCCGCGTTCAGCTGTGTGGCTTAATGATATGAATTTTTGTATTGGTGCCGGGAACCACACGGCACGGATGTGTATATGTGATTGCATTAGCGATAAGTTCCGCCTTTGTACCATCGCTGTATGTTTAGTGCTGTTTTGTATGTTAATGCAGTGTGGTTCCCGGCACCAATAGAAGACTCATAAACTTGCGATACTCCTTTTAGGCGATGCGCTAGCAACCTGTCACTATTTGAATCTCGATTCTATCATTAGGCCAAACAGCTGAACGTGGCCTATCATCAGTCTTTTAAAGACTATTGGCTCCGTCTACCCCGCAAGGGTTATAGACGTGATTATATGTATAATTATATAGATAAACATCCAAGACCCAGGAGAGTCAGAGGAAGTTCGTTTTTCCATAAGGAATAAAACGTAGATGTAGGTACCTATGTATGAATGAGACGGTAAGAAAGAAGAAATATTTCGTCCAATGTCTGCATGTTGGTGATACGCAGTAGGTACTTTATGAAATATAGAGTTATTAATACCGCTAATTGGACCTCCGTGGCGATATTATTTGTCAAACTTAGTTCGGCATTGGATTTATTGGTAACCGCTGTTACGCCGCGGTTTCGTCCGGGCGAATTCCGGTAGGTACATACATACATATAATCACGTCTATATCTCTTGCGGGGTAGACAGAGCCTACAGTCTTTTAAAGACTGATAGGCCACGTTCAGCTATTTGGCTTTAAGATAGGATTGAGATTCAAATAGTGACAGGTTGCTAGCCCATCGCCTAAAAGAAAAATCCCAAGTTTATAAGCCTACCACTTAGTCGGCTTTTACGACATCCATGGGAAAGAGATGGAGTGGTCCTATTCTTTTTTGTTTTGGTGCCGGGAACCACACGGTAGGTACACTATATAAATTTAATGCCGTGGAGTAATCGGTACCAATATAAAAAAATAATAGGACCACTGTGGCCATCTCTTTCCCGTGGATATCGTTAGAGGCGACTAAGGGATAGGCTTTAATCTTTTCGCCTTTTGCTGCTGTGTTTTTAATACATGATTGTGAATTTGCTGTAATATACTAAAAAGAATTATCGTATTGTATTGTAAACTTGGGATTGTTTTTTAGGGCGATGTTACAGGTAACTATTTGAATATCGATTCTGTCATTAAGCCAAACAGCTGAACGTGGCATTTCAGTCTTTTCAAGACTGATGACTGGCTCTGTCTATCCCGAATGGGATATAGACGTGACTATATGTATATAGTTTTAATCTCTATTCATCTCTAAAGGTTAAACACTAAACTGTGACTTTAAGAATATTCCATTAGAACCTATAGAATTATGTCAACATAATTATTTGCACATACGCTTTCGACCTTGGCCGTAGAGCTTGACAAAGCCAAGGTTAAGCTGCAAAGTTGTTTGAAACTTGAAAGATGAAGAAAAATCCCACCAAAGGAAAGGTCTTCCGTTTTAATCTAATAAAAATTGCGTTCAAACAACAAGTTTCTCGTACAAACATAATCCTATCTCCTTGGCGCGTGCAAGGTGCAGTAGTTTCAACAAAATGGCGGCAAAATGAAACGGGCGGAATTTTTTTACCGAGGTAAAGATTCCGTACAGTTTGTTGGTTATTTTTAAGTGAAAATAAAGAAAAGAAAGTGAAAATAAAGAATATCTAGGTATATTATTTTATTCGGTCGGCTCTGTACTTTTAAAAAATCAGGCAAGATGATGTTAGATATTACGAGTATTGAATACTAGCTTGTTGCCCGCAACTGCCTTTTCGTGTCGTCTAAGGAATAGGCTTATAAACTTGGGATTCTTCTTTGAGGCAACGGCTAGCAACCTGTCACTATATGAATTTCGATTCTAACATTAAAACCAGCCTATCAATCTTTTCAAGACTCTGTCTTCTCCGCAAGGGATATAGACGTGATTAAATTGTACGTTGGTATGTAATTATATAACTAACTAGCTGTGCCCGCGACTTCGTCCACGTGGAATAGTTATTTTGGGCATCATTGAAGCCCTCAAGGATGAATAATTATCTACTTTTTTTTTACATTTTCCATTATTTCTTCACTCCTTATTGTTGCAGCGTCATGTTATATAGCCTACAGCCTTCTTCGATAAATGGTCTATTTAATACAAAAATAATTTTTCAATTCGAACCAGTAGTTCCTGAGATAAGCGCGTCCAAACAAACAAACAAACAGACAAACACTTCAGCTTTACAATATTAGTATATATGAACCAAACATAAGGTTTTGGCCATTTTACTCTGAACTACGATACCCTAAAACCAATATCTCAGACAAGCTCAAAGAGAAGAGGTAGGTACTATAGTTAATTGTGGCTTTTATAAAACTGGAGATGCGCAATAACGTCAAGACAAAGAGACTTAACCCTGACACTGGATATTGTGAAAAGTGCAATCACATCTTTTGATGGGACAATATTGACATCGGAAACCTAAGATGGCTCTGCAGAATAATGAGAATCAAGCAAAAGGATGTTAGACATTATTTAATATAAAGAGTAAGTATTAATAGCTACATACATATATGTATATAAGAGGTTTTGTTTACTAGGGGTAAAGAAAAACTATTGTTTATTTGTAAATTTAAGGTTGGCTAGACGAGATACTATATTATATTATCTTTTCCAGCCAACAAACAACAAGTATATTATATATATTATAGAGATAAGCCCTCTTTATTAGTTAAAAAAAAATTTTGCAAAAAAGTCTCAATTTGCATATATATTACTTTCTGCGCGAATTTGAAGGAGTGAAGAAGAACCATAGAGTGAGCCATTTGCTTTTTTTGTCTGTAAAAGTCAGGCAAGGCAGAGGCCTAACGACTTGGCATGTCTATCAGGCGATGCACTAGCAACTTGTCACTATCTGAACATACATACATATCGTCACATCTATATCCCTTGCGGGGTAGACAGAGCCAACAGTCTTGAAAAGACTGAAAAACCACGTTCAGCTGTTTGGCTTAATGATAGAATTGAGATTCAAATAGTGACAGGTTGCTAGCCCATCGCCTATAAGAAGAATGCCAAGTTTATGAGCCAATCCCTTAGTCGCCTTTTACGACATCCATAGGAACGAGATGGAGTGGTCCTATTATTTTTTTACACCGCAAGGGATACAGACGTGATTATAGATTATATGTAATTATGTATGACTGTAGGTAAATATGCTTTATTCTCCCGGTGGACAAGATTTAGCGTCAAAATGTGATTGCTACACATGAAATGCCAGGAACATACCCCGGTTCCCGGTCGAAAAGCCGTGTTGTATCGATATGAATTTCCGGGACACCTACACAGGGGCGATTGATCGACTCGACTGTGACATGACATATGTATGTTAGCAAACATATTGGACTTTTCCTAACTCACCACAGTTTCAGATCACTACAGTCTTAATATACATAGGTACCAAACACAATTTATTTAGGTAAGCAAAGTGATATTTTTTTTTTTGAAAAATCACATTACTTTTTCTAGATGAAGAAGAAGAAAAAGAAGTAATGTGATATTTTTTATCAACTAATCTATTATGTTTGCCTGTATGATTATTTATTATAAAATATAGTATCATTGACTGTGTATTCCATTACACAATTCTTAAACTCCTAATTGTTCTGTGTTTATTTATTTGTTACTTGGAGATTTATATTAAAACTAGGTTTTGTCTCGAAATTAAATTCATTAATTCGTTGAACATATTGCCGTTGTGTGACGTAAGGACAGTTATTACATACATAAATCACGTCTTTATCCTTTACGAGATAGACAGAGCCAATTGTTTCGAAAATATTCGACGGCACCGTTGAGGTGGTCAGCCGAATGATACTACATAATATAGAAGAAGTAACATTATAGTGAAAAAACACCGTAACGTATTAGGAAAACAACAGCACTGAAGATTTATGGCGACTCATAGATTTAAAATTTGAATTAATAAACTTTTTTAATAAAGGTGAGATCGCGATCACAAGGGTGGACTGACCAGGGGTTAGATATAGTTTTCACCATCTTTATTATACTTTTATAACGTTAATTTTACTTGTTTGGATAATATTTTTCGCATCATATACCTATCCAAATACTTCAAAATGTACAGCTTTAAATATTATATCACAGCCATGAGGTTTAAAACTTGGATCATCAGGCATAGGTAATCATCTCACATTTATCACTGTAGTTTTGGAGAAACTGTAACACCAAGATGTGCAGAAAACTCAAAAAAAAGATTATTGAGACAAAGTTTAGATGAGATATTATTATTATTTATCTTATATTAGTTTAGATAGACACCCTGTCCACCTTTGACAAAACTGTCTAAGACGTCGACAAAAAAATTCTTACATGCATACATAAAATCATGTCTACATCCCTTGCGGGGTAGACAGAACCAACAGTCTTGAAAAGACTGATAGGCCACGTTCAGCTGTTTGGCTTGATGATAGAATTGAGATTCAAATAGTAACAGGTTGCTAGCCCATCGCCTAAAAGAAGAATCCGCAAGTTTATAAGCCTATCCCTTAGTCACCTTTTACGACCTCCATGGAAACGAGATGGAGTGGTCCTATTCTTTTTTATTAGTGCGTTCCCGGCACTACGGGAACTACCCACGGCAAAAATAAAATTCTTCTATAAAAAAATGGCATTTTGATGGGTGTGCATCAAAATGCCATTTTATTATAGAAGAATTTTTTAGAAGAAAACAAACGTGTAAGCTGAATAGAATGCACATGCTCTAACATTCCAATTTCCTTTGAATTTCAAGGTCTTCCCACTCGGAGCAAGCGGGATAATTTTATAATATGCTCTCAAACATTTCTATGCAACGGCTTTCCGAAGATTTACGAGGGATTCTTTGAACGTTTTAGCTCGTTATACGGCTGTTATTAAAAAGAGTACCTAAAGCAAAGGTGAATATATGCTGGCCATTATAAAACTTTCTGCTTGAGCGACCTTGACCTTGCTGGATCAAATCCACAATTATCAGGGTCTTGGAAATAATAGGAATGATCTGTATCACATTCACCAGAACTTATCACTTCTCTGTTATCTTATATTATTTCAATTTCAGTCAGATTGGATTCAAATTGAACTGTATTAAAACCTGATAAAGAATAAAGTATCCTTGACACAAGTTTTGAACTTGGCGGCTATCTGTGTGATTTATCCCGTATTATTACTCATTGGGAAGTGATCTCCTGGTCGAAGTTCTTCGAGTCGTTCAGCATGACCAGGGCGAACTTCCAGTCCTCCATCAGAGCGACCTGCATCATCATACGCTCAGTTTGATAGTGCTGTCCTATGACCTGCTTTAATTACTTACTGTGCAGTGTTCTCCTGGGCAATGTTCTTCAGCTGGTCCAGCATTAGCAGGGCATGCTTGAGGTTCTACATCAGCGTGACCTGCCTCATCATACGCTCAGTTTGATAGAGCTGTCCTATGACCTGCTTTCATTACTTACTGTGCAGTGCTCTCCTGGCCAATGTTCTTCAGCTGGTCCAGCATTAGCAGGGCATGCTTGGGGTTCTCCATCAGCGTGAGCTGCATCATCATGCGGTTAGTTTGATAGTGCTGTCTTTTGACCTGCTTTAATTACTTACTGTGCAGTGCTCTCCTGGCCAATGTTCTTCAGCTGGTCCAGCATTAGCAGGGCGTGCTTGAGGTTCTCCATCAGCGTGACCTGCATTATCATGCGCTCAGTTTGATAGTGCTGTCCTATGACCTGCTTTCATTACTTACTGTGCAGTGCTCTCCTGGCCAATGTTCTTCAGCTGGTCCAGCATTAGCAGGGCGTGCTTGAGGTTCTCCATCAGCGTGACCTGCATTATCATGCGCTCAGTTTGATAGTGCTGTCCTATGACCTGCTTTCATTACTTACTGTGCAGTGCTCTCCTGACCAATGTTCTTCAGCTGGTCCAGCATTAGCAGGGCATGCTTGAGGTTCTCCATCAGCGTGAGCTGCATCATCATGCGCTCAGTTTGATAGTGCTGTCCTATGACCTGCTTTCATTACTTACTGTGCAGTGCTCTCCTGACCAATGTTCTTCAGCTGGTCCAGCATTAGCAGGGCATGCTTGAGGTTCTCCATCAGCGTGAGCTGCATCATCATGCGCTCAGTTTGATAGTGCTGTCCCATGACCTGCTTTAATTACTTACTGTGCAGTGCTCTCCTGACCAATGTTCTTCAGCTGGTCCAGCATTAGCAGGGCGTGCTTGAGGTTCTCCATCAGCGTGAGCTGCATCATCATGCGGTTAGTTTGATAGTGCTGTCATTTTGACCTGCTTTCATTACTTACTGTGCAGTGCTCTCCTGACCAATGTTCTTCAGCTGGTCCAGCATTAGCAGGGCATGCTTGCGGTCCTCCATCAGTGCGTCTCGCTTCGCGCTGTTCAGCGTCAGCTGCATCATCAGCCGTTCAGTTTGGTAATGCTGCTCTTTTAACCTGTTTTTACAGGAATTTATCATTATTTGGTTTTTAGAAGTGAATAGGAAGAAATGATACACTAGCAATACTGAAAGTCCAGCTCTTGGGGTTTAGGCAATTACTTTTGATGGGCTCATGTAATTAATTCCATCTATTTTTTCTTGACCCTGATCTTGGTTCGAGTAAGTAACGTTTTTACAGCGACTCTCGTCTTACCTTCGCCACGTCTTGCAACTAACCAAACCCATAAAGAATAATGTTAAATCCAGTTGCCTGAATGCACGATGTACACTACTTCATTCACAAAGTTTTCCATTACCTTGCTACCATCGGATAACACCCAACCTAACAAACATGATGGCTGAAAGCGTAGACGAAAAAATCAGATTTAGGAAAACCCCACGATACCTTGGCAGTATCTGATCGAAAGTGGACACAAGTGTGGCCTTCTGCAGCCTTTTGCAGATCGACATGACCTCCTCAAGCTCCCAGTGGATGGAGTGCTTGCTCTTGGTGTCTTCATCTTCGTACAGATCATCTAAATTTGTCGCTTCCTGCACACGAGACGTATGTTGAAATATATTGAGACCAGGAAAGTAACCACTCGGATGGATGAAAAGAAGAGGTTTAGTTTACTGCTGTATGCATCTGCACACAGCAGTAAACTAAACCTCTTCTTTCTAAACCTCTTCTTCTTTAAAACGAATCTTCGTTGCAGGAGCCAAAAGTCTTAAATAGACTGAAAGGCAACGTTCAGATGTAGGTATGGCTTTATGCATGGAATTGAGATTCAAATAGTTACAGATTCCTATCAATAGCTTAAGAAGAATCTCAAGTTTATATACTTGATACCACGAGTGATTGACTGACAGAAAGATAACAGTTAAACTCAAATTAAGGACGTCCTGGTAAAAGGTCAGGTCAAAAGTACCCGAAACCGCCGAGCTTGCATGAAGAGAGTTATGAATGTGGATGAAGCGAAGGAAGTATGGAGAGATCGTGGCCAGTGGAAAGAGGTAGTCTCTGCCTACCCCTCCGGGAAAGAGGCGTGATTTTATGTATGTATGTAAAGACAACTTGTAGCCCAAACCGCTGGATCTACAGATTTGAAATTCGGCATCACTTCCTTATGTGATCTAAAGATTTAATAAGAGAGAATTTCCCGAAATTTCGTATATACTATAGTGTCTGGAGAAGGATATATGGTACTTTTCATTCCAGTAAAAACTATAGTTTCATTGAGATTAGCAAAAAACCTATATTTTTTTTGTTGGTGGCGCTAAATTCGCTAGGGCACAGCATAAGCTAGTATATACATAACTAGCTGTGCCCGTGACTTCGTCCGCGTTTAATAGTTTTTTCGGGCATCATTGAAGCCCTCAAGGATGATTAATTTTCCCCTTTTTTTCACATTCTCTATCATTTCTTCGCTCCTAATAGTTACAGCGTGATGTTATATAGCCTAAAGCCTTCCTCGATAAATGGTCTATTCAACGCAAAAAGAATTGTTCAATTCGAACCAGCAGTTCCTGAGATTAGCGCGTTCAAACAAACCAACAAACAAACTCTTCAGCTTTATAATATTAAAGTATAGATTATACCTATTTACCTCCTTACGTATAAGATTCGGGAACGAGTCTGTCAAGTACGCGACCTCCTTCCGCACCAGCTTCAAAGTTCTCGCCCTCTCTTTCATGTTTGCCTTTATCTCTTTCTCCAGCTTGCTGAACTCGAACTTCCTGTCGTCCAGGTACTCCATGGCGAGCTGGCCCATCTCCGTGGCGCCCATCAGACACTTGCCCTGGGCGCGGCAGTCCAGTTTCAACGCTTCGAGGACCACGGTGAAGTAGGACGAATCCTGGAGGGGAAAAAAATACTTCTCATGATGAGGTGGATCTAGCAACTGGCCGGGCATTAGGTCATACATACATACATATGGTCACGTCTATATCCCTTGCGGGGTAGACAGAGCCAACAGTCTTGAAAAGACTGAATGGCCACGTACATCTATTTTGCTTAACGATAGAATTGAAATTAAACTAGCGACAGGTTGCTAGCCCATCGCCTAAAAAAGAATCCCAAGTTTGTAAGCCTATCCTTTAGTCGCCTTTTACGACATCCATGGGAAAGAGATGGAGTGGTCCTATTCTTTTGTGTATTGGTGCCGGGAGCCACATGGCACTACATTAGGCCAGTTTCCCGAAAACAGTGCACATACGTACTAATTATTTTAAGGTTGGAGTTCATACCATTCTTAAATCAAAATCGGTCCATTTCGGTTTAGCCGCGAAAATATAACCAGTCAGATGTCTGTTTAGGAGAGACTGATAGACCGACAAAAGTTTACGCATTTAGGTAATCGCTTTTTGACGACGGTGTGAGATAACATCGTACCTGAATATGTTTTCATTCTTTCATATAATCACGTCTATAACCCTTGCGGGGTAGACAGAGCCAGCAGTCCAGAAAGACTGATAAACCACGTTCAACTGTTAGGCTTAATGATAGAATTGTGATTCAAATTGTGACAAATGTCACGTGCTATGCTTAAAAGAAGAATCCCAAGTTAAAAAATCTATCCCTTAGTCACCTTTTACGACAACCACGGGAAAAAGATTGAATGGTGACTCGTTTTAATATTGACGCTGGGAACCACACGGCATACGCATTTAAGAAACTAAATGTGCTCTTAATATTTAAACTAGGTCAGATCCTACTATGAACAGGTCCTTGGAATATGTCAAAGGAAAATAAATAAAATATTTGCTTATTTTTCATACAAAGATAGCCTAGATGATCCCAAGGAAGGTCTTCTGGGAAGACTACGCAAGGAAACTTCGAGAACGCTCAAGGTAATACATTTTCCTCTTGAAGTAGCATTTAAATAACGAGCGAACTGGGCATTAGTATGGAAAATATCATGTTCCCTTTTGACATTTCTTTTTTTTTAATACAAAAGATGAAATACTTGAGTTTCATTTGTATAACTGTGCCCGAATAAATGAACCTTTTATGCACTTGTGCCGTGTGGTTCCAGGCACCAATAGAAAAAAAGAATAGGACCACTCCATCTCTTTCCAATGGATGTCGTAAAAGGCGACTAAGGGATATGCTTATAAACTTGATTATTCTTTTAGGCGCCGGGCTAGCAACCTGTCACTTTATATGAATCTCAATTCTATCAGTAAGCCAAACAGCTGAATGCGGCCTATCAGTATTTCCAAGATTGTAGGCTCTGTCTACCTCGCACGGGATATAGACGTGATTATATGTATGTATGCACAGGGAGGCATCAGGTTCAGATTCTACAGTAACTCGGAAACGAGCCATTGGAACATGGCCTCCAATGACTCTTTTGTGAGTTATTTCCATTAGTTAGAACAAAAATCGATGCTCTTACGAGGCGTAGGAAAACATCGTGTGAAAAGCTGCACATTCAGGCAACTAAGTTATTCAATTGCCTGAATGTGCAGGTCTCCTCACCAGAGATGTGATGTAACCGAGACTAAAGTCAGGACAGGACAGGACATAAAAAGAATCATTGAAATCAAAAGATTTATTAATATGGAGAAAAATACTAAATGAAAAGTTCACGACCTTCTGAAATGTGTAATTTAATCGGTAGGTTTGTGTACCGCACGTGTAATATTTGTAATATGTTTCACAAAGCGAAATTGAATTAGAGAAATAAAGGCGATCGCTCATTGGACCCACGCGACCGACCCGACTCGGGACGAGTCGTTTCGAGCATTAGAATTTTTTGTACAGAGTACAACGACGATACTAGTGCGTACTGACTCGCTCGCTGTCGAGATGTGAACCTCAAATTAACATTGCGAAAGTCAGTCTGATACTTTGACGGCTAAACTTCTGTACAGATTATCATAATTTTATTTTTATAATAGTATTTTGAAAATTCTTATGATAACAAAAGGGAACGTATTCGTTTAACGCGGACGGAACTGTGGGCACTGCCACTATTTTAACGTATGAAATATAATCACGGAAATTGTTTGGGAATGATAAAATATACATATTCACATTGCGATCGCAACGGGACCGCCGCACGCCGCACCACAGATAAAGCAAAACATCAAAGAAAGCAGTATATATGTAATTATATACAGACTCCTTTGATTTCTTAACAGTTTCATGGATTTATTAGCGGGAACCCAAACATCATCTTAGATAATACTACACTACGAAAAATGTGAATTCGTCTTGTCTATTTAAACTTCTGGCTCCTTTGTCTATGTTCCAACATCGTCTGTCATATTCTATAGATTTATATCTCTTCGACAGTACCAACTGTTACAAACTTCGCTTGATCCGCTCAGTCGTCACGTTCAAGTGTGGGATGGACCTTAAAAGCATTCGTGAATTCATAAAAGAATTTCCTGCCTTCTCACGGACAATGGAAATAAGAATTTTCTTAATAATTGCCGTTGATATATATCCCGTAAACTGTACTGGGAATGGGAAGGCCTAACAAAGCTAACGAGGTGCCCTTGAAAGTGGGATGACAATTCTATATAAAGATTTTAGCTTGAACCTCCTACATAATTCTATTATTCAGTTAACGATACCGCAATTATTTTAACTTTTATTCGAAATAATTCTAAAAATTTGTATTTTTTTTTCTTTTTTAATCTTTTCACCAGTTTTGAGTTTCGCTATAGATACTCAAAACTACTGAAAAGATTCAAATTCAAAATCTTTATTGCATACCATAAAGTGCATCACTTGTATTACAGTTCTCCTTAGGCGATGGGCTAGCAACCTGTCACTATTTGAATCTCAATTCTATCATTAAGCCAAACAGCCGAACGTGGCCTATTCGTCTTTTCGAGACTACTGGCTCTGTCTACCCCGCAAGGGTTTACTTGATTATATGTATGTATGTATGTTAGGAAAACCCCGTTCACACAGAGTTTGTCCCCGTCTCATAACCAAATGCTGTTTTGAACTTGACCCATCTCGGATTATATAATGTCTAACGCGCGCAGACGCCTGCCTAGACATGTATCACGCTACATCTGTCACAACTGATTTATGTGAACGTTCACAAATAGTACAACAATAAGGTACGCGCCAATTAAGATACAAATAGTAAATGTGTGGTTCCCGGCACCAATACAAAAAAGAATAGGACCACTCCATCTCTTTCCCATGGATGTCGTAAAAGGCGACTAAGGGATAGGTTTACATACTTGGGATTCTTTTTTAGGCGGTGGGCTAGCAACCTGTCACTATTTGAATCTCAATTCTATCATTAAGCCAAACAGCTGAACGTGGCCTGTCAGTCCCCTCAGGAGTGTTGGCCCTGTCTACCCCGCAAGGGATATACACGTGACTATATAAATGTATGTATATAATACAGAATGTACCTATAAAATGCAAAAAATGACATGGTGTGGTGTGATGATGACCCGTAAACATCTTAAACATTATAATCGAATACAAAATAATACTTTCAAATAAAACGGACCTTATGCATAGCGCGTGGGCTGCTCTGAGGAGGTCACAAGTCAACTATATGGGTTTACATTTAACCTTAATTATACTACAGAACCAAGTGATAAATAAACAACAATTTGACTTAGGTAAATTACATAAGGTGATAAGGCGTAGTGATGTAGAAGGCCGTGTGGTTCCCGGCACCAATACAAAAAAGAATTGGACCACTCCATCTCTTTCCCATGGGTTTCGTAAAAGACGACAAAGGGATAGGCATACAAACGTGCGATTCTTTTCACTATTTAAATCTCAATTCTTTCATTAAGCCAAATAGCTAACCGATTTACTATCTAGCTACTATATATCTTTAAAATAAAAAGAAATGTTAAGCGGGGTTCCATACAAGAAAAGTGGGGTTTCAGTATTTATTTTGCTCAATATTAATAACAGTAACATGTAGAGACGCTTAAAATTTTCACACAATATTTACTTGTACACTTGTACATACATACATATAATCACGCCTACATCTCTTGCGGGGTAGACAGAGCTGTCTTAAAAAGACTGAAAAGCCACATTCAGCTGTATCGCTTAATTATTATATGGTACCTTTAAAAAAATATAATTACAACAAACCTAATTTTTAAACAAAATTTTTGGTAATTTTCAATAAACAGGTAGAAACGTGAATATAAAAAAAAATATGTAACAAACGAAACGATGGTACGGAATCCTCAGTGCCCGAGTACAATTCGCACTTGACCGGTATTTTTAATAACAATAATGTGTCCCACTTAAAAAAACGCCCGTTGGAAAATTCAATCACATAGAACTCTAACTCCTGATAAGAGTTCATGGTTCCAAAAAATCACGGTTACAAATTCCTATGCCAATTGTCTGAAACGTGCAGATGCCTCACGACGCATCCTCGCTCAAACCATCTAGATGTTATATATCTATGCAGACAGACCTGGCCAATGCAATTATCAGGTAGCTCGTGAACTTAATTGCATTCCACCTAACCTCGTACGCTAGCAGTAATTTTGTTTTGCCCGCTATCAATATTTGCGTTTCTAACGGAAGGCCGTGGCTTTTGGAAAATTCAATATGACCATGTTTCGAGCAAAGTGGTCAGTTAATTTGATCAAGCAATCAGATAATTAATCTGAGATTGTATAGGAAAAAACAAAATAACTAAGTAGGCACGCATAAAGTTTAAAATATATTCTTTTCTTTTTTTTTTTGTGCCGTGTGGTTCCTAGCACCATTAGAAAAAAGAATAGGACCACTCCATCTCTATCCAACGGATGTCGTAAAAGGCGACTCAAGGACAGGCTAATAAATACGGGTCACTTTCTATGAATCTCACTTCTATCAGTAAGCCAAACAGCTGAACGTGCATATAATAACGTCTATATCCCTTGCGAGGTAAACAGAGCCAACAGTCTTAAAAAGACTTATAGTCCACGTTCAGCTATTTAATATAGAATTGAGATTCAAATAGTGACAGGTTGCCAGCCCATCCAATCCCAAGTTATCTATATATATATATCTAAGCCTATCCCTAAGTCGGCTTTTACGACAACCATGGGAAAGAGCTGGAGTGGTCCTATTCCCTTCTCTATTGGGGCCAGGATGATATAGATGCCAGTAAGATGAATATATCAAAGCACAATTACCGATTACTGGAATAATTAAGCTCGCTGTTGTCAGTCTGTTGGCAGACTAATCGATTCCGGATTGCTTTGGTCAGCTTAAAACCAATCAAGTTAATGCATTTGACACTCACAAGGTCGGTTAGTCTCGCCGCAGAAGAGGGTTTACACACTTGTGAATAAATTAATAGTTAATTATGGTAATCGTTCATCGCATAAGAGTAACTGGTAGGTACCTACCTACTGCTTGGAATCTTCCATTGTAAATAATATTTCAGATTACGAAACGCAGTGAGGAGTTGAGAATTACAAAATTATGAAAATAATTAATTGTACTTCTTAACTCAAAAGTACCCGAAACCGCCGAGCTTGCATGAAGAGAGTTATGAATGTGGATGAAGCGAATAAAGTATGCAGAGATCGTGGCAAGTGGAAAGAGGTAGTCTCTGCCTACACCTCCGGGAAAGAGGCGTGATTTTATGTATGTATGTATGTTCTTCTTAACTCCTCACTCCTAATTAATGAATTACAATTAGAAAAATATTCTGGTTTCAATTAAATATCTATTCATTCAAATAAAATATTCCAACCTTCATGACACTTTATATAGTGTTTTATATTTAAGTACAAGATATATTATTTTATTATTCGTCACTTTTTAATATTTGATTATTAAATTATTTTGTTCCATAAATTATCGTCCCTATTTTTTTAAGAACATTCACTTCAGACATTATATATCTACACCAGCTGTCCCGGCATTGTTTTGCCATATAAATAATTTTAAAGTAATTTCTAGTAAAAAAGATGTTAAGGGCGGACAACCCTTATCACTAAGGGGTATGAAAAATAGATGTTGGCCGATACTCGGAACTAGTCAGTCCAGTCTTTTCAAGACTGTTGGCTCTGTCTACCCCTCAAGGGATATAGACGTGACCATATGTATGTATGTATGTACTCGGACCTACTCAATATACGTACGGGAACGAACATTGTGACACGAGAATTTTATATAGGTACTAGCTGTGCCCGCGACTTCATCCGCGTGGAATAGTTATTTTGGGCATCATATTTATTTTTGCAAACATCCTCCTCGGCTTTATCAATTATAGCTGCTAATTAGGCGGACACGCTTATTAGAAAGAACGCTGGTTCGCCGTATTAAATGTTTCGCTGCAAATTGCTTATAACGACTATATCTCAAAACCTATTCGTCTGATTTATATACTGTCTACATGAAAAGCCGAAAGTAATAAACATATTTATTTGGATAAGGATTAATACTGAATTAAAGAAAATTGGTTTCAAAATAACTTATGTTTATAATGAAAAAATAATCTTAAAAAATGAACATAAAAGTGGTTATTGTAAGTAAACCTTAAGAGATAGATATATGCTCTCGCGGACTTTTTTGTGGCAAAAAATGAGTACTTCACATCTTTAGTACATTGTTTTACTATATCTTTGTTGGTTTGCGCAGCGTTCGCGTGGAAAGCTCGCAGATGGCCGACTCATTCAACTTTCACCTGCATTGTTGACGTTTCCCGTAGGAAATCCGGGATAAAATGTAGCCTATAGCCTTCCGCGATAAATAGACTATCTAACAGTGAAATAATTATTCAAATCGGTACAGTAGTTTCTGAGATTAGCGCGTTTAAACAAACAAACAAACAAACAAAACAAACTCTTCAGCTTTATAATATTAGTATAGATAAGATAGTGATCATTTTCTAGTCGGTAGAGTAGAAAGCCTCTCGGCACGTTATGTCCTGTTAAGTCCCATTATCGAAAAAGCAGTGAGCTACATTGCCATCTTTTTCCAAGTTTATAACTACACCTCACAATATTTCCTGTGTTTATAGGAATACATATGAATACATTTATTCCCAATAACCGCGCGTGGGCGGCATACAAGGTAGGCCGCCATCTTTAATATGTATACTCACAGACAGGTAAAATGTGGAACAAATTAATATTATTGAACTACATTTTTTGTGGTGCAGTGGGAGCGCTTGCCTTTGAGTCACGAGGACTCGGGTTCAATACCCCTAGCTTATTTAAAAAATATCTATGAAAATTTCAATTTCAGTTGAAAAATGGGCGAAGGGAATGGAAAAACTAACTTTTTTTTGTCCTGTATTTTAACGACACGCAATTGCAATGCCTTTTTATGACTTACTTATTTATACATACATATGGTCACGTCTATATCCCTTGCGGAGTAGACAGAGCCAACAGTCCTGAAAAGACTGAATGGCCACGTTCAGCTATATGGCTTAATGATAGAATTGAGATTCAAATAGTGACAGGTTGCTAACTCGTCGCCTAAAAAAGAATCCCAAGCTTGTAAGGCTATCCCTTAGTCGCCTTTTATGACATCCATGAGAAAGAGAAGGACTGGTCCTATTCTTTTTTGTATTGGTGCCGGGAACCACACGGCACATTTTTACCTTACAAAACAAAATATGACATTTATTGGGGGAGAAAGCTATTAAAATTTAGTTCATCTGTGGTAGCCCAAAGCTTCTATGCGCCATTAAAACAAACAAGTATAGTAATATAGTATGTATATTACCTCATACTTTATAGTCTGCCACTTCAATGCTAAAGGTCAGGTAAAGAGTACCCGAAACCGACGAGCTTGCATGAAGAGAATTATAAAAGTGGATGAAGTGAAAGAAGTATGCAGGGATCGTGGCAAGTGGAAAGATGTTGTCTCCGCCTACCCATGCGGGAAAGAGGAGTGATTTTTGTATATATGTATATATGTATTTATAACAAACAAATAAAAATTAAACAACTTGTTACGTCAACAAGTCAACTTTGATGAAACTTGTTACGAGTAACACTACCTATTAAATACCAAATTAAATTGACTGAACTTAAAGCTGTTATTCACTATAACATCCGACAAATAAACAAAATGTTTGCGATACATGTATGCGCGTGTGTACCGACTTAATTCATTTACCTTGTTGCATGAAACCACATCCGTCGCAGCGTGCGATTGGCCTTACAGGATGGACTTTTATTGGTATATCCTGTCCACAAACAAGCCTCATACAGCGAGTTTGCTTCACTTTATAGTCTTTCAAAGCGAACGGGAAATTTACAAGGTTTCCATTAAACGAAGAGACTTCAGATCAAGTTAGGTGGCACGGTTCTACAAAGTAATGCCATTGATAACATTAGAACTAGACCGCGCACTTTGTTAAAACAAATTTGACTACGTACGATTGGGCGTAGTGAACAAACGGTCCCTTCATAGGATAAGTCCGCCATTGCAAGTGATTTGTTTCTTTTATAACTTACAAAGGCAGTTATATTTTCTTGTCACAGTGAAAATTTCTATGCAATAAAGATATTACAAACAAACAATATCGGTTAGGTTTCCCCCAAAAAGGTTGGGGAGGAAAGACCGTAGTCGTTTTGTGTAAAAACTTCAGTGCAGCATTATAGTTGAAGAAAATGCTGCAGCGCAGTTTGTTACCGCTTCTGCACTGCCGCTTTGGAAGTAGGCAGTAAACTTAGTTTTAGGTTATTTATTTAACGTCAACATATATATATATATAATATGACAATTATTAAGTAACATTGAAATGTCCCATTATAATGAATAGAAGTTTTGAATTCCTGAGTCATAAGCGGACACCGGACTCTTCTCCAGGGCGGTAAGGACCTCTTAAATCTTTACAAGTGTCTGCTAATTATAACATGTACGTACATATAAAATATTACCGATCAAGTCTCGAAATTATTCTCACTGAATTCCCGTAACACGACACATTGTTACGTAGGTACCTACATAAAAAGGTTTTTGACGGCTCAATAATACGTGTTTTAGAAAAACACAAAGGAAAAGTGCTATTACAATTGACGCTGCGCCATGTATAAGAATTTATATATGTTTAATAAGATATTTGTAAGGAATCAAAGAAAGGGGTACCAAAGAAATTATTCATTCATATAGTCACGTCTTTCTCTTAAGGGGTAGACAGAGCCAAGAGTCTTGAAGAGACTGATAGGCCACGTTCAGCTGTTTGGGTTTATGATAGAATTGAGATTCAAATAGTAACAGGTTGTTAGCCCATCGCCTAAAAGAGGAAATCTCCATTAAATAAGCCTACCCCTTAGTCGTCTTTTACGACATCCATGGTAAAGAGATGGATTGGTCCTATTCTTTTTTCTATTGATGCCGAGAACCACACGGCATTATAACTTATTATAAATCTAATTAAATTGAACTAATATAATAATTATAAATATAGATGGTTTGACATATTTGTAAACATTAATGATAAGTGATAAGGGTTGTCCACCCTTAACTTTTTTTTTACTACAAAATAACTTAAAAATTATTTATATGGCAAAACAGCGTTTGCCGGGACAGCTAGTTTGATATAAAATATTGTATAGTTACGACAATATCCTAATCCTAACAAGTTATGAATCAACGAAATTTAGTAACCGGATAATCTTAATTCAAATTAATAATATAAATGCGAAAGTAAGTTTGTTTTTGGTAACGTCTTCACGCATTTTTTAACAATACTTTCTTGAAGTATCGCGAAAGGAAGTAATAGGTATAATTAATATTCTGGAGAAGGACATAGGTTCCTTTTTGTCCCAGTGAGAACTACAGTTCTCTCGTGGAATTTGCGAAAAACCTACATATATTCTTTTGTGGGTAGCGCAAAATTCTCGCATGAATGTGGCGCTTAAATCGTTGTTTTATGTAGGTAGCTCTAATTTCGTGAATTAAGTGGCCAAAAGATAGTAATTCTATAAATATATTATAGAATTAATCAGCATGAAAACAAAAACATCTTAATGGATAAAAAATATTTTTGTCACTAATTGAATGGAATTCTACAAAGCGCCCCTGGCGGAAATAAGAGGTACTAATCAGTCATTAGATATAGGTACCAAGAAAAAATATCGGTAATTAGCCATGTTGACTTATTATTTGATTCCAAAATTAACTTTTTAACAACTAAGACGTAAAAGAAACATTTTGTTTTTAAATTCTCAGAATAAAGGTTTATCAAAATACTCACGGGAGCTATAGTTTTTACCGGGATGTAAAGAACCTTATGTCCTCCAGGCTCTTAATTAATTTATACTAATGTTATAAAGCTAAAGACTTTGTTTTTTTTTGTATGAACACGCTAATCTCAGGAACTACTTTTTCGAATTAAAAATTATTTTTGGTTGAATAGACCATTTATCGAGGAAGGCTTTAGGCTATATAACATCACGCTTCTACTATTAGGAGCGAAGAAGTAATGGAAAATGTGAAAAAACGTGGAAAATTATTCATCCTTGAGGGCTTCAATGTTGCCCAAAATAACTATTCCACGCGGACGGAGTCGCGGGCACAGCTAGTATATACTCGTACCTTAAACAAGATAATTTAAGATACGAGAAACAAACAAACAAATAAACTTACTTTCGCATTTATTAGTATGTGTATAGATCAAATTTACTGATAATGAGACTCCGTCAATACCAAGAAAATTGGTGCAGGAGCTTTATGCGATATACAATGCACATGGAGAGGACTGAGTGTACAGTGGGCGACAGAAAAACGTATATCGTTTTTGGTACTTTTACGTTATAGAAGTGGCAATGGTCACTTTCACCGTCTCTGTATCTAATATACATATTTATTGTAAAAACGATATTCATTGTTTCGAAATTTGATACATACAAAAAAAAACTATTGATACATAAATAAATAAAATCACGCCCTTTTCCCGGAGGGATAGGCAGAGACTACATCTTTCCACTTGCCACGATCTGCAGAGATCGTGGCAAGTGGAAAGATGTACTTCTTTCGTTTCATCCACATTCATAACTCTTCATTCATGCAAGCTCGGTGGTTTCAGGTACTCTTGACCTGACCTTTTGCCTGGACGTCCTTAATTTGAACGTTCTTCCTTGGGACCAATAATAATTATCGATTAAACATTTTACACAAAAAGTAACAATATTACCGGACGGTATGAGTCATAATTAAATTATAAATGTTATGATTATGTAAGTATTATCAAAAGCAAGTAAACCCGCACTCCTAAGCTAGTTTATGAACTAAAACTTTACTTAATAATTACAAAAAACTTTGGTTTCTTATTTAAATATCAGTTTCATCAATAAGCTAACCCTACCTGTCTACGCCATAAGGAATATAGACGTAAATATTTTAATGTATGTTTGTATGTTAGCTCTAATCCCTTAAGGTATAAAGACATGACATGTAATGTACGAAAGTAGTATACGTTTCTATGTGGCCCACTGTACCTGCCACCTGAGATTAATCCCATTGACGTATGTAATAACAAATAGACATGTTATGCAAGGAATAGCGATTAGTGTAGTGGTCCTTATATAATATATAGAACTGACTGACCCTTGCGGGGTAGACAGAGCCAACAGTCTCGCAGACTAAAAGGCCACTTACAGCTGTCATGGAATTTAGAATAACAGATTGTGACAGGTTACCAGCACATCGTCTGAAATGAGTAATAATGTACCTTTCTCTCTCTTGTCTTAAAATAACTTAGATCCTAACAAAATTTAGAATTTCGATTAAAAAAATATTCACAACTAAGTCTTGTTATGTGATTATAGCAGAAAGCGACTAAATTACTTCTATTATATACATACATATACATATGGTCACGTCTATATCCCTTGCGGGGTAGACAGAGCCAACAGTCTTTTCAAGACTGGATGGCCACGTTCATCCATTTGGCTTAATGATAGAATTGAGATTCAAATAGCGACAGGTTTGCTAACCCATCGCCTAAAAAAGAATCCCAAGTTTGTAAACCTATCCCTTAATCGCCTTTTACGATGGCGATCCATGGTAATGAGATTCCATTCTTTTTTGTATTGGTGCCGGGAACCACACGGCACTTCTATTACAGACATAAAAAAATTAAAGGTCGGAGTGGGAAGACCTAGACGAACGTATCTTGATCAAATTAAGGACGTCCTGGCAAAGGGTCGTTAAGGAGTTATGAATGTGAATGAAGCGAAGGAAGTATGCAGAGATCGTGGCAAGTGGCAAGAGGTAGTCTCTGCCTACCAATCCGGGAAAGAGGCGTGATTTTATGTATGTATGTATGTACATATATACAAAGGCAGCGTGGGCGATGTCGTAAATTTCAATGTAAAATCGCTGTTCGCAACATAATGTGTACCATGCCTAAGCCCCGCAATCCAAGGTCTAGGTCTACCTGGCTCGCGGTCCGGCTATTCTATTGGCCGACGACGTAATTTACTTGCCAATATCCAATCTCATCGTGTAACGATGATGTACCTAGCTAAACCGTATTGACATCCGGCTCTCTTCTTAACGAGTCATTTGGATTAGTGATTGTCCATTATTAATCTATGTATAATCTGTAATATTATAAAGCTGAAGAGTTTGTTTGTTTGTTTGTTTGAACGCGATAATCTCAGGAACTAGTGGTTCGAATTGAAAAATTATTTTTGGAAAGAGATCTTGTGGTCCAATTCTTTTTTGTATTGGTGCCGGGAACCACACGGCACTTCTAATACAGACATTTAGAAAATTAATATATATATATATATATATATATATATATATATATATATATATATATATATATATATTACATACATATGTTCACGTCTATATCCCTTGCGGGGTAGACAGAGCCAACCCCCCGAATATTATATCTATGGATATACCTATATGTAAACATATATATTAGTATATACAAAGGCAGCGGGGGCGATGTCGTAAATTTCAATGTAAAATCGCTGTTCGCAACATAATGTGTCACATGCCTAAGCCCCCGCAATCCAAGGTCTAGGTCTACCTGGCTCGCGGTCCGGCTATTCTATTGGCCGACGACGTAATTTACTTGCCAATATCCAATCTCATCGTGTAACGACGATGTACCTAAACCGTATTGACATCCGGCTCTTTTCTTAACGAGTCATTTGGATTAGTGATTGTCCATTATTAATCTATGTAGGTATACTATAATATTATAAAGCTGAAGAGTTTGTTTGTTTGAACGCGATAATCTCAGGAACTACTGGTTCGAGTTGAAAAATTATTTTTGGAAAGAGATCTTGTGGTCCAATTCTTTTTTGTATTGGTGCCGGGAACCACACGGCACTTCTATCACAGACATAAGAAAATTAATACAGTAGTTGCAAAGGCAGCGGGCGTCACGTCGTAAATTCTTATTATATATATATATTATGTAAAATCGCTGTTCGCAACATAATGTGTCACGTGCCTAAGCCCCGCAATCCAAGGTCTAGGTCTACCTGGCTCGCGGTCCGGCTATTCTATTGGCCGACGACGTAATTTACTTGCCAATATCCAATCTCATCGTGTAACGACGATGTACCTAGCTAAACCGTATTGACATCCGACTCTCTTGTTAACGAGTCATTTGGATTAGTGATTGTCCATTATTAATCTATAATAAAAAAGAATAGGACCACTCCATCTCTTTCCCGCGGATGTCGTAAAAGGCGACTAAGGGTTAGGCTTACAAACTTGGGATTCTTTTTTAGGCGATGGGCTAGCAACCTGTCACTATTTGAATCTCAATTCTATCATTAAGCCAAATAGCTGAACGTGGCCATTCAGTCTTTTCAAGACTGTTGGACCTGTCTACCCCGCAAGGGATGTAGACGTGACCGTATGTATATATGTATGTAATCTATAATATTATAAAGCTGAAGAGGTTGTTTGTTTGTATGAACGCGATAATCTCAGGAACTACTGGTTCGAATTGAAAAATTGTTTTTGTGTTGAGTAGAACATTTATCGAGGAAGACTTTAGGCTATATAACATAACGCTGCAACTATAAGGAGCGAAGAAATGGGAAAAATTATTCCACGCGGATGAAGTCGCGGGCACAGCTAGTTTGAAATAATCACATTCTATTCTTGTAAAATTATATAGAGATAAACAAATAGATATTTAGCTAAATACGGGGGCAGAAGTTCCGGGCATTATCAAATAAATGTCCGGAATATTATGAATGTGCAAGAAGCCAAGGAAGTATGCAGAGATCGTGGCAAGTGGCAAGAGGTAGTCTCTGCCCACCCCTCCGGGAAGGAGGCGTGATTTTATGTATGTACTAGCGGACCCGACAGACTTCGTTCTGCCAAAAATATTTGTAATGTAGCTGTATTTTGTTCTTGCCTATTTTATAATCAGGCAAAAAATTTAAATTTGAAATTTAAATATGATTGAATTTGAATTTTGTACAGCGATAATAAAGTGCATTTAAATATTATGACGTTTTGAACACACCTACGTTGTTAGACAACAGTGAACTTTGTACAAAAGCAATAAAGCTCAAATAGACTCTACGTTTAAGTTAGAAAACGTTTGTATAGTAAAAAGAAAAGGGCTGTTTTTAGGGTTTTTCCAGCAATAATAGGGATGTGGACTATTTTTGGGAAAGTGTTTAAAACCATGCATAAGTACCAAATATAACCCAAACTATTTATTATTATTTTTTTATTTCAAGTAATTCCTTTAAAATAATTTATTTAAAATTCCATTTAAAATATCGCGCCAAAACGCGGATACCTGTCAAACGGCCGCTGTGACGTCACGCGTTATAAAATATTGTCGAAGTTGTATGTATGTAATAGTTATTTCGTAGTTGTGTGATAATAATATGAATTCAACATTTAATAAATATTGTGCGGTGCCGCAGTGTAAAAGTACAACTATTAAAACACCTGAAAACTGTTTATTCACGTTCCACGTACAAAAACGATGCGGAAAAAGTGGCTTCAATTAGCCCGTCGGGATCCGGCACTTGTATCTACACAAAGTAAAATGTATTTCTGTGAGGATCATTTTGATGTAAGTTTGATAATATTTGTTACATTTACTTGTACATATTAAAATATTTTTTCTCTTCAAGTTTTCAAAGACGAAAACTCGAATTTTTAGGTTAGAAATAATGTAAACAATGTTTCGTTCTTTCATTGTAGTTGGCTAATAATATGGCAAAATCATATTATTTCGTTTTTACCTTATAATTTAAAAATACCTACTATTGCTATAATAATGTATCTTGAGTATATTTCTTACATGGATGTCTTCACATTTCTAAATTCAGCAGAGCAGAAGTTACTATTTGTTGCGAAGAAATTAGCCACCGTAAAGCAATCAATTCTTGGCAAATTTGAACTATCTGCCTTAATATATCCACTTTCCATTATGGGAAAGCCTTTAAAAATTTATTCAAAAAGATAATCGGACGAAAATCACGGTAATAATATGATCCAAATATCAACAAACACCATAATACTTGACAACGAAAATTCTTGTATTGCAACGCGTGACATCACGCGTTTTGATTGGTGTTCATTGTCACGTGACTTGAGGGTGAAATATTTTATTACATTTTATTAAATAAAAAAAAATCCCTTGTTTATTGAGGAAAATATTGTGTTTTTTATTATTTTTACTATAGAAACTACCTTTTCGTGGTAAAATTTTATACTTATTTGAGTACAGTCCACATCCCTATTCTAATTTTTCTCCCCGTAAAAACCATCCACGAACTTCCACGAACATTAAAAAAAAAAGAATTGGCCAAATTGGTCCAGGCGTTATGCGCTTACCAACACATTTAGCGATTCTTTTTTATATAATAGATATACGTATGTTGATTGCAAAAAACCTGCATACCTTCTTGAGAATATCCAGAATCTTCTTGTACATGACCTTGATGGCCAAAGCCGCATTCTTCTTGATATTGGCACGCTGGACGTAGTTGGCAACAGCCTGCTCCTTCTTCTCCGCCGGCAGCTTACCAGCCACCTCGTACAGCAATCGGTCTCGGAGTTCGGCGGACTCCAACTGGATTTGGAAGAAGATTGTTTATTCTTTATTGGAACAGTTACATTTTGTAAAGTAAGTACCTACAATAGGCGGACTTAATGCTAATAGCATTATCTAACAGTTTACCATTGGGTTAAGCGGAGAACCTTTGTGTGGGTGATGATAATACATACATACATACGGTCACGTCTATATCCCTTGCGGTGTAGACAGAGCCAACAGTCTTGAAAAGACCGAATGGCCACGTTCAGCTATTTGGCACAATGATAGAATTGAGATTCAAATAGTGACATGTTGCTAGCCCATCGCCTAAAGAAAAATCCCAAGTTTATAACCCTATCCCTTAGTCGCCTTTCACGACATCCATGGGAACGAAATGGAGTGGTTCTATTCTTTTTTTTATTGGTGCCTTTAACCACACGGCACACTAAATTCTCTGAGCAAAAACTTTAATATCAGTACAAAATAAATGACAAAGAAACTATGGAATAGTAAAACCGCTTCATTTCATGTACTAATGGAGTTTAGTTTTTATGCAAAGCGCCCCAGACGCTACAGTGTCTTAATTAATGCAGTAGTGGAAGTCTGCAAAAACCGGAACAAATATAACAGTAAGAAATGGAAATGTTTGTTAGATTTAAACATTAAACTAATTTCTTGTTTTAAGTGTAGTTACCTACATACGTATCGTCACGTATTCATCTAATGTGGGCTAGACAGAGCTGACAGCCTTGAAAAGACGTAAAGTTCCACGTTCAGCTGTACCATATAGTAGGTAACCATAAATGATGGAATTGAGATTCAAACAAAAAACTTGCATCGCGTCAAAAAAAAAAAAAGTTTTTTACCATCAGTCTTTATGAGATTATTGGGTCTGTGAGGTGTGATTGTATGTATGTATGTACCTACTAGTTGTGCCCGCGACTTCGTCCGCGTGGAATAGTAATTTGGGAATCATTGAAGCCCTCAAGGATGAATATAATTTTCCCCGTTTCTTTTTTCACATATTCCATTATTTCTTTGCTCCTTATAGTTGCAGCGTGATGTTATACAGCCTAAAGCCTTCCTCGATAAATGGTCTATTCAACGCGAAAATAATTTTTCAATTCGAACCAGTAGTTCTTGAGATCATCGCAAACAAACAAACGAACTCCTCAGCTTTATAATATTAGTATAGATGTTATTAAAATAGTACCTGCGTCAATCGAAACTTTTCCATTTTCTTCTTTTTCGTGTACCTGATGCGGTCAAGTTGCTTGCGCTTGTTGAAATTCTCTTGATGGATGCTCTCCAACACCCTCTATTTAAAAAAAAGAAAGAAATACACATAAATTTATCAAGATTTTTAGAGTTCGGTATATAAAAATTAAAAACGGGACCCCATTACAAAGCCTCCGTTTTCAGTATGAAAATAAGTTTTTCAGATTGGCCTGGGTCTTGGATGTTTGTCAATATAAGTATTTATTATAAAATATAGTATCGTTGAGTTAGTATCTCGTAACACAAGTCTCTTACTTCGAAGCTAACTCAATTAGTGTAATTTGTAATGTTTAAAAAAAAACAAAATGGCCGTCTGTCACACTTTATTAGCTAGAAAGCTGAATCTAGATCTTGCATAAAGTCTTAAATGAAGAACAAAAATTTGTTATATATAATTGTTTGTTCATAAGGACTAATATAGTCAGAAATACAGAAACGAGCATAAAAATTCTTTCACCTATATAAATATACATTATCTGCGGATGTATGGAGCACAGAAGTATAAGAAAGTATGCAGAGATCGTGGCAAGTGGAAAGAGATAGTCTCTGCCTACCCCTCCGGGAAAGAGGCGTGATTTTATGTATGTAAGTATGTATGTATGGAGCACGGGTGCAGCCATGGCGGGTCACTAGTCAAAAATAAAAACTTTTCTCATCATTCCATTGAAATATAATTCCCGGGACTTTTCTAAGAAACGGTTCGCCGGCGAGTAGCGGGAGTCGATAAAGTATCGATCGACGCCCTACTCGATGATAAAGAGTTCAAATTGCATTGAAAACATAAAATATCTCGGGGAAACTTTAAAATGCAATGCTGTCGAAGTTGCCAACTTCAATAATTTCCAACCCAATCTACAGATAGGTTCCTCTGACAGTCTCAACTTATAGGGAGCTTGTGAATTTTGCAGCGGAACAAAACTATTTTCCGAATCCTACTTACGTAAAGTACTTAATTTACTTAGTAACTGTTTTAAACTAGTTATTTTATTTCATCAAAATATTATTAGAGTACCTATGCTGGCCGCTCCGAGCGCGTATAACGACAAATACCATTAAATTCTGTTCCCGCGGGAAATGCGGGAAATTCTCCCCAACAACAATTAACAAAATTAGGTAATGCTACGGGCTCTACCTATGTCAAATAAATAAATTACAATTCACAACGCTTTAATAATGTGTTGGCAAATCATATCTGTCAACTAACAAAAATGATTTGTCAAAATTTCCAATTGTACCAGCTAGCTTTAAAAATTATTAAATATATTAATTATTGTAGCCTTTAGTCGCCTTCCAAGACTTTAACTACAGAGCGATCATATTCTAAAGTGTCAGTGCACATCGCACGATTTACCTTCAATATCGAACGATAATCTCTCAAAACCTCTCGGACAAAGTTAAAAGCAGGACTCCTGAACATTGTTGCTGTAAACTTGAAAGGCGATTGTGACCCGAATCCCAGGCTTATTGTACGGATGGCAACACTATAACCACTGTTGTACCCTAAGCTGCTTGCACTCTGTTTAAATCCTACCACTGCGGTATAAAATTTTAATAAAATCTCCTCAATTAGGTCAGACGGCTTTCAAGCGGCAAAGTAAAACAGATGACGCTGTACCGATCCAAATAAAGTGGGTTAGACGCGATGTCCTTCGCGGAATGGTTTAAAATAACTGGGTAGTTTAACTTACAACGCTAACGGTACGGTGAACATATCGTTTTCGATTAAAATCCATTTTCTCGCTTTATTATCCAAAAAGGCAGCTGTCTTTTTAATTTGGTAGGTTTTCTTCCGATTTTTCTAAGCAGATCGTCAAACTACTCAACGTTTTCTAACCACTTTTGGTACTGACGCCCACACCACCTCCTTCTAGCCAAAGCATACGATTATTACTTAACGCTATCAGGACTCTAGGTAAAGAAATCAGTTACATACATATAAACACGTCTATATCCCTTGCGGGGTAGACAGAGCCATCAGTCAATAAGAATATCCATGAAGTCACCTTTTACGACATCCACGGGAAAGAGATGGAGTGATCGTGCAATTTTTCCTATTGGTACCGGGAACCACACGGCAGACCAGACTGCTTTATAAAGAAATCAGTTAAGCTGCTATAAATGCTGCCATCACCCATAAAATTAAACATAAATATAAATATGTACGGGACAAATTACACAGATTGAGTAAGCCTCGAAGTAAGTTCGAAACTTTTGTTACGAGCTACTAACTCAACGATACTATATTTTATAATAAACTAGCGACCCGCCCCGGCTTCGCACGGGTGCAAAATTATAAATGTTATAATACACAAAAACCTTCCTCTTGAATCACTCTACCTGTTACAAAAAACCGCATGAAAATCCGTTGCGTAATTTTAAAGATTTAAGCATACAGACAAACAGACTAAAATGGCGACTTTGTTTTATACTATGTAGTGATACTTATGCAGACAAACATCCAAGACCCAGGCCAATCAGAAAAAAAAATCTCATCATGACCCCGACCGGGATTCGAACCCAGGACCTCCGGTGTCACGCCACAGAGGCACTCCATCACTCACATCGGCCTGGCTGTTCATGTAGGTGAGCTGAAGCCGCCTGTGCTCCTGGAAAGCGTTCCTCAGGAACTGCTTGTCACCGTAAACGGCCACGCCTAGCTCCTCCCGCTTGTTGGTAATGTCTTTGCGCAGCTGACGGATGTCGCGGCAGTACCGCTTCTTCTGTTTAGCCAGGTCACCCTCGTGGATCTTGCGATCTCGTTCTGGAATTGACACAGATGTAAGTTACATACAATAATGACGGCTGACTATTTATTGGTTCCTAAGAGTTTGATGAAGCAAAGAATTGTTGACTGTCCCTTAAAGGGATGAGGATCATACTGTGTATATTTTGTCTTACAAAATTTATTGAGTGGGAAGACTTAGACGAACGTATCTTGATCAAATTAAGGACGTCCTGGTAAAAGGTCAGGTCAAAAGTTTTTGCCCTTTTGTACATTTTTATTGTGCAATATTGTTTTAAATAAATAAATAAAGATATTACAAACAAATAAACAAGAATTATGCAGGGGATCGTAGCATGTAGAAAGTTGTAGTTTCTGATTAGTCTTGACTGGACCTTTCGCCAGATTTTTCCTTTCCTATCCACTATTTTCATTCACACTAGATTATAATAGAATAAATTTATTTTCAAAATTGGATACAATGTATCACTTATTGACGTCACATCACTTAAATCTAAATATAAATACTACCGCTTACAAAGCGCATGTGTAGAAGAAGCGGCGGTACAAACTACACTGCGGCATTTTCACCGGACGTCAATCTACAAATATAGATCTTTTTAATCTAAATCATGTACGAATGCACATTGTCTACATTAAAAAACATGAATGAATGAATGTCACTCTCCTTGTATGTATGTTAAGTCAACCTGCTTTCATTCATCCTCTCGACATGACCAAACCATCTTTTCTGCTCCTGTTATTATATCTTCTTTCACATCATAACATTACCTTACAATTTTGTTCCTGTCATTAAATTTATTATTGAAGCTTATAAGCGCTAGTAAGTAGGTGGTTTCTACCGTGTGGTTAATAAAGCTGATTAAGTATCTCCAAGTAACATGTTTCCATTTGTTGACATGTTGAGACGTTTCCTTTTTGATTTTTGTTTTTTGGAAGACCAAGAACAAAATATTTAGATAAAATATCTAATGATCAAAATATTTTTTTCTTGGTCTTCCTATTCCTCTATTTCCATTATTTTATCTTTCTACTATATTGTTAAAATCATGTCGGATCAAATGGCCTATCATTTTCCCTCTCCTATTTTCTTCATACATATATATATAATCCCGTCTATATCCCTTGCGGACAGAGCCAACAGTTTTGAAAAAACTAATAGGCCACTTTCAGCTATTTGGGTTAATGATAGAATTATGATTAAAATAGTGACAGGTTGCTAAAAAAGAATCCCATTCTTCGTTACAAAATACCAACAAATAAAGAAATAAGCAGAGAATAGTAGCAGAGAATGATAAACGCTCCACTTAACTCCACCGACAAAAGTTACTCGTAGCTCTAAAATTTGAGGAGATTATATTTTCATCAAACGCTTAGGCGGTGTTTACACTTATGTATCTGCTTTACCACAGATTGCAATGTGTGTGCACTGCCCGCAAACAAAGATAGGTTAACCTCTAAACTCCGACCAGTATGTTTTACACCGCGACAAATATTTAAACAGTGTGAATTGAGAGAGAAATTGCAGTTGCGATATTACAATTTCCATTTTGTTTACATTTTGATTGTTAAACAAAAATAATTTGTTGTAAAATGCAAAATTTAAATGTTTCTGATATATTTATATAAATGAATCATTTCATGTAAATGAGTTACACAATGTAGATTCGCTTGAAATTTTTTAGACGGAACTTTAGATTTTTATACGAATTTGCAAAAGTAATGTAATCACTATATATGTATTCTAACTGTGCCCGCGACTTCGTCCGCGTGGAATAGTTATTATGGGCATCATTGAACCCCATCAAGAAGGAATAATTTTCCCCATTTTTTTCACATTTTCCATGTTTTCTGAATTTTTCAATTCGCACCAGTAGTTCTTAAGATTAGCGCGTTCAAACAAACAAACGAACTCTTCAGCTTTATTATATTAGTATAGATATCTTCGAGTAAAATTAATTTTTGTAACATTGTTTATGATTTTTTTTTTGGATTTACAAGATTTCTTTAATATAACAAAATTGGAATCAAACCTAATTGTACCTTGCCTTACAAAATTTAAAACGAAACTAAATTGTATGAAAACTATCCATTATGAGCTACTTCTAAATTTTAAAGTGAACTTCCTTACATCCATATGAATAATTTAAATTAATAATTACCTATTTGCAGCTTAAAAGGGGAAGTACGAACGAACGCTACGAACACGCTACGCAGTGCTACGAAAATGCTACAGCACGCTACGAAGTGCTACGAAAATGCTACAGCACGCTACGTGTGACTACGAGAGATTCTAGATCGAGAAAACAAACATAATGTTCTTAAGATCGGTAAGAGGAATCATTTTTAGGATTCAAATACTTTTACTAGAAGAATCCCTTGTTCATTATAACGTATCTAGTCGGTTATAATGAACGAGGGTTCCTTCTTTTAGGCGATGGGCTAGCAACCTGTCAATATTTTAATCTCAATAACATCATTATGCCATACAGCTGAACGTAGCTTTCAGGCTTTTCGAGACTGTTGGCTCTGTCTGACCCGTGGAGGATAATCCAGCTATTTATATATTGCATTCAGCTATTTGGCTTTAAGATAGAATTGAGATTCAAATAGTGACTAGGTTGCTAGTTCATCGCCTAAAAAAAGAATCCCGAGTTTGTAAGCCTATCCCTTAATCGCCTTTTACGATATCCATTGGATCTTTTCCATGGAGTTGTCTTATTTTTTTTTTTGTATTTGTGCCGGGAACCACACGGCACTACTCACCATACAACTTTATCAAGCCCCTGTACTGGTTTATCTTGTCTTTTATCACCCAGTTCTCATCTTGCATCCCGTGAATACGCACTTTTGCAGCCGACAACATTTTTATTGATATTAGTTTAAACTTCTACAAAATCAAAATTACTATATTTTTAACAAGAAATCACTTTTTTTTTTAGCTAAATCGACAATGACATGTAATTTGACATGTTTGTTTATTTATATTTTTTTGTGTCACTAGCTTGGAGTATCTACATATATACTAGCTGTCCAATTTAAAAGTAATTTCTAGTTAAAAAAAATGTTAAGGGTGGACAACCCTTATCTAAGGGGTACGGAAAATAGATGTTGGCCGATTCTCAGACCTAATCATATTGATTCACTCACAAAATTTCATAAGAATCGGTCAAGCCGTTTCGGAGGAGCACGGTAACGAACATTGTGACATGAGAATTCTATATATGTATAAGATAAGGTCACTGACTGTGTTGAAATTTTAATTTCTACAACACGTGCGTTTATTAATTTAACTAATATTAATTAAAATTATTATTACCAACGTCCACCAACCATCTTCATAGAATTTCGCACACACTTAAAAGTAATAATATATAAAGCCACGGGGAAAAAGCTAGCCATCTTTATTAAGCAGAAGCTCAAAGAACTCCCGCTGGAATGGAACTACAAACGGATCTCATTCGACACTATTTGAACTGTACCTATGATTGGAATGGAAAAAAACGAATTTATCACCTACCCGCGGGCAATTGCGAACTGCGTTCTGGAATATTCGAAAACGGGAAATTTGAACGAAATTCCGAAACTGGCCAGCATGCATGCGGAGGATTTTTGAATGGAAATTCAGATAAAAAAGCGTTTATACATACATACATATGGTCACGTCTATATCCCTTGCGGGGTAGATATAGCCAACAGTCTTGAAAAGACTGATAAGCCACGTTCAGCTATTTAGCTCAATTATAGAAGTGAGATTCAAATAGTGACAGGTTGCTAACCCATCGCCTAAAAAGAATGCCAAGTTTGTGAGCCCATCCCTTAGTCGCCTTTTACGACGTCCATGGGAAAGAGACGGAATGGTCCTATTCTTTTTTCGTATTGGTGCCGGGAACCACACGGCACTGATTATATGTAAGTACATATATAGGTACCTATGTGTGTAAAACATTCCATAGATACAAAATATTTTTCTCAAGATATTGTTGCCTTCGCTGCAAGTTGTTAACGTGGATTAATGCAGAGATAATGCTGACCCGATTACAGCCTTAATGCCACCATGTCAGCGGCCAAGTCAACATTTGCGGGGTCGAGCACCCGCCGTGTCGACTGACACTATGGCTGACCTAAATATTGGGAATTATATTCACACATTCCATTATAACCAAGGGCACAAAAAAGTTCTTTCAATCCATCTAGTCCTACATAGTTATATAGTTCGAATACATACATACATACATATGGTCACGTTTATATCCCTTGCGGGGTAGACAGAGCCAACGGCTAGTAGCCTGTCACTATTTGAATCTCAATTCTATCATCAAGCCAAACAGCCGAACGTGGCCTATCAGTCTTATCAAGATAATTGGCTCTGTCTATCCCGCGAGGGATATAGACGTGACGTGTGTATGTATGGGCATTTCGTTAGAGCAAAGTCACGGAGGAAATAACACCATAGGATGCACAAAGAATACATGTACGAAAAACAAAACAATTTACTAAATACCACTACACATTAAAATTAAATAGAGATCTAAACATATAGAAAATCAATTAAGAATTTAGCTGGAATCATACAATCATTTCCTAGCATCAGGATCACCCTCCACCGAGCACAGAGCCCTATGCGTCCGATCCGTGCATTTTGTTCCCTGTGGGCAGTTCTTGCAGGTCTGACCAGCCTCGTATATAGGAAAGCCCTCCACGTTCCCAGCCGGCCCGTAATTGCAAAAAGTATACGCTATTATTTTCAACTCCTTCCTCACGTTCTTTTTTCTTGCATTCTCCAACATACCACGGTGTAACGGAGACTCAACCATCACGGGGGTACTCTTCATTTCAAAATCTACCAATCGTGACACCTCTTCAGTCGTCATATACTTCGTTCGCCTCAATATATTCTCCTTTGTCGAAGTCCTTGTCACGTCTACGTCCGCCTCAGTCGAATTATCAATTTCCACTTGAGACCTCCTCTTCTTCCGATAGGTGGCGCAAGACCGTCTTCTAGCAGTACAAAGCGCTTGAGAACATCCCAAACGCCAAGTGGAACCCCAAGCGGCTGTCGTATACCAGTGCGCGTTACATCCACCTGATGCGCTGCAGTTACTCCTCCTGAAAGACCACACGTACTCCGGTGGAAGCACCCTCGACCCTGAAAACCAGGAACCCACAGCGTCATCCAGTAACTGGGCTTCGGTAACCCTCGGCAGAACAGGTCGCACATCCATATTCTGGAGCACATTAAACCTTATAGTATTCCTGCACTCATCGTGACGTTTTTGGCACTGCCGAGCCCAGACCTCCGCCATCTTTTCGAGCTCGTAATCCCAATACATTTTCCTCATATTGGACGCTGATGGTTGACCAGGATCTAAACCCATGGCTATGTTATCTCTATGTTTGTTGTGCAGCAGTAATATCTGATACCTCATCCAACCGGTCATTCCTGATGCGTAGAGCCTTGGACTCTGTTTTCCAGCTGCGACACACATAGTATGTTGATTTTTCATCGAGCAGTCGGGGTGGCTGCAGAAATCATATTTAGAACTATTTGCCTGCAATCCAAGTGAATAAACGGTTACAAAGAAAACGCATCCGAAAATTATGTAAATAATGTACATTACGAAAGTTATTGTAATTCCGTTTTGCATACGAAAGATAACATTTTTGCGAATGTCAGTGAAGTTGGAAGTCGGTGTCAACAAGAAGAAATAAAAAATAGACAACAGAAAAAAACACTTGAAAACATTATGGTAACAACTGTGTTTTGGAACCACAAGCGGTTAATCCGCGAGAAAGAAAGAGAAAGAAAGGCCTTCGTCGTCGAACGTCTTTCAAGACCGCTTGCTCTGTCTTCCCCGCAAGGGAACGTGATTATATGAATGAATGATATCAATTTATTCAAGTTGGAAATTGTCCTAAATAGATACTCTGTAAGCTAGTGCCGCCCGACCGAACCCATTTATTTGTCCCTGCAGGCGTGTGCATTAATTCTAAGTCAATACAAGACGTGGTCACACAATTGTTCTCATTGTCATTCCGTACGGACGACTAGACATTTATTCAAGTGAATATAATTTATGACAATAAGCTGAGAATACACCTTCCACCTTGTTATATCTCTTCCTTGGCTCTGCAGAATGGTAGGTAAGTAAGTATATATGTACTTAAATTGCGCAAAAAAAAATAGCTTTGTTACATCTCAGCAAAGAGTTGCTGATAATTTTAAAAAATATATGTTTTCGCTCACTTTATAACAATGTTAGGTTTTTAGGGGTAGCCTGGAAGAGATTGCAGATTGCGCATTGTGTAACCTCATCATACACATGCATAATATACCTACTGAGTGGAAACCCTTTTGATCGCATTATGTATTTCTTTTTTATTTCTATGTCTATGAATGAAAATGTAATGTTACATCTTGCGCCAAATAAAGATTTTTCTTTCTTTCTTTCATTTACGATAAGGTCGCCTTTTATGATATTTATATTCTTCTGAAAAACTTACTTGTCTAATTAGTCTAGCAGGGTCAAAATAGACGGCCTTCGGTAACCCGGTGTGAACGCAGCTTATCAGGAACTCGATAGAACGTAATAGGATCTTGTTATTGGTTCCAGAAGTGCCTACTTCCTCTTTAAATTTATAAAACCAGGAAATGCAGCTACTCTACAAAATTGCCCTGGTAAATATATTTTCCAACGGATATTACAAGAATTTTATTGAGGATCTAAACTGACGAACGAGATTCAAATTGCACTTTATTGAAAGTCAGTTTACCCTCGAAATTTGTTTATATTCATAATAGATATTCAGAATGCAATTTCGTCAGCGTAAAATCGTAAGGAATGCTTTGGGTTTGCCATAGATTAAAAAACATTACTTGAATTTATATTTATTATATAATACTTAATATGTCGGTTGCACAGATCTCTGGGGTTTGCTAAGATTTTTAATTCAGAAGGTTAGTTTATTAAATTAAAAATAAATAGACTGACAGGTTACAGAAGAGATCAAAATCTGTCAATCAAAGCCATAAAACCAGACATACGTTCTCTCTTGAAACTGTCATGTACCTATATTTATTTTATACTGTAGATTAAGTATTTTCATAACTCTCCCTTTTATTTTTAATATCCATTTATCAGAGGCACACAATAAAATGTTAAACTGCAGAACATGACGGGACGAGTCGTAGTGCACATGTTTTTAAGAGGTCTGAACCTCATGCTGATGGTCACAGCTTTGTTCTACGCCACCGATCGTGAATCCCTCCCCGTCTCCCCAGACGCCTTCATCACCATAGGAGTTTACTCCGCCTTTTCCGTAATAACTTTAGGACTTATAATCGACGTCAGCATGCATATGGGGAACGATAATAGAGACATATTCGTCGAATGTGTGTTGTTATGTATGGGATTCCTATGGAATATAGTCTGCACAGGCCTGTCTTTTATTGAGTTCAAATATGTTAGCAATTGGAGTGCGCACGCGGCTGCCAACAAAGGATTAATGTCGATTTTAGGCGCGATCGTTTATTTGATTGATGGTATTATTCTGCTTTGGGATTGAATTGAAAATATACTTATTTATTTTTTCTTATTGTAAGTTTTTTTTTTATATGACATCGAATCTACCTCTTGGCATCACGGATACATCCTCGCCTCTCTTGGGAGAAAGATGTGACCGCGACCGTGACCAGGAGGCAAGTCAGTTTGTTTAACTGAAGGGACTCTCGTCTTACCTCTAAAATGTTTTCAGTCATACTATAGATACACTATAATATAACACTTGCTTTAAACAAACTAGAACAGTATCCATTATTTTGTAACAGAGTGACGTCCTTACAGACTTTCTATATATGGATATTAAAGAAGAACAAGTGATAATTTATAGGTACCTACAACTAGAGGCATATCATAAATAATTTCTGAAAACTGTAGGTAGATAATGTTTTCAGACCTGTGGAGTTCGGAAGCACTTTGCGGAATAAGTTAGTGATACAGAAAACAAAATTTGCTTAAATATCACAGAATATGAAAAGTACCTAATCGTCCCTTGGCATCAGTGTCGTTTACGCTATTTCCATAAAGGTCCAGGGTTCACCTATGAGACCAAATTTTTCGCTGTTTTCCTCAATGTCTGCCTCACTTGATACCTATGAGCCGTAGTCATTTATAATCTAATGTAGATATAGCTTAAATCGGGAAGAGTCAATAAGTATAAGAAGTCATAGTGGGATTTGCACTTTTAAATTTACTTTTATTAAACGATTATCTACGGAATTAGAAACACTACAGAACCGGTAAATAAAATTATTATGTACATACAACCGGTACAAGTACAACCGAACATTCATATTTCCCACCAAAACGTCTACAAAACTAGACAAAAAAGTTACTTTTTCTAAATTGTCTATGGTACATGTAGTAGTGTTAAGTAAATTCGATAAATTGTTGATATCGATAGTTACCGATTATCGTAGGCTGAAAATTATATTCTAAATGTAATAATTATTCGTGAAAATAAAGAAAAGTGGTGCTCAATTTCAATGCTGTTTCATTAAAATTGAGCACCACTTTTCTTGGTATCATTTCCATTATTACCTGCACTACTTGGACGTTGATATACCTATATACTATACTGTTGTATGTATACATATACATTACAATATTAAATAATGTTACCATTTGTATTAATACCTGATATTCTATCTATTATTTGCACCGACTGCTTTCGCTGCTTTCGCGTCGCTGATCAGTGCATCCAACCTCTCAAAAATCTGATCGTACCAATGAAATAATAATGTCAAAATTCTAGCGGAAATGAGGATTTTCAAATTTTAAGATGGGATAACACCCCGTAATATAAAAGTACCTAGCTAAAACAAAACCAATTACTAGGTATGTACAAGTTCTTTAACTTTATGAAATGAAATGATACTAATGAAATGATGTCAAAATCTCGCATAATCTTAGAATGGCCGAAATATGAGTATTTCAGTTATAAACCATTTATTGGCAGTAACTTTCAAACAGTAAAAATCGCACCATCTATTTTTGCTCGTAGGTACACCATAATTTGTATCGATAATTTATCATCAAATAGGTAAAGTGTAACACTAGCCGTCGCTCAATTTGTAATTTTGTCTATGAATGGATATTTTTTTTAACGACGTCGACGATACAAACGTCAGTTGTTTGTCACATCATAGGAGGTCGTATCGTAAATAAATAATAATTAATTTTACAAAAACAAATTAGAAAGTGTTTGTGGTGTGTTATTAATCTTAAAAATGAGTCTGCACAAAGCAAGGTAAAGTATCTTTGTACCACAATCAAATGTGTTATTGTAGCCTGTGTTTTTTATTTATGAGTACAAGATATATTTAAGTAATGTTAAAAAATCGAGCGGGGCGTCTCTAATCAAAATTGGGATGAATTTACTCGGTTTCATTTGTTTGTAGCTTTCTCACATACAGAATATGTACGCCCCCTATCGCCGTAAAGGTTATAATTTCATAAATAAAACTTGTGTACCAAACTTTCTATAGGTGAAACAGGCAGACACATAACACGTCTTTACAGGGTCGACAGAGCCATTATACAAGAATAGATGGCTACTATAAGCTTATATTATGGAATTAAGATTCAAAGACAGGTGTTGGGCCAGCCAACACCATATTAGATAAATCCCAATGATAAGGAACCTTTTTCCTTTATATTTGTTAAACAAAAATTACACCAGTATGTGGTTTTCAGCGATTAAGAAAGAACCACTCTATCTCTCTGTCTTTCTCTTCACTCTGTCTTTCCCATGGATGTCGTAAAAGTTATTTTTGTTTCAGAATAAAAGCATTTGAAGAAATCTTAGATCAAGATGTAATTGATATGGATCAGTTAAGGAAGCTGGCCTTCAATGGTGAGTTATTTGTATGTATTATTATATTATAAAGAATTGTCACTCATTTTGCTATCTTTGCAATTCATTTTTAATTGCAAACAAACTTCTCCTGGAGTAATGCTTCTATTTTGAAATACATACCATTTGCTCTTCATGGTAACAAAAAGAAATAACAATAGTATACATAGATTATCACTAACTACTTTGCAACCTGTGCTTTCATTAAGCCAAATAGCTGAATGTGGCCTATCATTCTTTTCAACACTGTTGGCTCTGTCTACCCTGCAAGAAATATATATATGTTTCCGATGGAACGGCACTATTACAACTACAATACTATGTGCCTTCAGCAAACCTGCTTTAAGTCGGCAGCCTGATGGTAAGATCTGCAAAAAAATTCCTTTTGCATGTAAAAGTAAACTCAAAAATGAATAATACTGTCTCACAAAAAAGGAGTTAAGAAGTACATCCTACTACTATTATAAAGGCGAAAGTTTGTATGGATGTATGGATGTTTGTTACTCTTTCACGCAAAAACTACTGAACCGATTACAATGAAATTTGGTATGTGGGTAGCTGAAGACCCAGAATAACGTATAGGCTACTTTTTATCCCAGAATTCCCGCATGATTGATAGGGTTACCATGCGGAGGAGATCGCAGGAGGCCTCTAGTAGAATAATGATTGTCTTTTACAGTCTTAAATGCTAGAAATAATTTGTCTTGATGCCTACCTTATGATTTACTATATAGATACATATAGTCACGTATATGACCTGCGAGGTACGCAAAACCAACAGTCTTGAAAAGACTGAATGGCCACGTTCAGCTATTTGGCTTAATGATAGAATTGAGATTCAAATAGTGACAGGTTGCTAGCCCATCGCCTAAAAGAAGAATCGCATGTTTATTAGCCTATCCTTTAGTAGCCTTTTACGACACCCATGGGAAACAGATGGACTGGTCCTATTCTTTTTGTTTTGGTGCCGGGAACCACATGGGACCTTATGATTTTTTTATTATAATATGAAAGAAAATCCTCACCTTAAAACAATTTAATTTTATACAGCGAATTTATGAAGTTTATGCAAAATTCATCGTAGCCAGTTGTTTTCAAATGCAAATCTAAAGACTATTAAATTTTATTATACATATATGTTAATTGTTTCAACACAAGTTTCTTGTGAGAAAATGCAAATTGTTCTAGTCTTAATGAATTGGAAACTAGTTTGAACTAGTTATTATTTCACAATCAGTCTCCAGCAAAACTAGGTGATCATCAAAAAGTTAATAGTTTAAGTAATATTCATTACTGTTGTGTGACATGTTTAAACACGTTTTATGTTGTTTTGTATGTTTTACATTTATGCTGCAATATAAAGTTTTATCTATCTATCTATATTACCTGTTCTCCTATATTGGAATCTATGCATATCACAGTATTTGTTTCAGAAGAAAATTATTTTTAATACCTTGTACCTGCAGTCCCGTTGTAGCCGTGTGTCACAAACCCCCAAAAAATTAATCCGAAGTTATTCCTTAATTGACTTTCTGCACGGAAGACCAGATTAGGCTTGCCACTAGGTGAATCTGCGCTTAACACCTTAGTCCCCTTTCACCACATCCATGGGAAAGAAATGGAGTGCGGTCCTATTCTAAAATGCCGGGTCTCCACACGGCGCGTTTAGCGTCAATTCCGTGTTATGTGCGATAGGCCTTATTACAATGCGCCAGTTAAAGTTGAATGAAAGTTTAGAACACGGGAAGTCTATATATTACGTGGTATTTGAACCCTGAAAACCACAAGATGACAACACCATTACCGCTATGCATACCTACATATAATCACGTCTATATCCCCTGCCGGGTAGACAGAGCCAATGGTCTTGAATAAAATAAAAGGCAGGCCACATTCAGCGATAAGTCTTAATAATGAATTTGAGATTCAAATAGTGATAGGTTAACTAACGCATCGCTCATAAGTAGAATCTCAAGATGACATAAAGAGGAGTATTTCCTTTAATCGCCTTCTACGACATCCATGGGAAAGATATATGTAAAGTGGTCCATTTCTAAATTACCTATACAATATGGTTCTTAATTACTCCTGCGAAAATTAACCATAATTTCCGGTAATAAATATACATACATGTGGTCACGTCTATATCCCTTGCGGGGTAGACAGAGCCAACAGTCTTGAAAAGACTGAATGGCCACGTTCAGCTATTTGGCTTAACGATAGAATTGAGATTGAATTGGTGACAGGTTGCTAGCCCATCGCCTAAAAAAGGATCTCAAGTTTGTAAGCCTATCCCTTAGTCGCCTTTTACGACATCCACGGGAAAGAGATGGAGTGGTCCTATTCTTTTTTTTGTATTGGTGCCGGGAACAACACGGCACAATAAATATAAAATAAATAATATTAGTTCTGATCCCAACAGGGATACCGGACGAAAAGGGCTTACGGTCCCTCACGTGGAAGATCCTGCTCCACTACCTGCCGAATGAGAAGAGAGCCAGGGAGGAAACGCTAGTTAAGAAACGGCAGCTTTATAAACAGTTTATAAGTGAGTATAGAATTTGATAAATTTAAATTAGCAATTTTTTTTTTTTCTCTAAATGACAATGCTGCCAGCCTTCTGGGCACATGAATGATGATGCTACCATGCAGGGACTGTACAATTTGTAAATTTAATTTTAGTTTGTAATCGTCTTTTTTTTTCTTTCTTTTTTTATAAGTACCTAGTTTGAGCTTTAGTTTTAATTTGAGTTAATTTTAATTAAATTTTCTATACATAGATACATATAGTCACGTCTATATCCCTTACGGGGTAGACAGAGCCATTAGTCCCGAAAAGACTGAAAAGCCACGTTCAGCTGCTTGGCTTAATGATGGAATTGAGATCCAAATAGTGATAGGTTGATAGCCCATCGCCTAAAAAAAGAATCCCAGGTTTGTAAGCCTATCCCTTAGTCGCCTTTTAAGACATCCATGGGAAAAAGATGGAGTGGTTTCTTTTATGTATTGGTGCCGGGAACCACACGGCACATATTTTTTACATACACACATATGGTCGCGTTTATATCCCTTGCGGTGTAGACAGGGCCAAGCCTTTTCAGTTTTCGCATTTTTCCAGACGAAATAATCGTCTCCCCCGGCGGGCCAAGTGACCACCCCCTGAACATAAGCCCGGAGAGTTCCTGGAGCACTTACTTCAAAGACAACGAGGTGCTACTGCAAATAGACAAAGATGTCCGCAGACTTTGTCCAGACATATCGTTCTTCCAGTCCGCTACAGAGTTCCCATGTCCAGAGGTAAAGTCTTCATTATTGAGTTTCGTTAACAGCGTACTGGTGATATTCCGTATACATACATACATATAATCACGTCTATATCCCTTGCGGGGTAGACAGAGCCTAAACTAACTAACTACCTAACTGTCTTGAAGACACCGATAGGCCACGTTCAGCTGTTTGGCATAAAATATGTATATTAAAAAGCTGAAGAGTTAGTTTGTTTGTTGGAACGCGCTAATCTCAGGAACTACTGGTACGAATTGAAAAATTATTTTTGTGTTGAATAGTCTCATTTATCGAGGAAGGCTTTAGGCTATAATATAACATCACGCTGCAACTATGAGGAGCGAAGAAATAATGGAAAATGTGAAAAAAACGGGGAAAACTATTTATCCTTAAGAGCTTCAATGATCTCCAAAACAACTATTCCACGCGGACGAAGTCGCGGGCACAGCTAGTACAAAATAAAAATTAATACATACATATGTTCACGTCTATATCCGTTGCGGGGTAGACAGAGCCAACAGTCTTGAAAAGACTGAATGGCCACGTTCAGCTATTTGGCTTAACGATAGAATTGAGATTCAAATAGTGACAGGTTGCTAGCTCATCGCCTAAAACAGAATCCCAAGTTTGTAAGCCTATCCCTTAGTCGCCTTTTACGACATCCATGGGAAAGAGATGGAGTGGTACTATTCTTTTTTGTACTGGTGCCGAGAACCACACGGCACTTAATAAAAATTAATTATATATTTATAATTTCGTTTACAGATTGTTAACAGTAATGGTGTCAAAAGGCTGCATAAAAGAGTTGAACAATCAATGCTCTCATATTCTACGTTGGAGAGAAGAGGTCTGGGCGTAGCGAAGGTACCTTATTATGTTATGAAATTTCTCATAAATGTTACATACATACATACGTCACGTCTATATCCCTTGTGGGGTAGACAGAGCCAATAGTCTTGAAAAGACTGATAGGCCGCATTCAGCTGTTAGGCTTAACGATAGAATTGAGATTCAAATAGTGACAGGTTGCTAGCCCATCGCCTTAAAGAAGAATCACAAGTTATAAGCATATCTCTTAGTTGATTTTTACGACATCCATGGAAACGACATGGAGTGGACCTATTTTTTTTTTCTATTGGTGCCGGGAACCACACGGCACAAATATATATAAATGAAAATATATAATAAATATATACATACGGGACAGATTACACAGATTGAGTTAGCCTCGAAGAAAGTTCGAGACTTGTGTTATTCTCCAGATTCTTAATTGTATATAATTATATTAAGTAGATAACCTGTGGAGAGGTGACAAACGAACAAACTTACTTTGTATTCATATTAGTTGTCATTTATATTAGTTGAGATTTGTCCTTATTTATGTATGGTACCTATTTATGTATTGTGCCGTGTGGTTCCCGGCACCAATAGAAAAAAGAATAGGACTACTCCATCTCGTTCCCATGGATGTCGTAAAAAGCGACTAAGGGATAGGCTTATAAACTTGGGATTATGCTTTTATGCGATGGGCTAGCAACTTGTCACTATTAGAATCTCAATTCTGTCATAAAGCCAAACAGTTGAATGTGGCCTATCAGTCTTTTCAAGACTGTTGGCTCTGCCCTCCCCGCAAGGGATATAGACGTGATTATATGTATGTACATATGTATGTACCTACCTCTAAAACTGTCAAAATATTTTTGAATTAAAAATGTACTTACCAGGTAAATTTATAAGTATTATCATTATCGCTATTATGTTATAATTCACCTTTGCAACAATCTCAATAATGAACTATGGCCCATGGGTATGATAAGATATGGATACTATAAGTACTTGCCTGCGCAAGAGTGCAGTGCGTTGACATTCAGACATGCGGTGCTGATAGCAATAACTAATTATACAATGTTATGTACCTCATACTTAATTGACATGCCATTATATAATAGGTTAGGTTTCTATTAGTGCCGTGTGGTTCCATATTTTTCCCATGGATGTCGTAAAAGGCGATTAAAGGCTACGCTTATAAGCCTGGGATTCTTCTTTTAGGCGATGGGCTAGCAACCTGTCACTATTTGAATCTCAATTCTATCATTAAGCCAAACAGCTGAACGTGGTTTATTAGTCTTTTCGGGACTGTAAGCTTTGTCGACTCCGCTAGGTATAAAGACGTAATTGTATGTATGGGTTAGGTGCCCATAAAAAAGTTGCAGAGGTCATACATGAGTCACTTTGTGTAAAAGAATTTGTGTAAAGATAATGCTTCCAGCATTAAGTCCGCCAATTGTGCTATACATTTGTATTTTTTGCAATGAACTTTAAATAAGTAAATAAATAAAAGCCTGACTTACCCAATCCAGGATTATGGTCAACTAGAGGCCGCCCGCGACTTCGTCCGCGTGGAAAGCCTATCAATCCTGCGGGAACTTTGGGATAAAAAGTAGCCTACATGTTATTCTGGGTCTTCAGCTACCTACACACCAAATTTCATTGTAATCGGTTCAGTAGCTTTTGCGTGAAAGAGTAACAAACATCCATACTGACATCCTGACATACAAACTTTCGCATTTATAATATTCTGGGTCTTCAGCTACCTACACACCAAATTTCATTGTAATCGTTTCAGTAGCTTTTGCGTGAAAGAGTAACAAACATCCATACTGACATCCTGACATACAAACTTTCGCATTTATAATATTCTGGGTCTTCAGCTACCTACACACCAAATTTCATTGTAATCGTTTCAGTAGCTTTTGCGTGAAAGAGTAACAAACATCCATACTGACATCCTGACATACAAACTTTCGCATTTATAATATTCTGGGTCTTCAGCTACCTACACACCAAATTTCATTGTAATCGGTTCAGTAGCTTTTGCGTGAAAGAGTAACAAACATCCATACTGACATCCTGACATACAAACTTTCGCATTTATAATATTCTGGGTCTTCAGCTACCTACACACCAAATTTCATTGTAATCGGTTCAGTAGCTTTTGCGTGAAAGAGTAACAAACATCCATACTGACATCCTGACATACAAACTTTCGCATTTATAATATTCTGGGTCTTCAGCTACCTACACACCAAATTTCATTGTAATCGTTTCAGTAGCTTTTGCGTGAAAGAGTAACAAACATCCATACTGACATCCTGACATACAAACTTTCGCATTTATAATATTAGCAGGATGGTATATAGGTACCGGGCTTATCTCCAGAGAGGCGAGAAAGTAATCAGAGCCTAAAATAAATACTTATTATTTTACAAGTGCCGCGTGGTTCCCGGCACCAATAAAATGAAGAATAGGACCACTCCATCTCTTTCCCATGGATGTCGTAAAAGGCGACTAAGGGATAGGCTTACAAACTTGGGATTCTTTTTTTTTGGCGATGGGCTAGCAACCTGTCACTATTTGAATCTCAATTCTATCATTATGCCAAATGGCTGAACGTGGCCTTTCAGTCTTTCCAACACTGTTGGCTCTGTCTACCCCTGTATGTATGTATTATTTAACAAATGCTCTCCAACAGTTGAGCAACGAAATCCGTCGTACCGACAGCCTGTCGAGCGGTGACTACGCCCCCCTAAATGAGGGCTGCGAAGCCCACTGGGAGGTGGTGGAACGGATGCTGTTCCTCTACGCTAAGCTGAACCCTGGACAGAGTTACGTTCAGGGCATGAACGAGATCATAGGACCAATATATCACACGTTCGCGGTCGACGCTGACAAGGAGTTTAGACGTGAGTTGCTGTTTGATGATAGAAGCGTCTATAGTGCAATGTTTTGTATCTAAATCCGTGTGGTTCCCGGCACCGATACAAAAAACAATAGGGCCACTCCATCGCTTTCCCATGGATGTTGTAAAAGGCGACTAAGGGATAGGCTTACATACTTGGGATTCATTTTTTTTGGGCGATGGGCTAGCGACCTGTCACTATTTGAATCTCAATTCTATCATTAAGTCGAAAAGCTGAACGTGGCCTATCAGTATTTTTAGTACTGTTGGCTATATCTACCCCGCAAAGGATATAGACCTGATTATATGTATGTATGTATGCTTGCAACCTGTCACTATTTGAATCCCAATTATATCATTAAACCAAACAGCTGAACGTGGCTGGCCTATCAGTCTTTTTAAGACTGTTGGCTCTGTCTACCCCGTAAGGGTTAAAGACGTGACCATATGTATGTATGCTTGCAACCTGTCACTATTTGAATCTGTTAGTCATTGGTATCGAAATAATATGAAATATTTTTATGTCACATACAAACTAGCGCTACTCAGTGGCAATGTGGTAATATTAGGTACTAAGATAATAATTAAAACTATAAGATGTTAAATGTCTATGATCCCAACTCTGTATTGTCTATATCTCTCTCTGTTTTCTCTGGCTGAATAAACGCTGCGTGTTCGTAATAAAAATAATTCTTTTAATTAGTAATTATAGGTTATTGGCCCAAATAAGCCAATATTTAGCTAGGGAAAGTTGTAAATTCCAGTATTGCTCAGTTTTTTAGATTAGATCGCGAGTGATAAGTTGATGAAATCATGTCGACCAATTACTTGGTGAACGTGCCGAAGCTAAAAGGGCGGGAAAATTACACAGAGTGGTGCTTCGCTGCGGAGAATTTTCTGATCTTGGAGAACATGGTGCATTGTATAAAACCTGTTGCCGAAAAGACTACAGAAGCCGCTGACGACGCGAAGACGAGAGCTAAATTAATTCTCACAATCGACTCGAGTTTGTACGTGCATATAAAAGATGTCGGAACGACGTTGGAGCTATGGAACAAACTAAAAGCCTTATTTGATGACTCCGGCTTTACCAGACGCATAAGTTTATTGCGAAACCTCATCTCCATTCGACTCGAAAGTTGCAGTTCTATGACAAGTTATGTGACACAATTAGTGGAAACGGGACAGAAATTGAGTGGAACCGGGTTTCAAATCAGTGATGAGTGGATTGGCTGTTTATTGTTAGCTGGTTTGACTGAGAAATATGCGCCGATGATAATGGCAATTGAGCATTCCGGTATCGCCATTACTACCGACGCCATTAAATCTAAGTTGATGGATTTGGAATAGGAATGTGAAAAAAAAATCGATTATGGAAAAAATCGATATAAAATCGATTTTTTTTAAAGTAAAAATCGATTTTATCACGTGATTTTTTTAAAATTAATAATCGATTAAAAATCGATTTTTAGAATCATACAATAAATGCACTCCGAAATTACGTTTTTGTCTTCTGGCTTGGAGCCCGGAACGCGAACTGCCAAAGAATACTATCATAGCTCCATAATATTACATTAACGCCATCTTTGCATTCTTTCTGTGCTCTTAAAACAGTTTAGATGATTAATTTACTTTATAGACGGCCTCTGTGGCGCAGCGGTAGTACGCTTGTCTGTGACACCTGAGGTCCCGGGTTCGAATCCCGGTCAGGGCATGATGTGAAAAGAACTTTTTCTGATTGGCTTGGGTCTTGGATGTTTATCTATATAAGTATTTATTAACCCTTCATTGCATGATTTTTCCTATTTCTAAAAAAAAAATACAGGTTGATGTAATTAATGCTCGTGATTAAAGGAAAAATATTTAAAAAAATCCTAGTATAAATAAGAATTTGAATTCTTTAAAAAACAGTGATGAAAATTTACATCATTATGCATTGTTACATATATACCTCAGTACTAAATAAGTCAAAAGATATTGTTTACTTATTCTCCTTTATTCTAAATCAGCCATACTCAACCTTTTTTTTACTAGGGCCAAAAAACGTTTCGGTCATGGGATCCCGGGCCGCAAGCGAGAAATTATTAGGTCATAAATAAAATATAAATCAAAGGTAACGATATATTTACTTTATTGATGAGAAGAAAATTGAAAACACTATATTTTAATGCGATATTTGATACTGTGAACACTTTTTCACAATTTTATCAAGATCTGGCTTCTTGCTACATGCTACTCTTATTACATCATCCAGGTGAGAATCTGTGAGTTTATTTCTGTATACATTCTTTGTATATTTCATTTTAGAAAAAGAAGATTCGCACACATACGTAGACCCAAAGAATGTTAGTAAGATATGAGCACATCTTTGTACGTTTTTATATTTTTGGGGAACAATGCTCCAAAACTCGACATATTCTCTGTTCTCCCTTTTTTCTTTAAACACGACTTCTAGATTGGTGTCGTTTTTAAAATCAATAAATTCATCGAACAATTCCGCGTAATTACAACTTAAAACTGAAGCCAACTCTGTGATGGTAGTTGTTTCTAAGTGCCATGGATTTTCTATAAGCAACAAACATTTTTTTATTTTTCTTAGATCTTGGAACCTTTTTTGAAATTCGTTTATTAGAGCAGTTATAAAATTTGAAATTATAGTGCAGTTTTTTTCCGAAATGTTGATACCATCTTCTGTAGTTTTAATAACAGTTGGAAAATTGTGCAGCTGTTTGTTCTGGATTTCTGTGTGATAAATACTTAGCTTTTCCTCAAATGCAAACACTTTATTTGCCATATTAGAAACTATGTTATCTTCACCTTGTAAGTTCCGATTGAGATTGTTCAGTTTTTCCGTAATATCGCATAGAAAAGCTAAAAGACACCACCATCCATCATTTTGTGATTCAGGGTACACTTTATTATTTTGGTCTAAAAACAGTATTATTTCATTGCGTAATGAGAAAAACCTTTCCAAAACTTTACCTCTACTAAGCCATCGCACCGAGGTATGTAAAATTACGTCATTATGCTCACTTCCCAGTTCTTGTAGAAGGCTTTTAAATCTTCTGTGGTTCAATTCTCTTGCTCGTATAAAATTGACAATATTTATAACGGTCTTCATTACAGCTTCTAACTCTGGATTTGCAGCACGCGCCGCCAAGTTTTCTTGATGTATAATGCAGTGAAATGTTATTAAATTGGACAAATTGTATTTTTTCTTAAATAACGAAATAAATCCATTTTCGAATCCAGTCATCGAAGGACAACCATCTGTACATACACACACGGTTTTTTGTATGTCAATTTCATTTTGTTCTAAAAAATTACAAATAGTATCAAGGTAATCTGTGCCTCGCGTTTGACCTTTCATTGGCAGGAGTTTCAAAAAATTTTCATGAATTAAATTGTTATCTGAACAATATCTAACAAACACCGAGCATTGCGATGTTGATGAAATGTCGGTGCTGGAATCGAATGCCAAACTAAAAAACTTGCACTTTATTAGGTTGTCTAATATCTCATCACCAATAAATTTAGAAATGTCTTCGATTCGCCTCACACAGGTTGAATCCGAAAGCTGTAGTTTTTTTATATCAGAAAGTATTTGTTTCTTGTTACTGTATTTATCAAAAAGTATATCAGCAGTACTAACAAAGCATTCCTTTATGATTTCTGCGTCGGTAAATGGTTTCATATGCTTACCAAGAATGTAACAAATTTCATATGACGCCTTGGTTACCGCTGAGTCCTGTGATATTGCCACGGTCATTGACTTTTGTTCTTGATACAAGGACTTCTTTAAAAAAATCAATTTCTCATTTCTCAAAGCCGACCCAGGTGAAAACGTTTCGTCGAAAGATTTATGTTTTGTGGTAAAATGACGCGAAATATTGTATTTCTTCAATATAATACTGTCACGACATATCAAACAAGTAGCTGCATTGTTTTTGTTCGGTACAACAAAATAATCTGTTTCCCACTCATCTTGAAACAATCTATTTTCACTTGTTATTTTTCTTTTATACTTTGATGACACTCCTGACATTATGTAGAAAATGCAACAACAGTTGCACTTTCTACATAAAACACTTGCAATTATTAAGAGAGATTAGATATGTGAAAGACATGTAAAAACTCAAACTCAAAACAAGTTACGACCGACTGGCAAACAAAACACTTAGGTTCGTAGGGGATTCCCGGCCTGCGTTCACTCGCGCAACCATAGACTACAATAATAGGCTACGTTCAATTTTTGTTCCGAATCACTCGTTCTCTGATAGGCGCGAAATTTAAAATAGAATGGAGCATAGAAACTTCAAGTGGGCCAATCAAAAAGGCCCGGCGGGCCGCATGCGGCCCGTGGGCCGCAGGTTGAGTATAGCTGTTCTAAATGATAATTTAAAAAACAACTATTATTTTTATTCAAGCACAAATGAACTCCACATTGATTACACGAAATTGTGGAATAGCCTTTACATTTGGGAAATTTACACCGAAGTGATCTTTCTTTTTATTTATTGTAATTCATCTTCTAGTAGACTGGTACTAGGGTTTTGTTGTACGCAATAGTCATTTATAAAGTTGCCAGCAACAACAAATTTAAAGTTTACAGTTTTTGAGTACCTTTTTTTCTTCACTAAATGTTATGATTGAAATTTCCATCATCATGCAAAGAAGGGTTAAAAAATTATAGTATCGTTGAGTTAGCATCTCGTAACACAAGTCTCGAACTTACTTCGAGGCAAACTCAATCTGTGTAATTTGTCTCGTATACATTTATATTTATTTATTTATTTAATCAAACATTCTCTAGATGGAATTAGTCGATGAACAGTATTTTACCGACATTCGGTTGATATTTTATTCATTATTCGTTGCTGAAACTTCATTTTTCAAACTTGATTGTTAAAAACTTTAGTTTGTGTTGATTATATAAGAACTTACTGTTTCTATTGTTTATTTTTAATGAATAAATCTATTGATATAATTTATATGGCGTTTATTTTGACATAAATTGAAAAATTAGGAAAAATCTATCAATATAATAAAATCGATTATTTTCTTAAGAAAAATCGATTATATGTTAATCGATTTTTCATACTTAAAAAATAAATCGATTATATAAAAATCGATTTTTTATCAGCAATGTCACATCCCTAATTTGGAAGAGAACAGTGGCGACACCAGCGGAGCATTTGCAAGTTTTAGAAAAAACAAGTTTGTCAGCAACAGTCAAAGCGCGGGAAACGCGGGAACCAAAGATAATGGACAACTGTCAATGTCAAAGTCAAAAAGGGTTATTCGATGCTATAGATGTAAACAAACCGGGCACTATCGCAATCAATGCACGAATTTTGATAAAGATTCCTCAAATACTAAATCAACCGAACGTAAACAAACTAATGCTTTCAATGCGGTATTCCTGAACGGCAGTTTTTCGAAAAATGATTGGTATATTGACTCGGGGGCGAGCGCCCATTTAACCGCTAATGAACACTGGATAAATAATGTGTCGACCGAGCATACCATTAAAGAAATTGTTGTTGCGAATGAGGAGAAGTTAACCGTGAAGTGTTCGGGAGATGTGCAAATTGCTACGGTGACTGATGACAGTGAATATGACGTGATTGTCGAAGGAGTGTTGTGTGTTCCAAAGATAACCACAAACTTATTATCCGTCAGTCAGTTGGTCAAAAATGGTAATCGAGTATTGTTTACTACGAGTGGTTGCAGTATTTACAACAGAAATGATAATTTGGTGGCCAAAGCATCCCTTATAAATGGTGTATACAAACTGAATTCACCTGTGAGTTTACTGGCAGCAGCTGTGACATCTGTGGATACATGGCATCGCAGATTAGGCCATGTAAACAGTATGTATTTAAACAAAATGCCTAGTGCAGTAAGTGGCATGGAAGTTGATAAGAAAAGTGACATTTCTCAACTATCCTGTGTAGTATGCTGTGAAGGCAAGCAGTCACGCCTACCTTTTGGAAACAGTGGTTCAAGAAGCGGTGAATTGTTGGGCTTAATTCACAGTGATGTTTGTGGTCCAATGGAACATGTTTCGATTGGTGGATCACGGTACTTCATTCTGTTCATCGATGACTACAGTCGGATGACTTGTATATATTTTATGAAACAGAAAAGTGAAGCATTTCAACATTTCCAAGAATATAAAGCCAAAGTGGAGAACCAGTTGAATAGAAAAATTAAAATACTTCGCAGCGATAATGGAAAGGAATTTTGTAATCGAAGCTTTGATGATTATTTGAGAAAGAATGGCATTTTACATCAAAAATCAAATCCCTACACGCCCGAACAAAATGGCCTTGCAGAACGTTTTAACCGTACAATAGTAGAAAAGGCTAAGTGTTTACTATTTGATGCCAAGATGGGCAAGGAGTTTTGGGCTGAAGCATGTAATACAGCAGTTTATTTGCATAACCGTACTGTCCTTCCAGCATTGAATGACAAGACGCCTTATGAAGTTTGGACAGGATGTAAGCCCGATATAAGTCATTTGCGCATTTTTGGCAGCCGTGTCATGGTGCATGTGGCAAAGGAAAAACCCCAAAAATGGGACAAGAAGTCAGAGGAGCAGATACTTGTGGGCTATCCAGAGGACATAAAAGGGTATCGAGTTTACAATCCTATCACCAAGAAAGTCAGTACCAGCAGAGATGTTATGATAATGGAAGATGTGAAACCTGAAGTATCTATACCTATAATGGAAAGCAAAGAGTCCAATGAAGAGAGCTTAGATTCAGTGGGGGACTCATTTTCAGAAGAAGCAGAGGACACTATGATTGAGAGTTATGTAGATAACTCTGATGTGACATACATCCCAAGCGAGTATGAAGATGCAGAGTCAACTGAATTGGGTAATTCAGAGCAGAAAAGGAATGACAGGATTAGAAAGAAACCTGAGAGGTATGGCTACTCTAACATGTGTACTGATGTAGGTGTGGAGGCGTTGGATGATGCTAGTGATCTAACTGTGCAGGAAGCGTTGGCAGGACCAGAGAAGGAACAGTGGTTAAGTGCTATTAGGGAAGAGCTGGATTGTTTTAGTGAAAATGATGCCTGGGAGTTGGTAGACACTCCAGATTCAGGTGCAGTGGTAAAGTGCAAGTGGGTTCTTAAAAAGAAATATTGTGACAATAAAGTGAGATATCGTGCACGCTTAGTTGCTAAGGGATTCACACAAAGACCTGGTGTTGACTATCAGGACACATTTTCCCCTGTTATAAGACATTCAACTTTACGCTATCTGTTTGCATTAAGTGTACAGTTAAATATGGATATAACTCATTTAGATGTCACCACAGCGTTTCTGAATGGTCATCTAAAAGAGGATATATTTATGCAATTACCAGAATGTTTTCCTATTGTAAATTGTAATAAGGTCCTTAAATTAAAAAAGGCAGTAAAACAGGCTTCGCTAGCCTGGTATGATAGAGTAAAGGAAACTTTATGTAATTTAGGTTATACTAAAAGTAAAATAGAACCTTGTGTATTTATGAGAAATTGTAACAATGATAAAAAGGTAATTGTTGGGATCTATGTTGATGATTTTCTAATATTTTCAAATGATAATTCTGAGACTGATAGTTTAATAAAAGCTTTAAGTAATAAATTTAAAATTAAAAATCTTGGTCAAGTTAAACAATACCTAGGAATGAGAGTTAATGTTAATAGAAAGTCTAATGTAGTAACTCTTGATCAGGAGAATTATATTGAACAATTGATGCAAAAGTTTAATATGTCTGAATGTAGTACAGCTGTTACACCTATTGAATGTAAATTAAATCTTGAAAAATCCAATGTTTGTGAAGATAACATACCTTATCAAAGGTTAATAGGCAGTTTAATGTACTTAGCAGTGTTAACTAGACCAGACATAGCATACTCTGTCAGTTATTTGTCTCAATTTAATAGGTCTTATACGCATGTTCACTTTAATTATGCTAAAAGAATTTTGAGATACTTGTATAAGACTAAAGACTATTGTTTAAGGTACTCCCAGGAAACACCAGACTTGATAGGTTATGTAGACGCTGATTGGGCGAGTGACGCTATTGATAGGCGTTCATATACCGGATACTGTTTTATGAAGTGTGGTTCTCCTGTTTCATGGGAGAGCAGGAAACAACGCACAGTGGCTTTGAGTAGCTGTGAAGCAGAATACATGGCTTTATCGGAAGCATGTCGTGAAGCCATATATTTGCGAAATATTGAACAAGAAATACTTGGTTCTTGTAAAAGATTAATTATATTTAACGATAGCCAGAGTGCGTTGAAGCTCGCTAACAGTCATCAGTCACACAAGAGATCCAAACATATAGATGTGAGATATAATTTTATTTGTGAAGTTATTGAAAAAGGAATAATTGAAACTAAATATGTTCGGACCTCTCAAATGCCTGCTGATTTATTAACTAAGGGTTTGTCTGGGGCAAAGCATTACCAATTTATGAAATACTTGGGTATAGATAGAAAATAATTAATGTAAACATTGTTGTTGTTTTTTGTTATTTCGATATAGTGGGGGTGTTAGTCATTGGTATCGAAATAATATGAAATATTTTTATGTCACATACAAACTAGCGCTACTCAGTGGCAATGTGGTAATATTAGGTACTAAGATAATAATTAAAACTATAAGATGTTAAATGTCTATGATCCCAACTCTGTATTGTCTATATCTCTCTCTGTTTTCTCTGGCTGAATAAACGCTGCGTGTTCGTAATAAAAATAATTCTTTTAATTAGTAATTATAGAATCCCTATTATATCATTAAGCCAAACAGCTGAACTTGGCCGGCCTATCAGTCTTTTAAAGACTGTTAACTCTGTCTACCCCGCAAGGGATATAGACGTGGTTATATGTATGCTTTATACTATAGGCGCTTGCCCCAATTTCACCTTTCCTTGGGTCAAAAGATCTTATTTATTTATTTGGTAGACCAACAACCGTTTTCAAAAAATAGCGTCACATATGTAAAACAAATGGTCAATTATAGGTCCTCACAGATACAAAAGACAAAACACTAATACAATAAAAAAAAGGAACATCAATCTCTAAACAATCAACAATAACAATTTATGAGTTAAGTTTTTAGTTCTTAAATAAATAAATAAAAATAAAAATCATTTATTGCAGGCATAGCCCATAGTGTTAGTAACAGAGGAACTTATAATTATAACTTATTATCTTGGACAATATTAATTCAGCTACTAACTAATTTCCTCTATCCAGAGCACGCCGAGGCCGACTGTTTCTTCTGCTTCACGAACCTGATGGCGGAAATAAGGGACTTCTTCATCAGAACCCTGGACGAGACGGAGAGCGGCATCAACTACATGATGGTCAAGCTGAGCGACTGCGTGAAACGGAACGACGCCGCAGTATGGGGGCGGATGGAGGCGCAGGAGTTGAGGCCGCAGTACTACAGCTTCAGGTGAGGTGGAGATGTGGTCACGTCCACATCCCTTGCGGGGTAGACAGAGCGGCATCAACTACATGATGGTCAAGCTGAGCGACTGCGTGAAACGGAACGACGCCGGAGTATGGGGGCGGATGGAGACGCAGGAGTTGAGGCCGCAGTACTACAGCTTCAGGTGAGGTGGAGATGTGGTCACGTCCACATCCCTTGCGGGGTAGACAGAGAGCGGTATCAACTACATGATGGGCAAGCTGAGCGACTGCGTGAAACGGAACGACGCCGCAGTATGGGGGCGGATGGAGGCGCAGGAGTTGAGGCCGCAGTACTACAGCTTCAGGTGAGGTGGAGATGTGGTCACGTCCACATCCCTTGCGGGGTAGACAGAGAGCGGCATCAACTACATGATGGTCAAGCTGAGCGACTGCGTGAAACGGAACGACGCCGGAGTATGGGGGCGGATGGAGACGCAGGAGTTGAGGCCGCAGTACTACAGCTTCAGGTGAGAGTGGAGTTTGTGAGGTGGAGATACACATACATACATATGGTCACGTCTATATCCCTTGCGGGGTAGACGGAGCCAGCAGTGTTGAAGACACACAGGAGTTGAGGCCGCAGTACTACAGCTTCAGGTGAGAGTTAGGACTTTGTGAGGTGGAGAGATATGGTCACGTCTACAACCCTTGCGGGGTAGACAGAGCCAGCAGTGTTGAAAAGACTGTATGGCCACGTTCAGCTGTTTGGCTTAATGATAGAATTGAGATTTGAAATATGTGATAGGTTGCTAGCCCATCGCCTAAAAAAGAGTCCCAAGTTTGTGAGGTTATCCCTTGGTCGCCTTTTACGACATCCATGGGAAAGAGATGGAGTGGTCCTATTCTTTTTTGTATTGGTGCCAGGAACCACACGGCACTAGAGAAGTTTCCATTGTTATGCTCTTGATACCTGAATGACTATATCAAGAGTGAGTTTGTCATCAGAAGTGGGCCTTTTATTTTCGGTCACGAACATTGCCGTGTGGTTCCCGGCACCAATACAAAAAAAAAGTATAGGACCACTCCATCTCTTTCTCGTGGATGTCGTAAAAGGCGACCAAGGTATAGGCTTTTAAACTTGGGATTCTTTTTTTAGGCGATGGGCTAGCAACCTGTCACTATTTGAATCTCAATTCTATCATTAGGACGTGGCCTATAAGTCTTATCGAGACTGTTGGCTCTGTCTACCCCGTGATGTGACGTCAATAAGTGTTACCTTGTATCCAATTTTGAAAATAAATCTATTCTATTCAAACGTGACGTATAAAAGTATGTTTCTTTTTTTTTGACAGGTGGCTGACATTGCTTCTGTCGCAAGAGTTCTCTTTGCCCGACGTGGAACGAATCTGGGACTCCCTGTTCGCAGACCCGCAGAGATTCGACTTCCTCATCTATATTTGTTGTGCCATGATATTGTAAGTTTTAATATTATAATTTTTTTTTTGTTCGAGCTCCAAGTTTGTTTCGTGTTAACAAATAATAGGTAGGTAATTAATGAACTCAAATTAAAACTGAAGCTAAAACTACTTATAAAAAAAGAGAGAGAGAAAAGATAATTACAAACTAAAATCTAATTTATAAATTGTACAGTTCGCCATTGTGAGTGCCGTGTGGTCCCCGGCACCAATAGAAAAAAGAATAGGACCACTCCATCTCTCGCTCTTGGATGTCGTAAAAGGCGACTAAAGGATAGGCTAACACACTTGGGATTCATTTTTTTGGCGATAGGCTAGCAACCTGCCACTATTTGAATCTCAATTCTATCATTAAGCCAAATAGCTGAACGTGGCCGATCGGTCGTTTCAAGACTATCGGCTCTACCCCACAAGGGATATAGACGTGACCATACGTATGTATGTATGTTTATTTCATTTTGCAGATTGGTGAGAGATAACCTACTTAGCGGTGATTTCGCATCAAACGTCAAGTTACTACAAAACTTCCCGCCGATGGACGTATCCTTAATATTGAACAAAGCTGTCAAAATATCAGGCAGAGACAGGTAAAATAACAATACCTACCGCCGAGTTTGTACAATTTTTGTATAAAAGGTTTAATATGTGACCGATAAATATGTCAAACCAATGAAATTTTTTGGTACAGATTGTCATAATGACGTAAAGAATTTTTTTTTTTGGTTAAAATATAATTTCCATACAAAATTGATATGTTATAAGGACATATAACATAAGCTTTTACTTTTTATGTTGTGTTAACAATATTTCCTAATTTATTTCCTATCTATCTATATTATATTATATATAGATAGATAGGAAATAAATTAAATGTATTACCTGACAAGGTATGCAAAGACAAAAGTCGTTATTTTTTAATTTCACTTACGTTTTGTTGCATGCTTGATTTGTAAGCGCGGTATTTTCATTTATTTTTTAAGTATATTTTGAATTATATTTTAAAAAAATTATTGAAGTAAAGCTTAGTATCTATTACTGAACCAGATATTTGTGTGGACCTTATTATACACGACTTAATGTATTTGTAAGCATTTATTGACATATGTAACTGTCTAATTCGTATAATTGTGCAATATTCAGTAAATGAGTCACATCGGACTTGAATATAGAGAGTTTTTGAAACACATCGAGTCGAATCGGTTGACGGAACTTTATATTTATACATAATATATAATACTCTTTCGTTAACATATGAAGTTCCATATAAGACGCACTAAAAGAGGATTTCCCAACATTCCCGCGGGAACGGGAATAAACACGATATTTTGTTTACGCGCAGGCGTTCTCTATTTAAAATATTAAAACCGATGTGAATCATTTACCGTAGAATATTAACGTTTTAAATGATCTTCCTGTAATGTTTTTGTAACATTTTTTAAATGTTTATAGAATCCTAAATGTGACCTTAATCTTTATAAAATGTGTGGGTATAGCATCACAATATATTATGTACTCTTCTTTTTAAATTTAAGAGCTAACTCTTGTCGGTGGAATTAATTGGAGCTTACTCCATTCATCTCTTTTCTCTATTATTTTTCTCTAAAGAATTATAAAATAAATAGTTAAAATTAATATGTACTCTACTCTTGCAAAATTGTTATGAAACTTTCTCCCGATATACAAATATCAATTAACAATTTGTAATGTATGTATATGTAATAAATTCGACTTGTATACTATATCTAAATGTAAAAATCAGAATTTTCTAACCTTTATTATACCTACCTAGTAATGTTATAGATGTAAAGTTTGTTATTTTTATTGATTAAGGTTTAAACCTTATTGGTGTTAAACCGAGCTACTGAACCGATTATGAGAATCATTTCAACGTTAAAAAGGTACTTTATCTGCGGGTGTTATAAGCCTATGTATCTACCGCAGGCGAAGCCGTGACAGTTTGCTAGTACTGTTGTTATAGATCCTTTACTTATTTTTACATACTTTTAGACATTTATTAAGTTTTTGTCTTAAAGAAATTTCATCAAAACATAGTAGGTAGTTTTACATGACAATCCAATTTTCGAATATTTTATTTTTTAAGTTGATGTTAATATAATTAGCGGCCATATCATTTATTTTTTTCATAACACAGTTTTTTTTAATAATGTATTACTCGATAATATTTAATTTGGAATCAATTAACGAATATATTCGTTTATTTACCTACGTCATTATTTTTTTGGATGATAACAAATGGTCTTACTGTAAGAAAAAACATCGTGAGGACAGCACATTCAGATAACTTCAGTCCAATACAATATTGGTTGGGTTCCTCTGTCAACAGGGTCATGGAGGTCAGAGGAAAGTATCTATGGCTCACGGTCTATTTTTATATTAATTCAATTTGTAATAGACGGACTCGCCATTAAACATTAATATCTTAGTAAACTATTCGTAAATTTTTAGTAATAAGTTACACTTATAGAATACCACGACGTTACCCATCTTTTCCACATGCCTTATTGGTAAAATAATAACGGCCTAAAGTTAACTTTAAGACTGTGGGTCTACAAAATAAAGAGCACATCCTACGCAGAATAGACAAATATAGTGTGAAAATTAGTACATAATTTTGCTATAGCCTTGTCTATAAATCCAGCGGGCTAGTATGACGAGCGCGACGGATAAACTATTGCTGTCTCGTTTCACGTCATAATTAGAAGCGAAACGGCGATAGTCCATCGCAGCGCCTACGCAGCGCGTGTCATTCTAGCCCGCTGGGAGGGCTCATTTTGACTTCATTCTGAACCAATACATTTTAGATATGTTCACTTGACATGATTGAATATTTTTAGAGAAACTATTATAAATGTGTTTTCTATGTCAGTCAAAATTTCCCAAATTGTAAAATAGTGTGTCGCTTTCCATTTGGTTAAACGGAATGGAAAATTATATTCGACCGTAAACAAATAATTTTCTGTATTAAATTCCAATCGATGTCTTCAAATGTTTGATGAATGTACCTTGTCAATGTACATTTAGTTTACCATGTAGATAATTTTTTTTTTATTTTTATGATTATTGTTATATTTTATGGAAATATATGTGTAATTTTGTAATTGTTGTTTTGTTATTTACCCCAACTTTTAGAAAAACAGTATCACCTCCGTCTCTCATGCTAGTGTGTTGAATTACACCCTCCGCCACGTTTCGAGGTCAGACCCCGTATTATGGCACGCGCGACGCCGTTTTTGACGCCCGAAAATATATCGCTGTCCCGTTTCCACGTCATGATGAAGAGCGAAACAGCGCTAGTTTTTCGCGCGATAAGAACGTCGCACATACCATGTTACGAGGGCTGTACTACTGCTGCGTATTGTGAACAAGATAATGTAAAAATTCGTTTACCTCGATTTTACTGGGCGCATGAAGTCATGTGTATTTCACACGCCCAGTTTTTGGAGAACTTGGCGGAGGACCGTGTGGTTCCCGGCACAAATACAAAACAAAAAAGAATAAGACCACTCCATCTCTTTCCCATGGATGTCGTAAAAGGCGACTAAGGGATAGGCTTATAAAATTGCGTCACTATTTGGATCTCAATTCCATCATTAAGCCGAGCAGCTGAACGTGGCCATTCAGTCTTTTCTGGACTATTGGCTCTGTCTACCCCGTAAGGGATATAGATGTGACTATATGTATGTATGGAGGTTCAAGGAACATGAAGGATAAAGTAGCGAGGATTTTCTGAAATTTCAACGACAGGAGAACAAATTGGATCAGATATACGGACCCCGGGCTTCCCCAGAGAGACTATATCTAAACATAAAACGCATTTCATCGCCTTTAAAGATTTAATATAAATAATTACAATGTCATTGATTTGTACATATTCATTGATTGACAATAATAAGAAAGTAAATATTTTATACAAATATGTCATATAAATTTGTATTACACATAGCTAAATTGTAACACAATGGAAATAAGAGTACAATATATAATGCAACATTTACTTAAATTAATAATTTTATAATGTACGTCGTGATGAATTGAAATATATGATGTTTAGTCACCCATGAATGAAAATATAGAACCATAATGCCAGAATTTTACTCATAAATAAAAGACTTTATTAAGGAACATACTTTCGCTTTAATGATTTTCATGAAGTATATATATTTTCTTTTTATTACACATACATATTTTACATAATTACATACATTCGATTGAAGTAATATTATCATGGGTAAGAGCAGTTAGTTTTTAAAAGAAATAAAATATGTTCGTGAACAAAGAAAACAAGAACCAAATATATAAAACAGCGAGCGATGACCCCTTGATTTTATTACTACAATGACATTATAATAAATAGGAATTATTCGGACCAATACTTGTGCCCAAAATAAATATAAATTTTTGAAAAGTCAAATAATAAAAAAAACAGTTTTTCAAAAAGGGTGTTTATAAAAGGGTCTGTTTCAGCCGCGTGATGATGATGTCACGATAAAAATAAATAATAGTTATTATAATAATTGCACGTGTTCGTTTAAATGCTTCGCATGGGTTTTCTTTTTTTATAATCGTTTATCCTATCACCCTTTTTGCCAAACTGTTACATGATGTTAAAAGCGCTCTAATGAATTACAAAATACCTACAGCCGAGTACTCACAAGTATTTGAACTTAAATCTTCAAAAGAATCAGGTTCTATTATGCAGATAGGATAAAAATTAAACTGTCAAAAACGTTACAAAGCCTTCCTTAAAATGTAACTATCTGATAGTAAGTGGACGCTCGCTTAAAGGTCTAAACACTACTGCAAATGATCTAGATTTGCCTCGTAGACGTGCTAACAACAATGCCGCTTCGCTGGCTTGTGTGGACCTACAGGGATTCGTAGCAGGTTCTGTTCTTGAAGCCAATAAATAGTTTTTGAAGCCAATAAATAGTTTTTGAAGCCAATTAATAGTTATTGAAGCCAATAAATAGTTCTTGAAGCCAATAAATAGTTCTTGAAGCCAATAAATAAAAAAGTCATAGGGCGCCGAGCCATTACACGAACGTTTGCATGTAACAGCCGCGCAACAAGGAAATATTAGTGCATGGTTACATGCTGTAAATGTATCGATTAAATCAATAGGCAATGAGAAAATATTCCTTACTATTTAAAATGACGATTGAACAAATCAAAAAGAGGCGTCATCATAGTCTGAATTAACACAGAATTATTACTAATACAATTTCAATTTGAATTCCGAGTACTCGCTACGAATCCAATTAAAAGCATATCGCAAAGTTGAAATATACTATACACCAAGCCAAGCTATTATTTATATATACAGTTTGACATTTGACAACAATTTGTAATTTATAGAATCGACTCTTGGCATTCGCAAAGATATTTTTAACATTTCTTTTATAAGACAAGTACTTTACATTCTCGCTGCAGGCGTCATTATAGTTCAGCCAACAATTTCTCTATACAAAGTTTATTTTTTCTGTGGATCAATTACATAACATTGTCTGTGTCTGCTATGTCCAAGTTATATTCTCAGTATCTATAAATCCAAAAATCAAAGTCACAATACTCTGATGATGGCTCTATGTTATCTTCGGTAAATTTGTATAGCGAAATGGTGCTTGTAATTTCTCATAATCGTTTTAGTCGCCCCGATACTCCCACGTATCCCGCGCATTACAAAACCTACTAGAAAAAATAATTTAGACAACAAATCAAAATCACTACCTATCATATTTCTTAACTATCTAGTTCTCTATTCCTTCCAGAAGGGAACTACCTCTTAGCCGTCTTTACACACGATCTTAGCCATGACAATCATAAATTCGCTTCAAGTTGCCTTCTACGTAATGAGTACACTATGTTATAGAATTGGAATTGAAGCAAAAATACTTTCATAGTATTTCTAAATAATTTTATTGATAACTATTTCTAACATAAAGAAAAATTGTAGTCACAGTAACACAGATACTAGCTGCCGCCATCCTACCAGCATTGCGCTGTAGTATTCAGAACTACTAGGGTGCGATTTTCAAATTTGGTGACTATTCCAACTTTAAAAAACTCGTTCGATATCTATGACAATCTATTTTTAAACGATAATCATTCCCTCAGTTTTCAAACAATCACCAAATTCAAAAATAGAACAGAATGCCACTGGCCACTTCTACGCCTCACTAAAATATATTAAACCCATAACTTACAATTTATAGTCAAAACGAAACACAGTCTTACGATGATAAAAAGTAAATAAAAATAGGCGCAATTCAAACCGGCGCGAAATGGCTAGTGGCATCTTACAATCATTGAAAATACAAATGAGGTTTTTATTTCTGCTACCAGATCGCGCTAGATGTCATATTGATTTGACGACATATCAAAAATGTCAAATCTTTGGCCAATAGCAAAGCGACTTGATTCGCCTTAGTGGCGACATCTGGTAACGTAAAAAAAAATCTCAATTGCGTGCGGACGCAAGCGTGAAAAATGTAGGGTACTATGAGAAAACTAACAATAGTTTAACATTAATTCGTAATTCTATCGTTTATCTGCGGAGCAGCTTCCAATCGGGCGTATAACAAAATTAAAACAGCACAAACATATTTATACTTAGATCTAATACACGACATAGACCTTAATTAAAAAAATATTATATTACGTTCAAACCAGGAAAAATATAAGCGATTGTGTGTAATATCTGAACATATACAACTCGAACACATTCACCGTTTGTAATTATCGTATTCACCTTTACTTATAAATATTCTCTTTTCTGTAATTCTAGTGTTAATTCTCATGTGATTACTCCCATTGCAATAGAGTTGTATCCCAAATGTATTTTACGTGTATAGTACAAACATACATACATAAAATTACGCCTCTCCCGGAGGGGTAGGCAGAGACCACATCTTTGCCACGATACCTGCATACTGCATCTTTCGCTTCATCCACATTAATAACTCTCTTTATGCAAACTAGTCGATTTCGGGTGCTCTTGAACTGACCTGTTGCCAGAACATCTCCGATTTGATGTGTATTTGTAAAAATACAAATTCTGTCTGACAATTCTGTTTGTTTGTTTGTTTGTAATATCTTTATTGCATAGAAATTTACACAGTAACAAGAAAATAGTACAAAGTTATAAAATAAACAAATCACTAGGCACTCAATTCTTTTCCCGATTTGATCGCAATATAATTATATCGATTGACAAATATGTAACAAATTAAGCTAAGGCCTACGAAAACAGCTCCACAGATCATCTGATAAACCAATAGTCGGATAGCAATTCTGTAGGATTTATAATACTTTTTTTTTAATATAAATAAACATATAAAAATATACATTTAAATTATGCTCGATTAAATATTACTCAACACTGATTCAACTATAAAACGAACATTTATTAAATAAATTACTATACGATTCCAAATCTATGTCGCTGACATAACGTCGATTGATTAAAATGAGCAGAATTGGTATATATGTATATTCATTTTATTTTGTCGCAATAATTGTAAAATTTGATATAATTAGAACTTCGATAAATAGCGCCGCGCTCGAGGCTAGTCTCTGAACGCGTTGAGCGTCACGTTGTCTTGTATGAAAATCTATGGAACAAGCCCCACTACGCATTTCCGCGACAATCCAGTGTCGTAGTCGCGTCGTGTCACTCAAAGCGGTCATAGATTAAAGCGGGCTGAGATTCTAGTCGAATTTTACGATCAAGAAATATTTTTATTTTATTATTTAAAACAAAAAAAAAATCACATGCAAAATTCTCATATCTCGTGAAATACTAAACCGTCAACGTAATCATTCAGACTAGCTAAACATAAATACTCAAGTTTGTACCCTAAAGTTTAAAACCTAGACATAAAATAAATCAAAAACGATCTTATATATTAATATTTAAAAAAAAAATAATAATAAACAGGTAGAGAAAAAACTGCCGTGTGGTCATTATAAGTTTAAAAATCCGACAAAGCGATAAAGGGCCAGACTTGTTTGAACACATAGACGTGTGAGATAGCTTGAAACGAAATAGCACCGAGTAAACACCGAGTGGGGGAAAATTGTTGATGAAGCGTGAGTGTTACTGGTGTTGGCGCAGACATACAACTCGATAGATACCACACGAAGGACGCAACAAACGTTTATATTTACCACGAGAATAACTATTGTTACGGTAAAGCTCAAGCGATATTAATTTGATATTAAATGTATAATTACGTGTATCTGAGTACACGTTAATATGAGGAGAGAATTCACTTCACTAGGTATGATTGAATAAAATAATTGCACCATGTTAAAATCATTGTGAATTGACAAATAATACAACATAAATTATCTTACAATCTCTCTCGTTGACCGCCTCTTATCGCTGTGATGTAGATACACAACAACTAACAAAAATTAATCAAAATTGATTGATCTATTAGCGATTAATTAGGTTAATGAGACTGTAGCGTGATTTCTTATTTCGAATGCGATCGAATACTAATATCCTCGATCAATTAGTTAAAATAGTAATGTGATGTAATAAGTTTATTTAGGTGAAGGTGCGGTATCTAATCAGATGTATGTCTGTGGTCATTGGTCTGTAGTGTTGCCATTAGATATCGATAGAAAAAACGTACATTTTGATAGCTATCATTATTTGCGGTGGAGTAGTAAAAATTCCAATAGCAAATGATTTGGCTACCGTTCCCCTTGCATTTTATCCAGATTTTTCAACATTAGGAAAGAGTCCGGGCCTCTTTTTCCCAAATTACATCATACATTCATAAATCCATATAATAAGGCGTACACCAGATGTATTCGACGCCAATATACGAATGTTTTGGCAAATTGACATAAAATCTCCACGTAGGTCGGTAACATTTTCATTCTATCTTTATATTTATGTTTCAATATGTAGCATTATGCAAAAAGAGGGGCTATAGTCACGAACGAACGTATATATCTCAACTTATCCTTTTTAACCCATCATTTAACCCTAGACACGAAGAGATAAGAACGAACCATATGCCTTTTCAACGTTCGCGAATACAACACTTTTCGACGAGTTTAACAACTGCATTATCTATCCAAATCTATCGACATCGTTCTATCGATAACCGGGCAACACTAAACACATTTAAATTGATTACTGTATAACGCAGCACTTGCATTTCGGCTTCTTCTTGATGGTGACGTGTTCCGGCTGCTGGGGCTCCGGGGGCAGCGTGCGGTGGACCTCCACCTGCCCAGGTCGGGCTTCGGGAACCGCGCCGCCGTTCTTGGTGCCGTTCATGGCTTTGGGCGTGCTCTGAACCGGGCTGCCGACTTTGGTCTGCGGCGAAGTAGGAGATGCCTGTAATAGAAACGTGTTTACTGTTTAGATGAAGCAATATTATACGGTCAATTTGAGTTTTGCTGCCAAAATTGTATCAAAATTCAATATAATAACGGTTGTGCCGTGTGGTTCCTGACACATACAAACATATAACACGTCTATATCCCTTGCGGGGTAGACAGAGCCAATAGTCTTAAAAACCCTCATAGGCCACATTCAGCATCTTAACGATAGAGTTTACTCGTAGATTCAAATAGCAACTTCTTACTTGAATCTCAATTCCATCGTAATGCCAAACAGCTAAACGTGGCCTATCAGTCTCTTCAAGACGGTTGGCTCTGTCTACCCCGCAAGGGATATAGACGTGAATATATGTATATAAAAGAAGAAGACCAAGTTTATAAGCCTAACTATATAAGATAATTACACTAGACTTACGTTGACATTATTCGCATGAGACTTCTCCACCTCTTCGTCGGCCGGCAGCTGGGGGGCGGCCGCGGGGGGCGTGGGGGTGATGGGTTTCCCACCCTTGATCAGGGAGACTATCTCGTCAGCTTCGCGACTCAAGTCGCCGTCGGGACGGAAGGGGTTGTCCCAACCGCTTTCCGTGCTGGAACAAACGTAGGTATATTAATTATTATAATTTGTATTCATCACAGATTAAAAGTTCGAGCGATTTGGTCTGATAAGTCGGTGGTTCAATGAAGGAATGAATGATTTATTATGCAATGAATAAGTCATATTAAAGTATAAACACAGCATTTAATTACAATTTGTTTAAAATTGAGTGACAGGATAAGGAATGGTTTGGCGTAAGGTATAATGAGTTATTTAATTTAAAAAAATAATTAAATGACGTCTTAGCCCATTGTAACGCTTAAACACGCTATGTACCTATACTTTCACTCCATGCGCAGTGTTCATGACTTTATTAAGCCCTACGTCAATACTATTAATATATTAAAAAAAATGTAAGCTTAGTTCAGTTATCAATCTGATTGATCGTATGTATAAAATACAGGGAAAAGCGTTCATTAAATACCTAGCTTTATTGTTTACTAGAGGCCGCCCGCGACTTCGTCCGCATGGAAACCCTAACACTCATGAACTCCGGGATAAAAAGTAGCCTATATGTTATTCTGGGTCATCAGCTACCTACATACCAAATTTCATCGTAATCGATTCAGTAGTTATTGCGTGAAAGAGTAACAAACATCCATACTGACATACAAACTTTCGCATTTATAACATTAGTAGGAAGGATAATAATTTACCATTTTTTATCTTTTACAAATCAAGCTCCAATTTTCCTCGAGGCTTCGGTCATGAGTACCGCGCGTGCGCAATCACGGCCGAAAACAGTTTCCAAATAACGCACCGGCCACCGGCGAGAATATTAAGCTGACATCAGTTTAAAAGGGTTAATGGAAACGTGCGCAGGCGACGCGTGCTGACGCGCTTTGCACGCTATTTTGTGCTATTAGTCTTGACCTTGAACGGTGACTCATAGAATAAATCGTAATATTTATCTGGCGTGTTAGCTCTCGAGTTTAGTTAGGCGGATTGTAGACTGAATAGAATGTTTATAATTATAATAAGGTCAATGGGTATCTATATATAATGGGTAACTATATATAATAAGTAACTATATATAATGGGTAGTGACGTGCTTGCATTTTTTAATCGATGCAAACTCACGATTGAACCATGATCGAATATGGGTTAGATTCCCCTGTATAAGTTGTAGAGGTTAGGTAGGAGTAACTTTGTGTAAAAACCTGACTTGTCCAATCTAGGATCGTGCTGATAGCATTCCCTGGACTACTCTCACGCAGGAGGAGGAATAGCATATATATACATACATAAAATCACGCCTCTTTCCCGGAGGGGTAGGCAGAGACTACCTCTTTCCACTTGCCACGATCTCTGCATACTTCCTTCGCTTCATCCACATTCATAACCCTCTTCATGCAAGGTGATAGAGGAAAAGCACGGTGATACAAATTCACGATTGATTATGTATTGTAGGTACTTCAATTACAAATCAAAATTTCTGTATGTTCGTAATTTTTTCTATACGAACCAATTACTTAAATAAATGGGAACAGTTATCAACCTGCGATAAGCTACCTTTCTAGCGAACGACGTCTGAAGTATGTGATTTCATTTAATCAATTAGCGAACATACAATTTTCAAAATAATTCTTCTTAACCTTATTTATCTATACCTACTAATATTATAAAGCTGAAGAGTTAGTTTGAACGCGCTAATCTCAGGAAATACTGATTCGAATTGAAAAATTATTTTTGCGTTAAATAGACCATTTATCGAGGAAGGCTTTAGGCTATATAACATCACGCTGCAACTATAAGGAGCGAAGAAATAATGGTAAATGTGAAAAAAAAAACGGGGAAAATTATTCTCTCTTAAGGGCTTCAATGATGCCCAAAATAACTATTCCACATCGCGGGCACAGCTAGTACATACATAAAATAAAGTCATCAATATAACTTAACATATTACCAATACACCATGCGATACACGCCCACATACAAAATTATCACGGACCAAGTTAAAATTAACGTACGCTATCAAGTTAATTTATGTAAGCTTTCATCTTCCTATAGGATCTAACTTTGGCAGGGCTGAGCGTCTTCACGGGGCGTCCTGATGACAAATGGTCTACGATGAAAGTAATACGGGTATAACCATACCCCGTGTAATGTGCAATACCGTATAACTGCAGGCCAATTTGTTTTCAGACAAGTTAAAACGGTTTACGGCCTCGTAAAAACTACATAAGACATTTTCTTGTGTCTCACTTGTTTGTCCGCCTTGGGCTCGCGTCATCCCTTGTTTTAGTAAGGAAAACTAATTAGAAGGTCAGAGGATTTGTGTTAGAATAAAAAAGAGCCAGAGGTATAAGTTCAAAACACCTCGACCAATGTACCAATGACTCTTTTCTTAATTATGTACATTGGAGTTAAGTGCTTACCGATGCTCTGACGGTGAGAATTAGAGACATTGGACAGGTCTCTTGGATAGGTTCTATCAACTGGATGTGTAACCGTGACCAAATACGGGTCAGGTTCGTGTAAAGGCTGCAGAGGTCAAACGGGAGTCGCTTCGTGTAAAAACCCTCACTTACATAAACCGGGTTTATAGTCATAAGCGCACTCCAGGCTCCTATCCAGAGAAGTCCGAAGTTCTCCGAGTAAGGAACAGAGACTATTACCAGGAAGAAGAAAAAGGCTATTTAAAGGGTCGTTTCGTTTTAAGCATAAACGAGAAGAGAACACTTTTCCTTCGTGTCAATATCCTGAGCAATCAGTACAATAGCGATGATGACAATGTCTTTTTGTCATCTCTCTTTCCCGGAGGGGTAGGCAGAGACTACCTATTTCCACTTGCCACGATCTTTGCATACTTCCTTCGCTTCATCCACATTCATAACTCTCTTCATGCAAGCTCGGCGGTTTCGGGTACTTTTGACCGCACCCTTTACCAGGACGTCCTTAATTTGATCAAGAATCAAAATACGAAAGTACATTTTAAAAATTCAAAAATATTTAAAAATACACAATTATGACATCTCAATTACTAAAAAAATATATATAGATGCAATTATTTCATCAATGTTTTAGTAATTGTTGTGAAACTAAATTAATAAACACGTTAGCATAAATTTGTCATCGATGCGTATTGTTCTCACAACAAAAGCATTGAAAATTACCAAGAATCGGTACCTATTAGGCAAGCGTCCAATCTTTAAGACTTTGCCAAGAATTTTCACAGGACCTAACCTACCTAAAAGTAAATTTTCTTACGTGCACCGGCAAATGGAGAATGTAATCGGACCTACTATTAACAGTACTTACCGCCTAAGTTTAAACTCCATCTCTTTTCCATGAATGTCGTAAAAGGCGACTAAGGGATAGGCTTATGAACTTGGGATTCTTAGAATAGAATAGATTTATTTTACCTCTTACGCCATCTACGGGAAATGAGATGGTGTGGCCCTATTCTTTTTTTTTTGTATTGGTGCCGGGAACCACACGGCACTACCATACCAGTCTATAATACATATAAATAGAATACGTGTATGACATAGGTCCCCTCTCCATCAGCCTCGGTCTGAAATAGGTCTCAATGCGAGAGGGGCACGCGGTCTGATAAATAGTTACCAGCAAAGAGGCACAACGCATATTTATTTGAAGCGTTGCACGCACTGTTGGCCCTGTCTACCCCGTACGAGATAAAGACGAAGATAATACGAATGCATGTTTCAATACTTAAAAGGCCCAGTTGTCCAAGCACAAAGTTTCGTTGGAAGTTATGGACTCTAGATTTTCTGTTCGGTTGCTATAATTTGTTTTATCTTTGTTATTCGTTTGTAAAATTTTCTTTTTTAGTTCGCCTAGAATACGGTATTTTAACTGAATTGGACCCTTATTGAACACCAGTAGTAAAACAGTGGAATGGATGTTAATGCAAAAATATATATTAATGAATTTCCCTGGACATAGAGCTTCATGGAACAAGGAATGTGGAACACCACATTTACACACATACATACATACATATTGTCACGTCTATATCCCTTGCGGGGTAGACAGAGCCAACAGTCTTGTAAAGACTGATAGGCCACGTTCAGCTATTTGGCTTAATGATAGAATTGAGATTCAACTAGTGACAGGTTGCTAGTCCATCGCCTAAAAAAGAATCCCAAATTTGTAAGCCTACCCCTTAGTCGCCTTTTACGACATCCATGGGAAAGAGATGGAGTGGTCCTATTATTTTTTGTGCCGGGAATCACGGCACATTTTTTGTTACATTTATTTTTATGTGCAATAAATAGTTTACAAATAAACAAACAAACTTCCTCGAAAGGCAGCATGGAAGCTTAAACGTATAACAATACTAGAGGCCGCCCGCGACTTCGTCCGCATGGAAACCCTATCAATCCCGCGGGAACTCTGGGATAAAAAGTAGCCTATGTGTTATTCTGGGTCTTCAGCTACCTACATACCAAATTTCATGGTAATCGGTTCAGTAGTTTTTGCGTGAAAGAGTAACAAACATCCATACAAACTTTCGCCTTTATAATAGTAGTAGGATTATCAATCGTTTTCATTCCGACAAACGAGAGACGGTGTTCGCACGATCATTGACAACTGTAGAAAATTAAAGTGAAAACAGCGGCGGCGGTGCGCCGGAGCGGATCCGTCATAGCTGTTACAATAACATTCGTCTGAGAAAATAGACGCTGTTAAGATTTTATGTAATAACCATTTTACCGGGAACGAGAGCCAGGAACCATACGGCACTTAATTTGGCATTACAATCAAATACATACATATATGTATGTATCACGTCTATATCCCCCGCGGGGTAGACAGAGCCAACATTCTTGAAGACTGATAGGCCACGCTCAGCTGCCCGGCTTAATGATAGAACTGAGATTCAAATAGTGACAGGTTGCTAGCCCATTGCCTATAAAAAGAATCCCAAGTTTGTAAGCATATCCTTAGTCGCCTTTTAAAACATCCATGGGTGTGAGACTGAGTGGTCCTATTCTTTTTTTATTGGTGCCGGGAACCATACGGCACAATCAAAAAATCACCATAAAATAACGCAATCAACACTATGTACATTCCTCCACAAATAATATACCTATCTAATTACCATTTATTCGGTCAGCCTTATCAGTTCCCAATATAGTCGTGACCTTTACCTCCCACCTTACACACTTGACCTTTCCACATTGTATTACTTTAATGACGTAATGAGACGGTTAAGATTGTTAAATCAACGTCAAAGTTGCTGTATGTGATTTTTAGGGGCTCGGTCAGATTTGTAATGAAAGTGCTTTGCTTATTAAAACTAATTAAAAGTAAGGTATGTACTATAGTTTTAAAAATACAAATTGTTATTTGTAGTACATATGACACATGATTTATTGAAATTTATCATTTGATTAGTTGTTTTACACATTAAAAAAAACGAATTTAATGCAAATTCTTTCCCAAAATTTTTATCACCTCTTATCACGGACCGTGGCATTTGGTAAGGCTACATTATAAATTTGATGTGTATGTACAAGAAAGATAAAAGATTTGAATTAGTTATTATTCACGATCGTTACCTTTCCTGACTGCTAATCGTTCTCTCGAAAGCTCTACTCATACCTGTTTTACATGGCAGATTACCAGATTCCACCTTTGTAGGGGAACCTTAGCCCGTATTAGATCATAGTTAACTGCATTATTCTCTGTTACACTTAATAGCTTACCCGATCTGCCTGTTTAACAGCATAGATTACTTAACATTTCAGATTACCAAATTTGAATTTTATACATTACAGATTACCAAATCTTTCGCAGGCGACGACAGGCACTGATACTGTGCCCCCTGGTAAAAGGACACACGACCTTTCACACGCTCCGAACTACATAACTCCCCATTATACATACATAAACGATACTTTTCAGGAGAGCCAGGCAGAGACTACATCTACTACAATGCCTTGCGTAGTTCTTTCGCTTCATCCACATTCATAACACTCTTCATGTAAGCTCGTGGGTTTAGGGTACTTTATACCTGACCTTCCGCTATGATATCCCAATATCCCAATTATAAATAAAATATTACCTGAACTGTCTGTTAAACATAACAGATTACCAGACACGGCTTTGTTACACTAACGATTACCTAATCATCTCACACATACACTGCAGATTACCAAATCTGGTTTATATACATACATACATACATATAATCACGTCTATATCCCTTGCGGGGTAAACAGAGCCAACAGTCTTGTAAAGACTGAAAGGCCACGTTCAGCTATTTGGCTTTAAGATAGAACTGAGATTCAAATAGTGACAGGTTGCTAGCCCATCGCCTAAAAGAAAAATCCCAAGTTTATAAACCCACCCCTTAATCGCCTTTTACGACATCCATGAGGGAAGGATGGAGTGGTCCTATTCTTTTTTCTATTGGTGCCGGGAACCATACGGCACGGTTCGTATACACGTTAGGGTTACCTTATCTGCCTGTTATACATGACGTGGTCAGTCATGTCGGCGTTAGCGGCAGCTGAGAGCAGGGCCGCGTAGTGAACGTGGGACTCCTCGGCGGCGGGCGGCGGCGACACGCACTGAGGCTGCGCCCCCTGGTAGAAAGACACGCGGACTTTCGCACGCTCCGAGCTGCAATTGGAAAGTTGAAATGATTATATTGTAATACAATGAATCCGTACATAATTTGTTGCGCACAATACTTTTGTTACCTTCGCAAATTAAATTTTTAAGTGTTCAATTGAGAATTCAAGATTATATAACGAGCGGCGGAGCATAAGAATGTAGTTCTTCTATAACCTATGAGAAATAGAAATGGGCGAGATAGCAGTATGTGGTATAAATAAATAATTAATAGAAAACACTCAATGGCCACAGCTTTTTATTTAAGCTTGTGTAGTGAGTTTCACGAGCAGCAATCATAATAAGAACATTTTCGACAAAGCATTTTTTGTTAGTATTTAGGTAAATAACTTAAAATTACAATATAAAATTGAGAACACTTTGATTTCGCGCAGCGGACATTACAAAATCAATGATCTTGAAACTACAAACAGTGTGGCGTTAATGTATACAAATCTTTAAGAAAAAACAGATTGCTCGTGTTAATATAAACATGATAGGCATCATCATTCTTTCTTATTTCTGGTTGCATTGTCGGCTGTTGGATGCCCCTTCAAAGTCCATTCACGGCATGTGCCGAGTGGTTACCAGCACTTTTGAATAGGACCACTCCGTCGCTGCATTTCATGGGTATCATAAAAGGCAGCTAAGGGAATATGCACATTCATTTAGTACACCTCTTACAATTTCGATTACCATCAGGCACATTGAGGTCAAACGGACTCAGATTTGCAATAAAATATAGTCCAATATGGATTCGGTTCCTCTACGAAGGTAAGTGAAGGTCAAAAGTTAGTCGATTCGTGTAAAAAACCATTTACAAGTTGCTTCTTTTATAAAAAGCTTAAAAATAAAACTTTGAATTTTACTTTTAGTCGACATGCTAGGAACTTGTCACAAAGTTACACAAGAAGTAAACGTGGTCGGTCACATATATTATAATTTCTGATTCTGTCTACCTCGTAAGGGGAAAGGACGTGATGTGAATGTAATATATATATTTACGGTCGGCTGCCCACCTGACCTGACATTAAACCGCTTGGGAAATTTTGATGCAATACCTACAAACATCAAATACAAGAAATTCTCAGCCAATTAATAAAGATGATTCGCAAGGCAAAATAACAATTGATAATAAAATTTCGCTCGGGCATTTTATAACATTTTAAATCCATTATAACTGTACAGATAAACATACCTTTAGCAATTATCAGAACATCAATATCCATTAGAAATATAAAAAAAAAGATTTATATTATTGTCTGTTACGAAAAAACTCAAAATTACTGGACTGATTTTGATGATGTTAGGGGCAAATGCACAGGAGTATCATACGTACATATAGTCACGTCTATATCCCTTACGGGGTAGACAGATCCAACAGTCTCGAAAAGACTGATAGGCCAGAATTGGAATTCAAATAGCGACAGGTTGCTAGCCCATGGCCTAAAAGAATCCCAAGTTTTTGCAGATTCCCATGCAATTTCAAACTGAGAAGTTTACTTGAACACATCACGATTTCACAGACATTCAGATTTCTATGCCATGATGATAACTTTTTCTGATTGGCCTGGGTCTTGGATGTTTATCTATATAAGTATTAATTATAAAATATAGTATCGTTGAGTTAGTATCCCGTAACACAAGTCTCGAACTTACTTCGAAGCTTACTCAATCTGTGTAATTTGTTCCGTATATATGGATATAATTGTCATCTTAATTACTTATTACCTATATATACTACATGCATACACGAGATGCTACATCCTGAACCTCAGCACATATTATAAAAGCAGGCTATTCTAGCTCGCTGCAGGATGACCGCATCTGCCCAAAACCGGCCCAAGGCCGCCACGAAACAACCAAAGTAGGTATAACAAAAATGCGATTAAATCCGGACAAACATGTTGTGGCAAAATATAAGGAAAACTCATTCGCCTTGCACATGCAAATTTGTCTCGTCTTATCTTTTTCGAGGTAGACACAGCCTTATAGTGTGTTAAACACAGAGACAGAGGCCATATGAAGTTTTTAACTCAGTTAAAAAATCAAGTAATAATAATAATAAATTAAATTAAGTTAATTTAAATTATTTTAGGTAATCTCTTTTAGGAGAATGATGGAATAAGATAATATTCGAGTAGGTAATATGTTTTACTAGGCTTCCAAAAAGTGTCTACAAAAACTTACTCATATTATTGTATTAGTCAATGTTAAACAAAAATTGGTAGAGATTTTTCAGAGAAATAGTTACTTAATTTTCATCTGACAAGTATCTGAAATCGATGAAATTATTATAAAAAAAAAAACATTCTCATTGCGCTCTGCTCAGAATGGAAATATCAAGCGACGCAATCATTGAGACATTAACGGCGCGGGCGCAGCCTCTGTGTGAGAGGACGTGTTGCGTAACGTTATCGAGCCATGTGAATACATACATACAGATAAACATTTATTTGCAGCCATGATCCAATCTGGGTTAGGTAGGTCTGTTAACAGGATTACCAAGGTCAGACGGAAGTCGCTTTTGTGTAATTATTTGTACTTAATAGTCACCCATTCTTTGATTGTGCGCATCGATCATTTAATTCAGAACATCAAAGGAGGCACCTTTTTTATTACGATACTGAGTTTGAAGCGCTATATTTTATACATAATACATAAAATCACGCCTTTTCCCGGTGGGGTAATCAGAGACTCTGCATACTTTTTTCATCCACATTCATAACTCTCTACATGCAAGCTCGGCGGTTTCGGGTAATCTTGACCTTAAATTTTATCTCAAGTGAGGAAGGCTTTGCCTACCTTGCGAGGCAGGCAGAGTTTAGTCGCCTTTCACTAGGTACTAGTTTTCTAATCAAAATAATTAACACTTTAATATCGGCAAATAACCAGAACCAATATGGCGGCTGTCGGCCGAGATGCTTTTACCGTCCCTAGACCCATAACCCACCTCGAAATACCACCTAAAACCACTAAATGCAATTTTCACAGATTAACTACCAGTTGAACAATACTGCGCCGTGTGGTTTCCGGCACCAATAAAAAAAAGAATAGGACCACTCCATCTCGTTCACATGGATGTCGTAAAAGGCGACAAGATTCTTCTTTTAGACGATTGGCTAGCAACCTGTCACTATTTGAATTTAATTCTATCATCAAGCCAAAACCGTAAATGCGGCCTATCAATCTTTTCAAGACTGTTCGCTCTGCCTACCCCGCAAGGGATATAGACGAGATTATATGTTTGTATGTATGTATGTTGAACAATACTGTAAAATGATATGCTATTCCACACCACCCACTCCTCATAAAGATCGGTTGAGATATGAGAGCATGCTGGGTAAAATCTGACATCACCACACCCATTTACCAAGTGAATCAACTAAAGGAGATTATAGGAGGAACAGGTATACAGACACAGGCAAAAATATGTATTACTAGAGCCAGCCCGCGACTTCGTCCGCATGGAAACCCTATCAATCCCGCGGAAACTCCGGGATAAATATGTAGCCTATATGTTATTCTGGGTCTTCAGCTACCTACATACCAAATTTCATCGCAATCGGTTCAGTAGTTTTTGCGTGAAAGAGTAACAAACATCCATACTCACAAACTTTTGCACTTATAATATTAGTAGGATTTTGACTTGATCAAAAGGAATAGAATATAGAGATAATAAACATGTGATTCTTCTTTTAGGTGATGGGCTAGCAACCACTGTAACCGTATACGACAACTACATGTCGTTCCCATGGATGTCGAAATAGGCGACTAAGATTCTTCTTTTAGGTGATTGTCTAGCAACCTGTCATTATTATTTGAATCTCAATTCTGTCATTAACAGCTGAACATGGCCATTCAGTCTTTTCAAGACTGTTGGCTCTGTCTACCCCGCAAGGGATATAGACGTGACCATATGTATGTACGTGTGTATGAGAAAGTGAAAAACATATTTGTTTGCAATTGTACAATCATAATTGTACCTACAGCTTAATTGACATAGGCCCAAGGCCGCAAACATTGTGAACTCATTCGTTACAGATGTGTGGAGGAAACATTATAAAGGACCAAGGTCACCTTGCATTGCAAACAAATTAACTTATTACAATTATAAAGCAAAGGCATGGTTATGCTATCAATCTATGCTAATATTATAAAGCTGAAGAGTTTGTTTGTTTGGAACTATGGTTTGAATTGAAAAATATTTTTATATTTTTGTGTTGAATAGACCATTTATCGAGGAAGGCTTTAGGCTATATAACATCACACTGCAACTATTAGGAGCGAAGAAATAATGGAGAATGTGAAAAAAAATAAGAGTAAATTATTCATCCTTGAGGGCTTCAATGATGCCCTATTCCACGGGGACGAAGTTGCGGGACAAGCTAGTAAATATATAAATTGAGAGACTCAAAAATATGTTAGTTGGTGGCTTCTGTTTCACAGTTGCCAGATTCAAACTGCTTCCTAGTTACGCATGTTGAGACACTCAATCTGAAGCCAAGAAAATAGGTCAAATTTCATTTGCATGATGTGAACAGAAACAGAGAGTTGAAATTAAAAAAGAACTAACATATTTTTTAATAGTTTGAGACCACTGTCTTTATATCAATATATGTATTTGTAATACTGCTCCTTATATGAAGATCAAGGATTCATATGATCACAATAACGGAATAGCCATGAATTTACATCAATTGATCTTATTTTATGTCAACAATTATTGATTTGACAATTATTAAGCAATATGAATATCCTATAATAATGAATAAAAAATTCAAATTGAATTTGATTGTATGGCACTAAAGGCAGCCTGAATTAACACCCATTGTCAAGGTTTATCAGAAAAATATAGTTGTAAAACCTTTGTTTTACCAAGGTACCATACACAAAATCACACCTCCTTCTGAGAGGGGTAGACAAAAACTACATCTTAATTGTAGAAAATATTATGAAAAATATAAAAAAAAGAGTTCACCTCTAAAATACAGAAACAAAAAATATTCGCATCGCCACAACAATCACGAAATTGGTTATCAATTCCTTACAATTAATGATCAATGTAGGTATCGTGAGACAATATATGCTAAATGGGCGGAGGTTGCAGGTCAAATGGTTTGCTTAATTACAGCTCATTGCGCTAAATAGGTTTCAATTCAAGATGCTGGTGGCAACACTGTCACTTAATTGGTAATATTACAGTTTTATACTGTCAATGTGGGTCAGCGCACAGCATGAATTACATAATTGATTCTTCTTGAGTTTGTGGAATTCGTTCAAAGAGAATTATGTTGATAACTAGGTTAACTTGGCCGGTAGTTACTTTGTCTTAGGTTTGTCTCATAGACACACTTAGTAGAGGAAGTCTTGTCTCTTAGACATGCTTAAGGAAATTGCATAGATGTATAATAGGTAAATTCCATAAGTAAACAGTGTTTTTATTTGGTAGATTAGATAGAGTAAAATTTCTAAATATTTTTCTACTGTTCATGTAAAGATCAGATGTTTTTATCATTCCAGTGTATAAATAAACCAAAAATATAACAATCATATCTGATAATGGAAACTAGAGATTACTATGGTAAACCAGGTAACCACTTGAAAACCAATTTCCTCTTATAGATAGGTAACTACTTAATTGATAATTTTAACATAGAGAACTATTCTCCTTGAGTTTGTATTGCTTTCAATTTCATGAAATAATTTGGAGGCTAGAGCATTAAAAAAAAATTCTTAGTACTTTTAAAACTATTGGAAGTAACTTTTAGACTCCCATCATTAAACATTCAATAAGAAGTCTCATTGAAAAAATTAAATCGTAATGATACTGTTACACTAATTGGAATGCAAGACGAATGCTTCAACGGAGGCCGTGACGGCGCCTCTGGGCGGGTCTCCGCAAAACACTGATACTAACAATATTAATAGAGCTTTTATACCGTTTGCCAATTTCTGTTTACTACATTTTATGCGTGCTGAGTAATGACCTTGTGCTCCCGATCCCGAGATGGAACCAAAAGTCATAATATATGTTTATAAATCGCACCTCATGACGTCATTCTGACCGAATTCTCCGCTAGGTAATCTGAAAGGACGTTCGCTTATCACAAAACCACAGCATAATTAGCGATTTCAAGTGCAAATCTTACCGAATGAATGGAATATCACCGAGTTTATACACGAAATCTGGAAATATTTGCCGAGTGAACACTTTCATTCGCACAAAAACTATGACGTGATTGCTGTAAATAACATACCTTAGAACAATTCCGTGACAGTCACTGTTCCCACTTTATCCGTGCACTTTAAAAGTTATAATTAATTTGTAAATGATATAAAAACATTAGCACTCCGCCAAGGGTTTGGCTCTTTCGACGCTTCACAACAGTGTTACCCGCTACATTGATCTCGGACTCGGAAGTCGCGCGCGGTCCGTAGCGAATGAAGCAGCAGAGCGAACGCAAACGATCACGACACGACACGAGCGAAGTAGGGTACGAAACGGCAGCGAGCGACCGAACGATCGCGCCCGCCTAGTGATGTCACCGCGGGGCGCCGCGCCTCGACTCGGAATAACGAGGCAATAACGGCCACAACGGATTACATTTTAATTAGCTAGTTGCCATAAAACGAATAAATATTTGTTTACGATGAATCAACGTAAAATATAATGTATCTTTTTTGTATGTCTTGAAAATCAATTTTTTCTATACGAGTAATGAACTTGGGAGTCATCTATTTCATTTTGTGATAAGAATCTGTTTTGTTCATGTTTTGTTAGAGAATACTTACCAAAAACATAACAAGTACATAAGTGCATATATTATTACAAAACATGGACTTTTAATTTAGATTATTGCCTATATTCTACAATCATATTCTTAAATTTTGTCTACAGAATCTCAGTAGGTAAATAAATACCTACTTATCTGACCTTCATCACGGTCAAATAAGATTTTTATATGTAGATGCAAGTAAGATCATAATTTATGATGATCAATTATTTATCATCATACCTATTTGATGATGCACGGCAGTGGCAAAACTTTTGGGCAAATGATGGCAATGGAAGGTACACACTAAACTGTATAGAGGTAGTTATGTACTTATCGCATTTTTTGATAAAATCGCAATACATTTTTTCAATCATCGTATCTATAAAATTTTTGAGCCCTACGTAAGTTTCTAAGATCGAATTCTGGAAAAAGGAAAAGAAGAAGGCAATGCAACACCTATTCCATTTCGTTATCTGTGTCCAATTTCGAAAATAGAATATTCCAAATTAGCCACAAATTAAATAACAACCGAGTTTAGATAAAAAAAAATATAGATCCCCTATTCAGATAACGTAGACTGGGAGCGTTTACAGATGGTTAATCTAGCTCTATTAAAAGAAAACAAAGAGGGGAGTTACTCTCGCATCCCACTGTATATCGATCGTGGATGGTGAGGTCCATTTTATTGCACTTTATGTAGGAAAATTAGGACGTGCACAACACGCGTTAGAGACCATAGAACTTGGCAGATGTAGACCGTGTAGATTAAGGTTTACGTACATAAAAAACATTTTAAATACACAGTTCTCACAAAAACGAACGAAAAAATTTGGAACGTACTTTTCATCGTTTGAACATACATACAAATACACACGTCTTAATCCAATAAAGTAGCCAACAAACTCAACAGTTGTAAAATATTTCATAAAGTCGACGTTTATGTGTAAAAAATAATTAAAAGAAGTCTTTCTTAGCACAGCTGGATTTTTATCGATCGTTGACAAGTATATTTTTGTTTACATAAATAAATAATATATCTTTTGTCTTTAATTCCCCCCTCTCTCTCACTAATTCCAAACAGATATCAAGGGAGACAAGACAATATTGTATAATGTGAATATTGACTTTCTGGTTCAGAAAGCCAAAATCTGGTAAGGTTGGTTCCATAAAGAAAATAACTATGCGTAAGAACACTCATAGGCATCGTTATTTTCTTTATAACGTTTTTCTGTGTAACGTAGAAAGACGTGGCCACTCTCGCCATAGAATAAACGGTTTCCTAGACATCACAGCTAAACTGACAAAACATTACATCACATCTCATTCGAGCGCGAAGCTTCACGCCATAGTCCTTGTAAGTATTTAGTTAGTTTATGTGTGTTAGTGCAATAAAGAATTTCCGAAAAATCCTACAGGACCTACAGATTACTTGTGATCCTTTTTTTAGGCGATGGGCTAGCAACCTGTCACTATTTGGATCTCAATTCCATCATTAAGCCGAGCAGCTGAATGTGGGCCATTCAGTCTTTTCGGGACTATTGGCTCTGTCTACCCCGTAAAGGATATAGACGTGACTATATGTATGTATGTATGTACCTACAAATTTCGCAACAAAAAAAACAGCTAATAAATCTACACATTTTTCAGCGGCCGGACATTCGCCTAGAAGGAGCAATTAATGAAAATCATTAACATACTCTAAATTAAAAAACGTACTCGTCTTCGACGGGCGGCGCGTACGGGAATGAAGTCTCCTGCACCTTAGGTGGAGGGCTTCCCTCGGGCTCCTCCTGTAGGGGGCTCTCGTAGATGAGTGTCTCCACCATGGAGCCTTTGGAACTGCCGAATGACACCCTGGAAGAAGAACGAAATTAAAACAGTGGCCGTAAAAACTGTAGCAGGAAATAAGGCATTAATGACAGTTTTTTTTTACTGCAAAAAAAGAAGTCAGAAAGCGGACCCTGGGCCCTTAATGTGCAACCGGGAACTCACAGAAATGAGAGAGAGAGAGAGAGAGAGAGACATAAATCAAAAAGAAAAAAGATTGAAATTCAATTTTGCTTTTTAGTTAGGAACATTCCGAGTGGTTTTCGCCACTTTAGAATAGAACCACTACATATCTTTCACAAAGATGAGATTTCGTAAAAGGCGACTAAAGGATAGGCTTATAAACTTGGGATTCCTCTTGTAGGCGACGGGCATTCTGTCACTATTAGAATCTCAATTCTATCATTAAGCAACACAGCTTACGTCTTTTCAAATCGTTGGCCCATGTACCTCGTAAGGGATATAGACGCTACTATATGTAAGCATGTTTGTAAATTCTGTTTAGAAGTACATATCACCTAAATTATTCCAAGATCTGCCAGTGTCCTCCTACCTTAGCTTAATTTTTTAGTTTAATATGAGATTTCTTTGTCGAGAACAATGTTTTCTGCAGTTTTGTCAATACATTTTATATTGTACTCTGTCAAATGGAGATTTCTAACTCTCCCTTTTGAAATGAGTTCACCCCATAGACATAAATCCAATTAGACCCCCATGTGTGTGACAAATGAACTAATTATGAAAACTATTTAATTCGGTATTGGTTGAAGTGATCGTTCATACATACATACATAAAATCACGCCTCTTTTCCGGAGGGGTAGGCAAAGGTAGATATGATCGTTCATAGGAGTATTAAATGTACATTTCGCTACCATAATCACGAGTTTATCTCTTATGGGTAAGACAGACATAAAAGACTCGTAAAGACTCGAAGGCCACATTTAGCTGGAAAATATACAAACAGACACTTATGGACGTGACAGCCCAAATAGAACATCCCTAGTTATTCTTGATTAAATTTCTTTGCGGGAAGTGAAGCAGTTGGCAGATTGAGACACTATGTATCTTGGCTTCCATGAAAAGGCATGGAATTTACGTCAAATGATATTGCTTGCGTATCCCGTTGGTTACCTTTTACTACATCCACGGTAACGAGATAAAACTGTCCTGTTCCGATGTTCCGGGAAAAACGAAATAAAAATAACGCGCCTACTTAGTATGCAAAAGAATCTTGACACACGCTTACTATTTGTCACTATTTGAATCTCAATTCTATCATTAAGCCAAATAGCTGAACGTGGCCGGTCAGTCTTTTCAAGTCTGTTGGCTCTGTCTACCCCACATGGTATATAGACGTGACCATATGTATGTATGTACATTTGCTTGTAGAGACCGGTAGAACTTGCGCTATCTAGCTAGATACATGTCTCTGGTCCGCCCTAGTTCGTTCGGGAGTCGCCTGCATTACTGACACCCCAAATTAAACAGAGTTAGTATGCCAAATTCGCTACTGCCCCAACCTACTTACTTGATGAAGGGTGCGACCATCTGGATAACTCGCTTGGCCTTTTCTAACATTGTTATTTCTTCAAATGTAGTATTACTAGAGAGGAAATGTTGGCGACTTTTTGTTTGTAAGGACGCGCTAATCTCAGGAACTACTGGTTCGAATTAAAAAATATTTTTGCGTTGAATAGACCATTTATCGAGGAAGGCTTTAGGCTATATAACATCACGCTGCAACTATAAGGAAGAAAGAAATAATGGAGAATGTAAAAAAATTCGGGGAAAATGATTCATCCATGAGGGCTTTAATGATGGCCAAAATAACTATTCCACGCGGAAAAAGTCGCGGGCACAGCTAGTTACAGATAATCTTGTCTGTAACTAGCTGTTTTCTCAACCAATTTGCATGACTGCAAGGAAACGTTATTTATTGATATCAACTACCTATTTTAATAAATAGAATGCTGCAGTGCAGTTTGTTTCCGCTTCTTCTGCACTGACGCCTTGGAAGCGGCAGTAAACTTAGTTTTAAGTAATTTATTTGACGTCAACCAATGTTGTTAAACCATACGTTTTGACAATTATTAAGCGATATGAAGTATCCTATAATAATGAATAAAAATTTTGAATTTTTTTTTAAGCATATGTTTATGTTGTGACCAGCCGGATCACGGAATGCAGTAGGTACTTACCTAATCACCTACATCGCGATAAAAGTGTACAATATGTAACAGCTTTGTTATCAAAGACGAAAAATTATAATAGCTTGTTTAGGAACTATACCTAGGTATTTTAGATTATGTAATAGTCAGTATAGTGCATGTACATTTTCATATTCATAACGTAAATCACTAAATCCAAGGTTAAAGGCGTACCCAGAGCTCCTCTCCAGAACGGTGATGATATAACGGGAACTATTGTCAGGAAAAGAAAATGATGATTTACTTACAAACGTACCCACTTTCTGATATCATATCTTGTATTGTGATAAAATCTGATAAATCCCCTGATAATTCGAGATATCTTCTTATCCCCGACATTGACGGTCGAGAACTGACATTTCCTTGACAATGGTCAAGTCGTGTTTGTTTTGGCGGAGGCGAAAGCATTGGAGGTCATTCCACTCTCGGAGATTCATCACAGAACGTGGCACGTCCGGACGCTTTTTTACTCTGTGGCGTCTAATCGCGTCCAAAAAAGCACAGATTAAAAAACATTACATAAAAAGACGCGCCAAAACGGAGTAGTGTCTATAGGCTTGTAGGTACAGAAATGTTTAGGAATAAATCACGCAGAATGTTTGCATTCTGCCTGTGTGATTTATTTCTTAATTATTCACTGATTAGTTTAAGAACTGACAAATTCGTCAGGTAAGTAAGTAGGTATCCGTAAATTTTATAAGTAGGTACCTACCATAGAGTAACGCGGGCTTTCCGGGTCGGAACACAGACTTAAATGTAATAATTTTTTAATCTATGGGTCGGAAGCACACATTTTAAAACATTACTATGTCTGTGGTCAGAAACCACTAATAATGACACTTATAAAAACTAAACTATATAAAAAATATATCAGAAAACTCCTTTTAATAACTTTTTAATTTTTCATCGTTGAAGGGAAACGCTGAGATGAAAACACCGAGTGATAAACCAGATTATTGTTGAAAATTACCATTACAATTAAGTCGATACTACAGATTTAAAAGCATTACTTGAAGGTTGATACTCTAACAAAATTACCTACTTAAAATGGTGAAAACTTGAAGAAAAAAGGTTTTATCAGTTTTTGACATTTGTCTTATGAATCAATACGTTTATAAATAACTTACAACTACGCATTTAAATATTTTTATATCAATACGTTTTTATCGGCATTATCGTGGAATTTCCACTTTCAACTTCTGCGTAAATTCGACTCGATTTTGGCAAAGGTCAGTGAGTATAGTTTATTGTACACAGTACAAGCGTTCCTGGTTGTTTCCCAATTAGTCCGTAAGAGTACATTAAGGGAAATTGTTGGATAAAAAAGAACTTTAAAGAGATTTCATTAGCAAACCGTGTGGCATTAACAAAAAAAAAAAAGAATAGGACCACTCCATCTTGTTTCCATGGATGTCCTAAAAGGCGAGTAAGGGATAGGCTTATAGACTTGGGATACTTTAAGGCTATGGGCTAGCAACCTGTCACTATTTGAATCTCAATTTTATCGTTAAGCCAAACAGCTGAACGTGGCCTATCACTGTTTTCAAAACTGTTGGCTCTGTCTACCCCTATGTATTAGCAAAAAGACTACCTTTTCCCTTTTCAAATATATAGGTACCTAAGTAACTACAAACAAACAATCGCACCTTTTTTTCCGGCAACGTAGTAGTTAAAGTCTTACACTTTGCCATCCATATCCTACTGAACTGTTTTGCATCATCCACATTCATCAATATTTTCATGCGAATTCGTGGGTTTAGGATACTCTTGACCTTGACCAACGCGATTGGTTCCCTACTCATTTTGATCAAGATACGTTAGGGTCAGATCACACTGAAAGAGTCTAGACAGAGACTGGAAAGCGCAAACGTTTTTAAAGAGCGTGTCAAAATTTAAGTTTTTCTACTATCGAAGTAATACACAGTTAAGCAGAGTAAGGTGTCTTGTTTGGCACGGCGCAGAGTAAGGTATCTTTTCGTATAATTGATAAACCTAGACTTTCAATCTCATTATAAAAATGTCGCGTCAAATATCATCTCATTGTGAACTGACCTTTAGGGCATCCTACACTGTTCGTCTTTCGAACGTCATCGCCTTGTTAGCGCCTACGCAGCGTCAAGTAGAAGTATCTGAATCGTCTGAAAGACGCTCAGTGTGAGCGGGCCCTTAGTGTAGTCCCCTTCGACGTTCGCATATACACTCACCTTATTTTCTTTTCAAATCTCTTCATTACATGTGCTTACCTTTTGATGCAAAGTACCTACCTACATTGCTCTTATAACTTTACAATTTCCCAAATATAACTAGGTCAAGGCCACCCCATTAAAATGTGCCGGCTTTGTGGCATCAGTAATGTAGACCATTACCCCATTACCAACGCCTTTGGACCGTAAAATGAGTTGACATCATATTTCGCAACCTTGTCCTATACAACCTGTTTGTGCATTTCACCCTGAATAATAAAAGCGTCACTAAGCTTGCTGATGCCTGCAAACTATCTAAGGAAGTGAATGAAGTCTATCTAAGAAATAAATCCTGGTTTGACGTCGCGAAAGATGATAAGAGAACGAAGGGATTTCGTAAACGGCATAGCGTAGGAGACTGTGGAGAGTGGATTACAGAGAAGGAATAGCGGTTTGATAATCACAATAGGGATGTGGACTGTACTCAAATAAGTATAAAATTTTACCACGAAAAGGTAGTTACTATAGTAAAAATAATAAAAAACACAATATTTTCCTCAATAAACAAGGGATTATTTTTTTATTTAATAAAATGTAATTAAATATTTCACCCTCAAGTCACGTGACAATGAACACCAATCAAAATGCGTGATGTCACGCGTTGCAATACAAGAATTTTCGCTGTCAAATACTATGGTGTTTGTTGATATTTGCATCATATGATTACCGTGATTACCGTCCGATTATCTTAGCCACGGAAATACTTTGTGTAGAATGAGTCTGTTCTTTTTCTCTTTCACATTCCGCTATTGATTCCAATCTTTGCCTTTTAACTGCTAATAGTCGAGTTGTTATGTTTTCGGTTCGTCTTTTCTATCGGGTTGACATGCAAACTTTCTTGGCACACAACCTGCTCTCAGTCTGATCTGGGATACTGTGCCCATCAAATGATATTCTGGATAATTCTCCATATCATTGGCAACTATAATGAAAGTACGAAACATTGTTTACTTTATTTCTAGGTAACCAAAAAATTCGAAATATTTTCGACTTTGAAAACTTGAAGAGTTAAATTATTTTAATACAAGTAAATGTAACAACAAATATTATCAAACTTACATCAAAATTATCCTCACAGAAATACATTTTACTTTGTGAAACAATTGCCGGATCCCGACGGGTTTTGAATCCAATTTTTCAGCATCGTTTTTGTACGTGGAACGTGAAAAAACAGTTTTTCAGGTGTTTTAATAGTTGTACTTTTACACTGCAGCACCGCACAATATTTATAAAATTTTAAATTCATATTATTATCACACAACTATGAAATAACTATTCATTACTACTAACATCATTACAACTTCGACAATATTTTATAACGCGTGACGTCACAGCGGCCGTTTGACAGGTATCCGCGTTTTAGCGCGAAATTTTAAATGGAATTTTAAATAAATTATTTTAAAGGTATTACTTAAAATAAAAAAATAATAATAAATAGTTTGGGTTATATTTGGTACTTATGCATGGTTTTAAACACTTTCCCAAAAATAGTCCACATCCCTATTCTATTATTAATCCATTCAGATAAACGTGCATTTTCTGTCTTGTAACTATATCGACTTGTCTATGCTATACGTATGTGAACAAGACGTGAATTAGATGCAAGTCGACCACCAGGATCCCCCAATATGATGATATAAAAAAATAGATACATTTTCTCACAGAAAACTGTAATCTACCTAAGCACCCTGACTTCTTGGATAATAATCTTAAGAATCTAATTATAAACACAAAATGTCTTTATTAGTTCGTCTGCCTACATTAGTTCTAGTGAAAGTGCTCATAACAGTCTACCTGCTAATTAGTCTTGAGAACCTTTTGTCTATCCGTCTTCATGGCCTCTTCAAAATCCGCCGAAACTCATTAGAACGGTACTTTCATATCACCTCTGAAAGCAATTAGTGTTGGGAAACAGTGAGCCTAGAAAGACTTTAGGTCGAGTCTTTGAAATCAGTCTCATCGAGAGATTGTTTAATTACAAATTAATATAATATATATATATATATGTACCTATAGCTAAAAAAATACATAAATCATTAGCCTTCCACGTATGGTAAAATTTTCACTTCAGTATTTTACTTAAAAATCAGATTATGTTGGACAAAATATCTAATCAAATCCTTTTAACATATTGTGTAAGTTTACATAAACAATTACCCCAAACAAGAAGAACTTCTTTTTATGGTTTCAATGCCGCGTCGGCCGGTGTTCGTCACCCCGCTCGAATTAAGAATACTAAGTACCTATTCTAGTTTCTATCAAAAACCTACCTGTGTATATTTAAAAAAAAAGATAACGCAAATAGAACAGAAAACAGATGCGCATATTAAAGTAAGCCAAGTCAGAAATGAGCAAAATGTATTCTATCTTAAAGTTATAATTGATCTTAAGTCCATCATTATCTAAGTCATAAACATAGCCTTTTAGTCTTTGCAAAACTCTTGAAGGGATAACACCATGATTATATGTGTGTTGTGTATGTAGGAGTTACAATTCCCTTAAAAGATATCGCATAACTGTTTAATAACAATAAAATAGAGTTTACAAACTTTGCAAAATATTTATAAATACTTAGCAAATATCTTAACTATTGGGTCTTGAATGTTGATCTAATAATATCTTTGTTTAAGGTTTAACGTTAGTTTTCATAACACGAGTCTCAAATAACTTTTTCGTAAAGGAACTTTAATGCCTAAAGTATTAAAAAACATTGTAAATTGCATTGGCGAGAATTTGTCAGTTTTCTGTATGTCAATATTTACTACTAGCTGTGCCCGCGACTTCTTCCGCGTGGAATAGTTATTTTGGGCATCATTGAAGCTCTCAAGGATGAATAATTTTCCCCGTTTTTTTCACATATTCCGTGATGATGATGTTTTATAGCCTAAAGCCTTCCTCGATAAATGGTTGTTTATTCAAAGCAAAAATAATTTTTCAATTCGAACATGTAGTTCCTGAGATTAGCGCGTTCAAACAAACAAACTCTTCAAGCTTTATAATATTAGTAAAGATTTTACTATCATCTTTTTAGTTCCATCCACTAAATCTAAAATTCCCGTTGTTCCTATTGCTTCGCCATTTACACAAAATTTTATTTAATTATACAGCAAATGACATACAATCTTTCCCATCTATAAAATTTCGAGTGTAAAATTTAAAATGTTTAACTGTAAAAAAACATTAAATTTTTGAGACTCAATTTGCTCGACGCGACGTCGAGTCTTATTGTCCCAGCACTACTCACTCCATTTATCTTGGGACGCGCCCCTTTATCTATCAACTGTCACGCTCGTCACTTTCTCGATTAGGTTTTCTATAGGTCCGTTCCATTGGCCCGTCACGATGTTGTCTCAAGCTTTTACCTATGACACATGAGATACCTACATACATACATACATATGGTCACGTCTAGACAGAGCCAATAGTCTTGAAAAGACTGATAGGTCACGCTCAGCTATTTGGCTTAATGATAGAATTGAGATTCAAATAGTGACAGGTTGCTAGCCGATCGCCTAAAAAAAGAATGCTAAGTTTGTAAGCCTATACCTTAGTCGCCTTTTACGACATCCATAGGAAAGAGATGGAGTGGTCCTAGTCTTTTTGCACTTGTGCCGAGAACCACACGGCAAGGCGTTGTTTGAACGCAAACGCAACGAAAAATCTTTTTGTGTTGAATAGTCCATTTATCGAGGAAGGCTTTAAGCTATATAACATCACGCTGCTACTTATGGAAAGTAATTGATTGATTATGGATTGAGTTACCCATAGATAGTCATTTGGGGGTAACTCAATCTTTGTCATTTTTTTTCTTCATATAAAATTATTAATTTAATACACGTTCACACATATCAATGTTAGACTTTCTAACTGACCTAGTTAGGGTCTCAGGGCGAAGGACACAATGGCCACGTGAAACGCTTTGCCGTATGCGAATAGCCTGCTTAGCATTCCAGATAACGTTTGCTCTACTTTACGGTCCTAGATAGCATTTTCCGCTTGTTTTTTTTACCTAGAAATAATTGGAGGGTACTATAGTGCGTCGGTGGTTGAGTTATTAGAAAGGAACTAATAAAAACAAAAACCAAAAAAGTGCCGTGTGGATCCCGGCACCAATACAAAAAGAAATAGGACCACTCCGTCTCTTTCCCATGGATGTCGTAAAAGGCGACTAAGGGATAGGCTTACAAACTTGGGATTCTTTTTTAGGCGATGTGCTAGCAACCTGTCACTATTTGAATCTCTATTCTATCATTAAGCCAAATAGCTGAACGTGGCCATTCAGTCTTTTCAAGACTATTGGCTCTGTCTACCCCGCAAGGGATAAAGACGTGACCATATGTATGTATGTAGAAAAAAAAATGCGGCCTTGTTGCATATATTGTATAATTATGCAATCTCTTCCAGAGACTGACGGACATTATGACAAAGGAACAGTCGATGGCCTCACTAACCAAATTTGTCGAATACATTTACTCCAATTTAAAAGATCTCAATGGGGACATCTTACCACAATAATATAATATAATAATAAAATAATAATGATATATATATACACACATATATTACATAAATATATATATATATATAAATATACAAACTCATATATAAATATCATAAACCATTTGCGTCATCACATCACAAGAACATTGGCAACCTGGCTTGAAGATGCATCAAATAGCACACAAACCAGGAAGCTAAACAAATAATACATTTTACTCAATGCAAAAAAAACAAACACAAAGTGAAACAAATAAAATAAAAAAAAAAAAAAAAAAATCTCTTCCAGGCAATAGTTTTAATTTAACATTTTCACATCGACGTAACTCCTATATGTAGACGCGCAATCCCGCTAAAAGGAAATCTAGGTATATATTTTTGATCGAAGACTGTTCACGTTTTTTTTAATATTTAGATTCTGAAAAATGGCAAAGGAGTACAATCCTAAGTTCGACCCCAACACTGAGGCGTTTCAGATGCGCGCGCAGTGGAAGAAGGTCGACATCTGCCGCAAGATGTGGTTTGACCGCTGGAGCTGGCTGCTGGAGGAGCGAAGGTATGATAAGACCTTAGAATTCGAAGGATAAAGCCTTTATCTATACTAATATTATAAAGCTGAAGAGTTTGTTTGTTTGAACGCGCTAATCTCAGGAACTAATGGTTCGAATTGAAAAATTATTTTTGCGTTGAATAGACCATTTATCGAGGAAGGCTTTAGGCTATATAACATCACGTTGCAACTATTAGAGGCGAAGAAATAGTAAAAAATGTGAAAAAAAAGCGGGGAAAATTATTCTACCTTGAGGGCTTCAATGATGCCCAAAATAACTATTCCACGCGGACGAAGTCGCGGGCACAGCTAGTCCCTTATAAAGACTGTCCCAACAGTACCGAATCTGGCCTCTGGCCACATTCAGCTGCCTACATAGAGACAGGTAAAAAATCCTAAAAAGAAGAATACTAAGTTTAATATCCTTCACCTTTGATAAGCTTTTACAATATGCATGAGTAGCAGCTGGTACACAGTATTTTTTATCGCAACCAAACCAGCGTGGAGACTTGCATTAAATGAATGTATGACTTGCTCAAAATGATCACATTTATCTATTGTACTTCCTCTCTCATACTCTGTTTACGAATATGTAGAAGATAAGTAGATGGCCACTCTTTACGGGGTAAAAAATAATTCACATTGCTCAATACTCATTCATACAAACTTTTGAAAACCAAATATCATGAATATGTTCCTAATAGAGACATTATTTTTTAATTACGATTATTTTCACTTATGTGTGCCGTGTGGTTCCCGGCACCAATAAAAAAAAGAATAGGACCACTCCGTCTCTTTCCCATGGATGTCGTAAAAGGCGACTAAGGGATAGGCTTACAAACTTGAGATTCTTTTTTAGGCGACAGGCTAGCAACCTGTCACTATTTGAATCACAATTCTATCATTAAGCCAAATAGCTGAACGTGGCCTTTCAGTCTTTTCAAGACTGTTGGCTCTGTCTACCCCGTAAGGGATATAGACGTGATGATATGTATGTATGTATGTATTTTCACTTATACCCCTATCAATTCCGCCATTAACATACATTATAATAAAATTAAAAGGCAGTAATGCTCAAACTGTTTTAGCGTAACAAACAAACAAACTGCATTCCTCTACGGCTTCCTACTAACATCAAAGCATTGGACACGGGAATGAAACTTAACGCGTTGAAGTCTCATGCGAGACCAATGTCGATCGTAGCAGTGCCGGCCCTAGCAGATTTCACTCGAGCGGGATACGATTTTGCCGCCCCTTTTCTTTGTTTTCTTATATGGTGCCGATTTTCCAAGACATCAAATTCAGCAGTTAACTTCAAAGCTATAACGAAATATAATCCATCTCTATATAATCTTTTAAGAGTGTTCACTTTTAAAGAGAACAATATAAAAAACCGGACAAGTGCATATCAGACTCGCTCATGAGAGGTTCCGTACCATCATCACGTTTGTTACTAAAATATTTATTTTTTATATTCAAGTTTCTACCTGTTTATTAAAATCATCAAAAAAAATAGCTTTTTACGCAAATCTTGTCTTAATTTTCTGAACCGTGCCCTCAGACAATTATATAAGTATTACAATTCCAATACTGTAAAATATATAGAAAACTTTAAAATGAATGACAATTGAAAACAAAATTGGTAAAACCAAGAAAGTACTTAAATTTATTTTCTCTTTGCGCCCCCTTGTGCTACGTAAGCCGGAACCTCCCTGCAGCGGGTCTATGCTAGTGCCGGCATTGGATCGTTGCATACCCAAGAATACTGTTATTCTATGATCCATGACCTGTTCATGAACTGTAAATTTATAACCATTAAAGTGATACATTTTAACTTATAAAAGCATGAATGAAAGTTATGTGGAGTAGACGTAGACTTCAGGAAGTTAAATGAAAAGACCGCCTATGATATAGGTAGGTAGGTCTAAAATCAATATAACTTTTGTCGAAATTCAAGACTTAAGAAGACCCAAAGGAGTGATTGTTTTAAGAAGATTTTTCCTATATTAAGTGACGTACGTGGTACCCGGCACCAATAAAAATAAAAGAATAGGACTCCATCTCGTTCCCATGGATGTCGTTAAAGGCGACTAAGGGAAAGGCTTATAAACTTGGGATTCTTCTTTTAGACGATTGACTAGCAATCTATCACTATTTGAATCTCAATTCTATCATTAAGCCAAGCAGCTGATCGTGACCTATCAGTCTTTCGAAGACTGTTGGCTCAGTCTTCCCCGAACGGGATATAGACGTGATTATATGTGTGCATGTATGTTTTTCCAAATACAGAACTGAGTTTATGAAGCCCCAGGCTTTTTATAGTAATTATATAAAGCTGCGCTGCGGACCTTCGCTCCCGTGGGAATTTTGGAATAAAATCCTATATGATATTTCAGGTTTAAAGCCAGGAGGAAAGATGTTATTTCAGGTTCAATCCAGCCATGTTCGGTACACGAGTAGAATTAACATCAGACATACTCGAAATTTTAACGTTACTTACGATATGTCTGAATCGAAATGAACATTATAAATCTAAACTAATATTATAAAGCTGATGAGTTTGTTTGTTTGAACGCGCTAATCTCAGGAACTACTGATTCGAATCGAAAAATTGTTTTTTGTGTTGAATAGGCCATTTATCGAGGAAGGCTTTACGCTATATAATAACATCACGCTGCAATAAAAAGGAGCAAAGAAATAATGGAAAATGTGGAAAAAAAAACGAGGAAAATTATTCATCCTTGAGGGCTTCAATGATGCCCGAAATAACTATTCCACGCGGACGCAGTCGCGGGCACAGCTAGTACTATATAAAACATTGATTATTTCTAAAGTACCCGAAACCGCCGAGCTTGCATGAAGAGAGTTATGAATGTGGATGAAGCGAAGGAAATATGCAGAGATCGTGGCAAGTGGAAAGAGGTAGTCTCTGCCTTACCCCTCCGGGAAGGAGGCGTGATTTTATGTATGTATGTATGTATGTATGTATTATTTCTAGAAAAACTCTAGAAGAATCCGACGCCATACGCAAGGAGTACGCCAGCGTGCTACCTCAGGGGGTCAAGAGAGTGGAGACAAGCAAGAGTCTCAAGCCGTGCCCCGTCACCACCACGGGGAACATAGGCTGGCTCGCAGCTAAGTAAACATACAAATATGTATTTTGACAAGCACCCTACAGCTTTATTTAAACTATAACAAATACATACATGCATACATGCATAAAATCACGCCTCTTTCCCGGAGGAGTGAGAGGAGGAGGAGAGAGACTACCTCTTTCCACTTGCCACGAGTAAGTATAGTATATCATTATCTATCATAAGGTGACCCTGTTTTTTCTTCCCGCTAAACCGCTAATAATAACGCAGATAATGTTAAAAGCTGCCTTCTGACCTTATATCCACGAAGTGATAGCATCAAAGTTGAGTGCGGTGTGAAATTAAATCTATTTTAATAAAGTCAAAGGTCATTCATTTTTGTTCTGACTGAATAAACAAATAGCATACATACCTACATATAATCACGTCTATATCCCTTGCGGGGTAGACAGTTAGTACCCCGCAAGGAATATAGACGTGATTAGTAAGTAGTAAAAGACATAGATGCCATCAAAAACATCCTGTAAAAAAAACCCAAGTCTCAGCTCAGTCTTTTTACCGTAAAACGTTGTGAGATCCATGCATATATATATATGTATATATAATACCAAGTCGGTTAATCTATTTAGTCTCTACTTCCAGGACCTTCTGCCTTAAGTTATTACATAAGTAATTATCATGCCAATATTAAAAATATTCTACGTTTTAAACAAATAGATCGACTTGACTAACTCTTTATAATATATTTATTTATTTTTATAAAGTGTTTATTATAAAACAACTTAATGAACAAGATTAATTAATTCGTTTTCAGGCCGGAATGTCAACTAGAGATCTACACTTCGTGGATCCCGAAGATACCACTCAGAACACCAGATCCGTGGGACAGTATGGATTATTTGGGAAATAAATAACTATATAAGTACTTAAAAGATATATAATAACTGTTTTATGAAGTTATAATTTAGACGTATTCACAAAAAAAAAATTATCGCGATGATTTTTTATATCTTTGTCTATTTTAGTGTTAAAAGTGTTTTCAATGCATAAAATTCTTGATCATGTACACATTTTTTTTTATAATTTCCCACGGGTAAAGCCAGTTTATTTATTAAACCTGCTTCTTAAAACACATTACAGTAATACCCCGACTTACGCTACCCCGTTTTACGCGAATTCGGAGATACGCGGTTTTTCAATTTTGTTTGCCGCGCACATCGGCTCTCGCTCCGCCCACTCAGTGTTCAATTTGGGACAGGTTTAAACGTGTTCCGCGTGCTATTGTTTTACAGGCAAGTGCGTTTTACTTATAATCTCTAATTATGTCTAGGAAATGAACCAGGGAGTCATTAAAACATTTAAAACTTACTACACAAGGCGGTCATTTGCACATCTACATGAAACTTTAAGTCAGAACAAAAAGCTTTCTGTTAGATTTTAGGAAGCAATTCAATGTTTTAGATGTTGTAAGAATTACATATTGGACAATCTTGGAATGAGGTTTCACAAAAAACTCTCAGTGGTGTCTGGAAAAACCTGTGTCCATTTTTTTTCATTTCTGAAACCCAAGGAGACACCATTTCAGATCCTGAACAAATCGATAGCATAATAGAAGAAGTTGTTGATATCGCCAAGCAATTAAATTTAGAGCAAGACATTGAATAAACTGATTCGCTAGACACAGTTGAATCGGTAAATCAAATGACAATTGCAAACTTAACAGAAGGACTCAATTCAATTGAAAAGGGGTTACAAAGTTAAGAAAAAATTGATTGTAATGAAGAACGCGTTTCTACAAAAAACGAGGAATAAAAAAAATACTGGTATGCTTCGAGGAAATTATACTTACGTGAAAAGAAGAAAAAATTAACTCGTTAGAATATATGAAGCCTTCGACATCAAAATAACTTCGGTTTTGCTTACTTTATTCATAACAATGTTTTTTTTATTATCCTACACTATATTTAACATTTTTCTTCTAAATTATTGTTTTCTTTACACTCTGGTCCCGATTAAACAAACTTTATATGTATTTATATGCAACGTTGAACCCCGACTTACGCGAATTCGACTTACACGGCAACCGCTCGGACCCACCTACCGCGTAAGTCCGGGGTATTACTGTATATAATATGTTAGACTAAGTAATGATTTTTCAGAGCGTAATTTCGTAAAATTTGGTTGTCTCTAAATCCTAAAATAAAATATTGATGAAACGAAATATTTCTATTGCTTCGAATCTAAATAGGTAAATGTTTAACTTAGCTTAAGTCTAGTTTATTGGATAGCCGTTGCCAAAAACAAGTTTGATATTAATAAAAAGTCTCAAGTAAGGTCGACTCGTGACTGCAGGAAGCAGAGCACTTTTTGTATGATATTTATTTCGCGAATTCTCCAAAAATCAAGGTTAGTATATTGCGTATTTTGGAAATTTACAATGTTAATGTAATTTATTTGTTGTATTTAATGTGTAATTTAATGAACACATTGTTAAAAAATAATATGTTTTTTTTTAATAAACAAAAAATCACATGTACATCCCTTAAAAGAGCCAATAATTGTGACGTGGAATGGGACAGCGATAGTGCTATTACGATGCTAACCCTGAAGGTAATATATAACTCGATTTTTAACTCATGGCTACTCATTTTATCCCGCTTATCTTAAACTCGTTGTGCCGTGTGGTTCCCAGCACCAATATCATAAAGAATAGGACAACTCCATCTCATTCCCATGGATCTCGTAAAAGGCGACTAAGGTATAGGCATACAAACTTGGGATTCTTTTGACGATGGGCTAGCAACCTGTCATTATTTTAATCTTAATTCTATCATTAAGCCAAATAGCTGAACGTGGCCTTTCTGTCTTTTCAAGAGTTTTAGCTCTGTCGACCCAGCAAGAGATATAGACGTGATTAATCATTAAGTAGTATAATTATATATATGTATGTATGTAAGTAGGACATTCCAATCATCAAGTAAATAAAAATGATTGTAAAAAAGCTAGAATTAGTGTACAGATTGCAGTTTGACGCGTTGTTACGGTAAGACGGCACAAACAATACCACATAAAGGTTTACCCGTGGGAAATATTGGATGTTACATAACTATAAGTGCGTACTAAACCAGTAATGATGACAATTCGCACGGTGCATGGTCAAAGGCATACCCTGGGCCCCTCGACAGAGCGGTGAGGATGCATTTAGGAGATGGGCTAGCAGCCTGTCACAATTTGAATATCAATTCCATCGTGAAGCCATTCAGCTGAACATGGCCTTTCAATCTTTGCGAGACCGTTGGCTCTGTCTGACCCTTTAAGGATATAGACGTAAATAGACCTATGTATGTACATGTAGAAAAAAAAATCTTACCTTTTCAGCGAGGTGTGTTTTGAGCCATTGCTCAGCAGTTTATGCTTGGGTTTGTCCAATGCCCCGGTGGGGGTCGAAGATGATATCGTCAGGTCGCTGGCGAACGAACTGGTAGACGATTCCTTAGGAAACAAAAGAATAACGGTTAATAACGGCTAAAAAACGAGGGTAGACCCCCAAACGTGTAAAAAACGTACATTTCCGCATTCTCGCCTGAAGTCGGGAACCGATTTTGATGAAATACACAGATTTTGATGAAATACAAATACAGTGCCGTGTGGTTCCCGGCAGTGCCGTGTGATTCCCGGCATCAATACAAAAAAGAATAGGACCACTCTATCTCGTTCCCATAGATGTCGTAAAAGGCGACTAAGGGATAGGCTTATAAACCTGGGATTCTTCTTTTAGGCGATGGGCTAGCAACCCGTCACTATTTCAATCTCAATTCTATCATTAAGCCAAATAGCTGAACATGGCCATTCAGTCTTTTCAAGACTGTTGGCTCTGTCTAGTCTACCCCGTAAGGGATAAAGACGTGATCATATGTATATGTTTTACAAATACAGAGATTGAGTTAACCTTGAGAAAGAACGTGGAAAGGGGGAGAAGACGACGAAGTCGCGGGCAAACGCTAATAATTTCATAATCTCTGCACACATACTATGCGATTTCTCTACATTGGCAAAATTTTATGAAACTCTAACCCTCTACTTACCTACTTTTAGCGAAAATTCATTAACTAACTAACCTAAAATTTTCGCTTACGGGAATACCCGCATATCTATTGTTTATTTGGTACATACATTGAAAACAAATAATAACGACCATAAAATAAATTTTAGCTACAGATTATATTATGGTTACTTATTCGCGGGAACGATGTCTTCCCCTAAATTTGAGGGAAATTCAATCATTAAATTTAAGAACTTCCCTCAGGCCAGGCACTTTTCACCCTAATCGTAATCTCCTGTAATAATCTTTCAATTTTTTCCAACAGGATGAAATTCGAAGATAATTTCCAGATAACAACTTTAAAAATTTGCAAGATTGGACTCATAACAAGCAATTATAGTACCTGCCTTATTTAACTAGTATTTTCCTGCGTCTCTTACCCGCGTAAAACGTAAAATTCCAGTAAACAACGTTCCCGAGGGAATTTTATCAAATCCAGTCTTATACTCCTAGACTTTATATACGACATACGAAATTTAAATTCCTGTTCCATTAAGTTGTCTGCTACTTTCGTTCCCGCGGGAATTTCGAGAAGCCTGCGTTCAGCTTTTTGGCTTGATGATAGAATTGAGATTCAAATAGAGACAGGTTGCTAGCACATCGCCTAAAAGAAGAATCCCTTGTTTATAAACCTATTCCTTAGTCCTTTACGACATCCATGGGAACGAGATGGAGTCATCCTATTCTTTGTTCTATTGGCGCGGGAAACGGGAACCACACGGCACTTTTATTGGTGCCGCAAACCACAATCGATACACATAGACATAATATAGATAATGCAAACAAACAGATTTTGAAACACAAGAGTTTTATATCGAAAAGAGACAATCATTTCTATTGAAAATCATATTATGAAATGAATGGGAATCACTGAATGACGTTGGAATTCGTAAGTAGCTAATCTGCTTTCCCATTCGTTTCATCCCCTATTATGTATGCCGACGTGCGATGCAAATGTTAAATTTTTCTAAAATAGATTTAAAAATATATAGATTACAAAAGGCGACTAAGGGATAGGCTTACAAACTTGGGATTCTTTTTTTAGGCGATGGGCTAGCAACCTGTCACTATTTGAATCTCAATTCTATCATTAAGCCAAAAAGCTGTGCGTGGCCTTTCATTCTTTTCAAGACTGCTGACTCTGTCTTCCCCACAAGGGATATAGACGTGACCATATGTATGTATACCTTAGAGATATTCGTCCTGGTCCTCCTAACGGCCGCCTCGGGGCTCCCAGGGCTCCCCACCAACTCCAGGGCCAACCGGCCCTTCCCAGGAACTGGAGGGGGCTTTTCTTCCACCGGCACCATGTAAGACAACATCGTCACAGATCACACTAGCAGTTACTTGGTTATCATTGTCCAAAAACACAAAAACTTTGGCGTTTCACGTCTATAGTCTATTTCACAGCGAAATTTCAGTCTTCGAATTTCAATCACTACCTACATTCTCAGTTTTGCGGTCGGCGACGGTGTTTTTCTTCAAATCTGAAAGATAAGATGTGTATTTTTATTGCGTTCACTAAAGATAAAATGGAAATCATAAACATAAAATACTAGCGATAGATCTAGAATGCGGAATAGAAATATCGTCGTCTGAAAATATAATCGCACCTATCTATACTTATATTATAAAGCTGAAGAGTTTGTTTGTTTGTTTGAACACGCTTATCTCAGGAAATACTGGTTCGAATTGAAAAAATATTTTTGCGTTGAATAGACCATTTGTCGAGGAAGGCTTTAGGCTATATAACATCACGCTGTAACTATAAGGAGCAAAGAAATAATGGAAAATGTGAAAATATATATATAATATGTATAAATATAATACGATCTTTTAAAAAATGGAATGAAAATATGTTTTTTAGAACAGTACAAATCAAAAATAAAGAAAAAAAATAATTATGATTTTTTAAAATTATTATTGAGGTTTGCTTGCTACACGAGAAAAAAATCAACTAACTATGACATAGTACGTTGTTCAAATTATATTTACAACCTACCTGTGAGCTCCTACGTAATTATGTAGAATTTGATAACACAGACTTAAGATATTCCAACCTTGAATCATTGATTTTATTAACAAGCTTAGAAGTTACTTAACTATTGTATTTGATTTTAGATAGAATATACAAACTCAGTATACTAACCTACAATATCTCGCGAGTGAATTGACATGAAAATAGTGAAAATCTCTTTTTTACTATTTTAAAATGTTTACCATTTATTAAGGTAACTTTGAATTTTTAGTACACTAACCTCTTCACTTTAGACAGATCCTATGCCTACTTCGATGAGCTCTCGAACAAAAAAGAACTAGTTTTTTTTTCGCTTAGGAAATCTGCACATTTTTTAAACACATCTATAGGTATAAAAAACTGATGAAACTGATGTTTTTGCTGTGGTTTTTGCCGTTTGACTCAACAGATACCGGTTAGCGGTGTTATACTGTTACCTAGAACACAAAAATATGTAGAACTAGAGGCCGCCCGCGACTTCGTCCGCATGGAAACCCTATCAATCCCGCGGGAACTCTGGGATAAAAAGTAGCCTATGTGTTATTCTGGGTCTTCAGCTACCTACATACCAAATTTCATGGTAATCGGTTCAGTAGTTTTTGCGTGAAAGAGTAACAAACATCCATACAAACTTTCGCCTTTATAATAGTAGTAGGATTCTGTATAGGCAACATTATGCAGAAATTTAGATAGATAGACTCTTTATTGCACCATAAGAAGAAGAAAAACAGAAAAAAACACAGGTAAGAGAAATCTAAAAGAAGTACCAAGTATATTAGCATGTCCTTTGACTGACTTTTACAATCTGCACAGAAAGAGAACCAGCTGACACACTGTTATCTTTGCTACCAGACCAGCATGGATGCCGCCGCAACCCACAAACATCACCCACCGGTGGGTCCATGGGGAATTTCTGATTACCAGGGAACCCATTGCATTATCGCGGAAATATATCAATATTAATTCAAAATATAGTACCCATTCCTTATTTTGGAGTGCGGACTTGCATTGTATTGCTAGCCTTTAAGGCCGACTTCCGCGCCGCAGTTGGCACTATCCAGTAAGTCTTTACGACTTTTTTGGTCTTTTTAGGGTTCCGTACCTAAAAGGCCACGAAAGTATAACAGACAGATTAACTCGCACGTTTATAATATTAGTAGGTACGGATGTACATATATTATAGATCCTGACCTTGGTCTACGCAACTGTAGTCGGTAACATCAATGCAACAGCGCGCGCGCATCTTGCATACATTTACCCGTCATTTACCGGACCAATGAACAATGATTCATGGTGTTTACTGAACGATATCGTCCATTTATGGCCTGTTATTTTTCTGATTGCTCAACTTCCGCGGCGTACTATAATAAACTGCATCTTCCGATACAACATGTGAGTTGGTAGTCCGTTCATAAAGGTTTGTTGGTTAAAATAGTGTAGCAATAATGTTTTTTCCCGAATGCCTCGTTAAACATAAATTGGGCATTTCTAAACTAGCCTATAAGAATATTTGATCGGATAATTAACTTTATATATTCATAAAAATATATCATCAAGGTCGGTCCAGTGGTTTAGTTGAAAACAGACAGTCAAACAGACTTTCGTTTTGATTATTATGCAAATATGGTTGATTTTTATTTATTTCTGTTTAAAAATGTTATCTATCAACCAAAGGTTAAAATGTCACGTAATATTTTTAGATATACATATATAGATTAAGTCTTCTAGTATACTTAGAAACTTTTGCGCGAGGTTTCGTTCCAGTGGGAATTTCTAGAAAACAAAAGCCTGAAGGTTTAGTCTGCATGTGCACAAAATTTAAAAAAAATCAGTCTCTTAGAATTTAAGTTTTTTTGTTACAAACAAAAATACAAATCTATTTACTTTGTACCTATGTCTCTGTATGATCCATACAAATATTAGGGATCACGGTTGCTTTCGTTTATAAATAGACTAGTTGTCAAAGCCGGCGTTTCTCGGATGCCATTCCCGTTCAAGCTTCGATTTGGCGCCAACTATTTAATTCTTCGAAATCAATATGATCATTGGGATAAATCAGCTGTTACAATTGTTATTGGTATAATTAAACTAACTAATTAGATATACAAGGAGAGTATGGAGGGAAAGGTCGGAGTGGGAGACCTAGACGAACGTATCTTGATCAAATTAAGGACGTCCTGGTAAAGGGTCAGGTCAAAAGTACCCGAAACCGGCGAACTTATATGAAGAGAGTTATGAATGTGGATGAAGCGAAGGAAGTATGCAGAGATCGTGGCAAGTGGAAAGAGGTAGTCTCTGCCTACCCCTCCGGGAAAGAGGCGTGATTTTTATGTATGTATGTATGTATATTTAACTGTGGTATGAATGGGCGAAGAAAGATATTTGGATTTATGATAGAATTGAGATTAAAATAGTGACAGATTGCTAGCTCATCACCTATAAGGCGAATCCCAAGTTTAGAAGCCGTATCTCATACATACATACATAAAATCAGGCCTTTTTCCGGAGAGGTAGGCAGAGACTACATCTTTCCACTTGCCACGATCTCTTTATACCTTCGCTTCATCCACATTCATAACTCTCTTAATGCAAGCTCGGCGGTTTCGGGTACTATTGAGGACGTCTTTAATTTGATCGAATTTGATATTATACCTGTCACTACTCAATTCTATCATTAAGCCTAACAGCTGAACGGGACCTGTCAGTCTTTGAAGACTAATCCTCAAGAGGTATATATTACTCGTATATGAATGAATGAATGTCAAATATGATTCTTGTACTAGCTCTTACACGGAATGGCCGCAAAGCCCTAAATACATATATTACATTACTCTGCAATTCTGACTAGTCTTCTTTAGGAGCAGGAGAAGCGTGCTGGGCCCATAACCTGACCGACCTCTGTATTACAATATACTACTTTTGGTTTGCTTACAAAAAGACTACTTATATCTAACAGATAAGCCAAGTTTAACCCCTCATAATAATTGTTGTCTAATTTTTAAATTAAATTAAAATCTAATCGTTAATAATAAATAATACTAAAATCGGTCAAGCGTTTTAGCCGTAAAAGCGTAACAAAAATATCTTACTAAGTTTAAACCATAGATTAAAGCACTAGATGAATGTGCTCATTCCCTTGGCCGCCTCTTACGATATTATTCACTCCACACACACCTCAATAAGGATTAAATTACAGAGTGTTAATAACTGTATAAACCGTAATTAATAATGTTATTAAACATAGCTGGAATACTTAATGCAGTGCATGCAAACATTATGATAGCCGTGTGACAAACATGTTTCAAACACGCAACGCTCGTCGACAGATTATAACAAACTATAATCCTACTAATATTATAAATGCGAAAGTTTGTATGTCAGGATGTCAGTATGGATGTTTGTTACTCTTTCACGCAAAAACTACTGAACCGATTACGATGAAATTTGGTGTGTAGTAGTTAGCTGAAGACCCAGAATAACATGTAGGCTACTTTTTATCCCGGAGTTCCCGCGGGATTAATCGTTAAGTTATGATAGAGTTTCCACGCGGACGAAGTCGCGAGATGCCTCTAGTATGGCATATTCTTAGTGTAGGTATCCCAAATTGTGCCGTGTGGTTCCCGGCACCAATAAAAAGTAGAATAGGACCACTCCATAACTTTCCCATGGGTGTCGTAAAAGGCGACTAAGGAAGGCTTGTAAACTTGGGATTCTAGTATTAGGCGACGGGCCAGCAACCTCAAAAGGTTGGACGCTATGCTATTGCTTTATGTCTACCTCGCCAGGGATATAGACGTGATTATATGTATGTATGTATCTCAATTTTACGGATAAGTTTGTTCATGAAACCTTTTACCTTATAACTTTCTAAAATTAATTAAATAAAATTAATCATCAGAAAATACATACATATATTTTTTTTAAATCTTGAAATTAAAACTTGAAGAAAATCTTCAGAAGATTCTTCGAACGATTTGATCGAATATAATATCTTATTGCGACAAAAATGTTATTTGCATAGGGGAAGCAATTACCTATGTAAGTACCTATTACTTGAACAGATCTTGATAGCAGTTTATCGGCTATTACCTTCTACCACAGAAAGAAAAGTTCTAACATAATTATACAGAAATTAGTACCTATCTCCTATCACTTAGATCAGTAATGTTGTAGTAATTAAAGCGATTACCATCACCAACATAGCATTCGGAATAAAACAAGACCATAGAAGTGGCAACTAGTTAATGGGTCAACGCAAATGATGTTACTCGTAAACAAAAGAGTCACTATAACATTGTCTAATTTTACAGTTTTGCAGCAACGCACTGTAAAAACTCATAATTTTTAAAGTTTCAAGTATAATAAATTATAATTATTCCTGGAATATAATCCCGCCTTGTAGTTCCCGGCACCAATATAAAAAAAAGAATAGGACCACTCCATCTCTCTCCCATGGATGTCGTAAAAGGGGACTAATGGATCGGCTTACATACTTGGGATTCTTCTTTTAGGCTATGGGCTAGCAACCTGTCACTATTTGAATCTCAATTCTATCTTAAAGCCAAATAGCTGAACGTGGCCTATCAGCATTTTCAAGATTGTTGGCTCTGTCTACCCCGCAAGGGATATAGACGTGATTATATGTATGGAAATAAGATTCAAGAAAAAGAACGATTTATTAAATTTGATACTGACTAGCCCATCGCCTAAAAGAAGAATCCCAAGTTTTTAAGCTTGATTGAATTTTACAAACCGCATGCGAGGTAAGGTAACGCAGCTGGCCCACATATGTTTTTTCTTGGCTAGAACCAGCATGGAAGCATCACATCATTCCTTTAGTTTTAAGTATGTGTCATTTCTAATGTCTCATATTAGTCCGAAGTCTATGGTCGCCGCAGACACCATCTGACCTTTCTCGGGAAGGAATGCCTGTTGAAGTCATTCCCACAGTTGACATAAAAACAGTGACTCACCGTAAAAATGCATGAGGATATTTTATTTTTTACAAGAGATTTATTTACTCACGTTTCAAGATCTTAATGCATGTTCCGCATTTATAACATCAAAATCACGGTTAAGTTAAATTTCGCATGATGATGATGATGAGATCCGTCCCACGTGTACCACTGGGTTGTCCAAGCGGCCAAGAACGGTGGGACAAATGGGACGATTTAGTCCCAGTAGTCATAATGTAAAGTGTTTGCCGCTGTATTAAAAGTTTACATTGCATTTCGTGTCTGTGTGATGTGAACTAAGCCTTATACAAACTGACATTGTAAAAAGTAACGAGTTAAACAAACAAATTAACATTGTTAGGTAAACTCGAACAGATTTCGATAAAATTTGTGACAGAAATATCTACACAAACAATATATTTTTTTCTAGAAACTATTCGGAAACGGGCAAATCAATCTTTTTATATATTTACGGAGAAAATTCATAGGTACCTATTTGTTGGCATAGCGCAAAAAAAATTAGTCGATAGAAGTCAAAAGGACTACATTCAGATTTTTATTTGCCTATATGTTAGTCTAACAGGCAATTATTGAAATTTGTTTGGCGACATCTCTAAACGTCACACGCTACCAACCAATCACGGCGCGTATGCTATATCGCAAAGAGAAAGAGGAAAAAGACGAATACTAGGGAAAAAGGCGTGATTTTATGTATGTATGCTATATCGCGCAAGCAAAATTTTCACGGATTGAAACATGAATACGACTTCTGACTTAACAGTGTTTGGATGCTGAACTGTTCACGCCGACACAGGCCCCTAAGGCAAGATATAGGTGTAAAGGTAAGTCATGATAGAATCCCATTATTTATTTATTTTTTGTTACGGAAGGGAAATCTTTATACGGACGATCCCCCTGGTCTCCACCCGGGAGAGTCTGGGACTCCTGGCACCAAGTAGGTATACCAGACTTCAGCACTGAAACCTTCCGGCGCTGCCTTCTTGGCAATTCGAAGGCATCATGCCGGGGATCTTACTTTTATGGACTTCTGGTAAGTTGCTAGTCGCCCATACTGCCCAGGACTTATGATAGAACCTTAGGTTAAGAGCGTTGCAGCCGCCCTCGAGTTTGCATTACAGAAAGGCAAAGTCCAAGGCAGAGGTTCATCCCACCTGGTCTAGGAGCCCCTTGCGCGCTTCCACCTCAAAGGCTGTTAGGAAGAGCGTCAAGCCCTCGCCTAAATCATCCTACTGTTCTTAAATACCCATCAGGCAAACTTACAACTAACAGATCTATGTTCTTGTAGCGGGAGCGATGATTCGGCTCGACCGCCACCAAAGGGAAGATCTTCCGCCAGGCTAGGTGTTGTGCCTGGGGCACCGCGGCTCCAACGATGTTGTGTCGGAGGTTGTATATATAGCTCCAATCCGTGAAATCTCTGAAATAGCGATTTATTTACTTCGCTGCTATTGGTTGAGCGCGTCAATTTCTTCGCGATGATTGACAGTTGTGTTGTGTGATTTGATGTTGTGACGAGTGGCGTAGAGATATCGCCACATTCTCATTATCCAAAAAATCACAAACAACATAGTCGCTCGATTCCCCATACATAACAACTTGCCGGAAAACCTTCGCTTTGGTGGCGGTCCAGCCCAAAATCATCACTGCCGCTACGTTTGATTCATGGCAAAGTTAAAAGAAGTGCACAGAGCACTGAACACCTGACTGCATTGATCTGTGGTCATATGATATTCATTAGAAATATCATGCTACCCGAGAAGATATCTCTTGCATGTAGTAAGTAGTGAACTTTCTAAATCCTAGTTCGCTTGTCCCTTTTTCTTATGAGTTATGTGTCAGTTCATATAAAAACAGATAACGATAATAAACATAATTGTTTAAATGAAACACGAAATTCTAAACCTGAATATATCATTTAAATGTATTTTGAGGTTGCTGGCTCTGCCTACCCCGTTAGTATAAAGTCTTTATATGCCTATGATGATATTATATGATGGATGAAATAATATAGGACAATTTTAATACAAAAAAAAATTTGACAAATTTAAATGAAACTTTGCATAGAGAATTAGAGATTGACTTTCAAAGTAACATTGATTATGATAATTAAAAATTTAAAAAAAAAAAAACACAAAATATTAGACAAATTTAGATGAAACTTTGCATAGAGATTGACTTTCAACGTAACATTGATTAGGTATAATAATTAAAAGTCCTAAAAGAACAAAGACCTGGGGAACAAAAGTCTAGTTTGAAATAAAAATACACCATGTGGTCAAAATAGAACGCGAGGGAAAGACAAAAAAAGATACACGACCTCTGCCTATCCCCCTCGGGAATCAGAAGTACGTCGTATGTTTACTTTCTTTGATATGGATGTTACAAGTGCACTCATTGCCTTAATAGAGATAGAACGAGGATCGACACGGTACAGTCGAAAAGAAAACCGATTAACTATTTATTTTATTTCACAAAAATAAAATTAAAAATTCTAAATCACAGCCAAAAATCAATTAAATAAATAAACAATCTTTGAAAAAGTATATCGGGCCCGTTTCATATTTTTTAATTAAATAATTAAAGCCTGGATACCAGAGACGGACAAAGTAAAATATGATCCTGAAAAAGCAACCTTACATACATACGTAATACTAATATTTTAAGGCGAATACATTGATTTGAAGAATATTTTGTGTTTTTTTTAACCGTGTGTTTCCCGGCTCCAATAGAAAAAAGAATAGAATCACTCATTCTCTCTCCCATAGATGTCGTAAAAGGCGACTAACGGATAGGCTTATAGGCTTGAGATTCTTATTTTAGGCGATGGGTTAGCAACCTATCACTATTTGAATCTCAATTCTACAATTAAGCCAAACAGCTGAACGTGGCCAATCAGTCTCTTCAAGATTGTTGGTTTTATCTTTCCCGCAACGGATATATACATGAATATATGTATGTTGGTATTTATTTTGTTGTGAATTAACTCAAAAACTACTGGACCGTATTTGATGATACAGACAAACAGACAGACGGTCAAAACGTTCTTTCTAGATATTCCCGCGGGTGTGAAGCCCGGCGAAAAATCTCTCCCACCTTATCGCTAAATGGAAAAATTACAGTTTAAAGTCAATCGAAAAATTACATACATACATAAAATCACGCCTCTTTCCCGGAGGGGTAGACAGAGACTACCTCCTTCCACTTGCCACGATCTCTTCATACTTCCTTCGCTTCATCCACATTCATAACTTTCTTCATGCAAGCTCGGCGGTTTCGGGTACTTTTGACCTGACCCTTTACCAGGACCTTTGACATTTTACCTTTTTTAAAAATTACATATCGTATCCAATTCTGTGTTTGCCTGTACAAGAATCGCTGACGGGAAATAAAACTACAAAGGCATGTTCACAATGCATGCTCACGGTCGCAACGCAGGAAGAATTTGTTTTGATCATGTGAATTGATTTCAAATTGTTTTGCGATGTGGCGCTGTGAGGCATACCTACATTGTTATTGATATTAAAATACCACGTTTTGTCACGGGTGTAAATAACTGTCTTATTGATCTATGCTAGATAACGCAGGCCACACAGGTGACTTGTCTATTTATTTATTACATACATAAATACATACATATGGTCATGTCTATATCCTTTGTGGGCTAGACAGAGCCAACAGTCTTGAAAAGACTGATAGGCTACGTTCAGCTATTTGGCTTAAAGATAAAATTGAGATTCGAATAGTGACAGGTTACTAGCCCATCGCCTAAAAAAAGAATCCCAAGTTTGTAAGCCTATACCTTAGTCGCCTTTCACGACATCCATGGGAAAGAGATGGAGTGATCCAATTCTTTTTTGCATTGGTGCCAGGATCTTCACGGCACCAATACAAATCTACATATTTATTTATTTACCAATTCATGTACACAAATAACATATATAAATAATATACACAAGAAACAATAGTACATAGGTTCTGCTTATTTCTGAAGAAATCTATTCCAGCTCACCTGAGACAGGAGAAATGATGGAAAAAGTAACTATAATAAAGTAGGGGATACTCCACAAACTTTAAAAATACTTTAAAATTTTCTTATTTTATAAATTCTTGATATTGGATTCCACTTTTATTTATTTATATTTATTACTCTTTCATGCAAAATCTACTGAACCGATTTAGCTGAAACATTCAGTTATTATCTAATAACAAAATAACACATGGTCAGTTTGCTCAATACCTTACTTGGCTAAATAAATAACTTAATTATTTATTATATTTAATAGTGAACCGAAGGGTTAACTTCTACACTTTACTGTATCACTTTCGGGGTAGACAGAGCCAATGGTCTTAAGGCTCGAAGGCTCCATTTAGCTATATGTCTACTTGAAATTGAGTTTAAGAGATAAGAGAGATCTGACGGGTTGCTAGCTACAGCTGACATTCAATATCTGACCAAGAAGTAAAGCAACTGGCTTAGGTATATTTTATTTTTACTTCATTTTTATTCTTTTTTTTTAAGCCATTAGGACATTTTATCGGAACCATATCGGCATAAAGACGCTTTGGAAGAAGCACTATTATAGAGAGTTATGAATGTGGATGAAGCGAAGGAAGTATGCAGAGATCGTGGCAAATGGAAAGAGGTAGTCTCTGCTTCTCCCTCCGGGAAAGAGGCGTGATTTTATGTATGTATGTATGTACTATAATGGCAAGTGGAAAAATGATGTCTCTGCCAAACTCTCTGGGAAACGTTATAACATGGTGGATCTTACAAAGCTGTTGATGAAGAAGAAGGTGAATCATAAAAAAGACGCAATAATTTGGCGTATTAAGGTTTTGAAATGCTTACATTGCATACCGGATATTCCGAACCTTGTTATAATTTCAATTGAGTGACGAAATTGTAATGTGATATATGTTTTCAAAGTCATTGGAACGTTCGCTTTGTGGTTCAACCGTATGGCCACATTCATACATAATGGAACTGTGTCTGCAAAATTTCAATTCATTTCGATAATGAATTCCTGCTTCTCGAAGTCGATCAATGTTATTTGAAGGAGAGCTATATTTTCTACTAGCTGTGCCCGCGACTTCGTCCGCGTGGAATAGTTATTTTGGGCATCATTGAAGACCTCAAAGATGGATAATTTTCCCCGTTTTTTTCCACATTTTCCATTATTTCTTCGCTCCTTAGGTATAGTTGCAGTGTGATAATGCATCATAGCATAAAGCCTTCCTCGATAAATGGTCTATTCAACACAAAAATAATTTTTCAATTCGAACCATTAGTTCCTGAGATAAGCGCGTTCAAACAAACAAACTCTTCAGCTTTATAATATTAGTATAGATTGAAACGGTGGGTTACCGTATGAGCACAGGTAGAAATAAAACAATAATTCAGTCTCAATTTCTATTTTCCAGTTTTCCTAAAGAACTTTTTAGATTTAGATTAGAACTAAGAAAGGTAGATGTCAATTTTTAACACTACACCGCAAATAATTTATCACTAACCCAACTTACAAATATAAACGTTTGTTTCGGTATTTGACCTTATTACCTCCTAAATGATGTTTAACAATAATGTCAAATCCCGATTTGATAGACAATAGTCATTAAGCACACGTCTTCATCACTGCAGGATGGCACGAACGATAGCACCAAGGTAATGCTACGGTTTAATCCAGAAAACATAAATCCTCATTTTATACTCCAATAAAATAAACATCAAAAGGTTAAATTTATAGAGCCACTCAATACATTAGGTCATTAAAATTATCATATAGAAATCACAGATTTGGCGCGCCCAGGTGACGTGGGTAGGGCGCTATTGTCGCCGTCCAATGTTTGTTTTGTTTTGGTGACATCACCGTCAGGCAAGGACAAAATGCAATGCATCGCAGTCTATTATTGTCCTGGGATGACGAGCGAAAACAGACAAACATAGTAGGAAATGTCAGTGCTATAAAAGCCGTGTTGCTGGCCAGAAACAAAACTACAGACGTGATATTCAAGAACTGAAGAGTCCCGACATAAAAGATTTTCCGGTAGACGTTTCGCACGACGCTCTTGCAGAAATGGACACGACTATAGCTAATTTCTTGTAGAGAACGGACAAAAATAAAAAAAAGCAGAACGAATTGAGTCCTTAAACGATCAATATTCTTTGTCGTAAAATAGAACAGGCAGTTATTGCATAATCATCGTCCCACGAAACGCGAGCTAAAATATTATTGTAGCGCTCATGAAATTATATCGTCGACACTTTTTGTTTGATTCTAATGTCAAAAGGAATGCAATGTTATTACTGTTAGTACCGCGAATAGGAGTGTCGTAACGAATTCATCGATAACATTTTCAGTCACGAAATTTGGTGCGTCTACCAACTACAATCTAACTTTATTAGAAAATTTTTCGTCTATATATTTTTTTTCACTATTCCCGATTTGGTTACAAACTGTTATTCCGATATGATTAATGATTGTAGATGATTTATTAGTCTCGTTGTCACCTTTTCAGAAGTTGTATTATGGATGTTTCGTGACTAGAACATAAATAAGGTTCTGGTGTTTTTTAAACTTCATGTACATACCTAATATGGAAAATATTATTGTAGATATTTGTATTGTTCATTTTCACCAGAATGAATTTCATATTTTGTGATATCTTTATATTGATTAAACTAACATAGATAGATCTTTATATTTTATTTTACATTAAATTTTTAGTTTTGATTTGTCTTAAGCGAAATTAAATGTCTTAATGTCAAATATATAAAAACTTTCTTCACTTTATATTTTATTTTGACACATTTACATGGCATTATTATAAACCCAGTGATATTGTAAACAAACATATTTCAAAACTATCATTTAAAACCAAAATATAAAACCGGTTCGTGATCTCCCAACGATTAGGTTTATAAATTTAAATAATGATCCGTCACACATAACAACCAAACATACAAAACACCCATGCGAAATTTAATGACGAAATGGGCTAGAAAGATAAATAAGTAGTGACTAAAATAGACGACCTTGTGCTTTTATTTATTGGTTTCCACACGCCGCGGCACACGACAGGACGTCCTACGTACGTTTAGCGACCGAACTCCAGAACAGAACAGCTACTTCCTGCCAGAACCTAGAAATTGGCTGGCACATGACCTCACCTAATGGAACAGTTAAAAACTAGGTCACTAAAACATGCGGGCTTAAAGATGTACGCGATACAACACAACTTCACAGTAATGTTGCGCCAAATAGAATTTTGTGTCAGTTTTATTTGCAAAGTTCTGAATTCAATTGCGGAGGGAATATGTAGGAATGTTAAAATGATGTTACGGCTAGACTAAAAGTTAATTAATGCATCCGGGCGGATTGAATTCGTAAAGTCAAATGTCAGTCACCTACTGTGACAAATTGATAGTCACTTGACATTCATATTATTGCGTTGTACAGGATCTTCCAGTACCTACTCGTATCTACTAAATTTTATTAATTACTAGCTGTCCCGACAAACGTTGTTTTGCCATATACATAAATAAATTTTAAGTTATTTCTAGTTAAAAAAAATGTTAAGGGTTGACAACCCTTATCACTAAGGGCTATGAAGAATAGATGTTAGCCGATTCTCAGACCAACTCAATATGCTCACAAAATTTCATGAGAATCGGTCAAGCCGTATCGGTGGAGTACGGGAACGAACATTGTGACACGGGCATTTTATATATAAGATCAATTTACTTATGTCAACGGTACAGCTACCAATCACAAAAATCTGATATTGCCTCATTATTTAGATTTCTGTGGTAACCGTCGATATACACTTGTATCAACATTTTAATACAAAGGATATTTAATAAACAGCCACTCTGACAAATGCTTTGGAATGGAACCCGTTCTCGTTTTTACACGTGGATGTCGCCAAATTACTTCATAATTTAACTAAAGTGGGTTGTCTGTACCTAATTGGAGCTAATTTACATAGATATTCCTTAACAACTCCGAAATTGTCACCAAAGTCTGCGTCATCTGTTTTGAGTATAATAATTATGCTATCATCAATAACGATATATCGTGATGTGATGATGGCATCAACTATTATAGTTGCATCCGATTAATTATCTTGCAGTTGCACAACTTGTGTTTATCGAAGAAACGAAATAGTTATCAGATGTTTTACTGATTTCGAACCGACACTCGTTGTATGTGCGTATAAACAAACATCAAGAACCATGGGTAATTCTTTATCGCATCAATTCGTTTCCTCAAGACAAAACGGTGTTATTTTAAACTTGCCAACATTTGATGTTTCCTGATTACGTACACTACCGCCTTGTTTAGGAGATACTACAGTATATCTAGTACAATCTATTCAGGGGCACGATGGGTCTGAAACGCAATTTCAACATCTAGACGCTTTTGTTATTTGCCCCTGTCATGTTCAGAAACGTGCGTAACAATGAGAGCTTCTAAAATGGGTTTAAGTTACGCAACTTAATAGCCTTCTCGGCGATTTCGGTCGATATTTTAATTACCGGCTTTTACGCAGACGATTTTAGTATTACCTGTAATGTCGTTTGTATGTGTAAGCGAAAATTATTCTGACGTTACTAAACGCCGGCAGCGTTATGTTCCCGAAAAAACATTTCACAAACGATCGATTGAACAACGTTCTATGTCAGCGCAAATGTTTACAACATGTAAGACACTGATATTATTTTATTTATAGTCCGCCACACACCGTAGCTGCGTAAACGCTTCGCCGTCATCGAAATGCTGCGTAATGTGAATCAAATCGGGATAAACAAGTGCATACGTACGTGGACAGAGTCCTTTGCGTCGCCGACTCGCCGCCGGTGCATTCGGGACCGTCCCGTTTTGTTTTCAAACAGTGTTCGTATCAAAAACAAGATGAGTATGTACGCGGCCGGCTGTTTATAAACATTGGAACGAGACGGGATGCGATCAATACCGCGTTAGCAGTCGGGGCCAGCACGGCCCCGTCTCACCTGCCGCGGGATCTGCGTAGATGTGGACCGCGAGCGGAGGAGAGCGCGACGTACAATCGTACCGGCTGGCGGCGGCCGTATGTGCGGGCAGCCCTAGGGTTACGTCACGCGGGTTTGACAGCTGAGTTGCGAGCTGCGTCCGCGCGGCGGCGCCACCGGCACGATCAATAACAAGGCGCTGCGCAAGTGCACTGTCTACAGGACTGCCCCCCTCTCGATGCACCTGCAGAGCCGATGCACTTCGGCCGGGATGCGATCGATGTTCCCGTGGGATTAATTGAGTTACCCAGTATCATATAGCGACACTGCGGCTAGGAACTACAATTAGTTAAAACTTACATTATCTCATATATAGGTACTAAAGAAATAAACAGTTTAATGAGATAGTACCGCATAATTATTAATAACCTATTCTTTTACACAAATAAGAAGTTAACGAGACAAACGATAAAGACAAAGACCACTATAGGCTGCTAAAATATCCTAACTACTTAGTGTTAGCTAGGTCCATCAAAAATTTAATTAAAGTTGCCGATTTTTATTTGAAATAAGAGGCCGCCCACGACTTCGTCCGCATGGATACCCTATCAATTCCGCGTTATTCTGGGTCTTCAGCTACCTACATCCTAATTTCATCGTAATCGGTTCAGTAGTTTTTGCGTGAAAGAGTAACAAACATCCATACTGACATCCTGACATACAAACTTTCGCATTTATAATATTAGTAGAATTGGTTTAGCAGTAGTTGGTGTACATCAGTTGGTTCACGAGGAAAACGTGGTCTTAATAATATTGAAAGCCTCGGCGAGTTTAAATCCTCTTTGCTGGCGCTCGCATTATAACTGATATTCCAAGAAATCCCCTTTAACACTATTCCCCCGAGCGTGAACTGGGAAGCGGGGAATCGTGTCTGAAATTAAGGAGTCCAAAAGAGATATTTCGCATTAAGTATATCTAGCACTGTCCCCCGGAGTGACAACTGGAAATTTTCTTCCTAGTTATCATAAATTTAGACGTCCGAACTTTTCGTTTTTTGCTAAAATTAATATAATTATTTAGTACCAACATAGTATTTATTTATCTTGCTCTGCGCCAAAGGAGATTGGCACCTGTTTCCTTCCACCCAAAGGTTGACTGGAAGAGATTGCATTAGCGATAAGTCCGCCTTAATACCATTTGTCCGTTTTGTTCTGCTTTGTATAAGTATTTTACTCTTATGGTGCAATAGAGTTTTACATATCCCACCAGTCAGGATCCTTTATTGCATCTAGTCCTACCAGTAGTTTGATAGTCCGAACTGTTATATTCATGCAGAACGGCAAAAGTCAGGGGATTCCTACAAAATCTTCTCAAACCGACTAAGAATGTGTGTCAGAATGGCGGGTGTACCTCACGGATTTAAATATCTGTTTTGGATTAAAAACGTTGATGTGTACCTCAGTGTACCTCTCCTAAAAATCTGTGTACCTCCTTCTATGTAAAGATTTTAAATAAAATAGGTACACCCGCCATCCTGACGGTAGGACCGCGGGTGTACTTCTAGTTAGCATATGTAGGTAAGTAAACTGTATATGTAGATTTGGTACCTCTTGTGTACCTGCAGAAACAAATATTAATTAAATAAAAAATATTAAGGGTGCTGAGAAAATCAAAAAAAAATTTTTTTTCTATGACGTTGTTTTTTGTAACCAAAGGGTAAAACGGGGCCCTATTACTAAGCCTCCACCGTCTGTCTGTCTGTCCGTCTGTCTCCAGACTGCAGATACACAAGAGGTACCAAATCTGCAACAGTTTACTTACCTACATATGCTAACTAGAAGTACACCCGCGGTCCTGACGTCAGGATAGCAGGTGTACCTATTTTATTTAAAATCTTTACATAGGAGGTACACAGAAGAAGAGGTACACTGAGGTACACATCAAGTACGTTTTTAATCCAAAACAGATATTTAAATCCGTGAGGTACACCCGCGATTCTGACACACATGACTAAGACGACATCGAATCAGTACTCGTATCATAGGAAAATAATTTAAAAAAGAAAAATACAGAAAATACAAATCATCATTCATATATTTTATTATATTCCCATAACATACGTTACAACATAGTACTTGACGTTTTACACGTTAAGCAAAGAAACGGCGGTGAGTCGGAACGCCCAGACAAAGATCCGATAGTTGAATGTACGAACACTGCCAAGCTACCCTTTCGACCCGATGGCACGTAAAAACGATTAATAGATACTTCAAAACATGATACAAACGGTTTGAATAATCATACTGAAGTCGAGGCGACGCGGCGTATAGTTAGCGACGCCTGTCAAATTAACGATATAATCATAGAAGCGCATGTAGATTTAAACAGTACAATTTATTCGTCACAAAGCGACAAGTTTGATAAACGCACTGTTAATATTTCAGCACTTGCACATTGAGCTATTGCAACTATTTCAATAAAGAAGATAATTAAAACAGAAACGTTCAACACTGGGGGTTCACTAATCAAGTATTTAAGCGGTTCAAAATTCAAGGAAATAAAAAAATTGTAGTCATATCTGCAGCCGGAGGTGATCTCACACTTGATCATCAAACTGTAATCTTAATTACTATCTCAATGACTCGGGCCGAAGTCCATATAAAACACAGCAACTCGGCAGTCGTACTGAAGAATGAGGGGAAATTAAAATTATCAAAAACTATATGCAAGCTTTACACACTAGCGTATATTAAATAAAAGTTAAAACACCGTCCAATTTGATTGCGACTCGACCACGCGTTTCGTACAAATCTAGAGAAAAATTAGAACATGCTAGCATTATTATTATATTAGGTATATTGGCAACATCGGTAAATAAGAGAGCAGAGACTGCATTACACACCAGAGCTGAGATATAAACATCTGTCTGAAACAATTTGATCGACTCAACACAAATATTATCACCCCGATAGGTTATTATTTAGATGAGCCATACGACAACAAGAAACAGCACAATATACAAAAAAAAATACAGATAAGTCATCTAAATATAACCAAATTCTAGTCTTACCCGAAAAAGGTAATATCAAAGAAATACAATTTGCTAATGATGTCAAAAGACATATCGCTAATCGTCAAACGGTTTCAGACAAGAGGATTCATCAACTCCGGTCGCAACAGACTCATCAAAGTTTAAAATGGCTTGTACTTCTATACAACACACCGCACGGATAATGATTGTAAAAAAAGTAATAACTCACTAGAGAAAAGTAAATGCATCACCATCTATTGATTGAGAAAAAAGAGATATATGAACTAAAAGATCCACTAACGACTTTGACAGAGATAATAATGTAGAACGTGACATCAAAGATTGAAAAACAGCTGATACATCTGGTGCCTTTGCCATAGTGGTTAGTAAAGTCTTACTAATAAACATAAGGGGTGATGGTGCCGTAATTTGCTCAGTAGACTTTCAGCTGATTCTTGTCGTCGAAGCCGGCAGAGTGGCCGGCGTTGCGGACGATGAACGAGTTGCCGTCGAAATGCATTCGCCTCTCGCCGCGCCTAGCCAACAAAACAATTGTTAATATACTTTTGTTGTAAATTAATACTTTACCAAAAGTCGTTAAGGGTTCCCATTATGTTATGGACTTATTTAACCTGTCACTAGCTTGGACATCTTCATTCATTTATATAATCACGTCTATATCCCTTAAGGGGTTGACAGAGCCAGCAGTCTTGAAAGACTGACATGTTAAGCTAATTTAGGCTGTATGATAGAATTGAGATTTAAATAGTGATATATGATAGGTTGCCAGCCCATTGCCTAAAAGGAGAATACCAAGTTTTTTAAACCATACCTTAGTCACCTGTTACGACATCCATGGAAAAGAGATGGAGTGGTCCTATTCTTTATTATATTGGTGCAGGGAACCACACAGCTTGGAAATCTCGCTTCTAACATTAAGCCATAAAAATTATTGAGTCTAACTATTGGTTCTACTTCCTCTGTAATAAAAGATGGCGCTTATTTGAAAATTAAAGCATTCATCAGAGCAGAAAGTGCTCTACACACTAACTACCTCTAAAATTCTAAACACAATTTCCAAGTAACAAGTTGTTACACTTTCAACTGACATTATCATCACAGTTTCAGATTTCCTAATAGCGATACGTCAATCAAACTCTGAATAATCTTGTCTATATTATTCTCTTTTATAGGTAAGAAACTGGTATTAATATTCACAGGTACCTACTAGCATTTTGACATTTTAAAAGTATTTTTTCTAGTTCAGAAGAATACCATCACTTCATATCAGTATCTTCGTCAAACTAACTTTCCATCTCATCTTTGCGTAAAATTTCATCAGTCATCAGATTCAAATTCTCGTATCGCAATGTTCGTTCCCGTACTCCTCCGAAACGGCTTGACCGATTCTCGTGAAATTTTGTGAGCATATTGAGTAGGTCTGAGAATCGGCCAACATCTATTTTTTATACCTCTTAGTGGTAAGGATTGTCCACTATTAATTATTTTTTTACTAGAAACTACTTAGTTTATTATACCTATGGCAAAACAACGTTTATAATATAGATTTTTCTAACAACGTATGAAATTCAATGAAGACGTACACTCATAGGTAGGTACTCGTAACTCGCCATCGAAGAGTATTGATGGGATTTATGTCTAAACAGAACGACTGATACCCTTTCAAAAACTGAATTACAGATTGTGATAATTTATACTACCGACTAAGGGATACATACATAAAATTACGCCTCTTTCCCGGAGAGGTAGGCAGAGACTACCTCTTTCCACTTGCCACGATCTCTGCATATTTCCTTCGCTTCATCCACATTCATAACTCTCTTCATGCAAGCTCGGCGGTTTCGGGTACTTTTGACTAAAAGATAGGCTTTTAAACTTGGGATTCTTTCTTTAGGCGATGGGCTAGCAACCTGTCACTCTTTGAACCTCAATTCAATCATTCAACCACACAGCTGAACGTGGCCTATCAGTCTTTAAACTGTTGGCTCTGTCTACTACGCAAGAGATATAGACGTGACTATATGTATGTGTATGTATGTATTACTATGTTTAGCAACGAGTAGTTTAAAGGTTTAACCATGAATTTGTTTTAAGTAATTTATTTGACGTCAACCAATGTTGTAAAACCAAAAGTTTTGACTATTAAGCGACATCCTATAATAATGACAAAAATTTTGAAACATGAATAAAAATTTAATGAATGTTAAGTTTTACTTTAGTGAGGCGGTATAGGAAAGGTTTGGTGAAAATGGCGAACGACTAGATTATATCTAAGCCCTGACCTTTAGCTAAAATGTAGCACTTTTCTGTAGCCTGATTACTTAGGTTCGTTATCGAAAGATCTAGAGTAATTTTAATACAATCGGCCTTAGCTAAAGTTATTTTAGCGATGGAAAATTCAGTTTCATTAGCATGTGGTTACCGTGCACTTCAGAATGGAACCACTAAATGTCTTTCCCATGGATGTCGTAAAAGGCGACTACGACGTAGGCTTATAAACTTGGGATTCTTCTTTTAGGAAAGTGCAAGCTGTCACTACTTGAAACTCAATTCCATCATGAAGCCTGAACGTGACCTTTCAGTCTTTTCAAGACTGTCAGCTCCGTGTTCCCCGCAAGGGATATAGACGTGATGTATACATATAATATGTATATTATAGGAATATAGGTATATATATGTATATACATACATACATACATAAAATCACGCCTCTTTCCTGGAGGGGTAGGCAGAGACTTAATTCTATGTACTATATAAAAATCAGTAATAACACGCTATAGTCCTTCAACTAAAAACATCAAATAAATACATAACTATTGCCTATCATCATAATTGTTACCTACGGATCTTACAATGCTCAACCGTCCATCACAAAACATTTCCCAACTCACCAACTAAATACAATCCGTGACTAACTAACTAACTAAGCAAACAAAACTCATGTTTGCCAAGCTCATTGTGTAGTGTGTACAAACTTGTATTCCTTTACTCAGTGGCGTGCGCAGGAGTTCACAAACTTTGATAGATACGGGAAAACAATAGATTAAGAAGTTCCAACTCTGTCATTGCTATAAATATTTATAAACAGGTGTTTAATATAATAATAACTAGCTGTCCCGGCAAACGTTGTTTTGCCATATAAATATTTTTTAAAGTAATTTATACTAAAAGAAAAATGTTAAGGGTGGAGAACCCTTATAACTAATGGGTATGAAAAATATATGTTGGCCGATTCTCAGCCCTACTCAATATGCTCACCAAAATTTCATGAGAATCGGTCAAGCCGTTTCGGAGGGAGGAGTTTTATATACAAGTCTTTTCTGTTTTGTTCAGAATGTGTCATCTGGCCAATTAAAAAAAAAGATCGATTTTGATGTGGTTTTTAAGAAAGTTTGTTACACTTAGTTTTAGAATTTAAACCTAAGTGGAATATCGATTGGAGGTGGTATTTTTTTTAAGTTATTCAATTGATTAAGGCAGGATGGAGTGATGGAGACGGACCCGGACCCTGGGCTCGTGTTGCACAGCTCACCTCACAAATGAATGCCGAGTCCGACATAACAAAGCAGTGCAGATCAACAATGGACTCCTAATGGAGGTGAATCCGGACCCTGGGCTCTCCCAACAAAACTCACCTCACAAACAAGTGTTGAGTCTGGCCCAACGATGCAGTGTAGAGCGAGCAGCTCGTGGTGTAGGCGGACCCGGACCCCGAGCTCGTGTTACAAAGCTCACCTCACAAATCAATGCCAAGTAAGACATACATAACAAAGCAGTGCAGATCAACAATAGACTCCTAATGGAGGTGGATCTGAACCCTGGGCTCTCCCAACAAAACTCGCCTCACAAACAAATGTTGAGTCTAGCCTAAAGATGCGGTGTAGAGCAAGGAACTCGTGGTGTAGGCGGACCCGGACCCTGGGCCCTCCCAACAAAACTCACCTCACAAACAAGTGTTGAGTCTAGCCTAAAGATGCGGTGTAGAGCGAGCAGCTCGTGGTGTAGGCGGACCCGGACCCTGGGCTCTCCCAACAAAACTCACCTCACACTCACCTCGTGTTACAAAGCTCACCTCACAAATCAATGCCGAGTCCGACATAACAAAGCAGTGCAAATCAACAATGGGCTCCTAATGGAGGTGGATCCGGACCCTGGGCTCTCCTCGGACCCTGGGCTCTCTCAACAAAACTCACCTCACAAACAAGTGTTGAGTCTGGCCCAACGATGCAGTGCAGTGCAGGAAGGGGCTCGTGATGGAAGCAGACCCGTTACTTGGACTCGTGCGCAGCTGGTACTTGTGGCTGCAGCGGTGGATCCTGTCGAATCGCAAATAAGATGGATGATTGATCCAATTGTGATCATGTTGATTGACTGTTGATCGACTTGTAGTTCACAGCACCAATAAAAAAAATGAATAGGACCACTCCGTATCTTTTCCATGGATGTCGTAAAAGGCGACTAAGGGACAGGCTATCCGTCCCCTAATCCATCAATCCAGCCTGGCTTAGGCAGCTTTAGGCTAGCAACCTGTCACTATTTGAATTCGCAATTCATCATTAAGCCAAACAGCTAAACGTGGCTTCTTATCATTCCTTTCAAGACTGTTGGCGCTTTCTACCCGCATAGGATATATACGTGACTATATGTATGTATCCAGTTTCGAATTCAGACTATTTTATTCAACAAATTAAGTGGAGAGAAAGATACAATTAAGTATAATAAAGATTCACCGATTAAATGTGTCTACAAATTCTTGATAAGACGATTATTTTATTAAAACGTCAAGAACCTCATTATAGGAATCCCTACAAAATTCGCTAGTCGACTTTTTATGTCGGACATTCTTTCGCTTCGGCAGTCTTGTTTTATTCTCTTATTAACAGGGTCAAAGAGGTCAGACGGGAGAAGATCCTCCTGACTTTCCTCATCTGAAATCAGACCCTTGGTTCATCTTAGGAAAAGAATTCAAACTGTACAAACGCTAGTGAGATGATTACTATTATTTTTAACCGACCTCATAAAAGGAGGAGGTTCTCAAATTCGACTGTATTTTTTTTTTACTTTAAGGGCTTACCAAAACGTCCACTCACCAAATTGGCAATTTATTACAATATTAATAAAGATACAAGCTCGGCGGTTTCAGGTACTCTTGAACCGAGCTTGCATAAAGAGTTACGAATGTGGATGAAGCGAAGGAAGTATGCAGAGATCGCGGCAAGTGGAAAGATGTAGTCTCCGCCTACCCCTCCGGGAAAGAGGCGTGATTTTATGTATGCACCACATGCGAATTTTTTCAAATCGATTGAATGTCTTAAACGACGTACCTCTGTCAAAGCAAAATGATTCTTATTCATTAAGTAAACGAGACTCATTTGTTTGTTGTCTCAATTTCAATGCCGTGTGGTTCCCGGAATCAGTACAGCAAAGAATAAGACCACTCCATCTCTTTCATATGGATGACGTAAAAGGCGACTAAGGGATAGGCTTACAAACTTTGGATTCATTTTTAGGCGATGAGCTAGCAACCTGTCACTATTTAAATCTCAATTCTATCATTAAGCCAAATAGCCGAGCGTGGCCTATCAGTCTTTTCAAGACTGCTGGCTCTGTCTACCCCACAAGGGATATAGACGTGACCATACGTATGTATGTCTTTCAATGGACAGCCCTAATAAAAAATATCAGATTCGGCCCTTTTGGTTTCACGGCGACGGCAATGATAGGAACTCCAGTCTCAACGAGGTATCCAATTTAAATTATCCGGGTAGCCAGCCAAGCTAACCTCACTGGACCTTATGCCTTGGCAATAGACGTCAAAATTCCCTAATAGGATTGGGTTAATGTACCGTCGCTGGTACTCTCGTTCAGTCTAGCGAAACGGACTGCATTAGTGATAGTGATACCTAGTTCTAGCTATGTGTCTAGATGTCACGGACATAGATATGACTAGACCGAGTGAGTATATGTACGGAGGTACTATTCGGCATTTGTAGTGTCATCATCACCACTAGCCCTAACACAGGTCTCATGGGCGTATGGAGCTGACTTATGAAATGGTCTTTAACAAAAGTATATATAAATCTGTATTATTATTAGGTCTATGTCTCACAAATATTAGATGTAGGCTTCCTTCAACTTCTGCCACTGTGTTCTATTTTTGGTAAAAGGGTCTAAAACATTTACATACATGCATACATATCATCACGTCTATATCCCTTACGGGGTAAACAGAGCTAACAGTCTTGAAAAGACTGAAAGGCCACGTTCAGTTATTTAGCTTTTTGATAGAATTTATAAAACATTTATAATTCATATATTCTATAAAACCATCAAAATGTTATTGGTATAACCAGGATTTTTGACTCGTGAACCTACCAATAATGTTCCACCGGTCCAATAACTTGCGATTTCACTGTCTTTTGAAGACATTAGCACGATACGCAGAAAATACTTGACATAATAGCTCGACTTGACGTATCTAACCGTATTTCTGTCATTGGTCTAGTCTAAATGAAGTAATAGTTATAGCTGCAATATTGCGCAGTGCAAATTTGTGGCGAAAAATTTTTATATGGAACTCACGTTTAATGAAACATAGGTAGACAGAGCCAACAGTCTCTTCCAGACTGTTGGCTCTGTCTACCCCGCAAGAGATAAAGACGTGATACGAATGTCTAATTTGGTTTCACGACGCGACGAAACAGTACATCCAATCGGTCAAGTGAAAATCTTATGAGAAGGCCTGTGTAGACGACCGGTCAAGTGTAAATCTTATGAGGAGGCCTGTGTAGACGACCGGTCAAGTGTAAATCTTATGAGGAGGCCTGTATAGACGACCGGTCAAGTGCAAATCTTATCGGGAGGGCTGTGTAGACGACCGGTCAAGTGAAAATCTTATGAGGAGGCCTTTATAGACGACCGGTCAAGTGTAAATCTTATGGGGAAGCCTGTGTAGACAACCGGTCAAGTGTAAATCTTATAGGGAATCCTGTGTAGACAACCGGTCAAGTGTAAATCTTATGGGGAAGCCTGTGTAGACGACCGGTCAAGTGTAAATCTTATGGGGAGGCCTGTGTAGACGACCGGTCAAGTGTAAATCATATGGGGAGGCCTGTGTAGACGACCGGTCAAGTGTAAATCTTATGGGGAGGCCTGTGTAGACGACCGGTCAAGTGTAAATCTTATGGGGAGGCCTGTGTAGACGACCGGTCAAGTGTAAATCTTATGGGGAGGCCTGTGAAGACGACCGGTCAAGTGAAAATCTTATGGGGAGGCCTGTATAGACAAAAGAAAAATTAATTGCAATGTCCATCCATACCTGACCAATCCGTCGGCTGTCTGACTGACTCGGACATTGTTGATTATCCAGTTGTCTATGCCGTCGTCAGTGAGCCAGTACTGGGCAGCTTGGAGCAGAGATAAAGCTTCGTTCACATATGACGGGCCGTGGCGGGATTCGCTGAACATGATACATATACCTTTATTAATAAAGCATCTACCATTTTAAAGACACATATCTTGTCAGGTTAAACAATCATACACATTTAGACACGTCTATATCCCTTGTGGGATAGGCAAAGCCAATAGTCTCGAAAAGACTGCCAAGTTCAGCTGTATGGTTTTATGATGGAATTGAGATTTAAATGACAGGTTGCTAGCCAATCGCCTACAAGGGGAATCCCAAGTTTATAAGCATAACCCTTAGCCGCCTTTCACGACATCCATAGGAAAGAACCGTGGCCCTATCCTAAAACTATCATTCCCTTATTTACATGATTTTAGACTACTTTGGACCATGACATCATCGATTTGATCAAATTCAATTCCACCTTCCACTTCCTTCACATTCACATAGGAACTCTTCTGGTATTAGATAGTTCAATTACTTGTAAAACACGTTGAGGGTGAAGTCCTGGCTCATGTCCAGGAAGGTGTCCGTCGTGGTCCTGGTGCCAGCCGCGTCCACCAAGTAGACCAGGGCGCACTGCTCAGCGGTAAATGAAACACCCTTGTACCACATCTTGGCGTACCTGAGCCAAAAAAAATTTGGGTCAAAGCAACCCAGATTTTATACTCTTTCTTCTTCTAGAGATTACATATATATTATCACGTCGATATCCCTTGCGGGGTAGACAGTCTAGGCCTTCCAACTCCGACGTGTTTTAACATTTTCTCGCTAAATAGTACTACAGTGACGTGATGATATCCCAGCAGTTAGCTGTAGGATCAGGAGAACATGGTAATATCCCCTGGTCACCAACAGTGGAACAATTCGGTAGGACCACGGGTACAAAATCTTTTGTTCACATAAATAATGACAGCGGCCAAGGTATTTGAATTTGAGTTGCTGAACTCAAAAAAGATTTATTGCTTATCTGTGTAGACATGTCATGGAAATTCATCGTGCGCCATCAGTGGTCACAATTGTTGTTGATAGATGTCGTTGAAGTCGACTATGTCAATGTGTGCTTGCGTTCCTAAATTTAATTTTGCTCATGTAAGCCCCTTAATAGTAACAACAGTTTGCCCTTCAGAAATGCAATATTATTTATCATTGTTAATATTGATGTCGGTATAACCCATATCATGAAAATTCAAATTCAAAATTTTATTCATTATTATAGGATACTTCATATCGCTTAATAATTGTCAAAACTTTTGTATTCACAAAATTGGTTGACGACAAATAAATTACTTAAAACTAAGTTTCCTGCCGCTTCCAAGGCGTCAGTGCAGAAGAAGCGGTAGGTAGGTAGCTAACAAACTGCACATAATAAAAAAAACATACATTTTTTTTTAAATTTTAACTGTAGCTAATCATGTAAACGACTAGGTACTTGTATATTTCTTCTCGTTTGCAAGCTACACGGGTAAAGACCAGCAAAAAACATATGATATTTAAATAAATGGCAATGTCTACTTCGATACAGATAAGTGCCGCGCCTACTTGCCACTTCTAATAACTATTCAGTCATGCAAATAATTGCTAGCACGACTTATGTAGGTACCTATATATGCGCAAGAGTACAAACTGATTATGACTTACTAGCGAATGCAATCGGGGGTACGTATGTGTGAGAAAGATAATGACAGCTTAGTATAAACGTGTCGTGTGGTTTTCGGCACCAGTAGAAAAAAGAATAGTCCATCTCTTTCACATGGATCTCGTAAAAGACTAAGGAATAGGTATCATCAACCCCATGAATGACGTGATTATTAAATGTACGTATGTATAATTCTTAAAGGTGTCCATTTAAAAATAGATTAGGTACATAAATTCTCAAAAATCTAAACTGACATTCTGGACGAAAAAACTCACTATATAAATTCTCCCTTAAAAATCCCTATAGACTTGTGCAAGTTTTTTTATTTCAAGGCAAAGTAAGGAAACGTATTTATCATTTGATGTCAAAAGGATAAAGAGACAAAATTGTAGATTACTTTTTCTATTCGATAATCGATATTTTTATATTTTTTTTAACATAAACCATCTGAAAAGACGCGATTAATAAGAAACATTTATTTATTTATTATTTATTATTATTATTTATCTTTAATTTCCCATTTCCCAACGGAGCGGGTAATCCAGCAGACAATTGGTACCTATAGCAAAAAAAACTGCAACTCACACATTTGCATATGAAAGCTTTTACGCCCAACCGAGCAAACTCAATGAAACCACCCCGCCCCAACTGTCCACCCCCAAACGATACGGTGAATAATTAAATTCCATCGATCGTAATCCCTTTTTAGGCGCAGCGCTTAAATATTTGCAATATCTCCCTATACAATGCCCTTTTTGTATCCTAAACTTAATACGTTAATCGTCGGAAAAACGCAATGTATTGCGTATTGCAAAATACGCGCGGCGGTGCAAGAGTCGCAATTGAGAAGCAATATTTGTCAATTGAATGGAAGTCAATATGTCGGTTGAATGCATTTGTTTCACTGAAGCGGACAGGCGAATCGAGCGGTTGGGTGCGGGGTTTGGCTGGCAAACAGGATATGGGAGACCAGATAATCTAGTTGTATCTACTTATGTTAAACTATCGACCCGCCCCGGCATCGATCGGGTACCATTATTGTTATTCTACTAATATTATAAATCCGAAAATTTGTATGTCAGTCCATACTGACTTGACACAAAAACTACTGAACCGATTACGATTAAATTTGGTATGTGCGTAGCTGAAGACCCAGAATAACACATCGGCTACTTTTTATCCCGGCGTTCCCGCGGGATTGATAGGGTTTCCGTGCGGACGCAGTCGCAGATAACGGGACAATATCAACTCCTCGTAACTTGTTATTGCCCTAAATGCTTGACACACTCTTCCGTTCGTGTTTATAAAAACGGTGCCTAAAGACTTTACGCATACTAATTCCTAACAGAACACTTCACTAGTACCAAAAGAATAATATCAAAGCCACTAACTTGACCTGGATCTCTACCCTGGAGCCGTAAGGCTTTTTGAGAGCGGCCCTGACCAAGACTTCATCCTAAAAGAAAACCTTTAACACCACCAACAGAATTTCAATGCCACTAACTTGTTATTCCCTTGCACATGACGCGCCTGGATCTCCACCCTGGATCCATAGTGGTACACTCTCCCGTTGGGGTGTATGAGGGCAGCTGCCGCTCCTGACCTGGACAAGGCCAGGATGATGTTGTTCTTGGCGTTGGTCACTCGGACGGCGCCGTCGATTGTCATGTCCACCCTGTCAATTCAACGTGTAAATGCAAATGGGTATGTTGGTGCCGTGTGGTTCCCGGCACTATTACAAAAAAGAATAGGACCACTCCATCTCTTTCCCATGGATGTCGTAAAAGGCGACTAAGGGATAGGCTTATAAACTTAGGATTCCTCTTTTAGGCGATGGGCTAGCAACCTGTCACTATTTGAATCTCGGTTCTATCATTAAGCCAAATAGCTGAACGTGGCCATTCAGTCTTTTCAAGACTGTTGGCTCTGTCTACCCCGCAAGGGATATAGACGTGACCATATGTATGTATGTATGTATGTTGGTTGTAGAGGCTACAGTTTCAATTCTCTTGCTCATCCAGGAGGTAAGTCACGGGAGCGTCCGCCGGTGGAGTCATGGGTGCACTTGTTACCACGAGCCTGGAATTGGCAAGCCAGCATCTGAACGGGATAGCGTGGCGCGTGCCAAGCTAAGGGGTTTGGGGGGTAGGTGACTCCGCAACCTTTGTAAAGGAACCTAATTTATTTGGATCATCATTTCACAACAGTACCTTGAATGTGCTGGCTTTTTCCCAATTAGCAATCGATGAGACATTTGTGTGATTCAGCACACACAATCTCTTTCCAATTTCGTATTAATAATTTGTTTTTTACATCGTTTGTCTGTGGGAAAACTAATAGATAATTTGGCTATGTATTCAATTAGGTCTTACTTGACTCTGTCCCTCAATCGCAAACAGACAGTGCCGTGTGGAGTTACTGAAGCGTTATAGCCCGCTCCACCAACCACATCGGTCACCTGCAATGGAAATTGAAGTCAAAATCATATTCAACAGGATAGACCCTCTTATAACTAGCATTATCCAGAAATACCAGTCTACAGACACACTATGCAAAAGTCTTATCATGTTCCTCCAATAGACTTGGTGCAGGTTAATATTTATTTATTTTATTTATTTTATTTTATTTTATTCAGAAAATATACAGTCCTAAATAATGATTTAATAACTATATGAGAGACTATTGACCATTTACATATATCTGACTCGAAGTCGCCGTGGAAACGGCCATCTGTCGGGAATGTGAGCAAGGGCAGCTCATGCTCTTGGCAACAAACGGTAGGATGGCACCGTGTGGTTTAAGTGGGGTTAAAGTCCCACATAACCCGTCCGGCTTCCCTTAGGCGGCCGGGTACACGAAGTTCTTGAACTGCAGAGGGGTTAAGGTGGCCTGTTAGTCTGTCGCATCTTCCATTATATAAGAAACCTGATGTGATTTTCTATTTTACCTCCAACTCCCTCCAGGTATCAGCGTGGTAGATGTCATCTCCGGGGTAGAATGGCGCCTTGCGCTGCAGAGGAGCCCTCCACGGTGGCTGCCAACCGGTGGCGCCGACCAGCTCTGCCTGGCCCAACCCACCCTCGAGAAACTTGCTGTAATCTTGAAAGGCTGATAAGTTCGACTCTTCCTGTCAATTTCAGATAAAAAATCTAATTATTTCACCTGGGTTAAATCCCCGCGGTGGTATGTCTTAAAGTCAATTGAGATCCAAATAGTGACGAGAAGAATCCCAAGTTTATTAACCTATCCCTTAGTCGCCTTTTGCGACATCCTTCGGAAAGAGATGGAGTTGGTCCTATTATAATATACCAAGAACGACACGGCACTGACGGGAACCACACGGCACTTGGCGGGACCCATAACAAGTAGAATCCTTGTGAATATCGTATGTAGGTACCTACCTACGCGTACAAAAGTCCGTGCCTTAGTGGAAGTCAGGAACGCGGTAATGAGCCGCGCAGTTGAAAAGGGTATACAGTCCAAATCTTTACAGTCTCAGGTACTCATATGTAAGTATCACTATCCCGTGAAGGGCCCTCATGGTGGCAAAGACATGCAACCATAAATACGAACTAGTTTTGATAGGTACTGGGCTTTGCTTCAGTGGGAAATTAAAAATCCGTCTGTGAATGAATTGAGGGTGTACATGTTAAAACGTAACGTATGTGATTTATATTGATGACAAAGAATACCTTTTCCCGTTTTTTTCACATTCTCCATTATTTCTTCGCTCATAATAGTTGAAGGTAAACAGCCTAAAGCTTTTCTAGATAAATGGTCTATTCAACATAAAAATAATTTTTCAATTCGAACCAGTATTATCCTGAGATTAGCGCTTTCAAACATACAAACAAACAATATTTTCAGCTTTATAATATAAGTATAGAAAAGAAGGTACTATTACCCTATCTACTATATGACTCACATATCGATTCCTCTGTCGTCTTTGGTCCGATAGGGTTCAAAGATTTGTAGGTATGCTAGTATATGTACAATCTATGCATAAGATATGTTAATCCATTTAACCTGCGCTGCAATCTCTCCGTTATTGAATTTCGTGACCTAAGCCGTGTCCAAGAGATTACCCTGCATCTGCATACACCTTGAGGTCAATTCACACAGAGACATTTCAATAAACCAACTTAAAATTCAACTTAATCTTGGTACATACAAATAATCACGTTCCTATCCCTTGCGGGGTAGACAAAAGCCAACAATGTTAAAAAGACTGCCACGCTTAGTTGTATGGCTTAACGATAGCCGATTTTATCGGGCAGATTTTAAGAGTAAAAGGAAAGGCTTCTAAACTTGGGATTCTTTTCTTGGGCGATGGAGACACTCAGTGAAAGGGACATTCAGGAACCGGAAGTTCAAGGAAATAGACTTTGAAAACCGACTCGATATTCCGGTAAAACTACCTAATAGAGCAAGAGCCCGTGAACGCCAGACATACCTTATTTTGTAAAAGCTGAAAGTTTCTGTAAATATGCCTCTAGTACAGGTAGGAACGATCCCCACTTATGTTACTCAGGCAGTGGTTGCTTTGGCAGGTAGCAGGTAATAAAGGTATACTTTTTTCAACCTGAAATTCCTTAATTTGTAAAGCTCAATTTTTTGATATTTTATCCGTAACAATACACAAACTCGCGTTACTCATTGCCAGACACCTACTATGGTTGCAACCCCTTGCCAGACACCCCTAAACTATAATATTTTGTAACTCTACTTACGTCATTTTGTAAAATCTGAATTTAATATATATTTTTCGGGGAATTATTCAAACAACGTTTCTGTAGTAGCCAGACATTTTTGAAGGTTCTATTATCCTGCCAGACGCATTGGAGTGAGCAAGAGTGCGGAGTATATGTAGTAACTGAAGCGAGTGGAACAGAGTGGGTATTGTTCATCGGACGGTTATACACGCATAGTAAACGTTGTAATATTAATTTGTGCTCGTTGTAAAATAAATTTGATCCAGTTTTAATAAAGTGCTATCATGAGTGACGAAAAAGAAGACGGAGTTTGCTTTGTCTGTAAAAAAAGTAGTGAAGATTTTATAATATTTTACGAGGAGACTTTCAAAAAATATCAGACTATTTTAAAATTACGAAAAATACATAACCTCAAATATAAAGAGATTATTTTATAAAATGAACTTCATATAACCTATAATATGAATTAATTGTTTCGTTTTTTCACAGTATTAATATTTTGTTATACAGGGTGACATTTAAAACAACTGCATCCTTTTAAACATACACTACACCCATGTTTCTGAGCTGTTTGAGCCTATGTTTGAACATTGTTTTCAAAATTTTGTATGTAATGCTTTTATTTAATAATTTTTTTTGATAAATTAGAAAAAGAGACCGCAAAATAAACGACAGCTGATGCGCAATGAAACGTCGCAAGAAACCGAACGCTCTGTCCCACTCGCTCCAGTTACTACATATACTCCGCACTCTTGCATCTTTTGCTCACTCCAATGCGTCTGGCAGGATAATAGAACCTTCAAAAATGTCTGGCTACTACAGAAACGTTGTTTGAATAATTCCCCGAAAAATATGTATTAAATTCAGATTTTACAAAATGACGTAAGTAGAGTTACAAAATATTATAGTTTAGGGGTGTCTGGCAAGGGGTTGCAACCATAGTAGGTGTCTGGCAATGAGTAACGCGAGTTTGTGTATTATTACGGATAAAATATCAAAAAATTGAGCTTTACAAATTAAGGAATTTCAGGTTGAAAAAAGTATACCTTTATTACCTGCTACCTGCCAAAGCAACCACTGCCTGAGTATCATAGGTGGCGATCGTTCCTACCTGTACTAGAGGAATATTTACAGAAACTTTCAGCTTTTACAAAATAAGGTATGTCTGGCGTTCACGGGCTCTTGGCCTATAATGTGCCACGAGAGGGCTTACCCTGTCAATAAATAAATGTCAGTTCAGGTAAATTTAAAAGCGAATATTTAACAAAATACCTACTTACTTGTACAAAATATTGTAATAATCAGAACACTGTACATGCATACAGACATACATCTTTTTTTTTCATATGAAGACATATAAGGTAATTTCTCAAAAAAATACACCGTTATATTTTATTCGGATAAAATAGCCATTACATAAAGACGGACAGAACGTCATTGAAGAATGGATAAGGACTAAGTTTTTTTCTAATTGAAAAATATATTCTTCGTGTCCTTGTCTTTTGCAAGCCCTTTCTGTGTGCTTTGGGCCTATCGTAGAGATAGTTGTATCCGTAGCATCAGGTTTGAAGCTCAAACTATGATATCGCCTTATAATTACATTATTGAAAAGTTAGGTACCTTCTATTTACGATTTTTTTCAGCCATTTCTCCACGAAGGCAAAAGACCTAGACCATTTTTTCTGGTTTTTCGTTTTTAACTTGTTCCAAAGTTCGTAGCTAGATAAATATCCTAGATCCAGGTGAATCAAAAAAGTTTTTTTTCCACCAAGACCTGACCGGAGATCGAAGCCGGGAACTGTGGTTCAGTGACAAGAACACAAGCACTGCGCCAAGCAGACAGTCATGTTTCTTGTTCAATGTTTGTTGTTTCTTCTGATGAAACGCCAGAGTATATTGATAAATCCGAGACGTGTCCTGGCGAAAGGTCAGGCTAAGAGTAACCTCAGCCGACGACCTCGCATAAAGAGTTATGATAGTCGACAAAAGATGCAGGTTTGTGGCAAATGGTAAAACGTAATGTCTCATTATCCTCAGAGAGAAAAACCTACTTATCTTGTAAGCACAGGTAGGACAAAAGTTTAATTTCTTACCTGATTGTATGAGTGTGCCGTATAGACGCTCCTGGGGCGAACAGGCATTGAAACGTCCTTTCTAAAATCTGCATTAGCCATTTTAACACTTCTTCAACTTAAAACTGTCAGGTTAATTCACTGTTTTAAAATACATGAACAACAGTGATAAGCGGAATTGAAAATTGCTACATAATACAAATCATGCTTCGGAGCTCACGGTAGAAGGTAAAATTGATTGAAAAGTCAGCCATTTGTCATTTATTTTGTTCCTAATTTGAATTTTATTTTTTTTATTTTTCATAATCGAACGTAATCAACGAGTTTCGAGGTTACATTATGTAGGTATGTATACATACCGTATTTAATTATTTAGCGTCATTACAAAACACACAGAGATTTTATTCGGCCTGTCCCAAAATTTTTTTTCAAATCTAATGCCTATCCGGTGCTCTTTCCCTTTTGCCTGAATCCAGCGATGATAAGATTAAAATTTGTTCCACAGAACTAACCTTGTCATTCCGACCAAAAAGTCGAAATTTAAGAATAGTTAATGTTTACACAAATACTCGTCGCCCCAAGGTGGGCCCAAGGTTGTGTTGTGGCTCTGATGAGCACATACAGAAATACAGCTGATAAAAGAAGTACCTTTATCTTACAAAAATTTGGTACGTACTTATATATATCACTATCTAAACTCGATGTCAACGGAGAAGACAGAGCCAATAAGTCTTTAAAATAAACGCAGGCGACGTTCACTTAAAAAAAAAAAATGTAACTATAAAGAAACCACTTTTAGTTAGAAATCTGAATTAGGCATTGCATAGTTCATTTCTTTAAAAAATTGATAAAGTTATTTTTTTTTAAGTTATTAAACAAAAATCTAGGTACTTAGTTACATACATAAATATATAATATTTGAAAAGTATATAATTTTTCTTCTGAAAAAAAAGACAAGTTGAATTTACCGCGGTTCCCCGATCGCTAACAAAATAACTCTATGGTACATGAATTGAACGCTGATTGGTCGAAAGTTCTAACTCTCTGGTTTATGGGAAAAGTGTTGTGAATCATGCCTCGTCTGAGGCAAAGCTGCACAGTTTCGAAAGGAAGACATCAGCACAATAACGTAGCATCATACTAAAATGTTTAATATATAAGATCTTAATTTAAGAATGTTAGAAAAAGATTATTAGTTTCAGAATGTTAGAAAAAAGAATTCTTACACAATAATACTAAATAATAATATAAAACGGGAAACTGAAACAAAGATGAAAACTCTTTAATGGTTTATTATAGCTTTGGGGTTTCGTTCTTGTGAGAATATCCAGCGTCGAACAATGTTTATGAAATATTAATATATTATACCTACCTACCTGAAAAAATACCTTGTATCTGATTACGAGGCATAATTTCATTAAACATTTGATTCATATCCAGAAGTAAAACCATTTGCCCTAAAACGTAATGATAACGATACATTATTTACCCTAAAAGTTGATTATTTATATGACAGACAGGGAGACAGACAAGCAGAGTTCCATTTTTTTTTACTTTATGTACCTATACCAAACTGATACCAAATAATAAGCCATGAAAGCTTCATATACACATAGATAGTCTTTTTACAAATTGTCGTATTATTAGGGAGAAAAATAAAGACTTAAAATATTTGAAGTATGTACACCCGCATATAAACCACAGATTATAAAACATATGTCTGTGGTATAGACACATATTTTCTTAAAGGTAACAGTTTGTGCTTACATTAGAAATTTAAATGCTTTCGCTATTAAGTTTGTCAATTAAACCGTTAATCACTGTTCGACGGTTATTACCGATTTTTACGGATTGCCACATCACTAAAGTGATGACGCGTAGCCATCGCGTAGCGTGTGGGGAGAAAGTAATCAGTTTTTATCTATTGTCAACCATTTTTTGAAAGTGGAAACACCGGCGGCCCGCCACGTTTCGCCCGTCTAGTTAGTTGTTCAGTCGTCAGTAATTTTTATCTTTACATTCGTTGACCGTGTAAACAGTTTATTTTACAATAAAAATGAGTGCACCAGCACCCACTCCTGCTTATAAAATCGGAATAGTGAAGCAGGTAATACATTATTTTTATGTTTTTTTCATAATTTCGCCTACACCATAGGTGGATACCTCGTGCCGATTTCCTAAACTTTGCCTTGTTGGCACCATACCATACATAGAAATTGGATATTTCGGGGATTAAATTGTACGGGAAAAAAATTTGGAGCTATAAATTGGTAAATGTTAGTGTGAAATTATTTGTGGGTCTCATTTTGTGCCTGCCAGATGGAATGTTGTGTGGCCCAGAAGAAGGTCGCGACGCGTTCAGATTGTCATATGTGCATTCATAAAGATTAATTTCTTGTGCCGTACAGAGTCCTTGCCGTTGGTTGATGTCTTATTTATGAACATTTTAGGTTTTATCTGGGGACACGATAGTAATAAGAAAGCAACCCCAAGGTGGTCCACCTCCGGAGAAGGTGATCGCGCTGTCCGGCGTCACGGCTCCGAAACTAGCGCGCCAGAGGACAGCAAATAAGTAAGTAATCATTTATTTGTGTGCACTTTGTCTCATGTCTACTGACTCAGCATATTGAATATCACTTAGTCTTAGGAAAGTGTCATGTATCATTTACCAGGGTTCTATTGCAACAATTCCAATTAAATTGTTACATATTTTACCTCATTTCATGCATTTGCTATTTTTCAGAATGAAAGTGATATTGCCTTCCTAATTTTATTTGTTGTGTAATGCTATTGCGAATTGAACAGATTTGTCTAAAAATCCCAATCCAGGTACATTTTAGCTATGTTTACCAATCTAATTGTTTTGTAAAATATGCTGAGAATTGAAAAGGCTTGAATCACTAAATTTGTGAAAGTATTAGTTATAGCCCAAGCATTCCCATAAAGCTGAATTAGCTTGTTGTTGTAGGAAATGGTACCAACATACTATTTGATAGTGTATACTACAACATACTATTTGTTTTCAAATAGTATGTTGGTACCATTTCCAGGGCATATGTTTATTGCAGTGTGGTTCCCAACACCAATATAAAAAAAAAATAGGACCACTACATCTTTTTCCCATGGATGTCATAAAAGAAATTATTGATAGTATTATTTTATCAATAGTACCTACTTTTACTTGTTGGTGTATGTGTTAGTCAAGACATCATCACTACGCATCAGTATGCATGCTTATATCATTAAAACTACACAAAATTCAGTTCAAAATTTGAATTTGGTGTAGTTTTAATGATCAGTTAGTTTCAATGAGATTTAGAAGAAATAATAGAATACAAAATCACTAGTATAACATATATTGTTCATATTTTCTACTAAGAACTGTCTAAGTGCCCTTTGATCATCAGATGGCAAGGGAAATTCAGCTTAAAATGTGGAGCATGTAAAAATTTTATAATTGAAAAACTATTTGATTCAAGCCTTCTTATGTCTACTATACAATATATATATATATGCTTTCTATGCTCATACATACATACATACATACATATGATCACGTCTATATCCCTTGCGGGGTAGACAGAGCCAACAGTCTTGAAAAGACTGAATGGCCACGTTCAGCTATTTGGCTTAATGATAGAACCGAGATTCAAATAGTGACAGGTTGTTAGCCCATCGCCTAAAAGAGGAATCCTAAGTTTATAAGCCTATCCCTTAGTCGCCTTTTACGACATCCATGGGAAAGAGATGGAGTGGTCCTATTCTTTTTTGTAATAGTGCCGGGAACCACACGGCTATGCTCTATTCTATGCTCATATAACTTAATATAACATATCTTTTTACATGACTGCTCAGTAGACGGAGTATATTATTTTCTGGGTATGTATAAAACTTCACAACTCCTTTTAAGAAAACTGGATGGGTATTGATGTGTATTTTAATTAAGATATGTTTATTTATTTTATTTCATCTGTAATTGTTTAAGTCAAAAGTACCATAAACTGATGAGCTAGCATAAAAGGATTGATGAAAGAGGATGATGGGAATGAAGTGCTCTGCGATGATCATGGAAAATCAAAAGATATGTTTGAGAATGCTTTTATTAATTTCACTTGTTATACACCCATACTAATCCTTCATACTATTATATCTAATCATGTGTAAGACTCATACTTATCTCATCCTACATGTAATCAAGTTCATATCCCTTGCGGGGTAGACAGGGAAATAATGGGAAGTACTTATTATCGCAGCAATGTTTATGCTTTAGGCTTATAAGTTCTGAATAAAATATGTATGTACGCTACAAAATATAACATCATAATTTAGAGCAAACAATGTAGTTATTTTAACATATATTCCATCTATAATTAACTTAACACAAAGTATATGGCTCACAAGCAAGGTAAGTTTTCGAAATTATGACAATATTGATATTTTTATAAGTAAATATGTTCTCAATTCTATCATAAAGCCATAAAGCTCGGCATGGCCTCAGTCAATTCAAAACTATTGGCTCTATCTACCCCGCAAGGGATATAACTATATGTATGTAGGTATGTTACTATGTATGAACACCGCTCAACAAATCAACAACATAATCAAATTAATATCTACAAAATGTCTGTCATGGTTCCAATAATAAACTCATATTAGGTATTTCTGAAATGCAATATTATTGTTATGTATCAATCTTAAACTGTTATAAATCTGAATATAATAAGAAGTGACTGATTTTAACTGAAGTGATAATAATGTGAAGTGCAATAAATATTTTTAATTGGATTGAAGACTTGGATTTAAATTCATATCGGAGGGATGCAAATCAAACTCGTTAGGAGTTGGCGTGGCAACTTGTTGCTTGGTTGAATAAACACACATCTATACTTCTATACTAATATTATAAAGCTGAAGAGTTTGTTTGTTGAACGCGCTAATCTCAGGAGCTACTGGTTCGAATTGAAAAATTATTTTTGTGTTGAATAGACCATTTATTAAGGAAGGCTTTAGGCTATATGTATATCATCACGCTGCAACTATTAAGAGCGAAGAAAAACGGAATATTAGAGAAAAATAGAATAAAAAACGGGTAAAATTATTCATCCTTTAGGGCTTCAGTGATGCCCAAAATAACTATTCCACGCGGACGAAGTCGCGGGCACAGCTAGTCTGATATATTTTCGTACATATATAATAATAGTAAGACACAGATAAGATAGATAATAATGAAAATATAATGTTTATCAGTATAACGAGGTGTTATGCGTTTTTAAATGTATGAGTTATAATTGCTGCGATAATAATTACTTCCCATTACTTCCCTGTCTACCCCGCAAGGGATATGGACGTGATTACATGTAGGATAAGTATGAGTCTTATACATACATACATACATATAATAGCATGAAGGATTAGTATGGGTGTATAAGAATAGGACCACTCCGTCTCTTTCCCACGGATCTCGTAAAAGGCGACTAAGGGATAGGCTTCTAAACTTGGGGTTCTTATAGGCGATGGGTCTAGCAACCTGTGACTATTTGAATATCAATTCTATCATTAAGCTGAAAGTGGCCTATCAGTCTTTCAAGACTGTTGGACATATGATGATACAGACGTGATTATATGAATGAATGAATGAATATATTAGGCTACATACTAGATTAGTATAAAGTATTGACAAAGTAAGTATGTACGTATTATACGTATGTAACTAATAATATAAACGCGAAATGTTTTTTTTTGTCGTTGTTTTTGTATCATTACAGTTTTCCTATTTTAATTAAAATTATTACTAAGACATAATATAGTGACTTTAAATACAAGAACAGGAAAAACAGGGATTCTTGTTTAATGCAGGCGAAACTGCGGACGAAAAAAGTTATAAATTATAAATGCGAAAGTAATAGTCTAAGAGCTTAGCTGTACAGGAAGACCGTTACTCGGAAGGTTCACTAGCTCTCCAACTATAATGTATGTATTTTGTTTGTTACTCCTACACGGTTTATCTACCAGTATTATATTAAACTTTACGGATTCTAGTCTAACTATAGATTTTCCTCTCAATTTGAGGATTCTGTTTGTAAATGATCCCTTTTAAGGATAAGCTCGCCTTTGTTACGTTTATACTCCGTTTTATTTTGCTATATTTTTTTGATGTTTAGGTATTAGAAAATTTACATACATACACTGATGGCATAAAAGGCGATTAAGGGATAGGTTTAATAAACTTGGGATTCTTCTTTTAGGCGATGGGCAAGCAACCTCTCAGTATTTGTATCCCAATTCTAACATTAAGCCGAACAATTGAACGCGGCCTATTAAGACTGTTGGCTCTGTCCACCCCGCAAGGAATATGGACGTGACTACCTATATTTTTGTACGTAGATACATACAAAAGTGAATGTTCATGTGATATTTGTACGAATGCCACAGTGCAAAGACCGCCGACCTTATGTTATTTGCTTTGTGACGATCGAAATGTAGTATTTGGCATCCGAATAGCATAATAATGTCATCGGTTGCCAATCAATATTGCATTTATTTTATGTTTTAATTATAGCCTACCTACTAATATTAAAAATGCGAAAGTATGTTTGTAAAAAAAGAGTTTGTGTGTGTTTGTTTTCAATGTAGAATACAGAATACAACTGCTCAAAAATCCTACTAATATTATAAATGCGAAAGTTTGTGAGGATGTCTGGATGTCAGTATGGATGTTTATTACCCTTTCACGCAGAAACTACTGAACCGAGTACGATGAAATTTGGTATGTAGGTAGCTGAAGTCCCAGAATAACATATAGACTTTATATATAGGCTTTTTACCCCGGAGTTCCCGCGGGATTGATTCCACGCGGACGAAGTCGCGGGCGGCCTCTAGTTGTAAAATAAGTTAGCGCCTGATAAGTCACCATCGTTCTAGCGTTTAGTGCCAGATACGCCCTCCATCACTTATTCACACAGTCATTTGACGGAATTTATGTATTCATTCACCGTAAATAAATCTGTTACCATTTGAATAACACGTCCATAGAATTAGGAATAATGTAAGGTTGTAGAAGTGATTAGTACTGCGAATGCGATATGGTAGCTACCATAAATTATCATAACTTTTTCATATACCATCTCAATTGAAAGCTTTACGAATGCGCTGAAAATACGCGTTATTCTTATAGTTTCGAAAACAAATGGTATTTCTATTGTCTTATTTCATTTCTATATCTACGTATACATCCGTTACTTTAAGAGTAAGTAATTGACGGATGGCCGCACTGCGATTTGAACTCTTATCACCCCGAGATCACGCCGGCACAGAGTTTTAAAACTTACTTAAATAATAAAGTAACCATACCTATATACTTTGATCAAATTAAGGACGTACTGGCATAATGTCACGTCAAGAGTAGGTATTCAAATCAACCGACCTTGCATGAAGAGAGTTATGAATGTGGATGAAGCGAAAGACCAAGATATCTGGCTACCTTTTCCACTTCATCCACATTCGTCAATCTATTCATGCAAGCTCGTCGTAAACCATTAATAAATGCGAAAGTTTGTGAGTATGTCAAGATGTTTGTTACTCTTTCACGTAAAAACTACTGAACCGATTACGATGAAATTTGGTATGTGGGTAGCTGTATACCCAGAATAACACATAGGCTACTTATTATGTCAGAGTTCCCGCGGGATTGATAGGGTTTCCATGCGGACGAAGTCGCGGGCGGCCTCTAGTAGATAAATAATACCTACAATACAAGAGCAGGGTTCTTCTGTTAGTGTTTTTGTACGACGTATATTATCCGTTGAAGTAGGTAATAGTTTATATTGTAGCTTAATCAAGCTTTCCATCGGTTTAGGGAGAATCAATTCCAATTATCATTTACCTACACTCAATTTGTTTGTACATCAGAATATTAAACCAAACTTAATAGCTAAAGGAAACTTGTAACATGGCCATTATTTATTTCTATGAAAATTTCCCCCGAAAATAATTTCGCCAGGAAAATAGACAAACAATATTGGGTTGTACATAATAAATTAAACTTAATAATATGTTTTTTGTTATGACAATATATAAATCCTCTTAAACATTATTGTCGGCGAGTGAGAGCTTCTTAACTGAAATCATCCGTCGTAATATGGTTTATATTCTATCATCCACTTACAAGAAAACAGTAAAAATATTTTGTATTGTCCATTTAGTATTTATGAATGAAATTGATAGAGGAATATTTTAAAAGAATAAACTCAGGGCATGTTAGGTTGACATAATGAACTGAAAATTACTACAATTTAGGTATTATAAATTTTTAAGTGTGTCAATCTGTCCTTTACGTCTAAACCGCTGAACATACATTACATACGGAAAAGGACATTTCACGCGGGCGTAGCCGCCGACAAAAACTAGTCGACAATTTGACGAGAATAATAGTATAATTTTAAATTCTTATTATTCAAATGATATGCTATCAAAAACATCCTGTAAAAAAAACCCAAGTCTCGCAGCTCAGTCTTTCTACCGTAAAAGTTGTGAGATCCATGTAATACAAAGTCGGTTAATTTATTTAGTCTCTAGTTAAAGGACCTTCTGCCTTAAGTTATAACATAAGTTATTATCATGCCAATATTAAGAATATTTTACGTTTTAAACAAATAGATCGATTTTGTTGACAGAATAGATCGAATTGCAGATAAATATGAAGTTGAAAAAAATATAAATCGGAATGATTATATACAGATTTCTGAGTTTCAAACAAATTGTTAAAGATGAGGCGAAATAGTAATGTAAATAAATGCATTTAAGTAACGATTATCAATCATTACATTGATAACTGATAAATTTGTTATTTGCTTAATAGTGTACTTAATAATTAATGAAGTAATTAGTTTACTTAAGCTGCATTCTTGCGAAAGTTGTGACATAAAATTAAAATGGATTAAATCATCACCAGTTAGGTAATTAAATTGCTAGCAGGTTGCTAGCTCATCGCCTAAAATAAGAATCCCAAGTTTATAAGCCTTAGTCGCCTCTTACAACATCCACGGGAAATGAGATGGGAGTGGCCCTATTATTTTATATATTGGTGCCGGGAACATACATACATACATATGGTCACGTCTATATCCTTTGCGGGGAAGACTGAGCCAACAATCTAAAAAAAGACTCAGGCCATGTTCAGCTGTTTAGCTTAATGATAGAATTGAGATTCAAATAGTGACAGGTTGCTAGCCCATCGCCTAAAAAAGAATCACTAGTGCCGGGAACCACACACTATATAATAATATAACAGTACTTAAAGACGAACGAAATAGTCGCTTCTTGTACAATGCAAACGAAGTTATTTTTCGTTATACGGTTCTCGCACGCCCGCCAAACTCTCCGAGCAAGTTCAGCTCTTGAATCTGATAAAGTTTTCAAACAAATCTGAAGCGAAAGATGAATAATACTTTTTGCGAGACCGCAATACTAAGCGTTCCGATATGTGCTTCAGATGATGATATTATGATTAGGTCGCACTAACGGACTATACATTGTTTATTTGTTATATCTTTATTGCATAGAAATTTACACAGTAACAAGAAAATAGTAAGTACATAGTTATAAAAGAGACAAATCACTTGCAATGGCGGACTTATCCCATGAAGGGATCTCTTCCAGTCAACCGGCAAACAATAAAGGAAATAGATAATTCAGTAAAAATGCTTATTATAGTTTAATACTTACTGAAAATTTTAACCGGTGTTTAGTAATAAAATTAAACTAAGTTTTAAAAATAAATATACTATTTCAGTTACTGACATAGGTACACTTTATTTCCTACAGTGGAAGGATCAAAATTTATCGTGTATTTTCCCGAATGTAGCGTAACACTAAAAGAGGATTTCCCGGTACCCCCACGGGATTTGAAAAAGGGGATTTACCGTTGTACCCGTACTCTCATAGCGGCGAACATAAGCCGGCTTTAATATTTACAATACGTAGGTACGTACAACGTACATTTTGCTCGTATTGATTAAATTTCTCCTCGCTGGAACCTATTAGGCTTATCCCGGTCCAGACTGCTGTTTGAAATGGGGTAGCGAGTATTTTTATTCCCGTTTTTTTAATTTTAATGCTTTGTCTGATATATTTTTTTAATAATTTTCGGTACATTGTTGTTGTTTTATTGTTCATTTCTTATTCTCTTCAGTAATAATAATAATAAATAACTTAGATACATATAATTCTGCTATATCCCTTGCGGGGTAGACAGAGCCAACTGTCTTAAAAAGACTGATATGCCACGTTCAGCTTTTTGGCTCAATGATAGAATTGAGATGAAAATAGTAACAGGTTGCTAGTCTGTCGCCTAAAAGAGAAATCTCAAGTTTACAAGCCTATCCCTTACTCGCATTTTACATACATAATATTAGGCACATAATAAATAATAACATTGAAATATACCTTGTGTTAATGTTAGTATACGCGGTGGAAATGAGAGCGTTAAGGAGTATGATTGGCGTTAAATTGAGTGACAGGATATGGAACAGCGTGGTAAGGGTAAGCTGTGACGTGTATGAAGATATGGTGACAGGAATTGAAAAGAGAATGCTTGGAGTTTTCGGTCATGCGGAGAGGGTCACATCAAGTGGGATTTTGCGATAGATGACTTGTTACTATCATGAAAAGACGGTGAGGTAGATTTTGTATGACTGTTGCTCCGGAATAGAAGCGTCATTATATCATCATCGTCATCTGCCTGAAATCTATGTATTTTTTTTATTTACCTTTTATGATATTTAAATATCTAAGCTATATTACAGCAAAGTTGTATGTAAAACATTTCAGAATTTTTTCCGTGAAAAAGTAACACGAATAAATCCTCACATCTTCAAAAACTTGGAATATATACTAATATTATAAAGCTGAAGAGTTTGTTTGATTGAACGCGCTAATCTCAGGAACTACTGGTTCGATTTGAAAAATTCTTTTTGTGTTATATAAACCATTTATCGAGGAAGGCTTTATGCTATATAATATCACGCTGCAACTATTAAGAGCGAAGAAATAATGGAAAATGTGAAAAAAAAACGGGTAAAATTATTCATCCTTGAGGGCTTCAATGATGCCCAAAATAATCATTCCACGCGGACGATGTCGCGGGCACAGCTAGTGTATAATATTAGTAGAATATTTAGGTTATTCAACGGATAGCGTCAGAAGTTCGTTTGTCAGCTGGGGACAACTTTTGAGTGGCAATTAATTGCGCATTGTTACGTTCCTAGTGCACACGGAACTTGTAAAACTGAAGTTGCAGTTGTGCGCATGATTTGAATGCAAATTAACGCCTAACTCACTCACTGACCACCAATGGGAGGAGTGAATGAAATCCCCTTTTTTGCACGGAGTGCAATGAAATTTAAATAAATTAATTTAATGATAAGTTTAGGAGTTCAGTTCCTTAACGAACGATGGTTTTGTTGGTTTTAATGTGGTATTAATTTGGACACTTTGAAATGGCGTTAGTGTCAGCCAAGTTTCCGATATACGGCTCAAGTTGTCCGCGACGGTTAAATGGTTAATTTATGGATCTATCTATGATTCTCAATATACCTGTATTCTTATTACATTTTATTTTCCACCCTATACTTTGATTAAAAAGAAAGTTATACATATGATATCGTTAAAAATCTTCCCTATAGGTTATCATTCACATTTTTTGCAATTTCAAGGAAGGAAAGTAGGTACTAAATCGCTCACCAACCTTCACCCAGGTTCATATATCTTCATAGATTTCTAGCCACTGAATATTATGAATCTACACAAAATCACACCGATTTGCACAAAGGGCCATTTCCACTTGTCACGATCTCTACATACTCCTATCACCCACATTTTTAACTCTCTTCATGCAAGGTCATCGACTAAAGGAATCTTTACACCCGACCATACTCTTCGAATGGGATATATAAACAAATTCATTGAAGGACCCTACACCCGACTATACTTTTCGATTGAAATATAAACAAATACGTTTTCCAACAGTGATATCGAGACAAAAGATGAGCCGTACGCGTGGGAAGCCCGGGAGTTCTTGAGGAAGAAGCTGGTGGGGAAGGAAGTGATCTTCACCGCCGAGAAGCCCCCCAACTCGGCCACCAGAGAATACGGCACCGTCTGGGCTGGAAAAGACCCCACAAAGGTAAGAATTTTCTTGTGTGTGTGTGTTTGTATGTGAAAGATAAAATTATACAACTTATACATTTAATTCCTCCTGTGCCATTCCAGTGCCGTGTGGTTCCCGGCACCAATACAAAAAAGAATAGGAACACTCCATCTCTTTTCCATGGATGTCGTAAAAGGCGACTAAGGGATAGGCTTACAAACTTAGGATTCTTTTTATTAGGCCATGGGCTAGCAACCTGTCACTATTTGAATCTCAATTCTATCATTAAGCCAAATAGCTGAACGTGGCCATTCAGTCTTTTCAAGACTGTTGGCTCTGTCTACCCCGCAAGGGACATAGACGTGACCATATGTATGTATGTATGCATATTTGTACTCAAATAACGCGAAAACTATTGCTTACCTAACTGATTATTGCTTATTTGACTGGAAGAGATTGCATTAGCGATAAGTCCGCCTTTGCAACAACTCGTATCTGCTTTGTGCTGTTTTGTATGTTTTACTCTTATGGTGCAATAAAGAGTTTTATCTATTTTTCTGTCTATATCTACCTAACGGATTGAAATGCGATTTTCCCTGATATTTTAGGCTTGGTCCAATTTAAAAACTACCTCATATTATAATTTTAGGTGGCCATCTTTTATTTATTGACATTAACGAAGGCGAACGAAGACGCAGTTAACATACATACCTACATATAATCACGTCTACATCCCTTGCGGGGTAGACAGAGCCAACAGACTTGAAAACACTGAAAGGCCACGTTCAGCTGTTCGGCTTTATGATGGAATTGAGAACGCAGTTGATTTAACACAGACTGTCATGTCAGTCACCGGTGACTGACAGGTATATAATCTTTGTATTAGCAAATCTACTATGGCAGGCTTCGTGTTAACAATAATCGGTATTCCTGTCACAGGACGAGAATGTGACAGACGCCCTGCTCGCTGAAGGGCTGGTCAGGGTGAGGGAGGGCGGCAGAAACATTCCTCAGCTGAAGAGGCTCGTGGAGATCGAAGACGTCGCCAAGTCACAGGGCAAGGGCATTTGGGGGTCGGATCTGCAGGTGAGTCATGGTCTCCAGCCAGGGTTTCTTTGGAGAAACGTCTAACGTCGTAAGATGATTTGCGTCTCAAACTGATGTCATGGCGGAGTGGACAATGTTGTGTCGGTAAAATCGAACTCGGGGCCTCTAAATTTAGTGGCAGAGAGTGAAACTAGGTACATCCAAAGATAAAATATTAGTAAATTGACGTCCGGTGAAAATGCTGCAGTGTAGTTTGTTGAGGCTTCTTCTACACATGCATTTTCGAAGCGGTAGTTGATATAGATTAAAGTTATGTGACGTCAATAAGTGATACCTTCTTCCTCCTGGCTTTAGTCCCGGTTACATCCTCATCATTCTGGAGAGGATCCCGGGGTATGACTTCGACCATAGATTGGGTGAGACAGTTTTTAACACAAAGCGACTCCCATCTGACCTCCGCAACCTTTGCAGTGGAACCTTACCTGCATTGGATCGATCATGGTTACACATCCAGTTGCCTGAATGTGCAGGTTTCCTCACGATGTTTTCGCTCACCGTAAGATCGTAGATTAGTATTCAAACTAATGTACCTAACTGAGAAAGTAGTCATTGGTACATGGTCGGGTTGGGATTCGAACCTGTGCCGTTTTGCGCCAAACGCAATTTAACCTGGCAACATACAGATTCTACTACAGGCGCTCTTGTTGGAATGGAAAATTAATTACATTTAGGTACCAAATTTTCTAAAATTCTATTTTATTTATCAGGAAGACCAACAGTTGTCAAAAATCGCTATCGTTGCTATCCATAATGGTTACAATACAAAAATAGTTATAAATTAATTACAAAACAATATAAATTACACTGATTGAGTTAGCCTCGAAGTTCGAGACTTGTGTTACGAGATACCAACTCAATCATACTATATTTTATAATAAGTACTCATATAAATAAACATCCAAGACCCAGGCCAATCAGAAAAAGTTATTTTCCCACCATGCCCTGGCCGGGATTCGAACCCCCGTTGACACAGACAAGCACACTACCGCTGCGCCACAAAGGCCGTCAAATAATCAATATTCCTCTCTCCGTCAGGACCACGTGCGTGAAATCAAACCGACCATCGACAATCCGAAGCAGTTTGTGAACAAGCACAACGGTCACCCGATCAAGGCTATCATAGAGTACGTGAGAGACGGCTCCACGCTTCGTGTGTGTCTGCTTCCAGACTACTACCAGATCACTTTGATGCTGTCTGGAATCAGGGTGAGTTATACAAGCGAAGGAAATATGCAGAGGTCGTGGCAAGTGGAAAGAGGTAGTCTCTGACTACCCCTCCGGCTGCCGTGGTATAACTAAAATGCCATTATCTGACATCAGGATTTACACCATTTTTACCAGTAAAATAAGAAAAAAAATCTCTTTCAATCTGTATATACGACTTTTTGTTACCTTTAAGTCATAAATAGGCGTTCTCATTGATGAATGGCATCAGTTTAAATTTTTGCCGCAGTTTTTGACGTTTTACTTAAAACAAGGATTTGGCAGATAACGGCATTTTAGTTATACCAGGGCAGCGGGAAAGAGACGTGATTTTATGTATGTAGGTATGTACCCCAATGGGAGACACACATGATGTATGTATGTATGTTATTAAGAACAAAGCAGTCTTAATAGTCATAAAATCTTTAACACCCAATATTTATGAACTCTGTCAATGTAATTAACATTTTCTTTTCACAAAAACAGTGTCCAACCGTAAAACAAGATGGCGACTCGGAGCCGTACGCGGACGAAGCCCGCTACTTCGTCGAGTCCCGCCTTCTCCAGAAAGACGTGGAGGTGGTGCTGGAGTCGGTGAACAACAACGTGTTCGTGGGCACCATATTGCACCCTCAGGGGAACATCGCTGAAGCGCTGCTGAGGCAGGGGTTCGGCAGATGCGTGGATTGGTCGCTAGCTGTCATGAAGTCTGGTGAGATTTTTATATATATACATACACTAGAGGCCGCCCGCGACTTCGTCCGCATGGAAACCCTATCAATCCCGCGGGAACTCTGGGATAAAAAGTAGCCTATGTGTTATTCTGGGTCTTCAGCTACCTACATACCAAATTTCATGGTAATCGGTTCAGTAGTTTTTGCGTGAAAGAGTAACAAACATCCATACATCCATACAAACTTTCGCCTTTATAATAGTAGTAGGATGTACATCGCTAGCTGTCATGGAGTCTGGTGAGATTTTTGCATTAACATACATACATGTCATGTACATATATATAATCACGTCAATACCCCTTGCGGGGTAGATATAGAGAACAGTCTTGATAAGACTGAAAGGCCACGTTCAGCTGTTTGGCTTAATGATAGAATTGTGATTCAAATAGTGACAGGTTGCTAGCCTGTGCCAAAGAACCAGTGTATAAGAAGCGGCGGCGTAAACTGCACTGCAGCGTTGATGCAAACGCTGCAGTGCAGTTTACGCCGCCGCTACTCTTCCCCGGAGTGGTAGGCAGAGACAATATCTTTCCACTGTGATTCTTTGTAATTAATTTGCTTCGTCCGCATTCAGCAATGTTTTCACGCTAATTTGACGGTTTTGAGCACTCTTGACTTGGCATACATACATAAAATCACGCCTTTTTCCCGGAGGGGTAGACAGAGACTACATCTTTCCACTCGCCATGATCTCCTACATCTCTCGTATCATTCACATTCATATAACTCTATTCATGCAAACCTGACTTGACCTCTTACGAAAACGTTAACAATTTAGCGAAAACCATTGTATTCTTAAAGAATACTTACATAAAACACTTTGGCGTCAGAACTCCGCATTAACGCGCATTATCATTGTAGAATGTACGCAAATGATTACAATGCATTCTTTTAAATGGTAAGCTGAACCGTGTGCGCTTACCCGTCTCCGAAGTAATTTGAGTGTTCCAGTATGGCTTCACGTTTCAATGAGGCTTACCGGAATTATGTTTTCCAGTATTTTTTTATAATTATATTATTTAGAAGTAAAGTAAGGCGACTAAGGGATAGGCTTATAAACTTGGGATTCAATTTTTAGGCGATGGGCTAGCAACCTGTCACTATTTGAATCTCAATTCTATCACTAAGCCAAACAGCTGAGCGTGACTTATCAGTCAATTCAAGACTGGTGGCACTGTCACTAGGTTACAAAAATGCAACCTGGATGTTTACGCATACATCAGGAACTGTGTGTCAGAAAAAAAAAACTAGTTTATATTTTAATATGTAAAAAGCAAAATGTCCGTTGGCATTTGGCTAATGATTCATTAAAATGGGCGTGTTTATTTTTATTCCTAGGCTAAATTGCTAAATTAAACAATTTAAATTAACAGCTAGTATTAAAACTAGACTAGACAGTCTTTTAAACAATTTTTCTTTTGTTAACTAAGGGATAAGCTTACAAACTTGGGATACTTTTTAGGCGATGGGCTAGCAACCTGTCACTATTTGAATCTCAATTCTATCATTAAGCCAAATAGCTGAACGTGGCCATTCAGTCTTTTCGACTGTTGGCTCTGTCTACCCCGCAAGGGATATAGACGTGACCATATGTATGTATGTTTCTTTTGTTCCAGGCGCGTCCACCCTCAGGCAGGCTGAGAAGGCGGCGAAGGACGCCAAGCTGCGCATCTGGACTAACTACGTGAGCAACGCGCCCATCATAGCGGCCAAGGACAAGGAGTTCACCGCCACTGTCATGGAAGTGGTGAACGGTGACGCCCTGGTGGTGAAGATGCCCAATAACGCGACGAAGAAGATCTTCTTGGCCAGCATCAGGCCGCCCAGAGAAAAGTATGTTTTCTTTTTTTTTTTTTTGTTCGATTTTTCTTACACGCTTACATATAATCACGTGTGTGCCCCTTGCGGGGCAGACGGAGCCTGTCTTGAATAAGCCCCGTTCGGCTTTTAGGCGTAATGATAGAATTTGGATTCAAATAGTAACAGTCATCAGGTTGTTAGCCCGTCGCGGTAAAGAAGAATCCCAAGTTTATAAACCAAACCCTTAGTCGCCTTTTACGACATCCACGAAGAAAGAGTTGGAGTAGTCGTATTCTATTTTCTATTGTTGCCGAAAACCACACGGCACAATTAAATTTAATTTTAGTACAATAGGTAGTTTATAATATTCCTTTTCGTACTATTTAGGAACAGCCCAGACGACGAGGGCAAGCAGTCGCCGCGTCCAAAAGGCTTCAAGCCACTGTACGACATTCCCTGGATGTTCGAGGCGCGGGAGTTTCTCCGCAAGAAGCTGGTGGGGAAGAAGGTGAACGTGACCGTGGACTACATTCAGCCGGCCAAAGACAACTTCCCGGAGAAGACTTGCTGCACGGTCGTGGCGGGTGCTATGTATGTTTATTGCTGAAGACATATATCTCAATACTCAATAATTTATTGCATTGTTCATATGGTGACGCAAACAGTACAGACATGCCCCACGTTAAAGTAATTACTTGTAATTATGTACTCGGTCTTGTAAGATATTTCGGGAAACATATAATGCTTATATTTGACATGGACAATTATTTACATACAAAATTTTATCAAAATCTGAACCCTACTACGTAAAGTATGGATATCCCACCGCTGTCACTAAAATATATTTTTTTTGTAATTGTAAATCTTCTTGAATGAGTTTGAATAAAAGAGTGCCCGAAAATTCATTGTGTGGTTTAAAAAAAGAAAGCTCATAAATTGACGAGGCTAAAAGGAGACTTTCTTTTATTTTGCCATCGCTATTTTTACTCTTCTTTCGAATGTTATATTGGCATTGTAAAAGTGCACTTCTAAGTGCTTTTAGTTAAAAAAATTATAATAATAATACAGTTTATTAACTAGATTACTTATTTTCTGAATATGCCCATCAAAACTCACAAGCCCCTTTTAACCCTACAGCAACATCGCCGAAGCGCTAGTGTCGAAGGGCTACGCAACAGTGGTGAAGTACAGGAACGACAATGACCAGCGAAGCTCCCACTACGACAAGCTGCTCGAGGCGGAACAGAAAGCCAAGCAGGGCTCGCTCGGAGTGCACGCCAAGAAAGACATCCCCACTCATCGCATTCAGGACACGAGCGGAGACGCCGCAAAAGCCAGGAAGTTCTTCCCGTTCCTGAAGCGAGCTCAGAAAACGGAAGCCACAGTCGAATTCGTTGCCAGCGGATCCAGAATGAGGATCTACATTCCCAAAGAATCTGTGTTGGTCACTTTCCTGCTCGCTGGCATCAATTGCCCCCGCGGAGCCAGGCCCACTGTGGGGGGTGGACCGATGCAAGATGCTGAACCATTTGGTGAAGAAGCGCTACAGTTCACCAAAGAGAAGTGCTTGCAACACGATGTGAATGTCACCATCGAGGAAATGGACAAGGGTGGCAACTTCATCGGCTGGCTGTGGATCGATAATGAGAACCTCTCCGTCGCTCTGGTGGAACACGGGCTCTCTTCCATGCACCACACGGCCGAGACCTCGGAGTTCGCACGGGCAATCAAGACAGCCGAAGAGAACGCTATGAAGAAGCGTATCGGTATATGGAAGGACTTTGTCGAAGTTGAGAAGGAGGTTGAGAAAGAGAGGAATGCACCGATACAAGACCGCGTAGTGAAATATGAGAAGGTTGTGATCACTGAGATAACTGGAGAAGGGAACTTTTACGCTCAACATGTTGATCACGGCTCCAAATTGGAGGCGTTGATGGAGAAGATTCACCAGGAGTTCAAGACGAATGCCCCTCTGCCGGGGTCGTATGTGCCGAGAAGGGGACAGATTTGCGCAGCGCGCTTCACCATGGACGACCAGTGGTACAGGTCCAAAGTGGAGAAGATTACCGAGGACAAAATGGCCCATATACTTTACATTGATTATGGCAACCGAGAGGTGAGTGGACATTATCGAAGCACACTTTACTTGAATCATGTAAATATGGTCATGTCTATATCCCTTGCGGGGTAGACAGAGCCAACAGTTTTGATAGGACTGAATGGCCACGTTCAGCTGTTTAGTGTAATGATAGCATTGAGACCCAATAGTGACAGGTTGCTAGCCCATTGCTTAAAAAAAGAGAGAATTTTAAGACCTCCATGGGAAAGAGATGGAGTGGTCCTATTCTTTTTTGTATTTGCCGGGAACCACATCACGAAGTCTAATTAGAGTAAAATTATCACAGCTGAGCTCTCTTTCAGCGGAAGCCTTCGTAGGAGATGAAAGATAAATATAGGTCTTGACCGTGGGTCAGTTCCCTTTGAAATCAATTGCAAAGCCCTTAAAAATATACTGTTATACTATTGCTATTTCATTGTTTAATTTCAGGTAATAGGCAATATAATTATTATTTACAGTTGAACATCATACATACATAAAATCACGCCTCTTCCCCGGAGGGGTAGACAGAGACTACCTCATTCCACTTGCCACGATCTCTGCATACTTGCTTCGCTTCATCCACATTCATAACTCTCTTCATGCAAGCTCGGCGGTTTCTAAACTAAAGTTACAGTTGAACGGTATTCTTAATTAGTACAATTGTTTTCCAAACAGATCGTGAACATAACGCGGCTCGCCCTGCTCCCCGCCGGGACGGAAAGCGACCCGCCGTACGCGACCGAATACGTCCTGTGCTGCGTGAAGTTCCCTTCAGACCCGGATGACAGGAACGAGGCCGTCGCCGCCTTCTCCGCGGACACCCTGAACAAGAAGCTGCTCCTCAACGTGGAGACGAGAGGGTCGCCGCCGGCGGTCACTCTTGTCGACCCCAATACTAATACTGATCTTGGAAAGGTATTGTTATTTTGATATCATTCAAAGTGTTAAATTATTGATTTTATACTTTTTTTTTTTTTTAGACTATGTGTATTTGTCCACGATTTATATTTAAGAGATATTTATTTGTAAATTGATGTTCGGTGAAAATGCTGCAGTGTGGTTTGTTCCGCCGCTTCTTCTACACATGCGCTTTGGAAGCGGTAGTAGATACAATTAGATTTATGTTATGTGATGTCAATAAGTGATACCTTTGTATCCAATTATGAAAATAAATGTGTGCTATTCTCTTAAGGCTTGGAGAATCTCTTGGTCGTAATCAAGAGATTTTCTGAAGCTTCTTTTCTTCTGATAAAGCAAGAGTATGAGTTTTTATCTATAGTCAGAAAATCTAAAATTGTTGGTTGAATTGAATCTAAATTTCTTACCATAAGGAATTTTGATAGGACCTCTTTTGATTGTAATGCAAATAAACTTCACAAATTATTATTATAACGTGAACTGAAAAAATAGCATAGGTATTGTATTCCCACTTGCTTTAAACTGCAACAAAACCTTACTTTCGAACTGAACACTATTTTCAGAGTAAAGAAGTTTTCATTTGTAAAGAATCACCACATTTATTCATACAGCCATTTCATTTTCTTTCACAGAACCTGATCAAAGAGGGCCTAGTTCTCATGGAGAGCGTGCGCGACCACCGGCTGGCGGGCCTCGTGGCCGAGTACAGAGCCGCCCAGGACCACGCCAAGAGCTCCAGACTCAACCTGTGGCGTCACGGCGACATCACCGACGACGACGCGGTGGAGTTCGGGGCGCGACGCTAGTATACGCCCTACTACGATGCCACAATGTCGCCGTCTCACACCAGGCACTGTGGCACGTGCAAGGCCCAACACGCCGAGATGATCATATACGCCATCGTAAATCTATTGTAAACGACTGTGTTCAGTGAAGTGAAAGTGAATTTTGATTTCGTGTTGTCATACGCTCCTTTTTTACACAACTACATACATACGTGTACATTCTTTCTTTCTTTTCTATATTATGGCTTCCACCGGACTTTGGGTGATTCTGCCAATGTCATGGTTTGAATAGTTTGAACTGTTTCTGTGAAAGTGATCTGCCGAGTTTGACATATTGTTTGTTTTACTAATTTTTGATGTTTGTATTTTTGGTTTTTTTTTTGTTGTTGCTTTTGTTTGTACTTTTTAACCGAGATGCAGATTTTGTTTTTCTTTTTTTTAAAGGATCCGTGTGATAACGCGATGGCAAAATAATTCAATAATACTTGAAAGTGCTCCTGAGTGGTTGGTGTTTCAATCAGTAACATTGTAATGACTCCGCATGCAATTATATAAACTCTGTTGTAAATGTTAATTCTCAGTAAATCATTCATTGATGAATATTAAATGTTGTGAATGTTAACATTGTGTGACAAATAGATATATGAATATTGACATTATCTCGATGTTCCCTCTGTCCCGAGAGGATCCTGCTTGTGGGGAGTGGCCACACTCTTGCGAAATACGGTTACACGACAAGGGTAACCCCTACACTCTTCGACTTGACTTACCTAAATATACATTATATAATTTAATGAACTGAATTTGTATATTTTATCTACAAATGTATCAGAATTATAATAAATTTATAATAAAAAGCAAATTGTTGATCATAATAATATTTACATTTTTACCGTTTTTTGTATATCAGCAATAAACATAATGTAGATTTATATTTTCGTTGTTATTTAATTATTTATTTGCGCTCAGATAGCATAATTGACTAATGTTTTCCTTTTGTAGTTGTCTGCTGTTTCTATATAAATAAATCCGTGTATGTTGATGTAAAGTATGAATACTGGATGTATTATCTAAGGCTGGCTCTTTATTGATACCATAGTTATAGCTCATCGTATTTCGTACTTGCAAGCATATTGAAGGACCTACCTCTCTCCCGATATAATATTTATGTGGTATATAAATCTGTTTACATACTAGAGTACCAAACGGTGCGTGAATTGTTAAATACACTTGGTATATTGAAATAAATATTTTAGGAAATTAATTTTTGTTTTATTGGGTATGGGGTAATGAAACAACATAATAGAAAAAAATAACTTCATTCGAAAAAATTTGAACGAATTTATATTGGCTGTTCGAATCGTCGCCTGAATTTAAGTTAAATACATCGTTGAACAATCACGGAGGTCAATGTGCCAGAGAACAACCTTAATTGACAAAGAAGACAGGATAGGTTACCTACATTAAGAGTCTTATATTAAAATCAAATAATACATCACAAGCTTCGAATATTTTTGTGTCATAATTGTAAAGTTATTCTGAAGTATATAAGCAATGAAAACAAAAAAATATCTTAGAATATGAAATGTGTAGTTTGACACTCGACATATAAACGAAGTTTGGCACCACAACCATAGCCAAAGAATTACTTTAGATATTACATTAATCTATACAAAATTCATTATCTGAGTGTTCCCGGTTCAAACCCCGGGGTAGGTACACTACCTAGGTGATCTGACAAGGTATGGTTTGCACACAGAGAGCGACTCTCGTCGCACTTCTGAACTTAGAACCAAGCTTAAGGTAAGATTATGATATAATATCTTGTATATAATCAAGATTTTTCAAATTGTTATTAAGAGTTCCCAGTAAGGATTTAACGTACATTTGAGACCGCCATTTGACAGATTTTTTTGGTCAAGTTACGTAGACAGATGAAATATTATGTGAGACATTTAAATAAACATTCATTTTATTGCTACTTACATACAATCATTACTAGGTAACATCAAAGATATGTAAACATAGTCGAATGATTTCGTATTTCGCGTTTTGGTAATTATAAGTCTACGGTATATTTGTATAATACATACTGTGTCTACAAATAGTATATTATTGGGTGTATTATGTAACACATACTTATATTATTGGATGAAGGAACTCTATTTCCAAAAAGTAATTATAGCATTGCTAAAAATAAAAAAATATCAGCGAGAGTTGATATTAAGACCTATTTATAATAAAAATGGAGAATATGTGTATAGACTACCATAAATACATTAAATTCACACAAACACCTAATAAGGAATGTTTCATAAATTAACTTCATGCTTTCTGTATGACAATGGATCAAAAATATAACGCAATAGAAAGAAAAAGTTATTGTGCTTTTCATCCGATTTATCCGTCGATTAAAAAAATCATTTTGTGCATACGAAATAGTTGAAAAATACATCTAGTTATTTACATTCTGACCATTTAATATCATGAGGGTATTTTTAGTTACCAAAATAGTCTTAAATACCAATTTATTCATAGTAAAAATATTTTTTTTTTGAATGGCCATTTCGAATGTTTAAATTTAGGCGGTATTTTTTTTTCTTATCTACTAATACTGAAGCATTAGACTCAGTTACACTAGGAGCCAATGTGTGACATAGCAGATAACCTAATTTAAGGCTAAAATTACTCAACAAAAATCTAATTGTACACAGAAATACCGAATTATAGCTTACATTAGTATTTTTAAATGCAACATGGACATTTTTGATCTAAAAATATTTGATTCGCTCCAAATTCGATTTGGTAAAAACCACAGACTGAATATCTTCAATTGTCAAAAACCGGTTAGTCTAACCCGCGAAAATCATCCCTAGCATAAAAGACAATTCACTGATTTATCAATTAGTATAGATACCTATCTACTCGATACAAATATCGATTTAATTTTAACATATCTTAGGTTTCATACGACATTGTACACCGGATCAAGGAGATTATAGTTATCAATGTCGAATGCGTTTCAGTTGACGCAAATACTTATAAAATATCAATATCTTTTTTGAGGTAAATCCTCATACTTGATACGAGTCCACGACAACTTCTTTAGGCCCGCCACATTACATTACCGATTCGTATCGAACAAAATTAAATTTACACAAACACATTAACTTTCAGACATAACTTTACGGTAAAAAAATCCGAATTTAAATTTTTTTTTTAATTGTATGAATTGCGTTCAACACGATCCATTTTCAAATTTATTTTCCACGTTACGCAAGTAATGGCATAGGTAAGTGTATGACGGGCCTAAAATAAATAAATAAATAATGTTAACACTAAATGCTATGCATATACGAATATGTAGTTTAATTAGCACAATAATAAATGTCACAATTTACACTGTATGAACCAGCGTGTGCCTGTTGGCGGGATCTTTTGACATGTGGTCGAAGTATGGGCCAACATTGTCCGGCAAAGATGGTACATTAGCCAGAAACTGTTCTATGGAGTTGTAATAGTCCCTGCAGGTCCAGGTGTCATCATGGCCGCCGCCGGGCATCACCACTAGTTTCTTGCACATAGCCCCGCATTTGACATACAACTCTTTGGCCATAGACGGTGGAACCAGGGCGTCGTTGGAGCCGCATATGAAGAGGGATGGCGTCAGTACTTGGTTTATTTTCTTTATTGACAGGTACTGCAATATAAAGAGTGGAAATAATGAAATCTTTGTTACCGTTTGAAATGGTAAGAGGATAGGGAATCTGTATGGAACGCAAATAAAAAAAAACATTCAAATCATATTCTTCTTATAGGCGATGGGCTGGCAGCCTATCACTATAAGAATCTCAATTATATCATTAAGCCAAACAACTGAACAGTGGCCTATCCACCGTTTCAAGATTGTTGGCTCTGTCTTGCCCTGCAAGGGATATTGACTTGACTTGACAGACTGGACATGAATGCCATCTAATTTCATGATGCGCGTGCATGGTATGCCGCTCCACAGATAAACAAACAAACTGTACTGTAACACGAAATTTATGCACACACACTCGCAACACAATACAGAATATTCGCAACTAGCTGTGCCCGCGACTTCGTCCGCGAATTTTTCAATTCGAACCAGTAGTTCCTGAGATTAGCGCGTTCAAACAAACAAACTCTTCAGCTTTATAATATTAGTATATAGATAAAGCGCGGCGCCATTTTGCCAAGTTCTTACTAAACAATATATCACAGGTTTTCATGATGAAATATTTCGCAACGTGCCAAGGGAAGGGATATCGACCACGTACGGTACGGTACGTATGGAATACAAACAATAATAAAAACATCCAATTAAAATCCATCAATTCTATCATTAAGCCAAATAGCTGAACGTGGCCATTCAGTCTTTTCAAGACTGTTGCCTCTGTCTACCCCGCAAGGGAGATAGACGTGACCATATGTATGTATCCAATTAAAATAAACCAACGGACCCACTACGATATCAGATATTGGACACCCAGACCGGAATAACTCATTTAGAAGGACAGATTTATGTTTTAAGAAAAAATAATTTTCCCCTTCCCCCCCAAAAATGACCCCCCATATACAGATTTCATCTGCTCACGTCACACCTCTGTGTTTGGGTCACAGGAATTGATATGTGTACCAAATTTCAACTTAATCGGTCTAATAGATTCGGAGATAATTGACTGTAAGCGACGGATGGACGGACAGACAGACACACGAGTGATCCTATAAGGGTTCCGTTTTTGTATTCAGACGTACGGAACCCTAAAAACGTGTAGGTACCTTATTCTTGTGGCAGAACTCCGGCAGATAAAGCAAACATCGCCATTTCAGTATGATCCGCGCCATTTCCGGGATGCTGGTGAACGTGTTCTCCACGATCATGGCCCAGATCCTGCTGCGGTATTCCACCCTCGAAGCCAAGTCTATGGCTATCGCCCCTCCTGTGGTAATACAATAATTATGTGCTTGAAAGCCTTTGCCGTGTAAAATAAATAAAATAATACAACTTATACATTTAATTCCTTCTGCACCATTCCAGTGCCGTGTGGTTCCCGACACCAATACGAAAAAAAAGAATAGGACCACTCCATCTCTTTCCCATGTCGTAAAAGGCGACTAAGGGATAGGCTCACAAACTTGGAATTCTTTTTTAGGCGATTGGTTAGCAACCTGTCACTATTTGAATCTCATTTATATAATTATGCCAAATAGCTGAACGTGGCCTTTCAGTCTTTTCAAGACTGTTGGCTCTGTCTACCCCGCAAGGGATATAGTATGTATGTACGAAAGCCTTTCGGCGCAGTGGCGGTACGGAACTTGCGCCTGGAATCGAGGTCATGTGTTCAATTATTGTCTCTGATTGATCTGAGCTCTTTGAACATTTGTCTGAAAGATTAAATTATGTAGATCTAACACAAAGTCCCTTATCTAAAAAATTGAAAACACATCTTTTTAAATTATACAGTTCAAAAGTACATGGAGCTCACCTAACGACCTGCCAAATAGAATGATCTTGGAGGTATCAACATCAGACCTCTGCAGTATATAGTCCATAGCACACTGAGCATCAGAGTACAAGCCCTTCTCAGACGGGGAGCCCTCAGACAGACCATACCCTCGATACTCCAGCATCAGTATGTTTATGTTCAGTTTGTGGTAGAAACCGGAAGCGTTGGATAATCTGCGCAAAAACATTAGAGAAATAAGAATTTCATGTGTAAATATAATGAAGAAATTCGAATTTCAAGTGTAAATGAGAATTCAATACATTAGAGAAATTCAAATTTCGAGGGTACGGGGAAGGGGAAGGCAAACATAGTTAGGTTTATTGTCAAGAGTAACCTTAACTATAGAGATTGCAAGAAAATATTGCAGCAAATGGATAGGGAAGCATTATTTCTTAAAGAAGTTCCTGAAGCTTAAAATGTCTTAACGTGACTGTTGGCTTTGTCTACCCCGCATGAGATATAGACGTGACCATATGTATGTACATAAAGTAAGTTCCTACTTACAACTACATTAATATAAAACATTTCCTTATGATATCATAGACAATAGAATAGAATAGATTTATTTTCAAAATTGGATACAAGGTATCACTTATTGACGTCACATAACTTAAATCTAATTATAACTACTACCGCTTCCAAAGCGCATGTGTAGAAGAAGTACCACAATGATCTGAGTCTCACCTTTGCCCCATATTGCCCGCATTGCCATGAAAAAAAAGCATGGTTGGACGATGGTTACTATTGTTGGGTTGTTTAATCAGGAACATGTGGATTTTGAAACCATCCCTGTTGATTATCTTGATGCTCTCGTAAGGAAGCTTGTAGTTGCTTGGTTGTAGGACAAATGCTCGCGAGTCGGGCGGGTCGTTGGGATAATATAGAAGCAGATCCTGAGCGCTGTACAGTATCCCTATAATATAAATAAATAGGTAACTCAGTGTTGCGGCCGTTCAGTCTCCATGGACAGACAGACAGTTTGACTTGACATTTAGATGAATTTAGAAAAAACTGACTATAGATGTTCACTAAGATGATGACCAGACAGGACTCCTTGAACTATCTGAAAATCTGGTGTTTTATTCTGACTGATCCACCAGACCCTCGGCCCGATCATTTAGGAATTATGCAGAATGAGCGGGTTCCAACCTAAGATCAAGCATGTTAAGGGAAACTAACTCAATGATAGTATAAGTTATACAATGCCCTATCAAGCAGATGGATAAATTAAAAGTTCATTGTCATATTTGAACCTTGGTCAGCCATGAGCAGACCAGGAACCTGTGGTTAAGAGGTTGAAAAATATCACTGTACAAAACAGACCATTCTACTCAACAACATTAACCTCACAACCATCCAACCTTAGAATAGAAATGTGGATGAGAGAATACATTGTGATTGTGATTAATTGACCTTTACACATTTTAAATAATAATTTTATTTTATATTTTTATAGTTTATCCATTTTAAATAGATTTAGGTACAGAGTGTACTGAATTTTTATTTAGGTTCACGGTTCATGTTTTTATCATTCAGGTCATCAATCATCAGTCCTATAATAAGCTTTCTTACCAAGTCCTTTTTTTACATACTCTATTAATTTTTGGTAAGTCACCTATTCTAAATCTATTATAAAATTGTGTACAGTTCCCCCCCCAGTTACAGGTATTGTGAAAGGTGACTAAGGGAAAGGCAAATAAACTTGATATTCTTCAGGTAGGGCTTTGAATTTAGGAAGGTAGGCTTTCAGATATTATTTGAATCTCAATTCCATAATTTTGCCCTACAAGTGAATGGCCTTTCAGTCTTTTTAAGATGGTCGGTTCTGTCTACGCCTCCAGGTATATAAATATGATTTTATGTATGTATGTTCCTTAGGTAGTAGGTATTTTCATGAAAAGGATATTCCAAAATTCTCATGGCAACAGAGAAATAAGATTTTTTGTTTTGTGTAGCTGGAGCTACTGATTAATGTTGTAATAGGCAAATAACTTTAAATTAAATTGGTTGGGACTGATTTCCTTTATTCTTTCTTCACATAAACCATTATAGACATAATTTATCAGGGTACAGTGTAATTACCTACAGTAAACAATAATTTGCTTTCTTTGAAAACTGAATGAGACAGCAATTCAAAACAAAAATATCAATATCATTTGCTTTTCATTTTGTTTCGTTCTTCTGAAAATTATCTTTACAATAAATTACTTACCAGATATGCCACAGATAAAGATTGTGATTGCGGTGAAAAATCCATAGAACCAGTAAATAAGTAAACATGAAAATAAAGTCAGTGTGGTCACTACCCATAATTTGTATAAAACCACTCTCAGAATGTGATACAACACTTCTATATGAGCCATTGCTGCTGACAAATCATAAATTAAAATTAAAATCAATTATGCATTGTGATATGACGTCGATAAATCATTAATTCACCACGCAAGGGACAAACAAAAACAAAACATATTCACGGCAAACAAATTGCAGTAAGCTAAAATTTACGATGAATTTCGAGTTAGTGTTAATGTGCACATTTTTTCATTAATAAAATGTGGTGGAAAAGATTTGGGGCGCGTCATTAATACAACAGGAAAATGTATTGGATTAATTTTTATCTTCACTGCTTGACATTGTAAAAGGAAGGACTGCTTTGCTGACATTTTTTGCCATCCTGTCACATCTGTCATTTGAGGTCATTGATCAGTAGTGTTGTGTTGTATATTCTTTATTTATCGACTCAATCGACTTCGTGTCGATATAGATGAAATCGAAATCTAAGGAAACTTTTTTTACTCACTGAAAATATTACCTATGTGGTAAATTTCTTGAAAAGAAACGCATATTGTTGGCTGCACAATTTTATGTTTCTCTAGCTGTTAATGCACGGAAACTTGTCTGTCACCATCAGAGCTTCTTTTAATTTTAACATTGGAGCAACAAGCAACCTGTATCATTTTCATGGCGTAGTACCGCCCGTCTTCACTAAAGGCCCCTCATGATCCTGTATCTTCTAGGAAAGTAATAATTACACATACCTACATACCGACAGAGAGATAATTATATTCATTCTATTTTAGTTTGATTTGTGTTATTGGTAGGTAATTTTACGCTATTCAAATTAACTTGAAGGCGTGACTTAAATATTTTTCTACTGGACTGGGTATTTCATCCCAAAAACATTATGCTCAATGCTTTAAATTTGAAAGACGTACTTAAAACATACAAAATATGATGGTCTAAAGAAAACACAAGAACACTGATCACTATATTTATTTACAATTGAATGATAAAAATTTGTAAGTAGCTTAAAACACATTCTTCCAAAAACTATTATTATTCCATTACTCTAGAGAGGGTCTATTCTAGGCGAAACCAAAATGTATAAAAAAAAATCACATACTTTGGCCCCTCAACCTGATTCATTTTTAAGTTAAATGCCATATCATATTATGCAGTTTGGTAAATATAAAATTAAAAACAATTGAAGATTCGCGTTCCGTTTATAATTATGACAGTGGGATTTCAGCTAAATGTTGAATAACTTCGAAACAGATAATCTGAGTAAAAAAATAAATAAATTACAAGCAAAATTAATTTCTAGCTGTGCAAATCTACTCTCACTTTCAATTCCAATAGTAACGGAACGCGATATTTTACTATTTATTTCAATTATTCAACAATACGATTAACTAGCACTTTGATTTATTGCACTATTGTCTTATAGACTAAGCATCGGTGACCGAAGAGAGAAATAAGATTGTAACATCCCGGAATCGGCTGAAGGAATGTCAAATTAGTGTAAAACTTAAAAATAAAAGGTTAAAGTTTGTTACAAAATAGAGGTGGCCAAAAATAAGCAGAATTAAGAAAAATAAATTCCTTTTTTGTTTTTTGTAAAAAAAAAATGTGGTTAGTTACTTCTAAATACCCTGAAAATATTGTAAGAACACGTTTAAAATGTAACTGGTCACGGATGCTTGGTCCCGGTTCACTATACCCAACTGCCTAATTTTGCGAAAAACGGAATTTCAAACAAATTATTAGTGGTACTGATGTTCTATTTCCGAACTAAGCGACTCACTCATAATTCAAATAAGTGGATTTTCGTTCGATGCGAACTCGAACTATTGACAGTTGGAAGAATCCATACATAAATTTAAAAATGATTGGGTGATAGTTCTACGAAACACGATCTAGATGTTTACAGCCTTAAATAACCCCCTAATCAAATAATATAACTACTTAATTATTTTAATGGACAGAATAACATTTCAGAGTATTAAAATAAATCGTTTAAAACAAATGCATTGGATTGCCGATGTACTTATATTACGAAAACACAACGATTGTCAAGTTTTGCTTGTCGATTTGTAACTGTCAATTCCAGACAATAACTGATTTCAATCCACTATGTCTCCCATTTTGATAACTGTAGACGTTGTTTTATGTTTTAGCGCACATCCCCTGATTGTAATAGGTACATAACATGCAATGTGTTCATATATTCATAAACCCAATAAACTAATATTATATAACCGAACGACATTCATCAACTGCTTTTATTATTGAAAGTCATTATTATAGAAAACAAAATCGTAGCAAAAATCATAAAAGCATTATAAAATATATACAAGGGACCTCTTATCACAAGTTATAATTATTTTGCATTGTATAACACGCTACCAATACATTGTCTGGCACCTTAGTTCATCTCTGTGTAAAATGTACCAGCCAAGTCGAGGTAAGGTATGTTCGACTATAGCAACTGCGCAGACACATGTCTTGATTAAACTTATGTGCCAGACATTGTACATACATGTCCGTCAGACGCCTACTTATTACACAGACATATAACCTACTAGATTAGATACTATTTTATTTCAAACGCAAGACGATGTGCTTTGGGGCCATGTGAATGAAGAAGGCATTAAATAATAAAAAGGAAAATAAAAGATTAAACACGGATAATATAATTGTAAACTAGTAATAAGGTAAATCTTCTCAGAGGATGGTTGTGTAATCTAGTTAAATATATATGTCTGTGGATATACTTATATTCCTACCCTATGTATAATGTGAATAACAAGCTACACCCTCACAGAAACACCAATGTACATTCAATATATATATTTTTAAGTCGGGACAAACGTCTCAATAAATCTTTCAAAAAGTGATGTGAAAACTAGAAAGAGATACGATTATAATTAGACTGTACAGAGTTAAAACGTTTTTAAAATATGCTCATTTATATAAATTGCTATGAAAACTTTTGCCCCAATCAAATTATTCACTGTAATATATTTCGCAATATACATGTTAAACGTTATCAACTGTACAATTGTACATCCCATTTCCATATTCGAGTTAATAACAGAAAATGTTCATCAAAAAATATTAATAAATAATTTGCCGAGATACTATTAAAACCACGGGTGCTATTTTGCTACTGATGTCTCATTCGATATCTACGAGTTCGATTAACCATTCGAAATAAGACACCAGGTTTAAAGATAGCACCCCGGTTTTATTTTTACAAACATTTGATTCGCTCGTGAAATGCGAGTGCACAAATATATAAATATGAAATATCAATGGAATTATGTAACAACATTTATCTAATACAAATTTCATGAACACAGATTAGATATGCAATAAGTTGTCAATGTTGTGAATAACAATATTAAAATATATCATGGACGATTTCAGAGCAAACGAATGGAACATAGAATTATCAATGGTTTTTTAAATCGCTAGTCCAAGTCAGCTCGGGCAACATCGTTAATAAAAAAAAATTCTTTATACGAGTGTTATTGTGAATAGTTGATTTTATTTAGGATTTCAACTTGTGATTTCGGTAATAAAATAGATTAATGCATACAACCCCACATTCACAGACAAGTCTTTTCATAGAGCACATTTATTTATTTAGTTTTGGTACAATAATATATAATTGCACACAGTTCGTCCACTGAAACTGGCCATTTCCTCGGCGCATTTGCTCTGTTTCTGACGTTCATAGTTGATCGAAGTTCATTATAGTCTAATAATAGTGAAGTACCCTCATATTCAAATGGATATAAACAACAAAAGTTTTCTTTTTTAATTTAATATTAATAAAACTTCTAGGCTGACGTCTACCAGATTTATTTGGCATACGATTAAGTTAATGTTATAAAAAAAAATTAAAATTTTTAAAGTGTTTTACGGCCACGGCTACAAGTCTGGACAATTAATTGCATCTTCAGTCTAACCGCGTTCTTAACCAAGTAAAAACCGGTTCGTTAAAATAATATTGAATTAAATTAATTAAAATTGTCAAGTATTTTATTTAAGACACTGTTAGTACTTTTCAATATAATATGTATCTGCTTAATATTGAAAGATGACTGGACATTTAAATGTGTCATATAACAGAGCAAGGAAGACTATAGGGCGTTCAGTGTTCTGTGGTACTTTAAGCTTAAGAGTGCGCGAATCCCAATCCAATCAAGCTTTAAAACTATGTGCTTTATACTAAAGTTCTGAATGCATTTGACGGCACGTAAATTGAACTACGCTCTGTCCACTTTACATGTGAGGGTCGTCGTTGGTTTCATGTTATTTTCCGAGTGTAATATTGAGGTTATAATTATAAATATTTTCCGGTATTTCTTACTCATCTGCCTACCCTTTCGGGAAAGTGGCGAGTATTTATTATGTGATAGTAAAGAAAGAACACACAGGGGTCAATAACGAACGTTCACGAAGCATATATCTATCCCTCTCTTTTTAAATCCTTGAGACAGAAAGAGAGGGAAGATCGACATACACCTTGGTTATACGTGAAAAGGATTAGTAAAAAGTGGAAACTATCGTCTCTGCCTACCCCCATGAGAAACAAGTATAAAGTTTGTCGTGTCGTGTCAACACAATCAGAGCTTAGGAAAAATATTTATAAACTACACAATTGAAACAACAACGAAATTTGAATATTACTCTAAAACAATATAGGCCTAATTAAGAGTTATTAACACCGTTTTTGAGTTTCTTATACTCCAAGAATAGATCTTTGACGTCCTGTAGCGAGCCCTCGATCTGTTTGACGAAATTCGACGAACTCTGGAACAGTGAAAATATATATATAAAGTGAAAATAGTGTAACGTAAACGACATGCTGTGGCTCCCGGCAACAATATAAAAAAAGAACAGAACCACTCCGTACCTTTCCCATGGATGTCGTAAAAGACGACTAAGGGATAGGCTTATAAACGTGGGGTTCGTCTTTAAGGCGATGTACTAGCAACCTAGCACTATTTGAATCGCAATTCTTGTGACGTCAATAAGTGATACCTTGTAATCAATTTTGAAAATAAATCTATTCTATTCTTATGGTCCTATTCTTTGTTCTATTGGTGCAGGGAACCACATGACACTGGTAATGATTATTTATACTTAATTATTACTAAGTTCATAATGTGTTCATTAAGTGTGACGTGTATTTGATGATACAATCAGAGCCGGATTTAGATGTCTTAAACGCTGGCAGTTATTAACAAAATTAAAAATAAAAATAAAGTATTCATCGCCTGAAATTGACCACTCTTTGGTTTTTTCGTGTAAGAATTGTGTTATTGCTTCTCTATGTTCATATAATTTGTATAAAAATCCTTTACATTTCCCAGACACCCCAAATCCGGCCCTGAATTGAACGCGACTTACTGCTACTACGTCCATTGTAAGCTAAACAAAATAAAATTTGATTTACATCATACAACTCAAAGTGGAGGTATATACCTAAATGAGTATATTTTATACGTGTGTGTCGTACCCAAATTATATAAGTTTTGATGCCTGAAATCCGTACCCGTTCTCAGAAGTGGGATGTAAAGGTCTCCAGCGTGGTTATAGCATGGTATGGAAATACTATCGCTGTCCCGCTTCACGTTATAATAAAAAGCGAAACAGCTATAGTTTTCCGAGCGTTAAAAACGCGCGTGGCATTTTTACGGGGTCAGAAGTGGGATCGATCAATTCCATCTTTGTAGGTATATATATTCACTATTAGAATCTCAATTCTATAATTAAGCCAAACAGCTGATTGTGACCTACCAGTCTTTCAAGACTGTTGGCTCTGTCTACATCGCAAGGGATATAGCCGTGATTATATGTTTGTATGTATTCTCACCGTAATGGGGCAACTCTTCTTGCTGGAGACGTGGAAGAAAACGGTGTCATCACCAACGATGATGTAGGAGACTCCGTAGCCGTCGTCGGCAACTGGACCGAAGCCGCCGCCAGCGCTGATACATTTGGGGTACTTCTTCAAGTCGAGGAGGTTTGTTTGACCTGGGGGCAATCATTAACTATCTGTATTTGGGTCCTATCTAATGCTTTGACATTGCATAGGATCCAGCTAGCGACTAGCTTTATACAATATCATCTCAGGTTTTAATTCCTTCATGGGAAGTAAGAGTTCAATAGTCGAATATGAAGAAGAAGTACAATATGAAGTGCCCCTCACTTCCTAGGGGCCAAAATTTAAACAATAATGTTTTTAGTTAAGAATAGTTTTTTTTTATTAATATTAGTTTATATTATTTAATTAGGTATATTTATTATTAGTACCTTTCTGATTAATTGTATATAATAGAATAGATTTATTTTCAAAATTGGATACAAGGTATCACTTATTAACAGTATAATATCCTTTTTTTATTAAAAGCTTATTGCAATGCTGATCAAAGACACCTTACCTTATCTTGGGGTTACAACACAAGCGTCTTTTCATAAGAAAGTAATTGGGTTTTTAACAGAGATAAGGTGCTTGTCAAAAGAGTCAACTAAAGAGATTCTACTTTTATCTGAAAGTTTATCCCACAGCTGACCCCATAAATTCTAGTTCAAAGAAGAAATTCCTAAAGGCACAATTTTTTTTGCAAAAGCTAGCAACTATATCGACTAACGAGTTATGAATGTGGATGAAGCGAAGGAAATATGATCTGAGATATGAGAGATCGTGGCAAGTGGAAAGAGGTAGTCTCTGCCTACCCCTCCGGGAAAGAGGCGTGATTTTATGTATGTATGTATGTTTATCGACTAACCGTGGGGTGTCTGGCTGGTGGAAAGACGCCAGGGCTCGTTGAACACCTCCTGGAGGAAGGGCGACTCCAGCTCCAGGTACTTGGAGACCACGTACAGGCAGAACAGGTGCCGGTCTATGCCCCGGCCGGACATCGCGTCCTGGTATCCTATCTGATGACGCTGGGAAGCTTTCTGGAATAACTCTATTTTTTGTTCCACCTGGAAGAAAATAAGGGGTTTATATATTTCTTCTCTATGAAATCACTTCTACGTCTAAGCATATAAAAGAAGAAAGTGAATGACTGACATATCAACGCGCAACACAAACCACTAGTTCTAGACTTGAAATTTAAATATATAAATACGTAGTTATATACTAGACAAATTACACAGATACTTGGCTTGTATTTTGTTTAGTTCTTTTTTGTGGTCTAAGGGTGATCTAAGAGAGGATTTCCCAAAATTCCCGCGTGAACGAGAATAATGGTGATTTCTTCTATTATGAGAATATAAAAGTGTGTTAAGTGTCTTGGTTTAATGCTTTTGAGGTATAAAGCTTGACCAGAAATATAGAATACCTCGCCATATTACAGATAAAAAAAGGAAATAAAAACTGTGGCGCAGCGGTAGTGCGCTTGTCTGTGTCACAATAGATCCCGGGTTCGAATCCCGGCCAGGGTTCGATGGGTAACTCTCACTCTCTGATTGTCCTGGGTCTTGGATGTTTATCTATTTGTTTGAGTATTTATTGTAAAATATAGTATCGTTGAGTTAGTATCTCGAGACAAGTCTTACTTTGAGGCTAACTCAATCTGTATAATTTGTCCCGTATATATTCATATTTATTAATTCTCGCCTATAAATAGAGATATTTTCGCATATTAAAAGAAGTAATAAATCATTTATCTATTACTTATATCAATCTGAAAGACATAGCTTTTAGTGATAAGGTCACCTTTTGCTGTTTTAGTACATGATTGTGACTTTTCTGTAATTTATTGCGATGCAATAAAAAGTTATTGTATTGCACTGTAGTGTAATGTATTGTATTGTACTGTAGTGTAATGTATTGTATTGTAGTGTAATGTACTGTATTGTATCACTGACCGTAGCGTCAGGATCCTGCATAGCCTTAACCCAGGCTGAGCTCTCAATGGTGCAAGGTCTGACGGTCTCAGTGCGACCTTCACGGAACATCCTGGTCATGGAAGCCTCGTAAGTAAGACAGAACCTTCCGGCGTCGCGGTAGTATGACAATTGGAGAATCAGTTGGATGAACGCGTCAGGGGATACTCGGCATGTCTTCATGAATCCTGTAACAATTAAATAATTAATATATTCTCAATACTCATCACTACATAGTATTAAACAAAGTCGCTATTTTAGTCTGTTTGTCTGTATGCTTAAATCTTTAAAATTACGCAACGGATTTTGATGCGGTTTTTTGTAACAGGTGGAGTGATTCAAGAGGAAGGTTTTTATGTATAATAACATTTATAATTTTGCACGCGTGCGAAGCCGGGGCGGGTCGCTAGTAATTAATATATTCTCAATACCCATTGACTGATAAACTTGGGATTCTTCTTTTAGGCGATGGGCTAGCAACCTGTCACTGTTTGAATCTCAATTTCATCATTAAGTGGCTGGGGGTGCCCTTTCAGTCTTTTGATGGCAGTTGGCTCTGTCTACCCCGCATGGGTATACAAAGCCCACTGTCATATAGATACTTAGTCACACACATTACAGCAACACTTTATTTATAATAATTATATAAATATATAATGTCAGGTCAGTCGAAACAAAATTTAAAATGTGATCTAATAAATATTCCAATTAAAATAAGGCCATTAGGTCGTTTAACCTGCAATTTGGAACAGAATTTGTTATAACACAACTCGAGATATGAACCGGTTCATAGTTCAGATGAATAAACGTTAGATACTAGTCTAGAAATGTGTATAAGCCTATCCCTTAGTCGTCTTCTACGACATCCATGGAAACGTGATGGAGTAGTCGTATTCTTTTCTATTTAATAGCTGCCGGTAACCACACGGTACTAAACTAACTACTAGTTAATAAAATTAATTGCTCACCTTTTCCATTACCCTTAGCCGCCTTCTACGACATCCATGGAAACGGGACGGAGTGGTCGTATTCTTTTCTATTTAACAACTGCCGGTAACCACACGGCACTAAACTACTAGTTAATAAATAACTGCTCACCTTTTCCATATTTGGTGTACATGAGAATCCTCAGATCGACATCGTTCAGCAGTTTCTGCGCGACATTATAGGACACGTCTATCCCTTTGAGGAGCTCCTCATTGTTGAGTTCCCACTGCAGGCGGATCGGCGGCGGGGGTGGAGCCTCCACCGTGCCCAGGGTATTGCCGTCTGGGGCGTAACTATTGAAAAACAAAAACATACATATGCTCACGTCTATATCCCTTGCGGGGTAGACAGAGGCAACAGTCTTGAAAATACTGAATGGCCACGTGCAGATGTTTGGCTTAATGATAGAATTGAGATTCAAATAGTAACAGGTTGCTAGCCCCCATCGCCGAAAAAAGAATACCAAGTTTGTAAGCCTATCCCTTAGTCGCCTTTTACAAAATCCATGGGATCGAGATGGAGTGGTGCTATTCTTTTTTGTGTTGGTACCGGGAACCACACGGCACAAAACATTAAAAAAAAATAAGAAAGCCATACAGCTGAACGTGGCCTTTCAGTCTTCTCAAGAGTGTTGGCTCTGTCTACCCCGCAATATACACATGATATATTTGTATGTATGTATAAACATGTTTGCGTCCTATTGCTTGGCAACATCCAGTTATTTTCTTAAGATAATTTATCTAAATCGTTTCAATAAAAATTTCAACAAAGTTTAATAATTATAGCTTAACTTAATTAACTTTCGGTATTAGTAAAAAGAGAACCGCCTCCAATCCTATAAATCGGTTAAATTTCTAAAACCTTCTTAAAACTAAGTGTACAAACATTTTTCTAAAATCTCACATCAAAATCGGTTCATCGAAACTCGAGATAATCGCGCACACAGATAAATTGAGTTAAGTTAAATTGAGAACCACTTTCTTTTTTTTAAGGGCGGTTAAAAATGATACCTAGATAATCGCCGACACAGACAAGACAACACAAGTTAAATTGAGAACCACCTTTTTTTAAGGGGGGTTAAAAATGATACTTACCCAACTTCCAACTCGGACCATATAACGTATTCCCACAAATGACCCATAACTGGAGCGTCCGCCCTGTAAGAAACAAAAAAAAAATTTATTACCAGCTGTGCCCGCGACTTCGTCCGCGCGGAATAGTTATTTAGGGCATCATTGAAGCCCTCAAGGATGAATAATTTTCCCCGTTCTTTTTTCACACATTCCATTATTTCTTTGCTTGTTATAGTTGCAGCGCGATGTTATAAAAGCTAAGCTAAAGCCTTCTTCGATAAATGGTCCATTCACTGCAAAAAATATTTTTCAATTCGAACCAAAACAAACAAACTCTTCAGCTTTATAATATCTATTAGTATAGATAGTTCTATTGTAATTGAACTCTCTCTTTCATTTGACTTACAGACATCACGATAATATCAAACGGGATAGGCAGAAAGCCATGAGGGGTAGGCAGAGACCATCGTTCTAACAGCCACTATCCCTTAGGTATTTCACTTCATCCACTTAACGTAGTACGCAAAGAGCTGACAAGCAATTGACCTCATAAGTACCCTATTAATTCATTTACCTGCCAGTAGGTACTAAGTATGCGTGCACTTTGTGCATTAACAACTATTGACCTTGCATTGTAAAGACGAAAAAAAAATAATTAAAAAAAATAAACTTTTCACTTACCATGTATGCTCAGCGTTGAAACCAAGCTAAAATGAAAAAAAAAAAAATTTAATACAAAGAGTATGGTTTGCCCTTTTTTTTTAAATAATGACGTTCAAAATTGTTACGTTCGTGTTTCAAATAAATAATTAAAATTGTAAAGGTATACCTAGAAATTCTTTTTGAGATGTTATGTCTTCAGACAAAAGTACTTTCATTTGAAAATTTTACCGATAAAATTTTTATAAAGTAAAAACAATGTCGCATCTTCTTAACATCTTGGTGTTATTAACATACATATAGTAACGGTTATATCCCTTGCGGGGTAGACGGAGCCAACAGTTCTATAAAGATTGATAAGCCACGTTCACCTGTTCGGCTTAATGGTAGAATTGAGATTCAAATAGTGACATTTATTTATTTATTTATTTATTTACTTTTCTTACCTATAACGACGACACGTATAATACGACATGTTATCCCTTAGTCTAAGTACGTATTACGCTACGTATTTCCCGAAGCCTAGTCAAACAAGACATTAAAACTAAAAGAATTGAAGGAATATAGATTTAATGATGCGTATGTTACACGTCTCATCCCTTACGGGGTGGACACAGCACGGGACTCACCGAGCCGTTGGTGCTGAAGCACAGGTTGAACGACTTGTCGAACCACCGATCGTGACCTTTCCCGTGGAGTAGGATGCGACCCTGTTTCTCCAGGGAAGTAGGGTCAGACTCATCATAACCATACTCAATGTCATCTGCAAGAAGAGGGATTAATAAATACTTATATATGTTTCATGTTTTTTTTTTCGTCTATGATTTTTTACATACATACATACATATGGTCACGTCTATATCCCTTGCGGGGTAGACAGAGCCAACAGTCTTGAAAAGACTGAAATGGCCACATTCAGCTATTTGGCTTAATGATAGAATTGAGATTCAAACAGTGACAGGTTGCTAGCCCGTCGCCTAGAAAAGAATCCCAAGTATGTAAGCCTATCCCTAGTCGCCTTTTACGACATCCATAGGAAAGAGATGGAGTGGTCCTATTCTTTTTGTATTGGTGCCGGGAACCATACGGCACATATTACATTATATTTAGATATATCTACAAATTCTGCATCCTGTCTGAATAAGTAATCGAATTATAATCCAATATCGCCATTATTTTAACACTTATCAAGGCATTATCTTGATCAAATGTTTGTTGTTGTATAATACGTGTGACGATAACAACCTGGTACAAATATATCCGGATTGTATGCTTATCGACTTTTTTTCAAGACATAATAACTCTAAAGGGATAGGAGAGGGAATAGGAATCATATTATAAAGGAAATATTGTACGTCCATATGGGCAGGACAGAGTGATACCTATAATTTTATTGTTGACCTATTTTTTTTTTGTTTTTACCTGTGTTTCACAATAAAGATGTCCGATTTGATTTGATTTGATTAGGAGTCCGGGTTATGGCCTCCTATCTAGAGTGGTGAGGTGTATAGCCAGGAGGAAGAGTACTGGTCAGTTTGATGTCAGGTTATGGGCACGGGTAGGTAAATATCAGTTGGTCGTATTTCAGGTGACACATTAAGGCGGTCCTCTCAATATGTGCAGCTACGTCCTGTTGCAACCACGGTTGAACATGGTGATAGGTTATGGGCCCAGTATACCATGAGGTCAGTTTGATTGTTTGTTTGTTTGTAATATCTTTATTGCATAGAAATTTACACAGTAACAAGAAAATAGTACAAAGTTATAAAATAAACAAATCACTAGCAATGGCGGACTTATCCCATAAAGGGATCTCTTCCAGTCAACCGGCAAAACAATAAAGGAACTAGATAATTCAGTAAAAAGCGGCAAGTCACTGTGTTTTTAGCAACAATATAATAATATACTAACATTTGATGTTTGGTTTGCGACTCAAGTAGAGTTAATATCAGATTGCTATCACTTACCAAGACATGCATTAAAGGCAGCCTTCTCAATACAGTGCTGTTGTCACTACCGTTAGGTTATGGGCCCATAATACCATGAGGTCAGTTTGATGTTAGGTTATGTGCAGAGGTAGGGTAGATATTATACTAACACAAGTCAGAGAAGGCAAGGAGTGGTCTAAAATACTATTGGAATGGAAATCATGAAGTGCTCAATAAAACGATGTCAGAGAGAATAACGGGCAGCAATTTTATTGTAATTGCTTGAGGGGGACTTACACAAGGCTATGTAGACTTACCAAGGCATACATTGAAGGCGGCCCGCTCAATACAGTGAAGGGAAGTCCTGTTGTGACCACGGTTGAACATAGTCGTCCGGATATGGGCCCAGTGCGTGCGGTCGCCGGCGGTCAGGGCTGCCAATCGCTCTTCACCGATAACTGGCTCCGATTTGTCATCTAGGATTTGTTGGATTTGTCTATGGAATAAAAAAGAAATTACATTAAAATTAAATTAAGAACAAGCTCTGTTATTTTAATTTTTTTCGGCCTGTAAACCAATAGTACCAGGTACGGATTGCCTGTCAAGTCATAATGAGCAATAACTTTTTCAGATTGGCTTGGATGATTATATATTTATATATAAGTGATATATATGAGATAGATAATAGATTTAAAATGAAATTTAGTATGATTATATGTGAGTAATTTTTCATTTCACTTCACAAAATAAAAAATTACAACCAAACATGTTTTCTCTTAAAAATACATATTGATGTAAAAATACATTTTGCTGTATTTTTCAATGACATATCCATTTCGTTACGACCTTGTAAAAACAATGCAACGATTTTTTTTACTACAAAAAATATGCCGTTTTTTTTGGCTGCCGAAAGACAAGGCCGTATCAGCGCAAGCGGAGCTCGTGCATTTTATCTACCACTAGCTGTGCCCGCGACTTAGTCCGCGTGGATGAGTTATTTTTAGTAGTAGTAGGTATCATTGAAGTCCTCAAGGATAAATAATTTTCCCCGTTTTTTTTTCACATATGCCATTATTTCTTTGCCCCTTATAGTTGCAGCGTGATGATATATAGCCTAAAGCCTTCCTCGATAAATGGTCTATTCAACGCAAAAATAATTTTTCAATTCGAACCAGCAGTTCCTGAGATTAGCGCGTTCAAACAAACAAACAAACACTTCAGCTTTATAATATCAGTATAGATTGTCCGAACACGAACGCTGTCGCGAATACGCGGATAAAATTAACATTTTTCATTACTATGACATTGTACGTAACTTGTAACCGCTATAAGGCCTTCCGTAAACAAATTGCTGTGCCCCGCCGTTTATCCCTGGTCCCGACCGTGAATCGGGATCAGTGTTAAGGCCACAGCTCATTTTCCAATTGAACTATGGCCGGGTCTAGGCGAACCTACGTCACTTGCGTTTAAATGTTACATGGTCATATACAAAGGCTATGCCGTGTGGTTTACGGCACTTTAGAAAAGGGCTGCGCCATTTGTACTTAAGGGTGTCTTCGGGGGTATCTTAATTTGATGGCGTTATTGACGAAGTATATTAAGGACGTCCTGGTAAAGGGTCAGGTGAAAAGTACCCGAAACCGCCGAGCTTGTATGAAGAGAATTATGAATGTGGATGAAGCGAAGGAAGTATGCAGAGATCGTGGCAAGTGGAAATAGGTAGCTTCTGCCTACCCTTCCGGGAAAGAGGTAGGATTTTATGTATGTATTGACAAAGTAAGCCATCGAAGCGACCACAACCACTCTGTAAAGAGTACGCGACAAAGGAGATCCTTAAGTTGATGTTTAACAACGCGACTAAGGGAATAACATGTTCATCTAAAGTGAGCTTCTCTTCGTATCTCGCGCGAATTTAAAAAATCAATTAACGTAAAGGCTTATAAACCGGCTTCTTTTACACGATAAGCTAACCAAGCTTAGCTCTAACGATATCACAATTCCATTATTAAACATTCCAGCTGAACATGGCATTTGAGTTATTTCGATACTAATTAACGTTTACCAATTTGTGAATAACGTGTGGTTCCCGGCACCATTATTCAAATTCAAAATTTTATTCATTATTATAGGATACTACATATCGCTTAATAATTGTCAAACGTTTGGTTACACAACATTGGTTGACGTCATTAGAAAAAAGAATAGGGCCACTTCCATCTCTTCCTCATGGATGTCGTAAAAGGCGACTAAGGGATAGGCTCATAAACTTGGGATTCTTCTTTTAGGCGACAGGCTAGCAACGTGTGCCTATTTAAATCTCAATTCCTTATCAGTCTTTTTAAGACTGTTGGCTCTGTCTACCCCGCAAGGGATATAGGCGTGATTATATGTATGTATGTAAATTTGTGAATAAATCCAGAAGTCCAATCCACATAATGCACGGAACGTACTAACGGTAAAGTATAAATTTACACAAAATGGCGGTTTCAGCTGGTAATAGACAAATCCGCCACAGATTACATAACATTCAGAAGTTGCCAAAATTCACGACAAGGTAAACGACCCCGCGAGAATTTGCCCTTATCATGAACCGAAATTATTTTTATCAATTGAACGGTGACGTAAACAATAATCTGCAGACAAAAATCTAGATATAAAAGCGGGGGCCAATCGATCAGACTTAGTTATCAGACCAAGTGGGTTGCTAATCCAGAAAATCCTTTACGTCTAGACAGTTATAATTAATTCGCGTAATTCACATTTTTAAATGCATAGATCAAGTATTAAAAACTTCAATGAGTACAAGGGAATATTATAATAACAGTTTCTACTGCCGTGTGGATCCCGGCACCAATACAAAAAAGAATACGACCACTCCATCTCTTTCCCATGGATGTCGTAAAAGGCGACTAAGGGATAGCTTACAAACTTGGGATTCTTTTTTTGTACGGGATAAATTCAATTAATATTGAACTGATTTTCATGGATTAATTGATTTATGAGGAAGGCAGCCATTTACATACATACATATCTACATATAATCGAGTCTATACTTCTTGCGGGGTAGACAGAGCCAACAGTCTTGGAAAAACTAATCGGCCACGTACAGTGAGATTTTAATAGTGACAGGTTGCTAGCCCACCGCCTAAAATAAACATACCAAGTTTATAAGCATATCCCTTAATCGACCTTAACGAGATGGATTGGTCTTTTTATTTTTTTATACATATATGACCACGTCTTTATCCCTTACGGGGTAGACAGAGTCAACGGTCTTGAAAAGACTGATAGGCCACGTTCAGCTGTTTGGCTTAATGATAGAATTGAGATTCAAATAGTGACGGGTTGCTAGCCCATCGCCTAAAAGAAGAATCCCAAGTTTATAAGCCTATCCCTTAGTCGCCTCTTACGACATCCATGGGAACGAGATGGAGTGGTCTTATTCTTTTTTTTTTTTTATTGGTGCCGGGAACTACACGGCACATTTTTTTATTGATGCCGGAAATAGTCCATTTACATCGTAGGTTTACCTTATGTTTTACTACGCGATGTAAATATATCGTATAAGGAAAAATATAATTTTGAATACCAATGGGCAGGTGTTTCAACGTCACATCGATGCGTTAGGACCGCTTGACCTTATAGGGTCGGATTGCCATACGCATAATCACGGCAAAATAACGAAAGTATAATGTTAACGAATAACGAATATGTAGCGAGTCGCGGTCAAGTCACAGAAAGTTATCACTGGCCAGTTATAGTGTGAAAATCAAAGAAAAAATTAATTTTACATTTTTAAATTATTGATGGAAAATATATTTTTTTTAAAGAACATCTTTATAAGACTAAAGCGACTACGGTACTTAGTATCGATTCACAGTCGGATCAAGTACCTTATTTTAATCGTGATTTATTTATCGGAATCTTATAGGTACACTTATTTCACTGTTTACGAACAATATTCGGGTGAAACGTAAGAGTTGAAAGGCATGGAATCGCAGACAGTAGGCTTATGCATACATACATACATATGGTAACGTCTATATCCCTTGCGGGGTAGACAGAGCCAACAGTCTTGAAAAGACTGAATGGCCACGTTCAGCTATTTGGCTTAATGATAGAATTGAGATTCAAATAGTGACAGGTTGCTTGCCCATCGCCTAAAAAGAATCCCAGGTTTGTAAGCCTATCTCTTAGTCGCTTTTTACGACATCCATGGGAAACAGATGGAGTGGTCCTATTCTTTTTGTATTAGTGCCGAGAACCACACGGCACAGGCAAGCATGACGACATCTTATTTTTTGTTTTGTAGTTAATTTAGTTTCTCAACAAATAAAACATTGGTCAAGTAATGGCATCAATAAACAATGAACTACCTGAGATATACGAAGTAACGTAACACATTATTTGGACGAGTCCAAAACGCCCCTTACAAAACGCTACTTAAGTGTGACGTCACACCTGAATTTCTTGTACGCGTCGTAAACTTGATTTGTGATCTTGATATAGACGTGACCTTATGTATGTATGTATATCATGCCTATTACCGAGTGACAACATACATACATACATAAAATCACGCCTCTTTCCCGGAGGGGTAGGCAGAGACTACCTCTTGAGTGACAACTCTGTACTTAAACTATTTTTTTGTATAGAAACTGCGGTCTAGTAGCATTAAGTCAGTACTTTAATTACACAATCAACTCCGCATTGAATTTAGCTCGCAAGGTCTCGAAGCGAAATTTCGATCGTCACAACTAAACTGGTTTTGTTGAAACATGTGATACGGAAATTGAGGTTGGCAAAATTTTTGCGCGACTCTCCAATATAGAGGTACCGACTAGAGGCCGCCCGCTACTTCGTCCGCGTGGAATCAATCCCGCGGGAACTCCGGCATAAAAAGTAGCCTATATGTTATTCTGGGTCTTCAGTTACCTACTTAACAAATTTAATCGTAATCGGTTCAGTAGTTTTTGCGTGAAAGAGGATCATGTTTTTTTTTTAATAATATTTTTAACAACATTCATCATGGCGTTGTGAGTCTTGAATATTGTCCTTTTTTACCAGTTTTTCATTGTATACATACATATTCCACGTCTATATCCCTTTGGGGTGGACAGAGCCAACAGTCTCGAAAAGACATATAGGCCACGTTCAGCTGTTTGGCTCAATGTTAGAATTGAGATTCAAATAGTGACAGGTTACTAGCCTATCGCCTAAAAGAAGAATCATAAGTTTATAAGTATATATCCCTTACTCGCCTTTTACGACATCCATGGGAAAAAGATGGAGTAATCCTATTTTTTTTATAGGTATCGGGAACCACACGGCTTCTATATCTAGCTAGCTAAGCTAAATTTTTATATAAAATAATATTGGGTAAAAGTGGACAAAAAAGATTGATGAATTTAGATGAAGCAAAAGTATGCAGGGAAGGCAAGGCAGGCAAATGGAACGATGTAGTATCTGCCTACATCTCTCGAAATGACGAGTTATGTATAAATCCTTAGAGCACCTTTGACCTACGACTATTATTTATTTTGGTTAATGTTAGTTCCGTTTTATTTTTAGGTAATTCTAACTAAAATTATGAATGCGAAAGTAAGTTTGTTTGTTGCCACTTGAAGCGTTGTATACTGAACTAATCTTCTTAAAATTTTACGTATTGTATAATTAAGAGTCCCTTCTCTTCTCTTAAGATTTGCGAAGATCCTGCATTCTTTTGTAGGTGGCATTAAATTCGCGCGAGCGAAGTTGCAGGTAAAATCTAGCTTCTAATAAAATACTAAAAGAAGAAAGGAAGAATGAAAAACTGATATTAAAAACGGTGTATATAAATATAAAATCATAATAATTGATCAAATTCCATACGAATGGAAACTTTTTCAATGACACATGGTAACATAAAAAAAAAAAACACTTTATATAACCTAGCAGCGGCAACCTGCGCAAGCGCCGTTTTTTGCCGATCAATAAAAAAATATCGCCAATATATCAATAAGGTGAAATGTCGCGTACCCAGAAAATTATAGAAAAAGATGGCGCTTGATATGAGATTTCTTTAGTGAGTATATAGATCTCCCAAAAGTCCTTAGGGAACAGAATTTCACAAAACAGCAACTTCTTTGACATATATGCTCCTCGGGCTATGGGCTAGAAACCTGTCCATATTTAAATCTTAATTCTATCATTAAGCCAAACAGCAGTACGTGGCCGATCAGTCTTTCCCAAGACTGTTGGTTTTGTCTGCCCCGCAAGGGATATACACGTAAAGATAACAGATAAAGCCGCGATTAAGGTGTAGACTAAGGGATGTCCTGAAATGTGCCGTTTTTTGTTTATATTATTTTTATTTCACACTTTTTATACTTTTTATTTCATACAAACATATTAGGAAAGGGACTGGAACTTATCTTACTAATATTATAAATGCGAAAGTTTGTATGTCAGTATGGATGTTTGATACTCTTTCACGCAAAAACTACTGAACCGATTACGATGAAATTTGTTATGTAGGTAGCTGAAGACCTAGAATAACATATAGGCTACTTTTTATCCCAGAGTTCCCGCGGGATTGATACGGTTTCCATGCGGACGAAGTCGCGGGCGGCCTCTAGTAGATAAATAATACAGTACAAGAGCAGGGTTCTTCTGTTCGTGTTTTTGTACGACGTATATTATCCGTTGAAGTAGCAACAGTTTTTTTTAGAATTCCCGCGGGATTGATTCCACGCGGACGAAGTCGCGGTCGTTAACGCATACGACTTTATAGTAACTATTCCCAAACGAGTGGCGCCCGGGGAGCAACCACTATTAAAAACTTGTTACACGAGACACAGACGTGTACTCTTAAGTGTCACGATATCTGCCAGACGGGAAACATTAAATTATTAATTGTTTACTTTATACATTATCGCCTAGTGAATGAATAACCTTTTGTTCAACAGACTACGAAAAATTAGTTTTTAGGTTATCATTGCGACCCGCTTTTTTTGATAATAAATACCTAAATACGGGACAAATTACACGGATTGAGTTAGCCTCGATGTAAGTTCGAGACTTGTGTTACGAGATACTAACTCAACGATAATATCCTTTATAATAAATACATACATAGATAAACATCCAAGACCCAGGCCAATCAGAAAAAGTTCTTTTCTCATCACGCCCTGGCCGGGATTCGAACCCGGAACCTCCGGTGTCACAGACACGCGTACTACCGCTGCGCCACAGAGACTGTCGTTTGATAGGGTAGAATAAATATATATTTAAGGATCAGACCTAAGAGCGTCGATGGTCGAATAGGTAAGGTGCCCGCTTAAAATGCGTGATGCGCACAAAGGCAAAGATTCTAATCCCACCTCGGCCACGTACCGATTACTATTTTCAAAGTTATGTACATAAATTTGAATACTAATCGATGCTCTCACGTTGAGAGAACACATGGTGATGGAACCTGCACATTCAGGCAATTGAATGTGTAACCATGATCGATCCAATACGGTCCAGGATTACCTGTCAACTTTGCGGTGACTCAGATTGGAGTCGCTTCTTATTAAAACCTGACTCAAAGGCATACCCCGGCTTCTCAGAGTTACGATGCTTCATTTTTTTTTTAAGCCACACTCAGTCCGCCTTTCATATACGTCTATGGAACCTACCCCGGGTTTCACAGAGTTCGGATGCTTCTTTTTTTTTTAAGCCACACTCAGTCCGCCTTTTTTTATACGTCTATGGATCAGCTTAAATTTAAATTTAGACATAAGTTTTGTTTTGGCAAATGGAAAGAGGTAGTCTCTGCCTACCCCTCCGGGAAAGAGGCGTGATTTTATGTATGTATGTATGTATGTATAAGTAGAGATAAGTTCACTCACATTTGCAGTTCGGCGGGCTGCAAAAGCCGCCCCCTGGAGTAGACCATGAGCTTGAAGTAGCGGCCCTTGTGGTACACGGTGATGTGGTTCGAGTCCTGGTAGTGCACTATCTTGTCCGTCTCAATGCCGGGGACTCTCACCGTGTTGAAGATACGCTCGTACTGCCACGAGCAGAGGGGCACCATGCCTTGTAGCATTATCTGGAAGTGGTCACTTTTTTTATTTTTTTTTTCATTTCATTTATGTAAAAAAAAAACTCAGTAACTACTAGTGGGTAGGCTTATTAATTTGGGATTCTTCTCTTAGGCGATGGGATAGCAACCGGTCACTATTTGAATCTCAATTCTATCATTAATCCAAACAGCTGAACTGAGTGAGTGAGAACTGAGTTTTTTCAAGAATGTTGGCTCTGTCTAGCCCGCAAGGGATATAGACGTGATGATATGTATGTATGTACATCAAGGGCTTTGATTAAAAACAATGTTTATCAATTAAGGTTGTCCTGGCAAAGAGTCAGGTCAAGAGTACCCGAAACCGCCGAGCTTGCATGAAGAGCTTGAATGTGTGTATGAAGTGAAGAAAGTATGCAGAGATCGTGGAAAGATGTAGTCTCTGCCTACCCCTCCGGGAAAAAGGCGTGATATTTGGTATGTATGTTTATCAATCACCCAACTACAATGCAAGAAATGAATTTGAACTAAATACGTATTCGAAATTCGTAAAATCGTAACATTTCAAACATGTATTCGCGAAAAGCGTTACACGCGGATATCTTGAACACACCTTTCATGTTTTCCTTAACCAAAATGTGCCTTAACTCGTTTGTATAGAACCTAATTTATCTAGACACGGCGCCGGCGCGCCTCTCCACGGTGACATAAGATCGATACCGAAGCAGACGAAAATATAACAATGTTATTATCTACAATAGACGTTGATAACAGCACTTAGATTGCGACAGATATATGCATTCGTATGAACGTACAAGTATATCTATATATACGCGTTGACACGTTTTGAAAAAAACATAGGAACACTTTTCTGAAAATTGCATTAAAATCGGTACAGCGAAACATCATTTGTCCACTTTGGTAACTTAACTTACGTAACTATTTAGAAGAGAAGATTTTTTATTCGCTTTTTAGTAACTATGTAGTTGTGAAAGAAGACATTTTTTCTTTGTAACCAGTTACAGATGAAGATTATTTTTCGTAACTAGATGCGAAAGGAGCGCCTTATTTCCAATTTGGTAACTTTTTATTTATATTACTTTTTTTTATATTTATATCACTATTTAAAAACTAGTAGTAAAATAAATAATACCTACAGGTCAAACTGAGACCGCTTTTTTTAACGTCAATGTCAATGTCAAAAATTTTTTTTTTTTCAAATCAAAACTCACCGGCTCCAACTCCTGCCTATCAATCAGCCTCCTGAACTTCAGCGCCAAATGTATGATCACGGCCGCCCTCGCCGCTTGTATCTTAGTCGGCCTGATCATGATCGCGTCTATGCCGTAGAAGTTGGAGTTCACCATGAGGGGCGACCTGCCACGTAAGTACACGTACTCCTCCCACCAGTCGGACACGTAATTGCTCGACCACCAGGACTTCAGGATGAGGTACCGCTGGAGTTTCACAGCTATAGTCTGCTCAAACTCATTGGCCAATCTCTCTACGCGTTTGTAATTCTCGTCGTCTAGTAATGGACGTACGCTTATCAGGTACTGGAACAAGTTTTTGATTTGAATACATACATCTGTATTATATCCCTTGCGGGGTAGACAGAGCCAACAGTCTTAAAAAGGACTGAAAGGCCACGTACAGTTCGGCTGAGATTTGAATAGTGTCATGTTGCTAGCCCATCGCCTACAAGAGGAGTCCCAAGTTTATAAGCCTATCCCTTAGGCGCTTTTTACGACATCCGCGTCTATTAACACGCGCAGATAATGTACCTTTATTACGGTGAAAAATTTTTCATGAATCAGTATTTCCGAAGATAACAAACTCTTCCTCTTTATAATAATAGTGCCGTGTGGTTTACGGCACTTTAGAATAGAACCACGCCATATGTTTCCTATGGATGTCGTACAAGGCGACTAAGGGAATGGCTCATAAACTTGGTATTCTTCTTGCAGGCGATGGGCTACTGTCACTATTTCAATTTAAATTCCATCACCAAGCCACACAGCCGAACGTGGCCTTTCAATCTTTTTAATACTGTTTCCTCTTGTCCACCCCGCGAGTTATACAGACTTAATTATAAGTATGTTGCAGGCTTAATGTATAACCTATACGTGATAATTCGAGACAAGCCGCTAGTATCTTCCAAAAAAAAAACATTAAAAAAAACTCACCCGTTTCATAGTATCTTTGACAGAAGGCAATGGCAGTCTGGGCAGGGAGCCCTGGAAGCTGTACAGCTTGGGTTTGTTCCACCCGGAGAGGACCTTCACCACGGCGATCCACAGTAATGTCTTCCTGGATATCTTTGCACCTGGCGCTCGTGATTCATACATCCAACCCTGAGCAAAATTAACATTTAAATGGAATCCTACTACTATTATAAAGGCGAAAGTTTGTATGGATGTTTGTTACTCTTTCACGCAAAAACTACTGAACCGATTACCATGAAATTTGGTATGTAGGTAGCTGAAGACCCAGAATAACACATAGGCTACTTTTTATCCCAGAGTTCCCGCGGGATTGATAGGGTTTCCATGCGGACGAAGTCGCGGGCGGCCTCATACATATGGTCCCGTCTATATCCCTTGCGAGGTGGACAGAGTTAATAGTCTTGAAAAGACTGAACGGCCAATTAGATGGAATTGACCAAGTTATTTATATTAATTTTTTTTTTCAACTACATTTAGGTATGTTGGTCTTGAAATAAGGAGTGGAGCTTATGACTTTTGCTTAATTAAGTGTCTTTTACAGGCATGATTTGAACCGGACACCAATTAAAGTCAAAAAATCAATAATTAAATATATTTGGAATCCAAAATTCATAAATGAATGAAAATAATTAAAAGATGAGATTTGAAAAAGGAAACTTAGCGAATTGTTAGAAAAATCCATTGAATTTAAAGAGAAAAAAAAATAATGTTATCAGATAGGTAGCCAATAAATAATATCAGTAGATTTATTTCCAAATTGGATATAAAGGTAAGATACTAATTGACGTCAACATAATATATAGAAAAGAAAGAAAGAATAACTTAAGTCTAATTATATTTACTACCGCTTCCAAAACGACAACGCTTACAGATATAGACGAAGCGGCGGAACATACTACACTGCAGCATTTTTACAACAACAAATATAAAAAAAAAAATTCAAAATTCGTTTATTCAGTAAAACAATTTTTACAATGCCAGTTGTTGAGGCCCTCTAGTAAGTACAGAACAAGCGTGTCAGAGGACCTAGCTCCCTCGTTACGTAACTATTACTGAATACTAAAATAATACAAAATGAATACAAAAAGAAAAAAATATATGCAAACTGTATTTGTGTGTGAAAGTGTGTATGTGGTACGAGTATATACCTACATATATAAATCACTCAAAAGGATTTAGATTTATAAATATAGAGATACCTTGTACATCAGCAGTAGTTTGAGAAGATATCTCATCATGAATATGACGGATAGCCACATGGTCAGCGCAGCTACCAAGCAAGCTATCACTTGCCACATCGTGGAATCCCTGTGGGAAATTTACCATATAAAAGAATAATCCATTGACATCACATTCTTTAAGAAGAGCACTAGTGGAATAGTTATTTTGGGCGACATTGAAGCCCTCGAGGGTGATTTTTTTTTACATTTTTACTAATAATTTGATGGAATTGATATTCAAATAGTGACAGGTTGTTAGCCCATCGCCCAAAAGAAGAATCCCAAGTTTATAAGCCTGTCCTTTAGTGGCTTATTACGGCACCCAAGAAAACGAGATGGAGTGGTCGTATTCTCTCTTTTATTGGTGCCGCGGACCACACGGCAAAGACAATTGTTATTAAAATTTTTGCTATAAGTGGTCTCTTAGTTAAACATAAGTATACTACACATACTTATTTCAACATTATTTAGATTGATATTATATTTGTAAAATAAACTTGTACTTCTGTAGTAACTAGCTACTTCTTTTATCAAGTCAAGGTCATATTTATGTAACCAAGATAACAATTAAGGTATACACGAAGTTCTAAATAAACAACATAAAATCATGTACATATAATCTAATATTGTTCATTGTACATACCCAACTGTTATCATTACTAAGATAGTAACAATAAAAATATATGTAAACAACTGCTACCATAGATTTTTATGTTATGATTTAATTAATTCATTTTCTCACCAAAATTATTTCTTCTAAACTTTTTTCAGCAGCTCAGTCGACTGCCATTTGTTACTGGCCGATAATAAAGAGTATTATTTTTATGAAAAGAATAAAGTTAAAAAAAAATTGATCATAAATATCTTCTTACCCGGGCATAATAGTGAGAGCTTTTTGTACTAAACCAAATGGTATGTTGAATCCCCCAAAATGGGCTGCAACGAGCAATGTCCACAAGACATAAAGCGATTGCAGGTGCCCAGGGTATACTCCATTGTGGACGCTGTTCTGTGTGACCAAATACAAATATATCACTACATAGTATAAAACAAAGTCGCTATTTTAGTCTGTTTGTCTGTATGCTTAAATCTTTAAAATTACGCAACGGATTTTGATGCGGTTTTTTGTAACAGGTAGAGTGATTCAAGAGGAAGGTTTTTATGTATAATTTTTTCCCAATTTTGCACCCCTGCGAAGCCGGGGCGGGTCGCTAGTTTATTATATTACTAGCTTTTGTGCGGAATTTTCATTTCTCAAGGTCTATTCTATCTGTGTGCCAAATTTCATCAAAATCAGTCCAGTAGTTTTTGAGATTATTCGCTACAAATATACAGAATCTTTCCTCTTTATTATTAGTGTAGATGTAGCTCTACTATAAATAAATAATATATGTATGTATAGATGACCCAACAAACAGACTGAGTTCCATGTATAAAAAACACATGTTTAGTGTTTAGAAGTGGGGAGGTCGGGTAATTACCCAGTGGTCTTCTTATATGAAAAAATTACAAGGATAAAGTATTCTGTCACGTCTTACTCACTTATTTCCAACCAGAATACAACTAAACGAGTGCACATTGTCAACATTAAAAAAATAGTGATGAAATACGAATAAAGACATTTGACGGCCTCTGTGGCGCAGCGGTAGTGCGCTTGTCTGTGTCACCGTGGGTCCCGGGTTCGAATCCCGGCCAGGGCTAGATGAGAAAATAACTTTTTCTGATTGGCCTGGGTCTTGGTTGTTTATCTATATATAAGTACCTATTTAATATAAAACATAGTAACGTTGAGTTAGTATCTCGTATGATGACACAAGTTCCGAACTTACTTCGAGGCTAACTCGATCTGTGTAATATGTCCTGTATGTATATATTTATTTAACACACACACACACATACGCATCATCACGTCTTTATCCCTTGCGGGATAGACAGAGCCAACAGTCTTGAAAAGACTGAAAGACCACGTTCAGCTGTTTGGCTTAATGATAGAATTGAGATTCAAATAGTGACAGGTTCCTAGCCCATCGCCTAAAAGAAGAAGCCCAAGTTTATAAGCCTACCCCTTAGTCGCCTTTTACGACATCCATGGGAACGAGATGGAGTGGTCCTATTCTTTTATTTTTGGTGCCGGGAATCACACGGCACTATATATATATATTTATTTAATTAGACAGCAAAAATAACATACCCTGAACCTGGCCAGCCGCTTCCTCCAGGACCTAAGTCCCGACTCCCACACCAGGTACAACACCTCCCGGTCAAAGTTGACATCCCACCCGTCGTGGGTTATCGCGAACGAGAACGCCACCGCCGAATGTGCTTCCGCCATTGTGGATTATGTTGCTAAAAATAAAAAGAAGTATGTATAGGTTGGATAAGGAAAAAGGGACACAAAAAACACTATCGCACACGAGATTGTACATACATACATATGGTCACGTCTTTATCCCTTGCGGGGTAGACAGAGCCAACAGTCTTGAAAAGACTGATAGGCCACGCTCAGCTATTTGGTTCAATGATAGAATTGAGATTCAAATAGTGACAGGTTGCTAGCTCATAGTCTAAAAAAAAAATCCCAAGTTTGTAAGCCTATCCCTTAGTCGCCTTTTACGACATCCATGGGAAAGAGATGGAGAGGTCCTATTCTTTTTTGTACTGGTGCCGGGAACCACACGGCGCCAGTAAAAATAAAAAGAAATATGTATAGGTTGGACTAGAAAAAAGAGACACAAAAAACACTGTCGCACACGAGATTGTAATACTTATTTATTTACTAGCTGTTTCCGCGACTTTGTCGGCGTGGAATAGTTATATTGGGCAACATTGAAGCTCTCAAGGATGAATAATGTTTCCCGTTTTTTCACATTTTCAATTATTTCTTCGCTCCTAATAGTTGCAGCGTGATGTTATATGAAGCCTAAAGCCTTCCCTCGATAAATGGTATATTCAACACAAAAAGAATTTTTCAATTCGAACCCGTAGTTCCTAAGATAAGGTAAAACGAATAAACAAACTCTTCAACTTTATAATATTAGTATAGATGAAGGATTTACAAAAACTTAATTAAATTGATATTTTATTATTGCAGTGTTGTTCCTGGCATTTTAAAATAAGACTGCTGCATCCCTTTTCCAGGGATGTCGTGTAAGGTGACTAAGGGATAGGCTTATAAACTTGGGATTCTTGTTGTAGGCAATGAACTTGCAACCTTTCATTATTTGAGTCTCAATTCCATCATTAAGCCATACTGGTGAACATGGATAAGAGTGTTGGCTCTGTCTAACCCGCAAGGGATATACTAGACGCGATTATATGTATTTTAGTATGTAATTACTATTTTTTTGTAACCCTTTGGCATCTTAGGTATAGATGTAAGTAATGTTAATATGTCTGTTAACTTAACAGAAAACAAAATTACGCATAGCAAGTTAAGACTAGTAATACTATAAGTAACAATAAAAAAACCATTACAATAAATTTATTTAAGACAAAGCCATTTTAATTATTCGCACTGAACACAAAACTTGAGCATTTGAAACTTTGTATATTAGCCTTTGGCCGCATGTCCTTCCTCGTTCTCCACACTATATGTATGCACAATTTTATGGAAATTGGTTCAGTGTCTATAAAAAACTGACAAACAAACACACTTTCACATTTATAATATTAGTATACATTGTATATGGATACAGTCTATGATGGCTGAGTATAGGTAGGTTTAATTCTCACATAATTATTCATTAGTTATACAATTATATAACTGATACCAAGAGTTAATACTGACGATATCACAAGGCCAACAAAAATAAAATTAATGAAGAACTTCAGGAATAAAAGTTGCATACATACATAAAATCAAAGTTAACCAAATAATTTTATGTGCTTTTCCATATATGAGTTGCCAGTCTCCAAAACTTAATAAAAACATTCACCTACTCAATAATTTTATGCATTCGTTGACATGTCGTCACAGTGACAAATTTGTGTTTTTTGACACAAACAATTTCATAGGTGATTGTTTTAAGACCAATGATAGAATATTTCTATCCAGATACCATAAGAACAAAATTGCTACATTGGTAGCTAGTAATATTAATGTTTGGACGAGTTTACATTGTAAGCGAAATATTAATTATAAGTTGACTACAGAATTGCCAACTCTGTGTGATGGTAACTCTGTTGACTTGACAGTTAATTTAAACTGCACACTCAGACAACGGGAAACCCTCGAGGGTTAAGAATTATCCATCAAAATATACAAGGTCTTCCCGGCAAAGAATTAGAAGTACAACTAGTTTTAGAAGAATTAAATGTGGACATTTTATGTTTGACTGAGCATTGGCTCATGGAGGGGGAGATGATGTTCAGCCTAAACAATTATAATATTGTGAGCTGCTTAAACAGAAAGTCTGCAATTAGAGGTGGGTCTATAATATTTATCAAATGCGGTCTTCGCTGTAAAGAGCGAACAGACATAACCAGACTTTCGGTTGAGCGGTGTGCCGAAGTGACCTGTGCCGAGCTAGATCATCATATAATTGTTTGTGTGTACAGTCCCCCAAACAGTGAATTTAAACAATTTTTAAAAATAATGGATCAAGTGTTACATGTTACCTCAAAATGTAACAAAAAATTAATTATTTGTGGTGATTTTAACATTGACATTTTAGTTAAATCAACTGTTAGTATACAATTTATTAATTTGTTTAAATCTTATAATTTAGAGTATGTTTTTTTCGAACCAACCCGAATAACATCTACATCTGCCAAGTGTCTGGATAATTTTTTTTGCAATAATCTTTTTATACGGAAATCAATTATTCACAAATTGCCCTCGGATCACACCGGTCAATATGTTACCTTTGAGAAAGAGTCCTTAAACAATTTAAATAATGATAAAATTATGTGTAGACCTCTTTCTTCCAAAAACATAAGAAAATTTAAAATAAACATTGCAAATCAATTAAATACTTTAACATATTCTGGAAATAATCCTAATGAACATTATAACAATTTATTTAATATGATTTCTGCTGAATACTCAAAAAGGTTCAAGCAGAAACAAGTCAATATTCGTAATAGATTACAGTTCAGTGAATGGGCTACATTAGGTATTCACAAGAGTAGGAATAAGTTATATGACTTATATGCCCAGAAACAATACAATTTTGACCCCAGTTTTGTAGAATATGTCAAAAATTATTCAAAATTATTTAAAAAAGTTTGCAGGCAAGCCAAGTCTTTTCACATAAGTAGTAAAATAAACAATGCACCAAATAAAATTAAAGAAACATGGAACATTATTAATAAAGAATCTGGCAAAATCAAAGATAGAGACAGTATTAAACAAATATCATCCGGTAACAAAAGTATTTCTAAAACTCAGGACATAGTAAATGCTTTTGATAATTTCTTTGCAAAAATCCCTGTGGAGCTAACTTCTGACGTTGACTCTTGTCCATTGCGCGCTGAAACCCTACTTAATAATAACACAACTCCCATCAAATCTGTCTTTAAATTTAAATATGTTAACTCTGATAATATATTAAAGGCGTTCAAACAACTTAATTTGAAAAAGTCTGAAGACCATTGGGGTATGTCTGTTAGTATCATAAGTCAAATCATAGCTATTATTGCATCTGATCTAGCTTTTATATTTAATGAATGTATTGATGAGGGTATTTTTCCAAATTTAATGAAATGTAGCAAATTAATACCTCTATTCAAAAAAGGGGAGAAAACAGTCCTTGGCAATTATAGACCTATTTCTATATTGCCAGTTTTGAGCAAGGTGTTTGAGAAGATGATGCTTAATCAAATGCAACAATATTTTAAAATCAATAACATTTTCCATTCCCAACAATATGGGTTCACTGCCGGGAAGTCCACCACTGATGCGGGAGTAGCACTTGTTACTCAAATCTATGACGCGTGGGAGAGTTCACAGGATTCAGTTGGAGTCTTTTGCGATCTCTCTAAAGCATTTGATTGCGTAGATCATCAGACACTTTTGCGTAAACTTCGTCAATATGGGTTTGACCACAAATCAACTAAACTAATGGCATCCTATTTGACTGATAGGCTTCAAACTGTAGATATTAATGGAGTAAAGTCAAGCGGATCAAGCGTCTCAATGGGTGTTCCTCAGGGCTCAATTTTAGGACCATTCCTCTTCTTGGTATATGTCAATGACCTGCCTTTTATGGTGGAAAAACAGGCGGGTATAGTGCTGTTTGCCGATGACACTTCTTTAATATTTAAATTAGATCGCCATAGCGAAAATGTAAGTTCGGTTAATAATATACTGTCGGCCATATCTATCTGGTTCTCAACCAACAATCTTCTTTTAAATGCTAATAAGACCCAATGCATTAAATTTACCCTTCCAAACGTAAGGCAGGCCAATACTGACATAATACTGGAAGGCCAGAAATTAGAATTTGTTGAAAATACAAAGTTTTTAGGAATTATAATTGATGCAAAGCTACAGTGGGGTGCTCATATTTCTAAACTATCCAATAGACTTAGCTCTGCCGCTTATGCTGTTAGGAGGATCCGACAATTGACAGATGTAGCTACAGCTAGGCTTGTTTATTTCAGCTATTTTCATAGCTTGTTATCTTATGGTTTACTTTTATGGGGTAGCGCGGCTGATATACAAACTATTTTTATAATTCAGAAAAGGGCCGTTCGCGCAATTTACGGCTTAGGACCAAGAGACTCGTTAAGACAACTCTTTAAGAAAATAAACATACCTACAGTAGCGTCCCAGTACATTTTTGATCTTATAATGTATGTTAGGAAAAATACCTCTTTTTTTCAAAAAGTTAGTGCCACAACTGATAGAAATTTACGTAATAAACATAAATTAGTCATGCCGTTTCATAGGCTTAGCAAAGTCAGTAAATCATTTATGGGGAACTGTATAGATTTTATAATAGGTTGCCGGAGTCTGTTCTTGATATGCCCTACCGAAAATTCAAAGAGTATGTAAAGAAAGTACTTTGTGAGAAGGCTTATTATAGGACTGATGATTACCTTAATGATAAAAACATCTGGCTCGAGCTTGGCACAGGAACCTCGTAATTAATTGTAGTTTAATTTGAACTTAAATCAAAATTTCAGTACACTCTGTACATAAATCTTTTTAAAATTGGCAATCCATAAAATATATATATATATATATATATTTTTCTTTTTTCAATATTAAATCTCATAAATATATAAATCTCCCGTGAACAATGTATTCTCCCGTCCACATTATATTCTAAGTATAATTTAATATTGTGAAGTTGACGTTGTTAAAGAAAATGCTGCAGTGCAGTTTGTTACCGCTTCTTCTGCACTGACGCCTTGGAAGCGGCAGTAAACTTAGTTTTTAAGTAATATATTTGACGTCAACCAAGTTGTTAAACCATACGACAATTATTAAGCGATATAATAATATCCTATAATAATGAATAAAAAATTTTGAATTTTGAAAAAATTTTGAATTTCATGTCTTTATCCCTTGCAGGGTAGACAGAGCCAAGTCTTGAAAAGACTGAATCATTAAGCCATACATCTGAAGATGGTCTACCTTCAGATGTATGGATGGAACTGAGATTCAAATAGAGACATGTTCGCCCGTTGCCTACAAGAATTCCAATTTTATTACAATTCCCATTAGTATCTTTTTCCAACGTCCATGGAAAAGATAAGGATTGGTCCTAATCTTAAGTATCAGGAACCACTTTAAATGAAAAGTTGTATAAAAATATAATAAAATTCTATTTCTTTCAACGAAACGCAGGTGTTATTCATTATCATTCGCATCAGCAAATTATAATTTCTTTGATTATAAAATAAATTATTTTATAAATTCATTAACTTTGCAAGCATTCAAACTCCAAGAATCATTTGTAGAATGTCATTGTATTGATCCATAAACTATAATTTCTATACAAATATAATACAAAAAGATGTGTGTTATTGTCAATAACTGCTACACTGAGTTTGATGAAATATAGCACAGAGATAGAACAGACTTTCAAGAGTATAAAAAGCTACTTTTTCTTCTGGAAATTCCTACAGAAGCAAATCTCCATGCAATAGCAGGTACTTTCATAATGTTAAATGACATGTCTCCTGTTGTAATCTACCTCCAGTTTCTTTTATTTAATATTTAAAAACAAATTCAAAATATAAGGGTATTTTGAACTTATTTTTTAAATTAAGTACCTACATAAGTATATTGTTAATGTACAGACAGGACAAGCACTTTAGTTACAAGATATTTGTTAATTAATATATAAGTAGGTAATGTCTGTCGAAAATGTTTAACAATCTCATTTGTTTAAAAAAAGAAACTAATAGTGAAATCGTACGTACACCAACACAATCGCAATGAACAGGATATAAATACTACACGTTCGCAACAGCGCACGCACACACGCAGACTGGTGTCAAAGTCTAATCTGATGAACCTTACGGTATTTACGTATTTAATACTTATGTCGCAGCAGATATACTTACAGCAAATATATGGAACATACACTGGATCCACGACAAGTGTTTTCACAGAACAATGGTTAAACTTTGACACAAGTAATTACTAGAATTTATTTAACATATTTTCACGTTCAAAATATGTCACATGTTAACACGTAGGTAAACAGGCTTTAGAATATATTGTCTTGAATAATTAACTAGTAGTAAAAATAATGTGAGATGGGTATATTCTTAACTTTATAATGTAATTAATTATGTCGACTTACCTTACACGGTATGAAGTAAAAGCACCAAACACAAAATAATTTTAATTTGCAGTTACGCTACTCAGGTACTGGTACTTTAAGTACCTTTTGTTTCTTATTTACACAGTTAACATTGTAGATAATTCTTATAATTAATTTTTAAGTAAATAAATGCCAATAATACAATAAATTAAAATAAATAAAGACTTCACAAAATAATTTGATGCTACGTTACGTGCGTATTATACGACGAGAGCGAGCGAGAGCAAGCAAAAGCAAAGCAACAAGAAACGAAAGAATCAACTGTTATCGATAACGATAGTAGTATCGATAATTCTGATTCGATGACAATGACAACTCGTCTCACGGTTGTACCGAATAGGCCCAACTACGACCAAACTACGGGCTCGTGCGTGCCGCGTGCCACCGACTTTATTCGACCTCGGTCGTACCAACTCGGACCGACTGTATTAAACTTGACCTTACTATCCCCCGAAAATTGTCTTCAACTTTATAAGGGTAGGCCTAATCTGTCTTCTTTCTACTGGGATTAGTCTCTGATGCAACCTCACCTCTCTGGAGAGGAGCTCGGGATGCGCAAGTAGACATCAGCCTATCGCCTAAAAAAATAATCCGAAGTTTCTCGTAATTGACTCCTACAATCTGCAAGGGAAGAAAAACAGCTGGCACACACTATGTTTTGTCTTAACTATCAGACTAGCATGAAAACTTGCATTAGATGAATGTATGCGTTACTCTCCTATTCGCCTATGGCGATGGTTAATTAAACCACAAAGACCCGTTAACATTATGGAAAGAATGATTTATTAAGATTAATCAACAGCTTATATACTAAGGTAAATTGTGAGAAGTGGGGGTAACCTCGCTGAGTATGCTACGTGTTCTACGTGCAACAATATTTTTTACTGGTACATCACATAGGTATTACTGCTACCGCAATATCGCCTTTTACGACATCCACGGGAAATTGATAGAGTGGTTCATTTTTAGAAACTTGTAACCACATAGCATAATAATTATAAATAAGTGGTGCCCTTACATAACCCAATGCATTCGCCCAATATGTACATATTACAGACATATACTTATGTCGATCTAAGATTAAATCTGCGGCCTCAAATTTTTCTGGTTTTCAAGTTTTGAGTCGATTTCATTGATATAAATTATACATCACTCAGAAGTTAAAAAGTCAATGTCACATACATTTTGACACTTACGCTGATAAAAAATTGGCTAGAATAGAATCAAAACAAAAGAAAGAAATAATATAATTTAACTTAACAAAAGATTACTTGTTTTCATTAATTCGGTAAATTCATACAGTGTTCGTTCGTTTACACTAAATAATGAAAATTATTTTCTAAAATGATATCTCGTCCTATATTTCGGGCAAGAGACAAATATTTCATTGCGTTTATCATTTTATTATGCTTTCTTACTGTTTTATATTTGTATCTTAATTATTTACAACAAGAGAAAAGTGTTCACTTGTCAGGGGAGAGATGTTTATCTGAGTTGACATCTGTGAAATATCAATTAAATGGTATGACCCTCTTTTTTATATTTTGTGAAGAGTTTTGCATTTGCGATAGGACATTGCCTCTCACCTAGGAGATAGGGGAACTTATCATACTCTCTGCCTTATAAAAGCAGTCAGTCACCAGTCAGTCTGTTTGGCTTTTTTTTTGGGGATGGTATGATGATGTATCTCGTCTATAACCCTTGTAGGGTAGACAGAGCCGACAATCTTGAAAAGACTGTAAGGTCACGTTCAGCTGTTTGGATGGCTTAATTTTTGATGTATAGTGCATTTTCTGCTATTATTATCTATGTGTGCTTTTTTTATTAGTGCTGTGTACATGTGGCACCAATAAAAAAAGAATAGGACCACTCCATCTTGTTCCCATTAATGTCGGAAAAAGCTTCTTATGAAATGATGCTGGTTTTTAGTCGATGGGCTAGCTATCTGTCACTATTTGAATATAAATTTTATCATTAAGCCAAACAGCTGTACATGACCTATCAGTCTTTTCAAGACTGTTGTCTCTGTCTGCTCTGCAAGGGTTTATAGACATGATTATATGTATGAAGGTATGTATTATTATGTTTCTGTATTATAAATGTACAAATTTACCTTATTCTGCTTTCAGTGGTGACAGAGTACAAGAATCGGATTGACAAATTGCTCACAGAAACGCAGAAAGCCAATGAGTTAGATAAGGAGCGTTTTAAGGAAATCATGGAGAGCTGCGCCGCAATGAAGCACCAGGCTTCAATCTGCCAGGTAAAATTATTCAGTATCAAATGAAACGCCGCCACCGAAAACTGCCGTGAGGTTCCTGGCACCAATAAAAAAGAATAGGACCACTCTCATCTCATTCCTCTCTCTCTTTTGTTCCGCCATAGATTCGGCTGACGACTAATTTTTGAAATGTCTGTTTTGAATAATTTTGTGTGTTTTCTTGTTGCAATTTTCTAATTTAGCTTATATTCTTCTTGGTCTACTCTTCCTCCTATTGCGCTTCACCTTCTATAAAGTAAGCTTTCAACCTATCACTTCAGCTTCATCTATAACTCTTGCATAATATTTTTGTAACTCATGCTAGCTGCATGCTAGGTTTAGGGTACTTTGACCAAAATATCCCTTGTACTGTTACATTTGATACATACATACATACATGTACAGTGGGTTGCCAAATTAATAGGGACAGTCACATTTTTTATCATATTTTTTCTTCAGGCGCGTTTGACTGCTATTTCAAGTGGTGTAAGTGGTCCTGGAATGTATTTTTATGTTCACAGCACCTCTACAGATCAACTTGAAAGTAAATTTCAAGTGTTATGGGATTTGTTTATTTTGTAAAAATATTTTATTATCGGGAGAGACGCGCAGTCCTTCACACGTGTAAAAGTAAAATAAGTAACTAATTATTTTAAAAAGTTATTTTGTGATTTTGTGAAATTATTATTGACTGCAAGTAAGTATTACTTTATTTTTATTAAATCTTAAGTATTTTGGGGCTGATTTTAGGACGAAATTAATTAATTTTTTATTTTTACAGCTTTCACTATGGGTCGAGGGGTAGATTTGTCTCCAAGAAAAAAATCTGAGGTTAAAACCCTTCTTTTGCACACAAGTCATTCTCAGAGGAAGATAGCAGAACTGGCTGGTGTTTCTAAGTCGGTAGTAAATAAAATAAAAATAAATCTGGATCAAGATCAGCCACTTTTGCCCAAAAGAAAAGGCAAATGCGGAAGAAAACGGATTACGACACCACGGTCCGATAGGAAAATCAGGGATATGTGTTTGCAAAACAGGAAGAAAAGTGCTGGATTGTTAACCCAGATGGTACAGGAGTCTGGAATACAAGTTTCGAAGAGAACTGTACAGCGTAGGTTGGCAGAGGAAGGCCTGACCGGACATCGCCCAGCTAAAAAACCGCGACTGACAGAGGCGATGAAGAAGAAACGACTTGCTTGGGCTCGTGAACACCGTCTGATGAGTGTTGAAGACTGGAGCAAGGTCAGTTTTAATGTCAATTGATAATTTATATTAATATTATGGTATATTATCTAAAAAGATTTTCATATAAGTTATAAATATTTTTTTTCAGGTGTGTTTCTCAGACGAATCAACATTTGAGATTCTTGCCGACAAAAGCAACTTTGTCAGGCGGCGCCCAGGCGAGAAATTTCACCCTGACTGCATTGTGGAACGCGTTAAACACCCTGTTAAAATAATGGTATGGTCTGTCATAAGTGCTAAAGGGGTTGGGCGTCTCTACATTGTCCAGGGAACCATGAGACAGGACCAATACAGGCAGGTCCTAGAAACTCGCTTGTTGCCGCAACTCCGGGAATGGTTCTCAGAGGGGGAGGAATTCATGTTCATGCATGACTCAGCACCATGCCATAAAGCAAGGAGTGTAACAAAATTTTTAGCAGACCACAATATACCAGTTTTACCTTGGCCTGGCAATTCTCCAGACATGAACCCCATCGAAAACTTATGGGAAATTACCAAGGCGGAAATTGCCAAGGAAGTGATAACCACCAAGGTAAAACTGATCGAAAAATTAATAAATGTGTGGCACCACAACCCTAAAATAAAGGAAAGTGCCAAACAGTGCATAGAAAGTATGCCGAGGCGGATCGAAGCACTCATTCAGGCTAAAGGAAATGTGACAAAATATTAGCAATATCTCATTGCCATTTTCGTAATACCTGCTAATATTTTCTAATTACCCAAAGACTGTTATTTTTTTGTTTAAACTACTTGTAAGATGTGTGTCTAATATTATTAAATATAATTATAACTCAAAACAACGTTTTTAATTAGTTATGGACCAATAAAGTGTAAAAAAACAATATTTTTCGACTGTCCCTATTAATTTGGCAACCCACTGTATATACTACATACATACATATGTTCACGTCTATTTCCCTTCCGGGGTAGACAGAGCCAACAATCTTCAAAAGACTGATAGGCCACGTTCAGCAGCTGTTTGGCTAAATGATAGAATTGAGATTCAAATAGTGACACGTTGCTACCTCATCGCCTAAAAGAACAACCACAAGTATATTAGCATATCCCTTAGTCGTCTTTTACAATATCCATGGGAAAGAGATGGAGTGGTCTTAATGTAAAGTGCCGAAAAACACACAGCATATATAATATAAATATATTAAAGGCATACTCATTTATTTTATTAATGTTTTTGTTTTCAGAATCAATTCGAAGACCTTCAGGGCGAATGCAAGAAAGTTAGGGAGGATTACAACGAACTGCTTAAAGAAATGAAGAAGACCTGAGTGCTGGAACTGCTAGTAACTTTGTTTTTTATTATTTAAAGCTTTACTGACTGAAGGTCTGCCCACACTGAGATACCACGGAAATGTACTGTAGAATTAATGAATTCCTTTATTGCCTATAAGCAATGAATAGCATTGATGGCCTGTTTAGTGTAACCTAGATTGATCCCTGGTCAGGAAGAACTTTTTCTGATTGCCCTAGCCAAAATGATTTATTTTTCCATCATTGATGTTTATCTAATTAAGTATTTACTATAAATTTTTTTATTGTTGAGTTTGTATACCATTACGCAAATATTTCGTGAATTAATTTTGGGAACTGGCCAATAAGTCCTGTTTAAATTTCTATTTATTTATATTTAAGAAAAATTTAAAAATTATTATTGTTTCTCAGGTTTATTTTGTTTATATCATATTTTAAAAGGTGCATTAGTGTGAATTTTACCTTAAGGCGTCCTTTTTTTCTTTTTTGTCCCTGACCATTATAAGCCTTCTCTCGCCTGTCTTCCTAAAAACTTAGTGCTTGTTCAAATGAGGCCTAGTGTAATATAACCCTTAAAATAAATTGGTCTACAATGGCGCTGGTCTGCCATATTTATCAGCCATTAGTACCTTGTCTATATCATTTTGTGTTTAACCTATGAACGTTCATTGTAACATAGGTCAAATTATATGCAGCACAGCTTAGACGAGTATGAGGCGACAATTTGTATTTTGTTATCCATTTTGTTGCTATCATAGCCGTTATCCATTTTATAATATACATAATTTTACATACCTACACATAATATTATAAATGTGAATGTGTGTTTGTTTGTCTGTCACGTTAAAACCACTGAATCGGTCTAACTTAGAATTTTGTATACATGTGGAGTGGAGTAATTAACGCGGGAACAGCGAGTGAAGAGCTTATATATTTTTTTTAAATATCAAATTCACAAGCGTTTTCCACTAAGACGGGTCTTTACCAAACTTTCCTTCCTCCTTTACCTGAACTTTCCCAGTAACCACAGAAATCAGAATAATTGCAATTTCTTTGGTTTTAATAATATTGTAGCGTCTATATGCTAAATACCTAAGACAATACTAATTAGTTCTAGTTTTTACGAGTCTAGAAGAAAATTGTACTATTTATTTATTGATGTATTGTAATAACTTAAGACTGGACAGTCTGTTAGCTAGGATTAAGTAAGTACTTACATAGTTTTCATATGCCGTAGTTTCGCATTTATTTGCAAACTTCGATTAACTATAACAAGAATTACAGACGGGAACAAAATCAAATTGTAAAGCATTTGCAAGACACTTGTAAAGATTTATATCATTCAAAAATGAATCTTAATGTGATGCAATAAAGTACATAATCCTTTAATTTCTGTTTATTGTGAACGAACTGAGATTTATATTTGAGTATTGTGTGCCATATTGTTTTACAGTATGATCCATTTTCGAGCGGACGGACGATTTTTTTCTATTCGTTTAATTCGTACACTTTTTCTTAGACATTTTTGGTCAACAGATAGTATGACGATGTTTGCAAATAAGGGCTTCGACACACTGGGAGTCTCTATACATTACATTATTAGACCATAGAGAATGGAAAAGAATTATAATAACAATATATTAGATTTCGACTTAGTTTAATTAGGGAGCATATATCTATATACATAATATAGGTCTTATTGTTTCTGTATTAAAATTTTGGATATGGAAACGTATTCAGATTTTTATGGTTAATTCCAATCACGTCCAATATATACCTACAACTTTGGAAATGAAAGCGAAAATATTTTGTATGAATATTTAGTCTTAACAGGCGACTCTTAACGCGTAGTCTCCAGAAGTTTCATCACAATTCAATTATCACCGCGGGAGTTATCGCATCACAAACAATATAGTTATTTTTAAGGTACTGAAATATAGACTAATAATGCTTTACCGATATTATAAAATTGGTATTTTTTAAAATGAATTTATATCGCATAAAACGCAAATTGAAATACATATACATATAATATCACGTCTCATTCACGGAAGGGTAGGCAGTGTCTACATCTTTCTACTTGCCACGATATCTGCATACTTCTTTCGCTCCATCCATAAATAACGGATAATACTTTTGCTATTACTAATAAGACGAAAACCCCGAGTTTACCACTAATAATTTTGTATGAAAATTATGTAGTCACTAATTTAGTTACAATCATGAACTAAACTCCACCCGGAGAGAAGTCCGAAGACCGCCCATGACCACGATCTTAGATTTGGCGAGTCAAGTTTTTTATATAAAGCGACCCCCGTCTGACCTTTATAGGGGAACCTAATCCATATTGGATCATAGTCACCAATACAGTAAATGTGCAGGTATACTCACTGCGTTTAGTCTCAGCATTGGTTAGCAATCAAACTAATGTAATCAAATACTACCGCGGCCATCTTGTTTTTTACCAAACACAAGAAGAAGATGGCCGCGGTAGTATTTCGACTTTATATTTCGCATGGTCCTCTATCAATCATACAGATGAACAATTAAAATGGCAATTAGTCAGTCAAGACTATCCAAATACATATTAATTGGAAATATTTAATTTTGTTGTATACACGCATAGTTTTAAGTAAACTCAGTTTGGTAAAATGTGCTAATACTTTAATATTTTGATGTACCTTTACATAATATACGTAATATTTACTTACCAGAACTAAAATAAATCTATACTAATTTTACAAAGCTGAAGAGTTTGGTTGTTTGAACGTGCTAATCTCAGGAACTATGTACTTGTTCGAATTGAAAAATTCTTTTATTAAGGCTATATAACATCACGCTGCAGGAGCAAAGAAATTATGGAAAATGTGAAAAAAAAAACGGGAAAAATTATTCATCCTTGAGGGCTTCAATGATGTCCAAAATAACTATTCCACGCGGACGAAGTCGCGGGCATAGCTAGTAAAGAAATAAGTGGTCTAAGGACTGCTACTTATTAGTATACAAATTTTGTTTCACCATTATTTTTTATAACAAATTTGATGTACTTAATGTTATTATATTTTTTGTAAAAGCTTTTGTACTTATATTGATACCCTATTCGATGTAAAATAAAAATAAAATCCGATTCTTTACACGAGGAAGTCACATTTTTTAATTTTTTAAGACACTAAATTGTCCTTTTTCCTAGATCAGATTGTTATGTATTATGATGTCTAAAAGAAAAAATGACTAAAAGAAAAAGATTGAATACAAACGATGTTTCTCTTTCATTTGCAAATAGTACATACATATAATCACGTCTATATCCCTTGCGGGGTATACAGAGTCAATAGTCATGAAAAGGCTAATAAGCCATGTTCAGCTGTTTGACTTAATGATAGAATTAAGATTCAAATAGTTGATAGCCCATCGTTTAAAAGAAGAATCTTAAGTTTATAAGCCTTTCACCTAGTCGCCTTTTACGAAATTCATGGAAAAGAGATGGAGTGTTGTAATTCTTTTTCTATTGGTGCCGGGAACCACACGGCACAATAGTGCATCGGATTTCTATGACATTCTGTCAAAATGAAGAAATCATACATCTAAAGGTTTTTTTTTGTTACTTTTGTTAATAGAATAGGTTTATTTTCAAAGTTTGATACACGATATCACTTATTGACGTCACATCACTTAAATCTAATTATATCTACTACCGGTTCAAAAGCGCATGTGTAGAAGAAGCGGCGGAACAAACTACGCTGCAGCATTTTTTACCGGACGTCAATTTACAAACATACATAGATACCTACTTATATTAAATCTAAATCGTGTACGAATGCTCATTGTCTGCATTATTTAAAAAAGAATATGTTTGGTATCTACAGTGCCGTAAAAAAACGCCATAAAGTTATTGAATCCAGTGGAAATTTTATTCGCAATTATACGATAGGCTTTAGAGTTTGTAAGGGTAATAGCAACATTGAACATACATACATAAAATCACGCCTCTTTCCCGGAGGGGTAAGCAGAGACCACCTCTTTCCACTTGCCACGATCTCTGCATATTTCCTTCGCTTCTTCCACATTCATAACTCTCTTCAAGCAAGCTCGGCGGTTTCGGGTCCGTCCTTAATTTGATCAAGATACGTTCGTCTAGGTCTTCCCACTCCGACATTGTCCTCCACACTCTCCTTGTATATCTGCTTGGTCAACCTGTTATCATTCATCCTCTCCATATGATCGAACCATCTCAACATACCCTTTTCTATTCCTGTAACTACATCTTCTTTCACATCACAACATTCCCTTATCACGCTGTTCCTTATTCGGTCACTCAATTTCACACCCAACATACTCCTTAACGCTCTCATTTCCACTGCATTTATTCTGCTTTCGTGCTTCTTTTGCCATACCCAACTTTCACTCCCATACATTAATGTCGGGACCAACACGCCCCAATGCACAGCCAGTCGAGCCTTTATGGATAGTTTCTGACTGCTCATAAAGGCATGCAAAGCTCCATTCACCATGTTCCCCGCGTTCACTCTTCTTTCAATACCACTATCACACTTGCCATCTGATGTAAACTTTGATCCTAGATATACAGACTCTTTCATTTGCTACACTTTTTCTTCTCCAATCAAAATATTACATGCTGTCATTTCTTTCTCCATTTCAAAAACCAGTGTTTTAGTTTTACTTACGTTCACTTTCATTCCTTTCTCTTTTAAAACTTCATGCATACAGTTTACCATCTCCTGTAACTCCTCCGCTGATGACGCCAGTATAACCTGATCGTCGGCATAGAGCAGACATTTGATGAGTAACTCATTCATCCTTAATCCACTTTCAGACTCTTTCAAATCTGTCAAACAACTACCCATAATTAGGTTGAACAGCCACGGTGACGCAACACATCCTTGCCTAACGCCTTTCTCAATCTTAAACCACTCAGTGTGCGCTCCGTTTATCCTGACACAAGTACTAGAATCCTCATATAAGGATTTCAGTGCTCGTATTAAGAGACTGCTCACCCCATGCATAGAAAGTGCTGACCACAATTCATTCCTCTAAACTCTGTCATAGGCCTTTTCCAAATCCACGAATGTGCAATAGACTTTTTGACTCTTGGCCAAAACTTTTCGGCTATGCACCGCAAAGAAAAGACCTGATCAGTACATCCCATTCCCTTTCGAAATCCCTCTTGAGCATCCCATTGAAACTTTTGATAATCTATACATATCTAAATAAATGCAGTGTAGTTTGTTCCGCCGCTTCTTCTACACATGCGCTTTGGAAGCGGTAGTAGTTATAATTAGATTTAAGTAATGCGACGTCAATAAGTGATACCTACCTTGTATTCAATTTTGAAAATAAAGCTATTCTATTCTATTATAATGACTGTTGGCTCTGTTTACCCCGCAAGGGATGTAGACGTGATTATATAATTAGATTCAAGTCATGTGCCGTCAATAAGTGATGCTTTGTATCCGATTTTGGAAATACAGAGTAGACAACGCCAACTGACTCATTCCTTTCGAATTTACAACAACCGGAAGAGACTTGTGAGCTATACTTTTTGACTTCTTTGAACCTGTAAACATTAGTCTCAGCAAAAAATCTCAGATAACTTCAACAGCGGAAGAGATAATTTTAAAGTCACAACTGAGTCGCAGTTTTTTGCTAGCTACACAAACGTTCCGGCTCTCCTCGCTTCCAGCAGATTAGGTGACGACTTCTTAGTTTGTTTATCACCATGATTAATGATTTAATCTTTGGGTAACTCAAACTTTTATGTTTCACCGACAGTGTTGTTCATTTTGTACCTACTACCTAGCATTTGTTACCGTGGGAATATATATAAGGAGAGAAACCTTTGATACCTCTTAAGGTATGATTCATCTTTATCCAAATATTTATTTAGGTAATCTCAATTCCATCATTAAGCCAAACAGCTGGCTATCAGTATTTTCAAGACTGTTGGCTCTGTCTACCCCGCAAGGGATATAGACGTGACTATATAAGTATCGTAAACTTTAGGCACGCAAATTGTATACAACAGGTGGACTTAATGCCACAAGGCATTCTCTGCCAGTTGAACCTTCATAATATCATCAATGTAGGTTTAGTAGTTGTATTAATCCGTCACTAATTTTATTTTTCAAATCATACTATGCATTAGTATCGATGTAAAAATTAAGTGAGTGAGTATGAGTAAGTATACAAATATTTTATGGCGATATTTTTATGTGAGCGTGTTTAAAATTATTTGGGTAAACCATTAGGTACTTAGGTAAATTTTTTTGTGTGTCTTTCCAATTACTGACAGTGAAAAAATAAGGGAAAAATATTAAGAAATCATTTTTTTGCTAGCCACTAACACAAAAATACTTTCTCGGCTTAGTAAACAGATTAGGTGATGACTTCCTATGTTTCATAATAAACGTGATGAAAGGTCCAATTGGTTTTTTGTTTAACCGACTTTCAATAATGCTATACTAACAACACTCTCCGTATTGTTAATTTGGTCTGTACAACTTAATTGGGTATGTACTCGTACCTATAGTATTATACAATTTTTATGAAATATAATGTAACACCTTCTGTTTGCTAGTAGTTGCTGCCAGTAGCTGTGTCCGCGACTCCGTCCGCGTGGAAAAGTTATTTTGGACATCATTGAAGCCCTCAAGTATGAATAATTTTTCCCATTTTTATTTTCACATTTTCCATTATTTATTCGCTCGATAAAGTTGCAGCGTGATGTTATATAGCCTAAAGCCTTCCTTGATAAATTGTATATTCAACACAAAAATATTTTTTCAATTCGAACCAGTAGTTCCTGAGATTAGCGCGTTCAAACAAACAAACTCATCAGCTTTAAAATATTCGTATAGATCTGTCACAATAACAATGCACGCTTTCATCGGTATCATCATAGATTTCTTTTAAAAAAGCCAATTAAGTAGGTAAGTACTTACTTAAGTTACCAAGTCTTAATTTTTTTAAACATAACATACAATCACGTCTATATCCCCTGTGGGGTAGACAGAGCCAACAGTCATCAAAAGCCGGAAAGGGCCCGCTCTGATGCTTGGCTTAATGATAGTATTGAAATTCAAATAATCATCCAATTTTAAAATCCCAAGTAAGTACATAAGCCTATCCCTTAGTCGCCGTTTACGACATCCATGAGAAAGAGATGGAGTGGTCCTATCCTTTTTTCTATTGGTGCCGGGAGCCACGCGGCACTTTTAATATTTATTTAATACAATTTTTTTACAAGTATTTTTTATTTCAGATCTCACATAGGATGGCTAGAGCAGATACAAAAATCTGATACCATCACTATGTAATTAATAAAATATAGGTAATCAAAATATAAAAATACTATAATATATAAAAATTGGAAGAGTTCCTCCGACTACTCCAACCTAACGGTTGAATTGAGAAATCTCCTTTTTTTGATATTGGTTAATAAAAATCAAAATATTGGCCGAAGACAACAAAACTAAAATGTCGAGGAGCATACTAATAGGTAGATAGCTACTCTTAGGTCTTAATAACCAGAGTATTTACTTTAAAATATTGGGCAATAACTATTACCTAGATAACATTAGTCATAGATATTAAATGTGTCAAGAAAAAAGTAAAAAAGAAAATGCTGTTTATTTAGTAAGTAACTTTATATTGCTTAAAATTAATTTTAAAATTTACCTCATTAGTTTACAGCGTAGGTAAGTAGGTACAACTATTAGGATTAGTTAGTACCTAGGACTTACTTCTTCATTGTTTTGGATAACCACGGTATTGTTATTCTTTTTTAAATGACCACCATTTATTGTGCTTTACAAAGTTCAAATTATATGTCACATCGACACATTTTCGTCATTGGCGTTAAATAAACACCTATTTATTATTTGGTTTCGAAATGTGTTATTTTTCAAGGGATGCCCGTTTCTAGGGTTGATTGACAGCTTATTAATAAATTTCTACAAATGGATAAGTATGTCAGCGTTGAGTGCACCGGCTTTGTGGTCCTATTGTCAGCGGTCGCCACAATGGATACATTAGGGTGCAGCCGCAAAGGGGAAGGGCCACGCGGGCCTGCGCCGCCCTCGGACCGGAGTCCCACCCAGCGAAGATCGGGGCCGCAAGAGCGAGACACCGACACATGGCGCTTCGTGAAGCCCGAATGAGCCCACACATCGGAGGCGGAGCGAGGCTGCGTCACCCGGACGCGCCCACAATCCCGCTCATTCGTCTCTCGTTTAGCGTCCGCTATGTAAACGGGGCTTGTTGTGAATCCAAACAAAATCAGTCAGTCGTCATTTTGTTGCCGAAGGAGCAACGCGCGAGGGTTCCGCGGCCGCGCTCGGGCATGGTGTGGCAGTGAACGTGTCCGGCAGCATGCACGCGTTGTTCGGCGAACAGAGCCCATACGCGTACCGCGGAGGAGCCGCCGGCGGCTACTCCGCAGGAGTCACCCCCTACGCCTACGAGCAGTATCGGTACGGCTATGGAGCTCCCTACCTACACCCGCATCAGCAGCACGTCGGCGCCCCTAAGGACATGGTCAAACCCCCCTATTCCTACATAGCGCTCATTGCCATGGCCATACAGAACGCGCCCGACAGGAGAATCACTCTCAACGGCATTTATCAATTCATAATGGAGCGGTTCCCCTATTATAGAGAGAACAAACAAGGCTGGCAAAATTCCATAAGACACAATTTGAGCCTAAACGAGTGCTTTGTGAAAGTGGCGAGAGACGATAAAAAACCTGGAAAGGGAAGTTACTGGACGCTCGATCCGGATTCTTATAACATGTTCGACAACGGGTCGTATCTCCGGCGGCGGCGTCGGTTTAAGAAGAAAGACGCCTTGAAAGAGAAAGAGGAGGCTCTGAAAAGACAGCAGCAGTTGCAGCAGGCGCAGGAAGCCCTGGCGGCGCAGGAGGCGCTCAGTGCGGCGGACGCGCTCGGCCAGACCCGGGACGTGAAGCCCGACGTAAAGCCTAGAATATTTGAGTGTAGACCGAAACGAGAACCGGGCGCTGAATGTGCGCGCTATGAAAAACCAGCCGATACTCTAGATGACTTTAGCGATCGGCTGCCGCCCTCTGCCGTGTACTGCTCGCCGCAGCCATATTCTCTCGCGGCCGAGGAGTTCCGAGCGGCCACTTCCGGCTGGTACGCGGCGCCCGAGCCTCCAGCGGAACAGTTACCGCCTGCTTTTCGAGATCTCTTCGAGCCGCCCAGTTGTCAGCTGGCGGGATTCCGAGGCGGGTCTCCGGGCCCGGACGCGTACCGGGCCTCTCCGCCTCATCACCACTACCGCACGCCGGCGCCGTCATATTACCACCACCAGGCGTGCGTCGCCGCTGCACCGGCGCCCGCGCATAAGTCCTACTGAGACATCGCCCTCAGGTGAGAAGCCTTACTTATTATTGCTCAGCGAGTTTCGTTAGGCGCTGCGATTGTGCTATGCGAATGGTCGGAGTAGCGGCCTACCCTCGCGGCCGGAGGGTAGGCCGAGGGTGCTGGGCACCTGGTGACGAGGTTGTGGTTGCAGGAGGCCGGCATCGCACGGCGCCGACCGGATTTAGCCGCCGCGTCAGATCCAGCGCGGATAAATTTAGCCCAGTGGCTGGAGGCAAGTGGCGGCGCGTCGATAACCACTGTTTACAGATCGGCGGCCGAGCATGCCGCCTCCCGCTCCGTTCACACCTATAGGTATGTCGAAACTTCACATCTGTAAGCTAGTTGTACTGGTTACATTGATACACATCTAGCTAGACAACGTATGTTTAACATAAAAAAAACATTGGAAGCGTTGTAGGTGACTTTGAAAGCCTTTTTGCTTGTCGGATATGTAAAAATTGATATACCTATATGATGTAATTATATAACTGAAGTTTAATAATTATTTTCTGTAAATTTAAATAAGGCATAAAATGACCCTATACCGTTACCGTACGTTAAGTTTTTGAGAGAGCAAAACATAATTGAATGAACTTTTGGTTCTCTATCCGGAGTGTTTTTATTTGTAAGTAGATTATGTGAATTATTAATAATAATTAATATGGCACATTTAAGTTCAAATGCATGTAAAGTATTTATGTTAAAGAAGATTGTATTAGTTTAAGTACTTACACATCTATAAAACTCTCATTCAATTATCTAATAAGATACGAAAATATATAGGTACAGACTAATTTCATTATTGGGTAAAGTCGCTGAGTAATCCCTTTAAAACAACAAGCATTTTCTTAGTTAAATCTACTTAGTAACATAATAGATAGGAAAAAATGTAATCATTATCATTTGTTTGTTTATATTATTAATAAACACCTGTAGTTTATATAATGAATTCGTTAAGACTACTACTAAGAAGTCTAGACTTAGTCACTAACACTTTTTAATTTATAAAACTAGTTTGTCAAATTTGGGACATCAAAAGTCACTAAATCCGTTATTGTAATACTTCCTAACACCCCCGCTTGTCCATGAATACTTACACTTAATAATAAATATAAATCGCCACACGTATAAATGATGAATACATATCTATTAAAAATCAAAAGTTAGTATATTTACTTGCTTGTTACCTCTTCACGGGCAATCTTCTACTGAATTAATCTTCTTGAAATATCACGAATATAATTTAGAGTCTAGAGAAGAAGTCTAGTACATATGGTACCGGGAAGAAACCCGGTAAAAACTATAGTTCTCGTAGGATTTGCTAAAACCTCTATTTTTTGAGAATGGAGCTAAGTTCAGCTAGTAATCGTAATAATACAAATTATTGAAAAATATTACGTCACAACAACATGACGTTTGTGTTCCCGCCATCAGCCCAACAATACAGATTATAACATGTGGTGTCTACTTTTAAATTTGTCTATGACTCTAACAATAAGAGTTGCACATGTGTGAGTGAATTGTTATTTGTGTGAGAGAATCCTTTAGCTCCGAATCCGAAGCTTCACGGAAGCCGTGCGTTTGTTTTGATTAGTTTTGGACATACATTATCCAAAGAACGTGTTTGTTAAAGCAGATTTGATGTGTAATCTTATTATATTGGTAGTGAAACATAGCAACAGAAATATAAATGACTAGCTTTCCGCCCGCGGCTTCGCCCGCTAGGGGCGCTGCTAAAATTACACGATAAATTAAAATATTTTACGCTACCTAGCTAAATGACGGTAACGAAACCATAGCGCGATCTATATCGATGCCAACGCCATCTATCGAGCATCGAGACAACTCGTGTTGGTTAATAGAAAATAAAATTCGGGTGTTTTATCTATGCATACCGATTACGCCGAGATTTATGGACCGATTTACGTGATTCTTTTTTTGTTCGGTAGAGTATACTTTCAAGTTGGTCCCGTTGTTACCTAGTCAGGATCTGATGATGGTATTCCAGGGAAATCAAGGGCAAACCTCAAATTTACAGGCAATTACGTTTTTGACAATTTCATAGATCTGTTTAAGTATTTGCGTCTGATAGTCATCATCCCATGTGAATGAGCTGATGATGGAAGGTACAACTCCTCAACGGTTAGGAGTTGAAAGAAAATTCTTACGAAGTTATACGTACATGTGAGGCTATTAGGTTGACCTGATAATAAAAAGTAAATCTCATTAACGTTAAGAATTTAGGTGAAAATGGATGCGGACAAATTTCGTCTCTTCATTTGTTTCCTTTTAGCTGTTTGTATGGGTAGTGTTAACACAAAATAGAGATTTAAAGGCGTGATGTTATTAATGTTATGCATGTTATTATGTATGTTAAAGAGACGACTGAAAGTTGTCATACAAAGTCTTTTTTTTAAGGATGGGAAATCATCAAATGACCTCTCCCGCTCTGGGTGGAACGGAAGGGAGTGTCAGACTTTTACTGACTAAAACCCCCCGTTCCTTCAGTTGCCCTTTGCGTTACCGTGGCCCCGGGGCCGGGGCCACGGTATCTCGTTAGAACTTTCCCGCAGCCCCGGCTCAGTTTATCCCGTTTCCCCCCCTTGGGGGTTGACATTTCAAAAATCCCTTCTTAGTGCTCACTTATGTTACTAAAGGAACCTCTGTTCAAAATCTCAGACTCCTATACCGAGCGGTTTCGGCTGTGCGTTAATAAATCAATCACCCAATCGCACCCCCTAAATCACGATTGGAGGGTAGTTTGAAAAAACTTATAATGTCAAACATATTTACTTGCCTATGTACGTGTTCATGCCAAGTTTCAAGTTTATAAACCCAAGGAATAAGATTTTTCATAGAAACGTTTTTACCCCTTTTCCCCCCCTTGGGGGTTGAATTTCCAAAAATCCTTTCTTAGTGCTCCCCTACATATCCCAAGGAACCTACATTCCAAATTTCAGCTGTCTACGACCAGTAGTTTCGACTGTGCGTTGTCTGTCAGTCAGTCACTCAGTAACGGAAGAGTTTTATATATATAGATAATCATTTTCAAAACGAACTTTTCATTCAATATTTCCTTTTGCGCTTGATTTATAAGTGGAAAAGAGAGTTTTTATTTTCAGTGGAATTATGTGGAGCGTTCTCCATGAATTTTTTTTGTTATTCTATTTGCTGGCAGGTTTATGTCATGATCAAAATATTTTAAAATCTGTTTTACCAATAATCGTTATATTGTTTTACTTCATATTGTTTCGAAAAAATCGTCAAGTCAAATTAAATGGCCTCTATTTTTGTCTCTCATATTTTTGTTTGTTTGTTTTGTAAGTAATATCTTTATTGCACAGTTACAAGAATAATACAAAGTTATAAGTACCTAATTATTATTTATGTTTACTGGTTGGCGTTCATACCTACCTATACGTATTTTCAAATTTATAACAAAGTGAGTATGAAGAATGGATTACCGTTTAAAACCGGTGTTATCAAAATGCATAGACAAAAAAACATTGTTCGTTCCAATAAGTTTCCCCCATTGTTCCAATTTTTAGCCAAATAATCCTATACTTTCTAATCTGAAATTTTATTTTAACATTAATAAAAAAGAACACTTCCCTCCATGACAGAAGATCGAATCTGGGTGGCTTTATAAGTAAAAAGAAGCCACCAAATATCAATTATCCCTTGCGCTTTTAAATCGATTTACAAGTTGCATTTCACAAAAAAAAACTATAGGCAATAGACAAAACACACTGGCTGGAATACCGCGCATTGTTTTTATCCACATGACGTACTAATGAAAAAAAAAAACATATTTGAAAAGGTTTCTACATAATGTGTGCTGAACCATTTGCTGACCATCTGGGTATAACTAAGAGCATTATTTAAAAAAAAAATCTTGCCGGGACGTGATAATTTGTTGTAACTTGGATTTATCGTTAGCATGCGAAAGGTTTATCTGTTCGTGTATTCACTAGGTTCTTAGACAATATGCACGCAGGATTTGAAACGTAATCGATGATAGAATGAATACAACAAAACATTTTATATAAAAAAAAATTTTACTCAGGAAAACGCTTCTACGAAAATCTTCTTTATATAAAAAGGCACTGACTGACTGCTTCTCTGATATGAGTAGATATCGTAACGCATAACTCCAACCACTGGGTCTATAGATCTGAAAAAGGGACACTGACAGATGATTAATTCGCTTAACACAAACCGTTAGATTCAGAGATTTAAAATTTGACAACTATTTAGAGTAGATATACTAGATAAGTACTAATGTGGCATAACAGAAGATTTACCGAAATTAACGGAATTGGAGTTGCGTAGGTAGTCTCCAGTACCTGTTGCTATTTGAATCTCAGTTCAATCATTAAGCCAAACAGCCGAACGTGAACTCTGTCTATCCAGTGGGGGATGGAGATGTGACTATAAGTATGTATGTTTATGTACTCACCAGTTAAGTTACTTCTTTAGACCCCCTTAAGTAAGCATTATTAATAAATATGTAGATAAACATACATACATATAATCGCGGGGTAGACAGAGCCAACAGTCTTGAAAAGACTGATAGGCCACGTTCAGCTATTTGGCTTTTAGATAGAATTGAGATTCAAATAGTGACAGGTTGCTACCCCATCGCCTAAAAGAAGAATCCCAAGTTTATAAGCCTACCCCTTAGTCGCCTTTTGCGACATCCATGGGAGAGAGATGGAGTGGTCCTATTCTTTTTTCTATTGGTGCCGGGAACCACACGGCACATACATTGTATTAATAATCATAATTATATGTAGATAAATTACCTTTCAATCGCAAACTGATCTTGTCCGCATGAATCCAATTGGACATAGCAAAATGCTTAGGTGTTTTGGTTTTGGCGTGATTCGATGTATGGTTTTTATGTAAACCTACTTTGTAAGGTGGTTCATTGTTTGAATTAATTTAAAACGAACATAAAAATAAGTAATTCTTCTATATTTTTACATACTTACTCACTACTTAGGAACAATATAAACAAAATTAACTTTGAATAAGAACATATTTATTTTTATTTATAATTTCTTGTTTATTGCACACAATATTAGACTGTTTACAATAAAATAAGAACATATTTATTTGTTTATGTTTTATTGCACACACTTTTGTTAAACTTAATGCTAATTTGCATTGTCTTTGTCATAATGCGTGAGGGTGTAGTCGAATTTATTAAATAAACAACTTATTTTTTCTTACTTTTTCAAACAGCCTTTTTTTAATCAGGTTTTTATTATAATAAGAATAATATGAGTGCAAAGTTGGTAGTGATAACACAAGTCCTGAGTCCTTAATCAACACACTGTGTCGCTTAATTACTGAGTGCCCAAATTCCAGCTCCATCATCAGGTCAGCTTCTTTCATAATAATTCTGCATCGTCATCTGAAATATGAAAGTAAATAAAAACTTATAATAGGCCGATTTATATGTAGGTATATTTTAATATACCATCAACTGGTCATTGTTAATATATTTCGAAAGAATATTGTCACAGTGTAAAATAAAATAAAAGAAATGGGTAGTTTATTGTTCCATCTAACCTAAAAATTTCAAATGAAACATCTGATCTTATTCCAAATTTGTCATCACTAATTGATTTGGGCTTTAGTAGGAAACGACCATAGACATCTGTCAGTTAACATCGTAGAAGGCCATTAATGGATTACAAAAACTAGATGGGAGGGGCATTAGGTACCTACTTATATTCTGCCTAAAACTACTTAAACAGCTCATTTAAGTTTTAGACATGACATAGAACACGTTCATACGATCATACTTTTACTTTATTGCACTATGTGACAAAAAACGTCTTTTAAATTCCTGAAAATTCTCCTGAAATAAATAACCAACTTAGTCATAAACAAAATATTTTTGCAAAAAATAAATAAAATATAAAGTTTGAGCTGGCAGGATAACCAGGATAAAGGAAGATGGCGTCCGCTTTTAAAAATAATCGACAAAAGACGTCCGGATGTCAGCGGAAGAATTGAATGATTAACTTTCAAGATTATCGCCTTTAAGGTTTTAAGCTGTTTTGTATTTAACGTTGACCGATGGCATTACCATGGATTATCATCGTTTTTATTTAATGTATACATTTTTAACGATTTTTTTTTCGGATGAGTAAACAGGAAAAAATTACAAAAATGCGGTAACGATGATCGTTCACGAAACACGTTCATTTGAATAAGAACTTAAAATATTTACCATACCATATCTACAGCTGAACGTGGTCTTTCAGTCTTTTCAAGACTGTTAGCACTGTCTACCCCGCAGGGATATAGACGTCATTATATGTGTGTATTATTTTGGCGACCTTTGTGGTCTAGTTACCAAGCACACTGGAGAGCTCAGAACTCAGAACCCTGCTGAGGACAAGACGATAAAGGATCGTATTCAGTTAGATTAAGGTTATTTTTTTATTGGCATGTAATAAATTGGCATTAGCCGTATTTCTATACTCATATGAATTTAAAAATCCTACGTTCGACTTGGATAATTAATTATAATCAAACAAAATTCCATCAAAATAGATCCAACGGTTTAGCGTTGAACGTGTAATCGATAGACAGCTTTTAGGATAGTTCATCGCACTTACAATAAGTATTACAGTAACGATTTAGAATAAAATATTTGTGATAGAAGTTATCATATCATACCAGAGCGTCGGTGGACGAATGTGTAAGGTGCCTGGTTAAAAAGTGAGATGCACAAAGAGGCACAGGTTCAAATCCCATCTCGGCCATGTACCAATGTCTATTTTCGAATTCATTTATATTAGTTTGAATTCTAACCGATGCTCTTACGGTGAGGGAAAACATCGTGAGGAAACCTGCACATTCAGGCAACTGTATGTGTAGCCATGATCGATTCAATACGGGTATGGTTGTCCTACAAAGGTTGTGGAGGTCAGATGGGAGTCGCTTCGTGTAAAAACCTGACTCACCCAATCTAGGATCCATGGTCAAAGGCATACCCCAGGCTTCTCTCCAGTGTTGAGGATGCCACGGAGACTAAAGCCGAGAGGAAGTTACTCCTCTTTCCCGGAGGGGTAGGCAGAGACTACCTCTTTCCACTTGCCACGATCTCTGCATACTTCCTTCGCTTCATCCACATTCATAACTATCTTCATGCAAGCTCGGCGGTTTCGGAGGAAGTTACCATAACAGAAATATTAAACTTTGGGGCAAACTCGATTCACATGTTCTGTCCGTATATATTTATTTATTTTACAAACGTACATACACATGGTCACGTCTATATCACTTGACGGGTAGACAGAGCCAACAGTCTTGAAAAGACTGATAGGTCACGTTCAGCTATTTGGCTTAACGATAGAATTGAGATTCAAATAGTGACAGGTTGCTAGCCCACCGCCTAAAAAAGAATCCCAAGTTTGTGCGCCTATCCCTTAGTCGCGTTTTACGACATCCATGGGAAAGGAATCCAAATCCATCCTGGATGGATCTGAATGGATGGATGCGATGGTAGAGAGTTCTATTCTTTTTTTGTATTGCTGCCGGGAACCACACGGCACTTGTTTATTTATATATTTATTTATTTTTCTATTGTTTTAGGTATGACGGGACAATCTAGAAGCGGGAGGCGGATGGCGACCAGAGCTGGGAACAAGAGGTTCCCGCCCACACAGGTACTGCTGCGTTTGTGTTAAACTAACCAGTTGACACTAACGGACACTTAAAAACACTATCGGATCTCTAACGGGAACTACTTTAGTGCCAGAAGACTTTTAGTATGTATTCTCAGTGGACCTGTAGGATTACACGATGCGAAGTATACGTTGAATATAGATAGTATTGTTAATTCAGCCGTGTAATAACTATGTAAATATTGTTATAATTAAATTATGATGTTCGCTGCGCTCCAATTAGACGCCTCTATCCCTCTTTCGTTTATTTATTACATAAATTTTAGGTTAGAAAGGTCAGGTCAAGTGTATTGCAAACCAATTGCATCATTAAGCCTTACAGCTGAACGTGGCCTATCAGTATTTTCAAGACTGTCGGCTCTGTCTGCCCCGCAAGGGTTAAAGACGTGATTATATGAATAAATGAATGAATGTAAAGATTGATTAATTTGGACGTAACAGAAGAAATGATGTAGTCTTTGTTTGCGCCGCCGGAAAGAGGAGTGATGATAAATTTCAATTTGTAATTTTATCAAATACAATATTTTATAAATACATATAATAATATTGTTAATAATGTGTCCATACTGTTTAAATTTACTTATTATTTCTTAAACTCGAGTAGTAGTCATTCCACCATTCAGCCATGCAACAGAAATGCTGAATTTTCCTTATTATTCTGATTTCTATGGACTAGTTTTTCGAAAATAACATAACACCTATTGTAATAAAATAAATTGTGTTCACTACTAACACCTTCCGTTGCCACAAATGACAGCTGAGAATCCGTTTCCTAGTAACTTCTCCGTTTAGACAATTATGGGATGTAAATAAATGGAATGTAAAATAAAATACTGTGTGTTGATAAAAATAAAGAAAACTATAATAAAAAACTTAAAAAATAAAAATAATCCTAACTTGAATTCATCTTAAATCAGATGACATGAGAATTAACAATTGACAATCACCATTATTCTTTTATTAAAAATTTACGTTTTTTCTTAGGGGCCAGTACGCTATACAATTTTAAACATCCCCTGAATTGCCACTTTTACGTTTTTATCACCTGAACCTCCTCCGCGAGCGACATAAACTAATACTTAAATCAATAATAGGTAAAAGTCGCTCAGCAGATTTACAGTATTAATAAATAAATATATACGGGACAAATTACACAGATTGAGTTAGCCTCGAAGTGAGTACGAGACTTGTGTAACGAGATACTAACTCAACGATACTATATTCTATAATAAATAGTTATGTGGATTAGATACACATTCAAGACCCAGGCCAATTAGAAAATATACATGAGTATTTAAAATCTTGTTGGAGCGCAACGGATTCATATCCTACCTATTTAAAAAAATACGTTAGTGCGTTTGTATATCATAGCGCATCTACACGGCCCAGTATCTGCTTAATAATGAATCTGTATGACCCACCCGATAAAATATATCGGTGGTAAAATACTGGTCATAGCAAATTTTAACTGCCAGATATTTCTTACATGTATGTTAGATTCTGAAATTTGTAAGCTCTGTGGAAAGAACGAGGCGTAATAAAATGTATGTAACTTAGCCGAGTTTGTTTTATGCGATATTCTAGTCTCCTATATTTAATTACTACAAATACCCACCATTTTATTTAAAAAAAAAATGGCTTCACAGGATAGTAATGTATAAGCTCTGTCTGTAATAATGATATTAGTACTAAATTATTGCGTGGTATTATTTAAGAACGCGTGCGCAATAATCGTTAGTATTTTTATTGCTTTTTGCATTCACGAACATGGGTTCAGGCATTTTTTTAAAATACTGTACCTATATATGTATAAATAAAATTTATTAAGTTTTATATTATCAACACGAAACTACCGAACTCTTATAATTTTCGAAAGTATTTTATTGCACATAGACCACTTTATGATATATATATGATTATGCAAGTAGTATAAATAAATACTAAAAATGTCCTTATAAGATAATAGGTATTGTATAATTAGAATCCGTTTCAATGATGATCACGTAGTGTAGTAGTAGATATAGTAAATTAAGTTAGTAAAACCTTTATCCAGCACCATAAGATAAGTTTACATCAAACATTAAAAATAAAAACAAAAGTAACCTGACTTAACCTAAATATAACGACAAATCAAAATTGGTGTAAAAAATAAATAAATCTCAACTAACTACATCTACTACTGCATCTCAGTGAATGTAACAAAATATTTACTTATTCGAAATAATTATGTATATAAATAAATACTTATTATATTTGTCATTCCAATCGCATATAACCGTATAGATTTTCTATTATAATATTTGTTTGGAAATGGATCAAGTACCTATAAATATAGGTAACGTATGTATATTTAAATCTCACTATGTAATAAGCACCTTATAGGGCGTCATATAAGCACGTTGGCCTGAGAATTGGCTTAGAAAGAAGGTGCTATTCTCATATAATTATCTACTTTTTACTTGTTTAAGCACATTACTATGAAAACTCATAGGTAATTTGAAAATGTAACCTAAAAAAATCCGTATGTAAATAAGTAGGTACAATATGTAACCAATGTAAGTATTTTTTAAATATACGTTGGTAAGTAATTTGCACCTGATTAATAATTAATAATTTCAATGGCTTACTCACATTTAATAAAACTATTTATTTATTTATCATTAATATAGTGTTTTTAGATTTCACCCAGTGATTTTGCTAATTCCTTGGCCAACGTGTAGGTATGAGTACACACGCGTTTAGAATAAAATATTAGAATAGATTGTAGTGTTTGTGAATTAAGAAATTAATTAACACTTAATCGTAACATTTAATAGATCAATTATAATTTTAAATGATCACAGTATTATGTGCCTGCGAAATAGTGTCAATAGTAAATATTGTTTTTTTTTTTTTTTTTAAACCAGTTTTAATGTAAATGAATATATTTATTGGTGTAGATTTAGAGTAGAGTCTGCCTCTCAATCGAGGAATGAGGCGTATTAATATGGATGTACCTAATGCGATGGATAAATAAAAAAAGTTTAATAGGAGTTGGTAAGAATATTTATAGCTTCTTTCGCCATGTTATGTCTGTCTATAAATCCTATTTCTAGAGAGTTTACAACTAAAGACAGCATTATCTGTGGCCCGACACGCTTTTGACAGGTTATGTCAAAGTTGGTAAATATTCATTATTGACACTACAGCTGGCAACATTATGACGTTCGCAGGTTAGTCCTTGTAAGAAAATAGGTGCTTTATCAAAAGTTGCTGTTTGTTTGTATATATTTCACCTGTGGTTCCCTTCAGATTAGGAATTTAATCTGTTAATTTAAATTAAAAAAATAAAGGTACCGTATGTTTTGTACAGAATGGATTTTTTTTTACTTTTTACATATTACACAAAAAATACACGGTAAAACTAGGTTGTTATCAACATATTTTCCGCAGATAGATATATGGTATTTATTTTAAAATTTCATAAATATTTTAATAATTAACCATTTTTAATTGTGTATTTTTTAAATCGGTAGGTAAATATAAATATAAGAAAAAAACTACAAAACTTCATAGTTTCCGTTCTGATTCCTAATCTGAAAAAAAAAGCATTTAGAGAATTGCCTCATACTCGTATAGTCACTGAGAAATGTTTCTCACAATTGTAATAACACTATAGAAATTTGATTATTAAGCTCCAGAATTACATTTTAATTTCTCACATAAAGTATTCAGTCTATACCTAATGTGCATATTTGTATTTGAGTTTAAATTTATTAGCAAATAACTTTGTGATAATTACCGTAATTGTGTGTATATAAATGTATTTAAACAATAAATGTTTATTTGTATTTAGCATACCTACAGAAATAGTTTTTTTTTTGCAACGCTCTTTACACCCCAAAAACACTGAAATCGTACTATCATGAACATAGGCCCTGTCATTTAAAAATAAAATTGACTTCTTATTTTTATTAAAAACTCATATTAACTGATTTGAATTCCACATTAACTATTTATATCTATAAAATAATTATAAGAATTGGTTACGTTCAACATTGTTTTTCATCAGCACTAATTATTTTCTTTTATTTCTTATTATTTTTTCTTACATGCCAGCATCAAGTTCAATATAGGTATTGTATACAAAAAAAATGATCTCAAGTTAAAAATAACAAGAATTAGGTCATCCTTACCAATGAGAAATGGATAGACGCCGAACTGACTTGTAAGGAAAATGTATCGATTTGAAATGGCAGGGTTATTCTCGTTCGGTTTCCCGAGAAACGGCCAGTTTCCCGCGCTTTGGTCGGATACCAGGTATTGGCGGGAGTCGACAATTATAGATCAATTCTATCTTAATGCCAAATAGTTGAACGAGGGCTATCAGTCTTTTTTGAGAAAGACTTTTGGCTCTTTCTACCCCGCAAGGGATGTAGATGTGATTATATGTATCTATGTAGTTTTTGGAAAGGCGTAGGTAAGATTGCTTATTACAGTCAACTTAAATAAGTTTATTATGATATGATTGTCTAAAGCTGTATCTAAAGTTACGATTAACTATCTAATAGTAATTACATAGTAAAATAGAGTTTAACTTTATGTGAGTTGTGTATACCTACGCATCAAACACTTTTATATCTCCAGAACTTTTTAGATAACGAGGCGAAACTGTTGAATGCTCTTGAATCAAGTAGGCTCTCAATGAATGATTTACCGATTCGGTCGGCGCATTCCGACGGACAAAAAGTGGCTGACGTGAGCGACAACAGTGATAACCAGGGTGGTCTGACCTGTGGATCTTCGTTATGCTGAGACGAGAGGGAGGTCAGGTAAGGCAGGTCGGTTCCTGAGTGGATGGCTGTCAGGATTCCTCGCTGACCAACCACCCGCGAAGATGTCATGCACGGAAATCTAAATATTATTCACATTTGTGTGATGTCACGATTTTATTACATGTCATGTTATGAAAATAGTGTCTTTTTAATTTGTTTTCATGAAAATTTAAATGATTATTTTTTTTTTGAGCATATATATCATTAGGTCAATGTAAAGAATGAAAAAAATCGTCACTTGGTAACCTGTATGAAATGAAAATCATTAAAACAACGGAGAATTTATGGACCGTTTGGAGTTGGTGTAGAATAAACCTATTACAACTGTCTGAAACTTGGCAAGGTTTTATACAATTCTTTGGACCAGAAACCTATAATGTATGTAACCTATCAGAGTGTCTTGACATGCATATTTCATTGCCTATTGCTTATTAAGGCTAAAATGTGACTAAAATTAGATATCTGTCATCAAACAGCCAAACCCTTGGACTTTTATTGAACTGATATTGAACGGATTCAGATTCACAGCATTATATTTTGGTTTTACTGTTGCTGATGGAAAATTGTACAATTTTCCACGAAAAAAAAGCAGGAATCATGGTAATTGAAATGATGAAGTCCCCGCCTACCCCGCCGGAAAAGAGGTATGATTAAGAGGCCTTAAAGCCTTTATTACATAGGTGAAGTAAATGCTAATAGCATTCTCTACCAGTTAACTTTAAGAAAATAGCAAACACTTAATCAGGTTTAAATTCGGGAGAAAAATAAACAAATGATATTATATTAAAGACCAATCTAAATAAATATACATAAATACTTACTTATAAACTTAAAACTTTTACTTATAATTTAACTTTTACTTACTTATAACTTTTACTTATAATACTTACCTAAATTAAGGACGTCCTGGTAAAGGGTCAGTTCAAAAGTACCCGAAACCGCCGAGCTTGTATGAAGAGAGTTATGAAAGTGGATGAAGCGAAGGAAGTATGCAGAGATCGTGGCAAGTGGAAAGAGGTAGTCTCTGCCTACCCCTCCGGGAAAGAGGCGTGATTTTATGTATGTATGTATGTACTTACTTATAATTCACAAAAGTATGTATGTTTGAGCTACAAAATTCAATTCGGCATACAAAATTTCAACTTGCCAACCTATTTCTGCCCTAAAAGCGTACCTATTCACAGACAGACTAGCATTTATATTAAGTCTAGAACTAAGGATTTCCACATTCATATCAGACAGGGTGCTTACTTTGGCAGCCGGCAGCGGTCACCGACCTGCCATGTTTATTGTTTTTCTACACCACATCTGTTAGTATTGGCACCAACTATATTTGTTTAAATGGCCATGCTAACAGGTTATGTAACCAATGTAACCATGGCCTTATGTCCAACAAGGTATGACTTCATTCAGCTTTTTGTTGTGTGGGCGAGTTACAATTTGTAGTATGACTATGTAATCATCACACCTTTAATATAAAACGCCTGTTTCCCGGAGCGATAGGTAAAGAGTACAATTTTCATACATATATACATACATATAATCATGACTATATCCCTTGCGGGGTAGACAGAGCCAACAGTCTTAAAAAGACTGATAGGCCACGTTGAGCTGGTTGGCTCAATGATACAATTGAGATTCAAATAGTGACAGGTTGCTAGCCCGTCGCCCAAAAGAAGAATCCCATGTTTGTAAGCCTGTCCCTTAGTCGCCTTTTACGACATCCATGGGAAAGAGATGGAGTGGTCCTATTCTTTTTTCTAATGGTGCCGGGAACCACATGGCACGAATTTTCATTTGCCGCAATCACCGTCCGGTCTTAATTTGGACTTTTGCAGAAGCTATTCCTCAATAAGAATATCTAGTGTAGGACCATTAGAGCGTTGGTCGAATTGGTAAGGTTCCGGGTTAAAATGCGTGATGCGCAGAAAGGCAAAGGTTCAAATCCCACCTCGGCCATGTAATCAATGACTATTTTCGAAGTTTCGCACAATAGTTTGAATACTAACCGATGCTCTTACGGTGTGGGAAAACATCGTGAGGAAACTTGCACATTCAGCAACTGAATGAAGAAGAATAGGGTGGACCACTTCATACTTTAAAAAACATAGTGTGTACCTGCTTCTCTCTTCCCGCGCAAATTGTAAAAATCAATCAAGGAAAGACTAAAGCATGCCATTCAACGTGGCAATGCTGTCAGCCTTCCGGGCACTTTACCCCAAGACTCCGATCTGCTGGGACTTGCATTTTTATAAATAAGTGTAAGTTTTATATTTAGGCAATTAGGAAGAGAAGTGAGTAGGTAAAAGGCGACAATTAGCAAGAGAACTGAGTAGATAAAAGGCAACAATTAGGAAGAGAAGTGAGTAGGTAAAAGGCGACAATTAGGAAGAGAACTGAGTAGGTAAAAGGCGACAATTAGGAAGAGAACTGAGTAGGTAAAAGGCGACAATTAAGAAGAGAAGTGAATAGGTAAAAGGCGACAATTAGAAAGAGAAGTGAGTAGGTAAAAGTCGACAATTAGCAAGAGAAGTGAGTAGGTAAAAGGCGACAATTAGGAAGAGAAGTGAATAGGTAAAAGGCGACAATTAGAAAGAGAAGTGAGTAGGTAAAAGTCGACAATTAGCAAGAGAAGTGAGTAGGTAAAAGGCGACAATTAGCAAGAGAAGTGAGTAGGTAAAAGGCGACAATTAGCAAGAGAAGTGAGTAGGTAAAAGGCGACAATTAGCAAGAGAAGTGAGTAGGTAAAAGGCGACAATTAGCAAGAGAAGTGAGTAGATAAAAGGCGACAATTAGGAAGAGAAGTGAGTACGTAAAAGGCGACAATTAGGAAGAGAAGTGAGAAGGTAAAAGGCGACAATTAGGAAGAGAATTAAGTAAGTAAGAAGTAAAACTTTGTGTTTCCAAACAAATTCCAACAAAATTTCTGATACCGATGAGTCAGCTAACCACTAAGGTCAACAACCACCTCATCTGTCGGATTATCTGCCTCTTAACGATAATTTAATCCTTTGTTTATCCAATGCTCCTTAACATCAGCTGCGCCGGAACGGGACCGGCGTGGAACAGCCATGTATCATACATTTAGGTAAATAATCCTCAGCTGAATTACGACGCCCTAAAGGAAGACCGGTAATAAATCATCGCAGATTGAGTTTTAGTGCCGTGTTGAAATCGTAATAAAAAGTTACGCGTTGAACATATTATTTTAAGGTTCAAAATAGTTTGAAGAAATTATGTAGGTACATATCAAGATTGATCAGACGAGTAGAAATCTATGTGCTTCGATCGTAGCTAAGGGCGATCCCAGGGAACCTCCCCAAGGAAGAATGCGACTGGGACATAATGGCAGGAGGATTATTAAACTTCCTTTAAAACCTCGTCTTCCACTTGATTAAATTGAGATGTCCTAAATGATTTAGTAACTCATGTAATTCATACATAGGTACGTAAATATAGTCACGTCTATACGCTTTGTCACCCCTTGCGGGGTAGACAAAGCCAACAGTTTGAAAAGTTCATTCAGCTGTATGGCTTGAAGATGAAATTGAGATTGACATAGTGATAGGTATCATCTTGAATTAATGACTAAGTCTTATAAAACGTTTGAATTTTTTAGTTACGTGTTATGTACCTTAAAAGTATTTAAATTCTTCTTTTCGATATCTTAGATGTAATTTGACACCGGAGAAAGAAGCACTATTGATTGAAAAACTAATATAAGTCTACATATACCTATGCGTATACTAACTGAACCGGCTGGTTGGGTTATAATAGCCTGATGGTAAGTATGGCGTCTTGTTTTTTATAGATTAAAAAACTAACTAGTTCTTTTTTTAATTTCATAGACAATATACGTCTTCAGTTAGCTTTTCTGAAAAGTGACTTTAACTAACTCACGCATCTCGATCTAACAACCGATTAAGATATCGATTCCGTCCTAAAACTTCGTACAAATATCAATACAGACGAAGCCACAAGGCAAAGTGAGTCAAACATAATTGTTTGCAGAAAAGGCAAGGTGTCAAAACACGCCGCCCCAGCTAATAAAGGAGAAAATTGGGGTTGACAACGGCCTGTCAAAATGGCGTCCACGCCCCAACGCCGCGCCCCTCCGACTCGCTCCTGTTATATTGGGGTCCCGGTGAAGGTGGAAGGTAAAACCACAATTATTAATACGAATTATTAATAGTGAAACGTATTGTTGATATAGAATATATAAGACATGTTGAATATTATTTTTATAAGCCGTCATTTGATGAAACTATAGTTGTTCAATTTTGTGGGTTTTTCACACAAAATATAGCACATATCTTGAAAACAAAAATAAGTAAATGTTGGTACGTACCGCCGAGAACATATACAGAGCTAGTATATAAATAATAATAAAACTAGTCTAGACTTTTGGCACTAATTAATTACATGGTCTAATGGGAACATCATGTTAATTGTTGTTTTGTAATTAATTCATACGAGAATGTAATCAAGTAATTACTATTGACAAATATTCAATCACTCCTTTCATTATTCTATCATCTCTACGCAGTATATGCGTACTTAATTAGTACCTATTGTACATATATAACCACGTTTTCATCCCTCACGAGGTAGAAAAAGCCAAAAGTCTAGTTAAGACTAAAAGGTAATGTGACATTTATGACAATGAACGATAGTATATAATTATTTTAACTAAACTAAGCTATGGTTTAAAAATATATTTCTAAAATTAATAATATTTTAATAAATAAGTTAATTTAACTTAAATTTAAGTCCTCGATCACTCACAAGTATGATTATCTAAGTATGAAGTTCCTCAGATTAGTTTAAGTCTGCTTTTAGAAGGCAGTTAATTTGAATTTAAAAATGGAATATTATTAATTCAGCCGTTAGTTTCGAATCGCCGTTAGCGTTTGCACAACCGCGGATATCGGCGACCAATCCGATCACTTTTAAAATGGATTAAAACTCAATGCGGCGCCGTCGAAATCCGAGAAATACGGAATGAAGCCACCCGCAGTCCAGTCGGGAAGCAATTCGATTTGACGGATCTCACCTCCTACGTTTATATTGAAACTTAAATAAATATTTACTTTATCGAGTCTAATTTGGCATGCAACCGGCCACCATGCCACTGGTAGCCCTTTTAACTCTCCGCGTTAATTTGAATTTGGAATATCTTTTTGATTCGGGAATATTCGGATTCCACAATTTAAAAAAAAGTTACTTTTCTTTTTTTTATATCTGTGTTTTCGGAATAGCGCACAGTTAATTTGCTTTATTGATACTTTAAATGAACATTAAGTCCTTCGTAAAAATATGGACATAAAATATTAAATTTTACATATTCTAGTCTCATTTTTATGCGAAGTAGGACTATTATTTAAATACCTACCTAAAACAAATATAAATATGACTAAACTATTATCGACCAACAGAAACAAGTAAGTACTTATGATTTAAGTAAAAAAAAAATACAACATATGTCTGAACGACATCCGCGTAGGTGTAGGCGGTCGGCTCGGGTGTCCGCCATTACGTTTATGTTAGTAAGCACTTTTAGAGTAAATAAATAAAAGTTCGTTAAAATAAACTCTATTCTGTAGTAACACGCTGTCATCAAACCATGAAACGAGATGGTTAAGCTAGATTTGGTATCTTGTTGAAGATTACGTCTTTATTGTAATAAATTAAATGTATTTTTTCATACATACATAATCACGTCTTTATCACTTGCAGGTTAGACAATGCCAACAGTCTTGAGTCTGACAGGCCCCGTTCAGCTATTTGGCTTAATGATAGAATTGAGTTTCAAATAGGTTGCTAGTCCATGGCCTAAAAAAGAATCCCAAATTTGTAAGCGTCCTATCCCTTAGTCGCCTTTTACGACATCCATGGGAAAGAGATGGAGTGGTTTCTATTCTTTTTTGTATTGTTTTGGTGCCAGAAACCACACGGCACAATTATAAAAATTAACATAAATTAATACATAGGTACCTAGTATTTAAATTTATTAAAAATATTTTGTTGCACAAAAAAAAAGTCCAAAGGTCAATTAGGTGATGCCGTTTCGCATTCTCCAATTTATTTTAAGTTTCATTCCTAATTATCACCACTGAAATCCGTTCAGTAATTCGACTTACTTAGACTTTCAATTCGAATTCTCAATATTGAATACCATTCAGTATTACAATTAGGTGTTTCCCTGAAGACCGCCTGTGTCGCGTCACTACGGAAATAGGCGGAAAGGGTAAGACTTGTCTTGACTTGCCTGACACGGCGCATATGGAGCCGAGTGCTTGTGGCCCGTTTTAATTTCTTTTCTTCCAACACCCATTTGGTATAGTCAGATCGATAGACAGATTAAAAAAATATATCGGATAGTTTTGTTTATGATAACTTAATTGTTAAGCCGGATTTATATTACGAAAGTAGTGGCTTGAAATTAGTTTGATAAAACTAATTTGACCAGTAATTTCTCGTGTTAACGTTCAGCTTTACAATGCATGCATTACTTTTGTGAAACCGGAGTAGTTTCGTGCTATGCACATAGTTTTTGTAAAACAAATGTCATGCAACTAATTTCGTAATGTAAATCCGGCTTTATGCTTTATTAGTACCTACGCGTGGTGAACCTCAACCCGCTAAACGTCAAACTTTTTGAAATTGGAAAACAGAATTCTTTTAAAGGAAACTTCGTTTAAAAATTTGAATTTTAATTTTCGATTGTATTTTTGAATTGCATTCGCATTTAAATTTTTCGATTGAAAGAAAGACAATTCAGTGAAACGCAGCTAAGTGATATTTTTCGAACAGATTAAGATTGTGTGAACGTCTGTGCCCACAATCGTCGGAATAAGTACATCTGTAGTTTAGGTAGCGGAGGTCAGGCGGGAGTCGTTTAGTACTTACATACCTTACCCACTTGGAACAGGTAACCTAGAGACCTCTTTAGGTAAGATCCAATCGGAAAAATTCCAAAGGATGATGACAGTAACCTATTGAAAACATCTCCTTTTACAAATTGAAACGATTTGAGAAAAAATATTGACAGAAAAACTATATTTACTAAAGACTACATAAAAAGACTTGGAGAACCCCAATATGTGAATGCGACGTCAACGCCACGTATAGGATGATAAATAACAAATATATACGTGAATGCCGTGTGGTTCCCGGCACCAATACAAAAAAGAATAGGACCACTCCACGTCTCCGCGACTAAGGGATAGGCTTACTAACTTGGGATTTATTTTTAGGCGATGGGCTAGCAACCTGTCACTATTTGAATCTCAATTCTATCTTAAAGCCAAATAGCTGAACGTGGCCTATCAGTCTGTACAAGACTGTTGGCTCTGTCTACCCCGCAAGGGATATTGACGTGATTATATGTATGTATGTATATACGTGACAGATCACACAGATTGTGTTAGCCTATAAATGATAACATTAGAAACCTTATTTTATATTAAAAAATTTCAAGACAATGTAAGTATCAGAACAAGACAATAAATTTAACTCGGAACGTGAACACAAATTAGACAAGCGGGCGTGACAAATAGTTCCCCGGAAATAGCGTCACTGACACACGAACACAAGTCGATCTGTTCGCAGAGGTAAAAGCGGCTTCAAATTCCATTTTTCATGTTAAAGTAAAAATAGTGTGTTTGTCTATTTATAGACGACCAAGCTGTATGCGAGTGCGGCCGAGTGAATCTGTTTCTTGGGCAACAATTACTATTGTACTGACAAAAGAATCACTGTATAAATTGCACCAATAAGATAACACATGAGTAGGTAAGTAGAACATAAATATACATACATAAATAAATAAATATATACGTCACGAATTACACAGATTGAGTTAGCCTCGCAGTAAGTCCGAGACTTGTGTTACGAGACTTCAACGTTGCTATATTTTATAATGAATACTTATATAGTTAGATAAACATCTAAGACCAATTCTCATCATGCTCCGGCCGGGATTCGAACCCGGGAATTTCGGCGTCACAGACAAGCGTACTGCCGCTACACCAAAGAGGCCATCAACATATAATCATGTCTATATCCCTTGCGGGATAGACAGTTAACAGTCTTGAAAAGACTGAAAGGCCACGTTCAGCTGTTTGGCTTAAGAATTGACATAAACAAAAGTATAAATATAGGTAAATGGTACGAAGGCAGTTTTATCGCAAATGCAATAAAAAAATAGAATTTAGTAAAACTAATCTTAATAATAAAGATAAAGTGACTGAGTGACTGACATATCAATACATAGCCCAAACCGTTGTGTCTAGAGACATGAAATTTGGGGTGTAGGGTCTTCATAATATGGTCTAAGAGAGTATATCCCCAAATTCTCGCGGGAGTTAAAGTGATTTTTCTTGTTCACAAGTTTTTAATAAACAAAAATACTCTCTTTTTCGGCAGCGGATTCACTCGCTATAAGAGTATTTTAATACGTTCTCCGTTCTAAACACCACATGGATGAGAAAATTGTTATGATGTGAAAGAAGAACAAACAAACTTACACATTATGAATTTACTTTGAGTTTGTATTCCATAATACAACTTTGATTTTGGTATAGAATAGAATAAATTTACTTTCAAAATTGGATACAAGGTATCACTTATTGACATCACATCACTTAAATCCAATTATAACTATTACCACTTCCAAAGCGCATGTGTAGTAGAAGCGGCGGAACAAACTACACTACAGCATTTTCATCGGACGTACTACGTATTACGTTAGTTAAGTATTAAGTACGATTATCGGACAACGTATATATACTTAGATAATTCTATATTAGGTACTTATTACTAGGTTCACTCGTATTCTTTCCTACCTGACGTATACATGTCGTAACTAACCGACATTTTAAATATATAGAGCAGTGCCCAGCCTTCACAAACAAGGCTTGGGTTAACAAGCCAAACCAATTAATAAACAAAAAATGCGGTCTAATTGTTAGCACAGGCGTATAACTCCGCCGGACAAATATTTGGTGATAAATTCGAAATACGAGTTCAGTGAGCTGAACGGTGTTGCCTTTATAAAAAAAATGGTAGGAGTTGGTATAATCGATTTGAGATGTGTTTGTTGTAGGGTGGGTTTGAGGTATTTAAAGAACAATTAGTCGGCGGCTTGCCGGCCCTAAGGGCAAATATTTGCCGATTCCCGCCAACCCTAGTTGAAGCCGCCTTGTGCGTAGGGAACCGTGATGTTTGCCAACTCACCCTTATGTACCCAGCCGTAAGTAAATTTCTCCATCGTTATATATGTACGTATATTATATAGTAATAGTACGTAGCTATGTTACGGAGATACCCGATCGATTTTACGTTTTGTTGATATGAAAGTTATTGCACTGTAGAGAGAGGTTATAGATACTTTCTTTTTGATAAATTATCATTGAAGAAAAAAAGTTAAATAGTCTTGTACAGTACAGATGTTTGCTTAACCAAATCAAAACATTGTCAACGAGTTAATCTATCTAATGTAAAACATCGTGGAAACGTTAGCCGCCATATTTAATCCAGGCTTATCTTCATGTCACAATATAGTTTGTGGGACGAATAAAAACGAATGGGATGATTAACTTAAACAGTCGCTTCAGATAGCTGCTTGCGAATTGTAGAAGTTAATAAAGGGATATAAGCTTAATAAACTGTTATGAATGTGGAGATGAAGCGAATGAAGTATGCAGATATCGTGGCAATTGGAAGTTAAGCATGATGACTTATTGTAATTATTCACAATTTTGTAAAAATTCAAAATTGTGCTAAATTAATTAGTAGGGTACGGGTACCAGTAGTCAGCCTTTTAGCGAAAAGTGTAAATTTAAATATGTATAGAAAATTATTGAAAATAGTAATAAAAAACCTTTTGTACTTATATACTTAATCATTTATTAAACTTTGATAAGCAATTAACAAATAACTTAATTTTGCTTAATAAGTATGGAAAATAAAATATTTATCAAAATAAGGCACTTTTCCCCAGTACTCAGCCGGCACAAGCCAGCACTCGGCCATGTAGCTACCAGTACTCAGCCTCTCCTGAGATCGATTGTTTTAAGCTTAATTATGTAGGAACTTAATCAAATTAATTAAATAATAAGACCTTAGTAGGTACTCTAATATCACAAGAAACATTATCAACTTATTCATCATTAAAATCACTATTTAAAAAATTCTGAAGTTCTTCTTCATTTCTAAAGGTTTCTCTACGATTAACCATTTTTTTCAGAACTATATTTTCTTTATTAGTTTCTTTCACAGAAGTTCCAGGTGTTATGTCTATATCACTGAGGATTTTAATCTTATTTGGTTTAGCTTTCTCTGGATCACATTTAGTCTGCTCTGCTTCTTCTCCTTTTCTTTCTTTCATATCATTTAATTTTCTTTTTTTAATACTTTTCATTATGAATTCTGGATCAGAGTCATCAATTTTCTTTTTTGTATTAAGTTCTTTTACTTTACGTTTGATAGAATTCACAGCTTTATTTTTCTTGGTTTCATTTTTCTGCTTTTGCTTTTCTTCTTTATTTTTCTTTCTCTGTAACTTTCTTTCTTCAATGGCATGTTTCTTTTTTTGTTTCTCATCCTCTTTCATAATTTCAAATTGCCTCCATTCTTCAGACGATATTGCTCCAATTCTGTTCATTACTCTAGGAGATGCGGTTTTCTTTATAGGTGATGGAATAATAAGATGCTTTCGAACAAAAGGTGATACTTTCGGTGATCGAATGAGTATCACAGAATCAGTCTTAGGTTTTTGGTAATACGTCGGTTCACTTCTTGACATCGGAGAGTTGTCTCCAATGGGTACTAATATTGTATTATCTTTGACCTCAAATGTGCTTACATGAATAGCATCGTCCAGTAAATTATTGTTGATAAAAGTAAGATCGCCAAGTGTCATATTATTTAAACTATTAGTATCTAGTACTTCGGACGGTGATGTACTTATTCTACGTTTATCTACTTCTTTATTATATATCCTAGTTATATCACTTTTTATTTCAGTCTTTTTTTTGTTTTTATTTTCTTCTTCAGTGTTTATAACGTGTAATTCTTCTTTGGCTCCATTTATTTCAGTTTCATTGATAATAGGTCTGGCATTCGTTACTGTCAATCCAGGTTCTGTTCTTTCCTCAAATATTACGCTTTGTTCATTATCTCCAACTGTTCTCTCTGTAGTATTACTACTTACTGAATTATTTAATGCTTCAACCTGTTTCGCATTTTCAACGATTTCGAGTACAATATTCACATCAACTCCTCTTGCAGTCAAATCATTTCCCAAATGCTTTATAATTTTTGATGCTATGTCGAAATCTCTTTTTTTGAACTGCCTTGGTGAAGTTGTCTTTCTGGCAGGTGCATGAATTTTCTCTAAAATATTTTGCACGCATTTTGAGTAGTCGACTGCATTTGGATCGAATGGAAAAAGGCCACACTTACGGAATCCATTTTTGATGGCTTGATTCAGAGATTCTTTGCTTAATACTTTTTCCAATAATGGACAGAATGAAGATTTTGTCAACACAGTGTTAGCGTTTTGTGGCTGTGAACACCACTCATGAACCGTTTTTGCCCATTCAGATTTCAGTGGTTTAAAAACGCTAACATCTGCTGGTTGCATCATATGTGTTGTATTAGGTGGTAGTGCGTACAAAATGATGTTATTTTCATGACAGTATTTACTCAGCTTCATTGTCATGTGAGTTTTGTGACCGTCGACAAAAACCAGCACTGGTTTTTTCATTTTGTTTTCATCTATCCACTTGGATAGACATTTAGAAATATAATCGAAGAAAATGTCTGCCTTCATCCAACCAGTGTCAGATTTGCCGAGAAACCAACCATCAGGCATACTATTTATAACATCTTTGGGGGGTCTGATGTACGGAAAAACTACACAGGGAGGTAAAATATCGCCCATAGCGGAAAAAAAAGCTAAAACCGTGACTGCTTCCTTTTCTTTGCCCTTTACTATTTGGTATACATTTTTATATCCTCTGGGCGCTATCACTTTTCCAGTTTTTGGGCATAGCATGAAGCTTGTTTCGTCACCGTTTAAAATTCTTTTTGAGTCCTCTAACACGTCGAGTGCTTGATTTTCCCTTAGATAATCTGTGAGTTTCTCAAACCACTTTCTTATACTCTCTTCAGTTATTACTGCCCTTCCCTTTGAAATAGCTTCAGGTGTTCTCATTGAAAACATATTGTTACGTCTGAAAAAAGAATTCATCCACTTCTTGCCTGGTCTTCCATTTACAAACGGGTTAGGCCTGCCGTCTTCTATCATCATATCCTGGACAGTATTAAGTAGGTTGTCAGGTTTCATTCCGAAACCACAAGTTGCAATCTCTTTCAACCACGTTGCAATTTCTGCTTCTTCTAATTTGTTAAGGACGGAGTCTGGACCCATTTTTCTAGGCCCTTCAGGAACTCGTAGATGAAGTCTATCTTGAATTGTGCCTCGAGGAACCCCATAGTTTCTACTAGCTTCTCTAATAGACATGCCATTTCTAATAGCTTCTAAAGCTTGAGTAAGTTTCTCTTCGGGGTATTGTAATATGGGTCTCGAAAGAGACATATGGAACTGTAAAAAATAAACAATACCAACAAATTAATGAAATACTTAGTATTTAAGGGCTTATTAAATAAACCAATAAATTAAGCAGCGTGAGTTACGGATGGCTGAACACTGGATTCACCATTCCCAGTACTCGGCCGTGGTTTAAACAAAACTAGTTAGGCGGCCGACTACTGGATTTTTGATGAAATGTTGTATGGCATGTTAATACTAAATAAAAATATGAATTTCAGATTTTAAAATGATACCAATAAGACTTTAATTTAAAAATATGCGTAAATTCCAGTACTCAGCCGGGGGTGGCTGAATACTGGATAAGGTAAAAGAAACGCATACCCAGTAGTCAGCCACCTCATTATTTAAATAACTATAAAGAAACTGTTATATTACTTATTTGATTTTGACGTGAAAAATGTACATCGAGTATATTTTAATAAGACATGATATAAAAGTTAATAAGAAATCACAATAACTCACCTTCTTCACGGACACCTCCCACTAAGAAAATTTTAGCGCGCACGCCGCCTCTTCACTCGCCAAGTGACAACGTTGAAATGGAACCCGAATACTATTTCTTGCAACCGCGTGGCGTCATTCTGATCTTCCGAACTGACCAATAAGAAGCCAAAGCCTTTTTCAAAAGTGACCTGATTGGATTATTTGCAATAGAACGCTATTCTTATAGGATATTAGCCGGAAAAGGCTGACCACTGGTGCGGGGCTGACTACTGGTGGCCGTACCCTACCTACTAATGAAATTACATCAATATGTCATCCAGGTAAACGATGAATTCGAGTCTCGTTACCGCTTTTTCCATCAATCTAATTGGTGGAAACGGCCACCGCTGCGCCGCCGCCGGCGGTCTTGCCACTCTAACGAAAATACCGAATGTAATTAAATTGTGGATAACTTGCTCTTTATAGGCGGCTGCGTGCAACTGTTTGTTTTTTTTTTATTTTGTTACCGGCCAGTTTTTACGCAATCTGGAAGTCGTAAATCGAATGCACCGAATTATGTCGTTCGCTAATGCTAGTGGAGACGTTGCGTTTTCTAGGTTCCTGTTCGATTTTCAAATGGGGTAATTGCAAAAAAAAAATATTGAACTACTCGTATGTACTTACCTCCTCGGCTTATTTGGCGCAGGAGTGGGTGAGAGTGAGTGAGTCAATAGGATTGATCATTTAAGTATCATTATAATGAAAAAATCTTTTTTGATTAGCTTAAATCTTTGATATTTATGTTAACATCTATACTAATATTATAAAGCTGAAGAGTTTGTTTGTTTGAATGCGCTAATCTCAGGAACTGCTGGTTCTGGTTGGTGGAAATTATTTTTGCGTTGAATAGACCTTTTATTGAGGAAGGCTTTAGGCTATATACTCGTAACATCACGCTGCAACTATAAGGAGCAAAGAAATACTGGAAAATGTGAAAAAAAAACGGGTAAAATTATTCATCCATGAGGGCTTCAATGATGCCCAAAATAACTATTCCACACGGACGAAGTCGCGGGCACAGCTAGTGTTGAATGAAAAGTATATTCACATAGGTAATATTATAAAGCAAATTCCACTATTTTATCTGTCTGTTGATATGCGCTAATCTCTAAAAGTTGTGAAAGGATTTTGTTCCTGTTTTAATTGTTGGACTAAGGGATAGGCTTATATACTTGGTATTCTTCTTTTAGGCGATGGACTAGAGACCTGTCACTATACGAATCTCAATTCTATCATTAAGTCTTACAGCTGAACGTGGCCTGTCAGTCTTTTAAGACTGCTGGCTCTGTCTACCCCGCAAGGGGTATAGACGTGATTATATGAATGAACTTCTACACCATCCAGCTGAACTTTGTTGAGTCTTATGACTACTGACTCTGTCTTCTCCGCAAGGGATAAAGACGTAATAATAATAAAAAATATCTCTCATAAGTATCGCCTTATCTCCCACGGTGGCGGATTTTCGGGCATACGTCAGTTAGCTATAAAAATATTACGATGTAAACTATGGCAGCTTCTCAAAAACAAACTTGTTTGTGTTTACTTGTGTGGTACCGCATATTAGTGGGGTATGAGTGAGGAATAGGTTAGAGGTCCTGGGTACGATCTGAGGATAGTTTGACATTATGGATTCCTGAGAAAACTCATAGATTGTAAACCATAGATTGTGTATATGAAAAATCAATCATCTTCCGATCTTTACTTGGACTTCTGCAGAAGCTATTCGTCAATAAGAATAGGGTAGTAGTACCTACCATTAGATTGTCGGTGGTCGAATTGGTAAGATGCCCGGTTAAAATGCGTTTGGCGCAAAAAGGCACAGAATTAGAATTCGAATACCACCTCGGCCATGCACCAATGACTCTTTTTGAAGTTATGTACTTTTACATTAGTTTGAATACTAACCGATACTCTTACGCACTTCTTCCAAAAATTTACTTGTCCATTCTGAAAACACCCTATGTCACTTGTCTTTGTAAAACTAAATAGGTACGAAAATCATCTACTTACCTACCACAGTCTATTAATTCGTTGCTAAATACTGTGTGAACACATCACAATATAATTATCTGTTAAATTTTGAAAATAGAACATGTGACGTCGACAGGTATTGGTTTAAATTGTTTGCTGGAGCAAAAAATCGAAATGCGCAACAATTTTCAATTTGGAATGATCCGCCCGCATGGAGACGGCCGTACCTATTTTGTGGGGTGCACGATGTCACGGGCGTGGGGTAGTTAAGGGGCGCCGAGTATTTACTCTTTCAGCTTAAATAGAAATTTTTGTACTTGTCGTTAAATCATTACCTTTAAATAGAAGATTTCGTTCTTCTTCTTCGTTGCTGAGTGATTTACTGATGAAAGTATAGCTAAAACTGTTGAGTATACCTAGATGAAAGACATATATACCTAATTCTTATAGAAAATAGGTAAAATAATATTTTTCGTTAGATAGCTTCCCAGTTTTCTTATGTTGCCAGTACATTTGAAGGAAGGAGACATTAACTTATCCACTCGGCTAAAATGCCTGCAATACTTATTGGATCTTTATATTATAACACAATCACATCAGCCTAAATGTGTAGGTTTCCTCAAGATGTTTACCTCGCTGTAAGAAAATTACGGTTATTTGTCCTTTCCACGAGAACCCCGTCACATTCTTTCTTAGTGCACGACTAGATCACATCAAAGAATCTACAAGCCTTTAAAATCAATTGTCAGTTAGGCAGTGTCCCCTTTAAAAATATTATAGATTTTGACCTGAAAAAAAAAATATTATTATTAATTTGGAAAGATATCTCAACTCAGAGAGCACACGGGCTCCAAATATGGTAGCGCCGTCATCACCCGCATTCTAGATCTGCGCAGTCGGCGGGCGAGGGCGGATAATCCGGCTCGCGCGCCGTCGCTTCTGCCCGCGGCCGCCATCACAATGCACTCCCATTAATCCGCAAAAACTAACAATATCACCATTACAATAAAAACCACCAACTATTTCGATCTGTGTACCCTCAAGGATAATCAAAAAAAGACTTACTTTTTTAATGCCCAATTGTCTGAAAAAACGAAACATCAAATCCATCCAATTTAATGCAATTTGTTAACAATTGAACGGCCTATTTTTATCTATTGTTGGTGCAAATATTCAGGTATAATAATGCTACCGAAGCTGTTTTTTGAGTTGTGTGAACACCCACGGACAGACGTCAGAATGTGGCGTCTTTTTTATTTTATCTTATTTGTTGGTAGTAACTTTTTCATTATGCCATCATATAAAGCTACGAAAGCTTGTTATGAAAAACAACCTAATTCAGAATGGCTGATTCCATTAAAATTTCTAGTCAACAACTATTTTATCAATTAGTGAAATGTTTTATTATAAAAAATGTTTTGTTTTTTCTTTTACTTTACTTTCCGTTATAAATTGTATTTGTTACAAATTTTGTAATACTACAATATTGTTATAACAGTAAAGTAATTTTGAAATAAGCTCAATCTGTGTGATTTATTTAATGATTATCTAGTAATTTTTTATCGCTCTATTCATCAATAATCTCTAAGGATGGCGAGCGGACGTCCGAGGTAATAAAATAACGCCAGCGTGTCTGTCGGAGAGCTCGCAAAAAATTTGGAAAAAATCACAACTGTCATGTCGTATTGACACCATTCATGCCGCCGAGGACCCCCGCTTTTTTTTGTTACAAACCTCATCACTTTTAAACGAAAATTTACTCTAAAATCGAAACAAGAAAGTCGACTTTTCGCATCTCTATTTATTTCTACTAACAATTTCACTTTCAAAGTAAAACAAGCTTTAATCCAAAGCAGTAAAGTTCAGTTCGATTTTTGCATGGTATAGTCGAAGAGCCAAGGAGGTTTTTTTTTTCTCAGCACCATTTCTTAATGAATTCCCCTGGCAGCCATTCATGTCATTTCTTGAGTAAACAACGACCTTCGTCAAAAGTTATTTAATTTCGGGCAGCTTTCGCCGTTACGACGGAAATAAAGGATTTAATTAGTGCTAATGTTATGTTTTTATATAACTAGTCTGTAATGTTTTTATAGAGGTGTTTTAGCTAAGGTAATATTTTTCATTGATAATTTTAATGAAAAGTGGTATAGTGTTACCATAATTGTGTTGTTGCTAAACCGCCGAGCTTGCATGAAGAGAATTATGCATGTGGATGAAGCGAAGGAAGTATGCAGAGATCGTGGCGAGTGGAAAGATGTAGTCTCTGCCTACCGCTCCGGGAAAAAGGCGTTAATTTTATGCATGTATGTATGTAACACCCACTTGTCTCATTATGCATTTTTCCAAATAAACATTTCTCATTGTAATAAAAATTATAACAGATATTTTGTTCGTGATCTCTGGCTGGACAAAAAAAACTTTATTCGATGCGACCTATCTTTGCTGTTTTTTCGTGGTCCCAATATTTAGTTCCAAAGATCTTCAGACAAATTCAGTAGAATAAAAACTAAGTCACAATACAACCTCGGGACTGCTAAAAATACGATTGTTTAAAAAGGGCAGTGTACCCCGCAAATTGAAACGTTTCCGCACGCATGACTGTCTGCCGGCCGATTGGGCGCACAAAGAGGGGATTACCGCAGGTTTGTCTACCATTGTGCTGCATACAATTGATCACACTGCACGCGTCCGCCGCCGCCGGTTATCACAACGCAACACCCCTTCATTCCATTCCCAACGGAATTTCAATTCGGATCAGCATATTTTACGTTTTGTTAACCGAAACGCTATCTGATACCCGTTATTCACTTTGAACTTTTGCATACTGTTGATATAACCTCATTAATTATTCAATCCGTTCTTAGAAAATTAATTCGCCAAGTTTGAAGGATATCGCTCCGTCAATATTGTTTTTGGTTGGGCGGATGGCGCGTTTGGCAAAATAATATCGTAAATAATAATATAATGGCGGGCGGAAACTGGAGATCGATTACTTCAGGTCCTCGTCAATCTGTCAGTGGGCCGTGATCAAACGTCCCCGCCGCAGATATACTATTAAATAGATTAGGCATCTTCAAATTCGTTCATAACCAAGAGAAACACTTCATGTGACATATTGATCTCAAGGATTTTGTATTCTTTTTTTTTTAATTTTCTTGGAACATTGAAATATCCGGTAGTAAGTTTGTACTAATAAACATCTTTATAAGATGGTAAGTATTATTACAACTTAATAATAAATGTAAATTGTAAATATAGAAAAATAAACTTATCCATAAACTCCAGTTATTATTAAAAAGAAATCTATAATGTGTTTTTAATATTCGACTGATTTATCCATGTTTTGTCAAAAATTTAATAAAAAATATATTCTGCAACATGCGTCGTATTATAATATAAAATTTTATACAATATATTATTTGACGTGTCTACCCGGTAACATGTCTATGTCACTGTGATCCCGGTCTCCTGAATCCACGGCAGCTTCCTATGACGATGACATGTGACTCAATCGGAAATATATATCACACGTTCAAAGAGACTTACTGCGAAAAGGTACATTCGTTTTTTGAATTTAATTTTGCCATATGAAAAGGTAATTTTTTAATTTTTTTTTTTTTTTTCTAACAAATCATTAGGTCGACAGTACCCGAAACCGATGAGCTTGGATGAAGAGAGTTATGAATGTGGATGAAGCGAAAGAAATATGCAGTCCATTTGGAGAGGAGCCTTTGACCATGATTGGGAGTCAGGTTTTTACTCAATCTGACTTCCACAACCTTGCAGGAAAACCTGACTCGTATTGGATCGGTCATGGTTACACATCCAGTTGCCTGAATGTGCAGATTTCCTAACGATGTTTTCCCTCATCGTAAGAGCATTGGTTAGTATTGAAACTAATGTACACATAACTTTATAATAGTCATTAGTACATGGCCGAGGTGGGATTTGAATCTGTGCCTTTCTCCGCATCACGCCTTTTAACCGGGCACCTTACCGAGTAGCCTACCTTAGAGAGACTATCGACGCTCTAATTTTTTTTTTTTTACTGGACAAATTACATAGATTAGAGTTAGCATCGAAGTAAGTTCGAGATACTAACAACGATATTTTAAAATAAATACTTATTTAGATAAACATCCAAGACCCAGGCCAATCAGAGAAAGTTCGTTCCTCATCATGCCCTTTACCGGGATTCAAACCCGGGACCTCCGGTGTCACAGACAAGCGTAGGTACTACCGCTGCGCCACAGAGGCCGTCATTGTATTTACGTACTTACATTCGGTCTAATTGCTAAATGGTCTTAAGGTGACGTGAGTTACGAAGGTCAAACGGGAGTCGCTTCGTTTAAAAACTTGGAAAAGAAACTTATCGTTTAAAATCCAGGATCCTGTTCTTGATGGACGCCGGTCTCCCCTCCACCGGGACTATCCAGGAGTAAAATGACAGAAGCTTCATAATTTATTGAGCTATCAAGGATGTGATGATACCCTGACACCCATCATTTCTTCCATGAACTTTTAAACATCAAAGGTATTAGACGATTAAGACTAAAAAAAGTCTTCGCGCTCCGTCATGCGCCGGCGTCGCCGCGGCCAATTTGACGTGACACTTGCGTTTCTAAGGACCATTAGAGCCGCTACGTCTCAATAGAGTTTGTACTTAATCGACTATTATGTTATTTTTTCAATATTGACTTGAAAACGTATTATATTTTATATCTGCTGCTCATTAAATTTGAAGTTTGTACCGTTAATTGTAATGTACCTACTTATACACAGCACGTCTTAATTCGGTAAGGTTTAGGCAGAGGTCAAGACATCCATGCCACAATTAGCTAGGTGGGTAAAAATTAGGCTTATTTCTTCTTGGCTTTAGTCCAGGTCCTGACCTCTCTGAAGAAACCCGGTGTATGCATTTGACCACGGATTACGTGAGGTTTTTACACGAGGCGGCTCCCGTCTGACTTTCGCAACCTTTGCAAGAAAACTTAACCCGTTTTGGATCGATCATGGTAACACATCCAGTTGCTTGAATGTGCAGGTTTACCCACGATGTCTTCCCTCACCGTACAAGCATTGTTGAAGTGAAAGAAGTATGTAGAGATTGTGGCAAGTGGATATATGTAGTCTCTGCCCGACTCTCTATAAAAAAGGCGTGATTTTATGTATTTATGTATGTAGATGATTGAGGGACTATGTACTCTATGGTAAGAGCAATAGACAGAGTCCAGAATAGGCATAGACAACATGCAGTTATCCCAAGTTTAACAGCTGCAACTTGAATTTATCCTCCTCGCCTAATTTGGTTCGGTAGACTTATTTTAACAAATACACACACACAAATATCCCTTACATAAACACATCGCCCCTTATAAAAGCTTTGGTGTAATAATGGCGTATCTCTTCAAACTTTTTGTGTGAATATCGACTTTATTTTATGAAGTATAAGCTGGTATTCGTGCTTGAACGGGATTTAAGTATATTGTGCTAGAAACAATTTCATATTAAGATTCTTTGCTCTAAAATTTATTTGCAACAATATACTCTGCAAAATTTTGTCATAACATTCTCGTTTGGGAGATACGATACCTTAGTCAATCATTTCACACCCCGTCTTTTTTCATCGGGGGTTAAAAAGGGAGATTCTGAAAATATCATTAATCCATTCAACTTTCTTCTAGAACCAAGTGAAAATATACAGTTAACATCATATTAACCTACCCAAATTCACTGTTAATTCGCCTCTATTACGGCGCCATAAGTTTCCAACAAACAACCCAATTTTATAAGCCTCTATAGTCGCCTTTAACGACATCCATGGAAAAGACATGGTGTGGTCCTATTCCAAAGTATCGGGAACCACACGGCACTATCATATCTGTTGACATATTTATCAGATAAACAATCAAGAACTTAACCTAATTACAAAGACCAGAATTGGCGGGAATCGTTAAAAATCTTGAAAATCTCAGCACCATGTTTGTTTTGCCTTTCAATACGGACAATGTGGTAAGCACATGTCGACCATTCCATGTTAAACAAGATGTTTTGTCCCGAATCCTTTTAACCACCACCTCGCCTTTATAGATTACTTCGTACTTATTTAACACTCACGTAATTATCGCCCGGTAAATCTCTGTAAACATGCGTAAGCGCTGGCACTTAACGCACCTGAAATAGACTAAGTGAAATTAATTTCGTCATCATTAATTGAAATTTTGATATTATAATTAGATATATCTTTAGATTTTTATGACAATTACGAAATCAAATTAATTATCAACGAATAAAAATAGAAATTATGAAAAAAAATAAAAGATGAAAATGGTACTAAAATTAGTGCTTATAAATGTCAAATTTATAATCTTTTCCCTTGATTGACTTATACAGTCTATGTGGAATAGGCCGCATTATCTTTAGACCAGAATTAAAGCTTGTACCAGATGAATGCGCTATAGTTCACCTAGTCGCCTTTTACGACGTCCATGGGAAAGAGGTGGAGTATAATTCTACATTCCAAGTTAAGGCACAGGTTCAAATCCCACCTAGGTCATGTACCACTGACTATTTTCTAAGTTATATGTACGTTAGTTTAAATACTAACCGATGCTCTTACGCTTAGGGAACACACCGTGAGGAAACTTGCGCATTCATAACCATTATTGGTCCAATACGGGTCAGGTTAACCTGAAAGGTTGCGGAAGACAGATGGAGTAAAAACCTGACTCACCCAATCCAGGATCCATGGTCAAAGGCTTCTCCCCAGAGTGGTGAGGATGCAACCGAAGGTGGAAGAAGTAAGTACTTAAATTAGGAAAATTTTGCGAAAAAATTTTGAGAAAAAAAGACGGTCAGATGAGAGTCGCTTCGTTTAAAAACCCGAATTCACCCAATCTAGTTGCCATAGTCAAAGCCATACCCCAGGCTCCTCTCCAGAGAGGTGAAGATGCAACCGGGACTTTAGTCAGGAGGTAGAAGAAACGAAATTGGATTTAAAAAAGAATTAAAAAAAAAGAATTAAAAGAATTTATTGGGCAACTACAAATTACATTAGATCAGGTTGTGTGAACCTCCTTTTAAGCAAAATGTGCTTGTGCCAGGAAGCTCCGCTCTTTCATAACTTATTTAACAGTTGACCTCATAAGCTATAACTATAAAACAAGGTTTTTAATAAGTACCTCGTGCCGTGTGGTTCCCGGCACCATTACAAAAAAGAATAGGACCACTCCATCTCTTTCCCACGGATGTCGTAAAAGGCGACTAAGGGATACGCTTATAAACTTGGGATTCCTCTTTTAGGCGATGGGCTAGCAACCTGTCACTATTTGAATCTCAATTCTATCACTAAGCCAAATAGCTGAGCGTGGCCTATCAGTCTTTTCAAGACTGGTGGCTCTGTCTACCCCGCTAGGGATATAGACGTGATCATGTGTATGTATGTAAGTACCTAGATGATACTTAGTAAAATAATGTGAGTAAACACACCGGCGATAACCCGCTCTCGGTCATCTTGTTTGTTTGTCTATCTGTTCCAATAAACACAACTTTTGTTTATTTAACTACTTCTCAGAAGGAAGCGAGGCAGACGCGATTTGGCAAAATGTCATCAACTGTTTAAATCTTGGACCCGTTGAGAACATTTGGTCAACGAAGATTTTGCTAAGAATCTATACTTACTAATATTATAAAGCTGAAGAGTTTGTTTGTTTGAACGCGCTAATTTCAGGAACCACTGGTTCGAATTGATAAATTCTTTTTGTGTTGAATACACCATTTATCGTGGAAGGCTTTACGCTATATAACATCACGCTGCAACTATTGGGAGTAAAGAAATAATGGAATGGGAAAATTATTCATCCTTGAGGGCTTCAATGATGCCCAAAATAACTATATCACGCGGACGAAGTCGCGGGCACAGCTAGTTTAAAGATAAGTAGATTAAGTCTTGGCTTTTGTACGATTGTAGTAACACAAGTCTAATCACTATGTTTCCCCTGAAATGAATTAGTTTGCATTCAATCATGCACTTTGCCCAAACCCATAATTTAAATTTTTGATTCATATATTTTTTCTCTTTGGGTTAATTCTAATGATTCATTTTATTGTGTTACAATTGGGTAATACTGAACTAATGAACAAACTTTCACCTTTAAAAAGATCATTAACTGTTATAGGTGCAGTCGCGGCGGGGTGTTAGAAAGTTACACAGCATAGTATATATAATATATATAAATATATACGGTACAAATTACACAAATTGAGTTAGCCTTGATGTAATTTGGAAACTTGTGTTACGAGATACTAACTCAACGATACTATATTTTATTATGAATATCTATATGTAGATAAACATCCAAGCCCTAGGCCAATCAGAGATAGTTCGTTTCTCATCATGCCCTGGCCGGGCATCGAACCCGAGACCATCGGTGCCGCAGACAACCGTACTACCGCTGCGCCACAGGGTGAAAAAGACACATATCTTATACATATATCAAATACTCGTGTCACAATGTTCGTTCACGTACTCCTCCGAAACGGCTTGACCGAATCTCATGAAATTTTGTGAGCATAATGAGTAGGTCTGAGAATCGGCCAACATCTATTTTTCATACTCACAAAATGCACAACAACGTTTGCCGGGACAGCTAGTATATTATATAATTTTCAACAAATGATTGATGTGTGTATTCCCAACACCAAAAGAAAGAATAGGACCACTCCATCTCTCTCCCATGGATGTCGTAAAAGGCGACTAAGGGGTTGGCTTATAAACTTGGGATTCTTCTTCTAGGCGATGGGTTAGCAACCTGTCACTATTTGAATCTCTATTCTATCTTAAAGCCGGGATATAGACGTGATTATATGTATATATGTATGTAAATTGATCTCGAGAGCAATGCCGCGGGCGGGCGCTAGGTTTATGTACTCATATATAGGGCTATTTAAATTCACTGGCACGATGAAGTACCGAGCTTAGCCGCGATTAAACTTAGTACGTCATGTTTTTGTAAGGAGAGTGTGTGACGGCGGATGCTTTAGTCGAGTGTGGTCCAAGTTGCGAGCGGTAGAGGTGTTATATACGACGAGAGAATGCGGTTACCAATAGAATAAAATAGATTTATTTTCAAATTTAGATAAAAGTTATCACTTATTGACGTCACATGACTTAAATCTGATTATAACTACTCGAACTCGAAGAAGCGGCGAAACAAACTGCACTGCGCAAAATAAAAAAGAATACTACATACATATAATCACGTCTATATCCCTTGCGAGGTATGCAGAGTCAATTGTCTTGAAAAGACTGATGCCACATTCAGCTGTGTGGCCTATTCATAGAATTGAGATTCAAATAGTGGCTATCTCATCACCTATAAGAAGAATACCAAGTTTATAAGTTTATCCCTTAATCGCCTTTTACGACACCCATGGAAAGGCGATGGAGTGGTCCTATTCTTCTTTCTTAAGGATGCCCCTTTAAAGAGCAAACGAAGTAGACCACACATCTCACATGATTCGGCTCGTATAGCCGGAAGGTTGGTAGATTAATGGCTGGTGTTGGGAAGTTTGTCGCTAACATGCATACCTCCCGATGTCTTAAATAAATATAAATATATACGGGACAAATTACACTGATTGAGTTAGCCTCGAAGTAAGTTCTTTGAGACTTGTGTTACGAGATACTAACTCAACGATGCTATATTTTATAATAAATACTTAATATAGATAAACATCCAAGACCCAGGCCAATCAGAAAAAGTTCTTTTCTCATCATGCCCTGGCCGGGATTCGAACCCGGGACCTCCGATGTCACAGACAAGCGTATTACCGCTGCGCCACAGAGGCCGTCAAACCTTAAGCTACCCGCTTCCGCTCATAAAACACGGCACACTCGCTCAATCCTCGTGCTCAGCATAAATCAGTAATTAGCCGCGAAGACAGTGCAACAACATGACCACGTGCGCCGGCGCCGAACCGAGTCAGTTAAGTTGTTCAAACAGATACCGCATTTTTGTGGCCAATATTTATGACTGGACGATGCTGGTTGAGGTAGGAAGATTGATAGTGTTAGAGAGACGACGGCTGTATATACTACATACATACATATGTTCACGTCTATATCCCTTGCGGGGTAGACAGAGCCAATAGTCTTGAAAGTACTGAATGGCCACGTTCAGCTATTTGGCTTAATGATAGAATTGAGATTCAAATAGTTACAGGTTGCTAGCCCATCGCCTAAAAAAGAATCCCAAGTTTGTAAGCCTATCCCTTAGTCGCCTTTTACGACATCCATGGGAAAGAGATGGAGTCGTCCTATTCTTTTTTGTGTTGGTGCCGGGAACCACACGGCACGCTGTATATACTGCATACGTCTATTTTCTTTGCGGGGTAGACAGAGCCGGTCTTGAAAAGACTGAATGGCCATGATCAGCTGTATGGCTTAATGATGGAATTGAGATTGAAATAGTGAAAAGTTATCGCCTACAAGAAGCATCACAAGTTTATTAGTCTTTTCCTTAGTCGCCTTATATGACATCACTGTTAAAGAGATGGAGTAGTTAGGATAGAATAGATTTATTATCAAAATTGGATACAAAGTAGCACTTATTGACGTCACATCACTTAAATCTCATTATAACTACTGCCGCTTCCAAAGCGCATGTGTAGAAGAAGCGGCGGAACAATCTAACACTGCAGCATTTTCATCGGGCGTCAATTTACAAAGTTCTATTCTCAAGTGCTGGGAACCACATGGCATATATAGAGTCACAGAAAGTAGACCTCTGTACATTCACATACGCTCTCCTGGAGAGTAGACAGAAACTTCATCTTTCCTCTTCCCGATATTCTTCTCTTCATTCGTAATTTCGACTTCATTTTTGGTAAGGTTCTTTAGAACTGACTATGCACCAGAAAATCCTTGATTTATTCAAGATGATTTCTTTTAGGTCTTTCCATTTATAATGTGAGTTTGTTTCAGATATGAATTAAGTTCCCCTGTGTAAAAACCTGGCATAACTTATCTATACTAATATTAGAAAGCTGAAGAGCTTGTTTGTTTGTTGGAACGCGCTAATGTCAGGAACTACTGGTTCGAATTGAAAAAATATTTTTTGCGTTGAATAGACCATTTATCGAGGAAGGCTTTAGGCTAGATATATAACATCACGCTGCAACTATAAGGAGCAAAGAAATAATTGAAAATTTAAAAAAAACGGGGAAAATGATTCATCCTTCAGGGATTTAATGATGCCCAAAATAACTATTCCAGGCGGACGAAGTCACGGGCACAGCTAGATAGCATTAAATAAAACAGAAAAAATGTTTAGTACAAAAAGCATATACATACATACATACATACATATGGTCACGTCTATATCCCTTGCGAGGTAGACAGAGCCAACAGTCATGAAAGACTAAATGGCCACGTTCAGCTATTTGGCTTAATGATAGAATTGAGATTCAACTAGCGACAGGTTGCTGGCCCATCGCCTAAAAAAGAATCCAAAGTTTGTAAGCATATCCCTTAGTCGCCTTTTACGACATCCATGGGAAAGAGATGGAGTGGTCCTATTCTTTTTTGTATTGGTGCCGGGAACCACACGGCACAAAAAGCATATAAAATAAAAATTCCACATATGTAGGTACTTATTTGATTTACCGTATGGAATATTGCCGTGTGGTTCCCAGCACCAATAAAAAAAATTAAAGGACCATTCCATGTCTTTCCTATTAATGTCGTAAAAGGCGACTAAGGGATACGCTTATATACTTGAGAATCCTCTGTTAGGCGATGGGCTAGCAACGTGTCACTATTTGAATTTGAATTCTATCATTATGCCAAACAGCTGAACGTGGCCTTTCAGTCTTTGACTATTGGTTCTGTCTACCCCGCAAAGGATATAGACGTGATTATATGTTATATCTCTGTAATAAGAAACGTGACTTTGACCCGGAATATTGATAAAAACCCACAATAATTACGGGTCCATTAGATACGTCCACGTAGAATGAATGAACGTAAAAATTTATGAATTAGAATCGTGCTCGAATTTCAGGGCTGCCGATTATCTCGCACAATGCGATGCGCAAACACAGTCACTGAGAGATCATCATGGTGATAAAATAACGATTGAACAAATGAGCTTCTTCCATTTCGGTTAAGGATGGATTATTTTCCCCGTTTTTTTTCACATATTCCATTATTTCTTTGCTCCTTATAGTTGCAGCGTGTTTTCATTTAGCCTAAAGCCTTCCTCGATAAATGGTATATTCAACGCAAAAATAATTTTTGAATTGGAACTAGTAGTTTCTGAGATTAGCGCGTTCAAACAAACAAACTCTTCAGCTTTATAATATTAGTATAGATTTCGTAAGTGAGTAACCTGCTAAATAAAGTTTCTCTCAATCACTGCTTTGCCCGGTACGAATTGGCGTCGCTATCCCTGTTCATTCTATATTCCCACCTCACATTCAAATCCCGTTTGGCCCCACGTAGTTGTCGATAAGCCCACACAGATTTCTAAAGCGTTCACACAATGCGCTTCACTTGTCGCCTACCAAATCTGATCAGTTTTGACATGTTGTCATGTTTTTATTAACGCCCGCTGTCATTTCACGGTCGAAGGCAGACCAATTTGCGACAAAGACGCATACTTCTAATTCCATTGTGGTTTAAGAATTTCGGACAGTGTTGAGACGTGGTCACAATGAGGATTAAGAGTTATTTGTTGAAATGACGGTGCTCTGTGGGAAAAGTCTTTATACGGATGTGACTTCCACCGTGATTGTATAACCAGCTTAACGTGACTAATTTTTTAAATATTTTTATTTATATATTTCGAACAATTAAGACACACAGAAATAAAACAGAAATAATTAGGAGCAATATTTTGGGTAATTTGATAATCTATAAAAAGTGACAAATAAATACAAAAGAATACAGGTTTTTCACAAATCCCACGGGAGCTATAGTTTTGATCGGGATGAAAGGTATGTCCTTCTACAGTCTTTACATTTCAAGAAGAATATTCAGTAGATAACAAGTGAAGAGGTGACAAATAAACAAAACAAACTTTCGTTTTAATAAATTAGGCGGGATTTTTTATGCGCATTTAAACATGTTGGTGTGTAATACATACATACATAAATATTGCCACGTCTATATCCCTTGCGGGGTAGACAGAGCCAACAGTCTTGAAAAGACTGAATGTCCACGTTCAGCTATTTGGCTTTATGATAGAATTGAGATTCAAATAGTGACAGGTTGCTAGCCCGTCGCCTAACCGCCTAAGGTGTGTAATGTTTTTTATTATACCTATTTGGAAAAAAAAGTAAAGAATTGGTTAGTTCTATAGGACGTGACGTCGCCATGACCTCGTCAGAATCTTGCCTCATATAAATATATTAATCTGAACAATGTATTCTCTCGTCCACATTCTATTCTAAGTTTGGATAATTATGAAGTTGACGTTGTTGAAGAAAATGCTGCAGTGCAGTATGTTACCGCTTCTTCTGCACTGACGCCTTGGAAGCGGCAGTAAACTTAGTTTTAAGTAGTTTATTTGACGTCAACCAATGTTGTGAAACCAAACGTTTTGACAATTATTAAGCGATATGAATTATCCTATAATAATGAATAAAAATTTTGAATTAGAACTTGTAACATCATAAAGATTTCACATTGCATTTAAATTCTAAAGTTTAACATAAACTAAGTTATTTTATTGTCTTATGTAATCAGATTTCTATATATCTTGTGATAACCTGACTGGCGTCTATAAGCAGCGGTAACCGCTTACCATCAGAACGGGCGTATGCTCACTTTAATAAAGAAACAAATATATCTGACCACATCACCCCGGGGGGTCTTGCTACTACAATATTGCCGTATCACCCTGTATAAAAGGGATGACGCCCTGATCCCACAACTATGCATAAAGTGAACCTTAATACAACACTAATAGAGTTAAAATCTCATCGAGAGAATCTATTATGTGATGAGTACTTAAATATTTTTATTTTTTATTTTTATAAGGAATACAATAGCGGCCTTTATTAGGAGTTTCGTAGTCGAAACTGTCACAAAACGTTTCATCGACGTATCGGCTGTGTAAACATTACAATTATATCGTATTATGTAGTGAGGCGAATTTTCTGTCTGTACGTCTGTATGTATAAGTGTCCGTAACCACATTGGGTCCCGGAAAGTACATATATCCTTTTTTTAAACTCGAAATTCTTTTTAGTACCACTCCATCTCTTTCTCATGGATGTCGTAAAAGGCGACTGAGGGATAGGCTTATGAAATTGCGGTCCTTTTCTTAGGCGATGGGCTAGCAACCTGTCACTGTTCGGATCTCAATTCCATCATTAAGCCGAGCAGCTGAACGTGGCCATTCAGTCTATTCGGGATTATTGGCTCTGTCTACCCCGTAAGGGATATAGACGTGACGACATGTATGTATGTATGTAATTCTTCTTTTAAGCAAGAAAGCTGTTACAATCTGAATGTTAATTCCATCAGTCATCGAGGTATGGCTTTACAGTCTTTTCAAAACTCTTATAGTTAGGCTTTTGCGCGTTCCGTTGCCTAAGAATAAAAAAAAACACTTGAAGGTTGTATTAGCCTCTGTGCGAAATACCATCAAAATGAGTTTATTTATTAACAAAAAAAAAATACAAATCATGTCTATTTATATAAGTAACGGTCGTATATTTTCTTTTATATTAGGGTATGGGTCTACGACGCGGCACCGCTACGAATGCTACGCCGTAGCAGAGTCGTAGACGAGACTTTCGTAGCATTAATGTAATCAGATTTATTTGCGAGGAAATTTTATGTATCTATTTTTATCATTGCGGCTAAGAGGGTGACCTTTTAACTATTACAGTGTGACCGTAATCAAAAGAGAATTGGTAATTATTACATACATACATATGGTCACGTCTATATCCCTTGAGGGGTAGACAGAGCCAACAGTCTTTTCAAGACTGAATGGCCACGTTCAGCTATTTCGTTTAATGATAGAATTGAGATTTAAATAGTGACAGGTTGCTAGCCCATCGCCTAAAAAAGAATCCCAAGTGCAAAGAGTGCAAAAGAATCCAAATTTGCCTTGTGGTCCGTTGGCACCAATACAAAAAAGAATAGGACCACTCCAACTCTTTTCCATGGATGTCGTAAAAGGCGACTAAGAGAAAGGCTTACAAACTTGGGATTCTTTTTTAGGCGATGGTCTAGCAGCCTGTCACTATTTGAATCTCAATTCTATCTTAAAGCCAAATAGCTGAACGTCGCCTTTCAGTCTTTGCAAGACTGTTGGCTCTGTCTACCCCGCAAGGGATATAGACGTGATTATATGTATGTATGAATTTTGTATTGTAATTTGTTTAATTTTCTTTTTTAATTCCATTATGTATCCTGGGGTCATTCCACGGCGGACCAAACCTTTAACGCCATCATGGAAAATTAAATAATAGTGAAATATAATTACTATAATTTGAGTAAGCACTTTCGTTATTAACAAAGGTTTGTGAGAAGCTTAACGAATGGGTTGACAAAATAAAAACGATTACAGAAAGGTAATCATTTTGTGTCTGCGTTGTATATTTTATTTTTGGTAAGTATTATTAATGATGGAAATGAGATCCATATAGAGACAGGTTGCTAGCCCGTTGCCCAAAAGAAGAATCCCAAGTTTATAAGCCCATACCTTAGTCGCCTTTTACGACATTCATCTGAAAGATATGGAGTGGTCCCTGAAACCACACGGCACATTTGTTACCTTGGGCCTTACCTGTACTTTATATTATTTGTAGCCGCTTGCAAGCCCTAAACCTTAAGTTAGATACAGCACAGCATCCATCTTTACCAGCAGAATCATCATACTGTCACCTTTTTTATGTCCCCAGTTGCACCCTTTACCTCTGTGCTTTGTTATCTTGGGCCTTACCTGTACTTTATATTATTTGCAGTTAACACCATCGGGTGTCCCAGAATCAGGGCGGGGCGACGCATGCGCAGTTCTAACCCCACTATTGACCCAAACCCACCTCCCTTGTCTTGAATTTCGAGTGTATATAATTGTATGTAAAGCACATAGGTATATGTTAATCTATAATGTTACTGTGTTCAATGTAACCTGCCCAGATAATTAACGTTCAGATTAAATAGTTTAATAAATTAGAAGGTTCTTACGTATTTTCATGACTATGAGCTTCTTCCTCCTGGTTTTAGTTCTGGTTACATCCTCACCTTTCTGGAGAGCACGGGATGCGCCTTTACGATCATGGTCTTGGATTGTATGAGTCAGGTTCTTACAGTACCATCTGACCTCTGCAACCTTTGCAGGAGACCTCACTCTTGGTCACACATTTATTTATTTATTTAAACTTTATTGCACAAAAACAAAAATGTACAAAAGGCGGACTTAATGCCGTTTGGCATTCTCAACCAGTCAACCAGCTGACCAAACAGAAAAACTTTAAGTTGGTGCGATAATGTGCACATGCATACTGACAAAATACATACATTACAATAAAAAATCCGTAACATAAAATATCAAATTAGGATGATCCATTATTAATCTGCCGAAGAAAGAACCCCTTCACAGCATGTTTGAACGCAGAGCGACTAGGAGCTCTCCTAATCATTTCAGGAAGAGCATTCCAGAGCCTTAGAGCCTGAACCTGGAATGATTTCTCCAAAAAAGTAGACCGGAACAGAGGAGTACGCAGAGTCAGGCTGTCTGAAGAGTGAAGAGAACGGGAATTTAGATTTACACATTCAGTTGCTAGAATGTGTAGGTTTCCTCACGATGTTTTCCCTTGACGTAAGAGCGTGGGTTAGCAATTCAACTAATGTAGGTACTCTTAACTAAGAAAAGTATTTTGGATATTATATATAGTACATGGTCGAAGTAGGATTTGAACCCCACACGCATTACTTGGGCATTCACATAACACCGACGCTCTGAGAGCATCGAAAAAAAAATATATGCGCGGAAATTATGCATGGTCACTGCTGCTCTAAATAAACAGTAAATTTAATTTATGGCAAATAACATAACTCTATGATGACTTTGCACTATTACCGAGGATTCTATTCATAATGTTAGTGAAGTGAGCTAAGAAAGAAATTGGTCCGCCCGTTAATGTTACCAAGTTTTTTTTTTATATTGCTCCTTGTCGAAAACTTATAGTAAAATAACACATCCTGACGAAGGTGCACTGTCATAGGATCGAACCTCCATAGTAGCACAATTAAGGCGTAAATGTTAAGCAAACACCTAAAGTTTATTGTCGATTTGATCCGTGACATTTGTGGTGGAGTACATCACTAAATGGTCGTGGGGAACTGGCAGTTGTCCCGTTATGTATAGAGTTCATTTTACCATGTGTGATATTTCTACATTGTCACTCGATTGAAACCCACGCTTGCCTTTAAATTTTGTAGTGGCTGATCAGTTTTGAAGCTCTTTTTTCGAATTCAGCGTGTGGGTGATAACTGACGGGTTTTTAAATCAGGACACGATGAATTACTGAACATTTTCTGATTGATCTGTGTATTTGAGTATACTAACATCAAATCCTATCCAACATGAAGTAGACAAAGGCTAAGTCATCTATACAATTTTCATTCATAACTTATTAAATATCAACCCAAAACTTAGGTGATATATAAAGTCGAAGTCACTACACTAATGATTTTATTTAAACGCTAAAACAATGAAAGCTTCAAGCTAAAATTCGAGTTAATATATTTAACAGAACTTAGTAATACAAACCTAAGTTAATCCGGAGTGGAGCAGCCGGCATAATGAGATATCGATTGGAGATGAAGACGATCCCTTTCAGAGGTGGCCCCCGCAATGACCCCAGGGCTAGTTTCCATGGCGTTAAGGCAAAGGTCCGCTGCTATTTGTGGCCACATTTCTAAACGTCACACGACACCGACCAATCACAGCGCGTATGCAAAATTTTCATAAATAGAAACAGTTAGGACTGTTTCAGCGGGAGATCTTGACTTTGTACACTATTTTGTGAAAATGTGAAAGCCAATTAAGGGAAGGTAATACTTGGGACTTCACTTTAAGGCAATAAGCTAGCAATTAACATTTCTCCATTTTTATATAAGAAAGTTAATGAGTACAAGTTTGCATCGATTGTGGCAAGTGAAAAGATGTAGTCTCAGCCTACCCCTGCAAGAATGAGGCGTCATTTTGTACCTATATGTAGTTATTTTTCTTTAATACGGTTGGCTAACAAACGGTCATTATTATATCTCTTAATCCGTAAATAATTAAACGTGATCTGGGATGACACTAGTTGTGCATATCAATTGGTCCACGAGGAAAACGTGGGTGTTTGAGTCTTGTGTTTATAGGCTCTGTCTAAGTATACCGTAAGTGTTCCTATCCTGTTACTATCTTTTACAGTGATATGTGTGGTCATTCTAAGGTGCAAAAAGACCGATGTCAGAATGCACGCTAAAGAATCGTACCTTAAATCTAAAATATTCATTGAACGTCCGAAGTTTCAGATATTACGGTGGATTTTACAAATACTTCGTCGAAGATTACAAAGACTGACTGACTTAAATTTTGATGCTGAATTAAAATTAGGTAAGTATTAAAACATCTATTGATCGTGAAAGATTTACTTATTGACTTAACCTATCGATCATGGTTCAAAAAGGATTAAGGTCTGTTTTACATTGTCATATGAAAGTTAGACTCCTGACTCATGGTTATAGAGAGCCCAAATGAAATAAGAGAGATATCTGGATAGTGATGGCATTAAAATTACAATATACTTAGCGATGGACATCATTTGAGCCTCCATTTAGACCTCATCTTGCAAAATAATCTACCATCAGGCATATTGAGGTCAAACGCACTCAAATTCCAAATATAAAAAAACGTAAAAAATTCCAAATATGAAAAAAAGTATTAAGAAAACAAAAATGTTTTATATTTTATTTCAAACTGTCACAAATTTCGCCCAAATAAACTGTATAAATATTGTAAGTTATATGTTTATCTGTTGCACTTCGAGGATGAAACAAAAGCACTCATCCAACTTATTGCGACGCTGGCTGCGCGTACGCAGGCCCACTAAAACGCGAGGATACACATTGGTTTACTTTTGGTTAAGCATTTGTTTTCTTTAGCCATATGGGCGCGGCGTGGTACTCATTTTTTTTTTGTAGCGACGAAATTAAAAGCTATCGTTAAACAATGGGACACATGCTATCAATACGTAGGACATCCTTACGTAGGTATTTTGAGAAAAAATGGGATATACCTTTAAAAATAGGAATAATAACCCTATATTGGGTAGCTCTAGGGAATTATAAAGTTGAATTAATTGGAAATAAAAAACTTGTTACTTGATAATATATACTTTCTAGCTACGCTTGTCGAAAATGACTTAGTTTATAATTAACTAGTACCATCATATACCATCGCAGTGTTTCTGTAGACGTTTTCAATGTGTACAAATAATAACTACATAATTTTGATAAATCTCGTAGGCCTGCGTTTGCAATGTAAGTGGAAAAAATATGATAATTAACGACATTACATTAGAAACCTCAAAAATAACAGTATTTCTCCACTATTTAATGGATGTTATTATACATATAAACCTTCCTCTTGAATCACTCTATCTATTGAAAAAAACAAACTACACTGCAGAATTTTCTTCAACAACGTCAACTTTACAACTATGTATTTCCGAAAAAGACAGTAAAATATACCTACCTCCTTCTAGCCGAATAACTATAATGGTTTTTATTTTGCACAACACAGCATTGAATCAACGTTTTGAACTTTACTTACAAAAAACAATAATATCCCTTGGTACCAACATGTAATGCTAATATGCAAAAAAAAAAAGTTCGTTTAAAAATATCACAAAACCTACCTTATTCCATATCAGATTCAAAACCCATGCCTTCCAAATTTAAAGTTTTCCTCATGTTGCCATAATCCTTGTTATAATTTCTCCCGCTGTTCCATTTCTTTGTGTTTTCGTTATCTGTATTTTTCCATTCTTTTTGTCCGAACGAGAAATAATCTAATTGCGCACGGCCACCTCTCAGCTTAGGCGGGTTTCTCACACGCCGGCTCCTGGTTGTGGTAGTGGGTTTGGTTTTCACAAACTTTGTCGTTGTAATATTAAGATCAATGATCTCTTTTATGAAGGAATGTGGCTTGTACTCGTGCTGCTCAATGGCTTGTATGAGCTTGTCGATCTCCAATCCAGTGTGTATCGCTTCTAACATAAGTTTCTGGTACTAAAAAAAAATATAAAAATGACATTTATCGGCGGCGGTTTCTTTTGAATAAAAACAGAAAGACTGCTCAAAAAAGTTGTTATTTATTTATTTATATGTTTTGCAATTAACTTACTTTCCCTCTCTGTTTTTCTTTAAGTTAATAGGGAATATAATACATACCTAACAACTTTTGTGACTTCTAATCCAACTTCGCTTTAAACTCTGCTACATAAACAAGAATTAAACTAAATCGTACCCACATACATACATACCTTGCCGCTTTAAAATAGGTGCAGTGCTTTAATTTACACGGCACCTACATATCAAAATTGTTAATGTTTTATAATAATTTTATATTGTGTACGATTTGTACTATATTATTATATTACATTTAATGGGATAGGCTTACAAACTTGGGATTCTTTTTTAGGCGATGAGCTAGCAACCAGTCACTATTTGAATCTCAATTCTATCATTGAGCCAAATAGTTGAGCGTGGCCATTCAGTATTTTAAAGACTGTTGGCTCTATCTGCCCCGCAAGGGATATAGACGTGACCATATATATATGTATGTATGTAAAGTTAACCCGAAAATTGTAAAACACATACGCAAATGTCATAGACTAACCATCAAACGAATAAACTATACCAACAGTTAGCCAAAAAAAAATATAACAAATAAATTTACCCAAACAGTCTTTGTGTCCCTATAATTATTTGTGTACGGTTGGAAAATTTCGGTCACCAACATTTTATGGATGAATAGCATTCTCGTGTATTTACTGCGTATGTCATATATGGCGGCGCCGTAATCGTACGCCCTCGCGAAAGTGTATGACTTTTTGATGTATTGCGCATGTTGGACCTTGGATTTAGCGTCGAAAATAAGATCCACGATCATTTTGAAAATCTTCCGTTTTATTTTTTGAGTTTGATATATTGAATATACCGCATCGCACTCTTCATATAAACCTGGAAACGAATTAATTCATTCATAGGTTCCCGGCACTAATGTAAAACAGAATAGGACTACGCCATCTCATTTCCCATGGATGTCGTAAGAGACGACTAGGGGATAGGCTTATAAACTTGGGATTCTTATTTTAGGCGATGGGCTAGCAACCTGTCACTATTTGAATCTCAATTCTATCATCAAGCCTAAAGCTGGCCTATCAGTCTTTTCAAGACTGCTAGTTCTGTCTACCCCGCAAGGGTGAAAGACGTGACTATATGTACGTATATATGTATGTTCCATCGACACAAGAAGGTAAAAAGAAGTATAATAGTTTAATTCTCACTTGAAAATATAACTATACAGTAAAATGCAGTACACCACATATTAAAGATGTTTTTAAGTAAAACCTATACGAAAACATAAATTCGATTCGTAACCGTTTATTTCTTTACGCTATTTTAATCTTAATTAGGCAATAAATCATTATTAAGAGAAATTATAAGTATTTTATACTGTACAGGTGGTTTATTTAATGGTGCTTATTTTTAATTCTAATAACGATTTGTAACTCGTGACTTCCAACTCTTTGCACAGCGAATTTCATCAAAAACGGTAGTCTGACGGTTTTGACGGCCTCTGTGGCGCAGCGGTAGTAAGCTTGTCTGTGACATCGGAGGTCCCGGGTTCGAATCCCGGCCAGAGCATGATGAGAAAATAACTTTTTCTGATTGACCTGGGTTTTGGATGTTTATCAAATAAGTATTTGTTATAAAATATAGTATTGTTGAGTTAGTACCTCGAAAAGTCTCGAACTTACTTCGAGGCTAACTCAATCAGTGTATTTTGTCCCGTACCTAGATATACATTTATTTATTTTTATTTATTTATCCGCATGAGATCTTTCACGAAAAACTTAGTAGGTAGATATGAAATGAAGAAATAAACCTTACCTATGCTAAATTCAATTGTTGTAACGAGGTGATGTGGGCCTAAGGGTAGATACAGAATATATATTATTATTCTCTATAATCTGAGCCAGGGACCAGGGGGTGGGGCGCGGGTCCCGCCCCTCTCATCCCTCTATCCTTGTCTGGCGTTTAGATTATTGATTCGGCACTTCCGGCTTGCCTCACAACTTTTTTTTTAATAACTAGCCTCTTCAGGCAAAAGGGGATAGTTAAGTGTTGAAGGAAAAATTTAAGAAAAAATGTTAATCGCGTTATAAATAAAAGGTGAAATTGTTGCTTAAAATATTTACATATTTGAAATAAAAAATTTATTAATTGTAGTTTCACCCACTATAAACTTTTTCTAATACATGTAGGTATTGATACTTAGGTAACATCAATTTAACTAAAAATAAAACACTAGTATACTACTACTACGATACTAGTGTCGTGTGGTTACCGGCGACAATTGAATAAAAAAATAGGATCACTCCATCTCGTTCCCATGCATATCGTAAAAGGCGACTAAGGGAAAGTCTTATAAACTTGGTATTTTTCTTGTAGGTGATGTCCTAGCAACCTGTCACTATTTGAATCTCAATTCTATCATTAAGCCAATCAGTAGCCTATTTGTTTTTCCGACACTGTTGGTTATGTATACCCCGCAAGGGATGTACACGTGATTATATGTAGATATGCCTACCTGCTCGGGGGTTAGCTCAATTGAATTATAAGATTTTTCCTATACCTACATTTATTTATTTTGTACAAAGCAACAAAACAGCACAAGATCCAAAAAGAAAAACTTAATAGAATCCATTTTTCCGTGATGCCTCTTACACCTATTTTCCATTTGCCTCTGACAACACTTTTACCCGCTTTTATGGTTGTTAAGTTGATCCAGCCATGACGTAGGGTCCCGAGGGAAACACAATTAATCCATTTGGCAATTATTCCGGTGCAGGCTCCCCCCGGGCCCCAATTAAAATGTAAATGTCCGCCGCGCCCCGGGCATGTTAGAGATGGCGCCACAAGCGGATTTCGACACAAAACGATCAATGTGCTACCAATTTAATAACTAATTTTAGACCTTATGTGTTTGGTGTAGAGAGCAAAATTAGTTGGCAACCCTTGGAATTGGATGTACTCGAGACGTATTCAGTTAAACTCCGCGTTACAAATGAATCTATGAATTTAAATTATCACATTACCCAAAGTTGCAGATAACGTGAGTAGTTTTCATAAAATATACCTAGATGCTTTGGAAAAATAGACTAGGTATAAAAAAATAGACAGTGCAGTTTGGAGATTGAAAATTTAGAATTTTCGCCAAATCTGTCACGGCGGGAGCATTGTATCAAATGACGCCGTGTGGTTTTCGCATTTTAGGTGCAGTTCGGAAATTAAAAATTCAGATTTATCGCCATTTTAATCTATTATTATCATTTGGTGTCCAGTAGACATTAGTACCACTCTATATCTTTCCCATGGTTGTTGCAAAAGGCGACTAAGGCTTGGGAGTCCTCTTGTAGGCGATGGGCTAGAAAACTGTCACTATTTAAATATCATAAAGCCATACAGCTGAACGTGACCTTTAATTTTGTCAACGATGTTGGCTCTGTCTACCCCACTAGACATATAAAATAACGTGACTTTATATGTACCTCAGAATCACAGAAGCGCGAGCCTGTTGCAAAGTGCACACAGGTTCGAATCCTAGCGTGGACATTAAAGAAACATCATCATCAAGTTTACATCTGAAAGAGTCTTTACCTAACGTTAGTTTGAATACTAACCAGCATTGGCTCCTCCTTAAAAACCTTTTTATGGTGAGGAAAAACATCACGAGGAATTCCATGGCTGATTTTAAACTTTCGCGTTGCATTATATCTTTTTACTAGCTGTGCCTGCGACTTCGTCCGCGTGGAATAGTTATTTTGGGCATCATTGAAGCCCTCAAGGATGAATAATTTCCCCAGTTTTTTTCACATTTTCCATTATTTTTTCGTTCCTAACAGTTGCAGCGTGATGTTATATAGCCTAAAGCCTTCCTCGATAAATGGTCTATTCAATACAAAATTACCCATAAAATTTTATGTGAATGCTTTTATAAATTGGGTACGTACCAGGTTAATTTATTTAAGTTTGCAAGTAACAATGTACTAGTGCATTAATAATTATCTAAGTCTTTATAGATAGGCGTGGCATTATACCTATAATGAACACGCACGTTACGTAAGTACTTACCTTCTAAACAGATCCATACTGTCCGGAACAAAGTATCCAAATAGAAAATCCTCTGAAATTTTGTTTTTATATGAATGAAGACATTATGATGGGTAATTTCTTTGCCTTGTGTTCTTCAACTTCCGGCAGGTATCGGCGACAGGCAGTCTGGCTGGAAGCGGCAAAGAAAAAAAAATTAGCTGTAGTATTCCATTTTCAAACGAAATTCTAATGACCATCAAAGACAGGATACAAAGTTATTTTGATGTAAACTTTTAGTAATAACACCTCTATGACATAGACATCAAGAATCTTTTCGTACGATTTAACTTTTGGTTATTTTTATAATTTATGAAGTTAAGACAGCGAGGGGTGGACGGTAGCGTTTCATGTGTCACAAGCCATTAATTACTTTTTCAGCGTAGCTTTCGAATGTTAGCGTCACCTCAAGAAAAAAGTCAGCGTTTTAGACGCTTTTATGAAATTATGTATAAATGCAAACTTAAAAGAAAACAGATAATTACGGTTTTGACGAAAATAGTCACCTTAGCCCATTATAGGTAGCCAACGATATCTTTTACGGGGTGGACAAAGTCAACAGTTTCACAAAAACTGAAAAGCCACGTTCAACTATATGGAATAAACATGGAATTATATATAATAGTGACTAGCCCCTCGCCTATAAGAAAAATCCTAAGTTTATTAGCCTATCCTTTAGTCGCTTTTTACGACATCCATGGAAAAGAGATGGAGTGGTCCTATTCTGAAGTGCCATAAAACGGATGCCACAAAAAGGATAGAACAAAACATGATAACGCACATAATTATAAAACAAATAAAAAAATTAATATTAAATTTAGACCTCTCTCATAATATGTATTAGCCTGCCCTACAGAATACAGTAAGTACAGTAATTTTTTTTTATTCCGTTCTGTAGGCTGGCCTAAGGGGCGCAACGTAGCCTTTCTATAGATTGTTGATGTTTACTTTTCTTGGACGAAACCTCGTCTAAATACCCGGGTACATAGCGATTATATCTTTTTTTTAATTTTGTTTAAAATTAAATTGTATAAAATCTGCAAGTGCTGTTTAAATTTCGCGCGATTTTGTTTTGGTGCCAACATGAAGAACATAATCATACAAAGGAAAGGGAAGTACCTTGATCGGAATGGGGTGGGAAAATATCGATTAGAATAGTGAGTGACGCGACATCTATAAATGAACTCTATTCATTTGAATTACTTGTCCTATTGACTTAAATAGGTGAAATATACTGACTGCGTGATAGATATGCCGCGGTACTTATGCATATTCCAGGTATTGTAATGCCAAGTAAAGTCTCATGAGCCTTAACTTTGGCATGCGCATTACACGCCCATAGTCTTCAATATAATTAATCTGCTATGCCTGTTACAAGGTTGCTAAATTATAAGCTCCTGCCTAATACACTTAGTTTGCAAATAAATGAACATGAATATGAATAATCTGGTTGAAATCGAGAATCGAATGAATTTAAGCATTGCGACTAAATTAACACCAAGATTTTGTGGACATTGACATGACATCACTACAATGTTGTTTCAAAGTTTGGCTTTTTTGAAATTACATTAGGAATTCTAAAATAAATTACATATTTGAATGATTAGGCTTATTAATGTTGTATTTATGACTGGACAAAGTCTGGGTGTTGGTGGTATTATAACCCAAGTGATTTGAGGTTTGGTGTTAACCTAAAACTTTTGTTTACATTTTTGGTTTCGTTGTCAACTCAACGAAAACCACCACAAATGTTCGTAAAAAGTATAAGTAAAAACATCCTCGAAAATAGGGATACTATACTTAAAAACTAAGACAAAGGAATACAAAATGTATTTAAAATTAGCCTAAGCTTCTGTTGGTTCCCGCGATTAAAAAAAGTTCAACAAAATGAGAACAGTGCCGAAGTGGGTGAATAAAATTCATGAAGCGGATAAAGTTGAGTTTTCTAGGTAAGGTTAAAGCCAATATCGTCATTACAGTGTCCGCGTCCATCGTAGAAACATACATACATATGGTCACGTCTATATCCCTTGTGGGGTAGACAGAGCCAACAGTCTTGAAAAGACTGATCGGGCATGTTCAGCTATAATCATCTTAGAAAATATAAAAAAACAATTATGTTCAAAAACAAATAAATGTTTTGTAATCGAATAATTACAGCATATGAAATTTTCAGTGTCCATACAATATGCTTCAGTCCTGATGGCACTCAACTGGTAGTCGGAGCTGGTGAGAAGGTAATGGTGTATGACCCTCGTGATGGAGCTCTGGTGCAACTACTACAAGCTCACAAAGGAGCCGTGCACGCGGTTGCTTACTGCGGGGATGGGAAGAAGTTTGCGAGTGGCAGTGCTGATAAAAATGTTATAATCTGGACTTCCAAGATGGAGGGAGTGTTGAAGTATTCGTAAGTATTAACCAGTGACAGAATGATTCTTGAACTTGTAATTACAAGGTAACATTACACTGTTGGAAAGGTCTTTCTTTCCTTCATTACAAAATATTATTTTAACTTCTGACAGTCAGATGATATCAATATTAACGGAATATCGAAATTCTATTACCCACAGTTAATCAAAAAAGATTCCTCAAAAATAAAGAAGATATTGCGAGTAATATTTATTTACATACTGTAAAAAAATACAGTTAGTATTACTTCTTTGTAAAATCATTTCATTTATTGCATTGGACAATGATATGCGAGTAACACAAAAGGTATCACAAATATATACGTAACTGCAACTTTTCAGTCACGGTGAAGCAATCCAATGCCTCTCCTACAACCCGGTAACGATGCACCTGGCCTCCTGTGCGCTGTCAGACTTCGCATTCTGGTCTGCTGATGTTAAGGCGGTTCAGAAACACCGCGTGGCCGGTCGGATAACATCTTGTGCATGGTCCCCCAACGGGCAAAACCTTGCTATTGGACTAGCCATTGGGGCGGTTTCCATCAGAGATAGGGTGAGAAATTTCTTCCACTTTTAGTTATTTTAATAGTGCCAATGATTACAAGGCAGATCACATAAGCGAAGTAACTAACTACTTCAAGGTTAACTCAATCAGTTTAATTTATCTATACTAATATTATAAATGCAAAAGTTTGTGAGTATGTCAGGATGTCAGTATGGATGTTTGTTACTCTTTCACGCAAAAACTAATGAACCGATTATGATGAAATTTGGTATGTAGGTAGCTGGAGACCCAGAATAACATATAGGCTACTTTTTTATCCCGGAGTCCCCGCGGGAATGATTTCACGCGGCGGAAGTCGCGGGCGGCCTCTAGTCCCATATATATTTTAAGAAGAAGCGAATGAAAAATTTAAAGCAATTTAAAAACATGTGTGCCTGCATGAATGGATTTATGAATGAGGATGAAGTTTAGGAAAATGCAGTATTTGTGGCAGAGAATTATGTACTTCACATAATCCTAACTAATATTGTAAATGCGAAAGTAAGTTTATTTGTTTGTTGTCTCTGTAAACCGGGCACCTTATTATTTTTCAACCGCCGACGACCTTATTTTATGTAACTCTGTAAATTTTGAAATAAAGACATAACAAAACAAACAAATCTTATCTTATATAAAATTCTCGTGTCACAATGTTTCCCAATGTTCGTTCCCGTACTACTCCGAAACGGCTTGACCGATTCTCATGAAATTTTGTGAGCATATCGAGTAGGTCTGAGAATCGGGTAACATCTATTTTTCATACCCCTTAGTGAAAAGTGTTGCCCAATATTATTATTATTTTTTTTTACTATAAATTACTTAAAAATTATTTATATATGGCAAAACAACGTTTGCCGGGACAGTTAGTTTAGTATAAGAAAAAAAATTAAATAATATTTTGTAGATGGGCGACGAAGTACAGCGTATATCACGCGACGCTGCCGTGTGGGCGGTCACATTCCACAAGTCAACGTTGCTGGTCACGGATTGGAGTGACACCCTGTCCTTCTACAATGTGCAGGGGCAGCAGGTGTCCAAGGACAGGGATATAGGTTCGTTATTCAACATATTGCCTGACTCTCTACTGTTTACTCTGCCTACCCCTCCGGGAAAGAGGCGTGATTTTTATGTAGGTATGTATGTATTCAACATATTATTTTGTGCATACATATACGTCTGGTTCAAATTCCGCGGTCAGGGCATGATGAGAAACTAAGTTTCTCTGATTGATCTGGGTCTTGGATGTTTATATATATATATATAAATACATACATGTAAATGTCCAATGTCCAATGACCTGGATGCAGACAATAAAGAATGACCTGAAGAGTACATGCATTAACAAACAGACAACCCACAACCGTGTGGTGTAGCGCAGAAATACTAGGAGGGCTGACCCCAAATAAATTGGGACTATAGCCAGGAGAAAGAAGAAGAAGAAATACATACATGTAAATATGGTCACGTCTATATCCCTCGCGGGGTGGACAGAGCCGACAGTCTTGAAAAGAATGATAGAAGAAATACGTTCAGCTTTTTGGCTTGATGATAGAATAAAAATATTTAAAATTGGTGAAATGATAATTCAAATTATTACCTACCGCATTTTATTTTTATTTTATTTTATATTTATGTAAATCGAAAATGTAGCAAATACCTCAGAACAACAAATTATATTTTACCGATTGTTTGTGACATAGGTATAGCGGCCCTGTCAATATCTATGCTGGGCGCCTTGGTGCTGGTGGGGGGAGTGGGGGGCTGGGCCGTGCTGACGTCAGAGGGGGTTCCCATACTGACCACCCCCCAAGAGTGGGTGTGGGCGACAGCGCCGTCGCCCACTTTTAATACTGTGGTGAGTGTATTTACGAGTATCATACATACATACATACATAAAATCACGCCTCTTTCCCGGAGGGGTAGGCAGAGACTACCTCTTTCCACTTGCCACGATCTCTGCATACTTCCTTCGCTTCATCCACATTCATAACTTTCTTCATGCAAGCTCTACGAGTATCAATCTTCTCGTTTTGAACTTTAGAACTTTCTCTAATTGCCCTGGGTCTGGATGTTTATCTGTATAAGTATTTATTATAAAATATAGTATCGTTGAGTTAGTATCTCGTAACACAAGTCTCGAACTTACTTCGAGGCTAACTCAATCTGTGTAATTTGTCCCGTATATATTTATTTATTCTCGTTTTCACAAGAAAGTGTAATTTGAGTTTGAATGTACTAAGTAAGCCTTCCATCTTGTTATTCATCAGGAGGATTTTATTTTAAATATTTAAATGAAACGTCTATATCCCTTGTGGGGTAGACAGAGCCACTAGTCCTGAAAAGACTGTAGGCCACGCTCAGCTGTTTGGTTTAATGATAGAATTGAGATTCAAATAGTGACAGGTAGCTAGCCCATCGCCTAAAAGAGGAATCCCAAGTTTATAAGTCTATCCCTTAGTCGCCTTTTACGACATCCGTGGGAAAGGGATGGAGTGGTCCTATTGTAATGGTGCCGGGAACCACACGGCAAGTTTTTGAGTTTGAATGTACTTATTAAGCCTTGTCCTCCTCCTTATGTTAACAATCTTGTTATTCGTAAGGAGGATTTTCTTTTAAATAGTTAAAGGAAATAAAATAAATAACATATGTACATTCATACACATAATCACGTGTATACCCCTATGCGGGGTAGACAGTGCCAATAGTCTTGAAAAGACTGATTGACCACGCTCAGCTCTCAGTTCAGCTTTAGTTCTAAAGAAGTTTCTTTGATTTGTGAAAATAAGCCTTAATATACTGGCCAATTGTTTCTTGTAAAATCGACTATCAATTATGCATTTGCGAAAACTAATGTCGGTCACTTCCGAAAAGGCGTCACTAGCTTTCGTTTGATGTTTTTTTCAATAGAATAGAATAGATTTATTTCCAAAGTTGGATACAAGGTATCACATATTGATGTCACATCACTTAAATCTAATTACGCTACCGCTTCCAAAACGCATGTGTAGAAGTAGCAGCGGAACAAACTACACTGCAGCATTTTCACCGGACGTAAAACTAATTATTTCAATACGAATGTTTTGTCTTTCGTCAATTTTTACAGTGTTCTCCAAAGACGTTAAACAAAGGCAGAGTTTTACTTTACGGCAAAATGAAACATGGCCCACTGTATACCTATATACACTCACCAATAGTGTGACAGTTGGCCGCCATTACGTCATAGATGCGTTATAGATTCATCTCATTTTCTTTCACTCACACAATCATGCGCACAATGCCGCCATTACGACGCTTAACTCTTTTTTCAAGCCACCCCTCAAGTCTACCTTTTTTTCTACGTCTTTGGACATTGAAATTTGACGGCGTCTGTGGCGCAGCGGTAGTGCGCTTGTCTGCGTCACCGGAGGTCCCGGGTTCGAATCCCGGCCAGGGCATGACGAGGAACGAACTTTCTCTGATTGGCCTGGGTCTTGGATGTTCATCTATATAAGTATTTAAGTATTTATTATAAGCAGTATCGTTGAGTTAGTATCTCGTAACACAAGTCTCGAACTTACTTCGAGGCTGACTCAATCTGTGTAATTTGTCCCGTATATATTTATTTGTTATTTATTTAACTCCCATGCTCATACTATCATACACTGCCCAGTTTGCAATATGAGTCTAAATTATTTACATCATATAGGTACAAATGCTGTGTTCATCTTAACCTCCCATACATATATATTTATTTATTAATATATAAATGTGGATGAAGCGAAGGAAATATGCAGAGATCGTGGCAAGTGGAAAGAGGTAGTCTCTGTCTACCCCTCCGGGAAAGAGGCGTGATTTTATGTATGTATGTAATAAAATATAACTCATAAATATCCCGTATATATATATATATATTTATTTATTATTGAAAAAAATGTATGTATGTTTTGTAATCTCTTTCCCATGGATGTCGTAAAAGGCGACTAAGGGATAGGCTTATAAACTTGGGTTTCCACTTTTAGGCGATGGGCTAGCAACCTGTCACTGTTTGAATCTCAATTCTATCACTAAGCCAAACAGCTGAGCGTGGCCTATCAGTCTTTTCAAGACTGGTGGCTCTGTCTACCCCGCTAGGGATATAGACGTGATCATATGTATGTATGTAAGTAAGTAAGTAAGTATATGCTTTATTGTTCACAAAAGGAGTACATTACAAATAAAAACAGTACAGTACAAAGGCGTACAAATGTTTAATTTAAATCACCACTTTGCAGGCCGTGGCGTGCCAAGACGGCACCCTGTGGTGTTATCAAGCGGTGTTCAGCACCGTTCACGGTCTGTACCGTGAACGTTACGCGTACCGCGAGAACATGACGGACGTGATCATCCAACATCTCACCACCGGCAACAAAGTGCGCATCAAGTGTCACGACCGCGTTCATAAGATTGCTATATATAAGCATCGTTTGGCGGTAATTATTGTTTTTTTTTTTTTTAGTATGTATGTATGGAAGCATCGATTGGCGGTAATTATTGTTTTTTTTTTTTTTTTTTAGTATGTATGTATGGAAGCATCGATTGGCGGTAATTATTGTGTTTTTTTTTATGTATGTATGTATGTGTGGCGTGGCCTATCAGTCTTGAAAAGACTGTTGGCTCTGTTTACCCCATAAGGGATATAGACGTGACCATATGTATGTATGTATGCAATGTTTAGTGTTTTAACGTTATCTATATTAATATTGCTGCCGTGTGGTTTCCGGCACCAATACAAAAAAGAATAGGACCACGCCATGGATTCCCATGGATGTCGTAAAACGCGACTAAGGGATAGGCTTACATACTTGTGATTCTTTTTTTAGGCGATGGGCTATCAACCTCTCACTATTTGGATCTCAATTCCATCATTAAGCCGAGCAGCTGAATGTGGCCATTCAGTCTTTTCGGGACTATTGGCTCTGTCTACCCCATAAGGGATATAGACGTGACCATATGTATGTATGTATGTAATGTTTAGTGTTTTAATGGGGGCTTTATCTATACTAATATTATAAAGCTGAAGAGTTTGTTTGTTTGTTTGAAAGCGCTAATCTCAGGATGTACTGGTTTTAATTGAATAATTCTTTTTGCGTTGAATAGATTATTAATCGAGGAAGGCTTTAGTCTATATAACATCACGCTGCAACTATAAGGAGCAAAGAAATAATTGGAAATGTGCAAAAAAAAAATCTTCCTTGAGGACTCCAATGATGCCCAAAATAACTATTCCACGCGGACGAAGTCGCGGTCACAGCTAGTATCTTTAATGTATTATGCATATTGTCGGTTTCTTCATCGTCGTATGTGACAGGTTGCTAGCCCATCGCTAAAAAAGAAGAATCCCAAGTTTATAAGCCTATCCCTTAGTCGCCTCTCACGACATCCATGGGGAAGAGATGGATTCGATTTCTTTATTATTATAGTTGGATTCGATTTCTTTATTATTATAGTTAAATGTTATAATGACTGGTAGTCTAACATTTTTTATACGTCAGCGGGTACAAGTCAAAGGCCATGTTATATAGCACCTTGACCATATGTAAGTTCCACTTGGCGGTTCCAGGTCAAAGTCAAACGTTTATTTGCCAACTATGAGTCATAAATATAATACAGGTGGTATGTATAATTTTGTTTGTATCATAGCAACTCGGTGAGTATTGCAAATGTAGTCAATTACAATAATAATGACTATTGAATGATATTTTACTTACCTATATAAAACAATTTTGATTTAATTTAAAAACTTTATACATTAAATAACAGTGTAGATTGAATTTATTACTAGTAAAAAATTTATATATATATATACCAATTCCCATTATTCATTAAAATTAAATGTCTAATATAATCAACAATAATTTAACAGGATTTCTTTATTATTATAGTTGGATTCGATTTCTTTATTATTATAGTTAAATGTTATAATGGCTGGTGGTTGAACATTTTTTATACATATAGGGTACAAGTCAAAGGCCATGTCACATACACGTTGACGGCCTCTGTGGCGCAGCGGTAGTACGCACTGTCTGTGACACCGGAGGTCCCGGGTTCAAATCCCGGCCAGGGCATGAGGAGAAAAGAACTTTCTCTGATTGGCCTGGGTCTTGGATGTTTATATATATAAGTATTTATTATAAAATATAGTATCGTTGAGTTAGTATCTCGTAACACAAGTCTCGAACTTACTTCGAGGCTAACTCATTTATTTACATAGCACCTTGACCACAAGTACCACTCGGCGGTTCCAGGTTCAACTCCCGGAACGCGTGGTGGTGTACGAGCAGGGCGACGTGGACGGCATGCTGTACAGGGTGAAGCAGAAACTGTCGCAGAAGACGGAATGTTCATTGTTGGTCGCCACTAGCGACGCCCTACTGCTGTGTCAGGTAATTTTAATCATTTATATTATTCAACGATTTATTATTTACATACATACATATGGTCACGTCTGTATACGTTGCGGGGTAGACATAGCCAACAGTCTTGAAAAGACTGAATGGCCACGTTCAGCTATTCGGCTTAATGATAGAATTGAGACTTAAATAATGACAGGTTGCTAAATCATCGCCTAGAAAAAGAGTCCCAAGTTTGTAAGCCTGTCCTTTAGTCGCCTTTTACGACATCCATGGGAAAGAGATGTAGTGGTCCTATTCTTTTTTGTATTGGTGCCGGAAACCACACGGCATCGGCACGGATTTATTATTTAAAACTTTATTGAGATGAACTTAATGTTAATAGCATTCTCTACCGGTGATGATACATGATTTAATCGAAATTTATATAAGTAATAAAAAATATAATTTTTAATAGAATGTCAAATTAATTGATATACATATATATATATAAATAGGGTGTATTGAATTTTGATTTCGGTTCAAATCATAATTAAAGGTAATGTAATAAATGATGCTCATTTTAAATACATTTATTTTATGTTATGTACACATGTATTGGCAAATGATATTTATCTTCTCTCATATAAAATTCCAGGATTCGAAGCTGGTGATGGTCGGCCGGCGGCTGCCTAAGAACTGGACCATGCCTGCTCCTATCCGCTATGTCAAAGTGACCACCCTGTATTTCGAAGAGGTTTTATTACTGGGCCTACAAAATGGACAAGTGAGTATTATATAATTTACATTTTTTTTTATTTCTTTTTTCATGATTAATTGTAAATACAATTCGCGCCGATGAGCACCTGCTAACATACATTAATTAAAATACATGTATCGGGTGGTTCCCGGCCCTTTAGGACAGAACCACTCCATGCATGTCGTAAAAGGCGACTGTGGGATTGGCTTATAATCTTAGGATTTTTCGTATAGGCGATGGGCTAGCAACCTGTCACTATTTGAATCTCAATTGCATTATTAAGCTATACAGCTGAGCAAGGCCTTTCAGTCTTTTCCAGACTATTTACACCGTTTACCCCGCAAGGGATATAGACGAGACTATATATATGCATGTACTCATACGTACCTATGTTGGGGTAGGCAGAGACTACACTTTCCACTTGCCACGATCTCTGTATGTATGTATAACATAACATATAATAACGTCTATATCTCTTGCGGGGAAGACAGAGCCAACAGTCATCAAAAGACTGAAAAGCCACGTTCAGGCTTACTGGAGCTTACTAGAATTGAGATTCAAATAGTGACAGGTTGCTAGCCCATCGCTAAAAAGAGGAATCCCAAGTTTATAATCCTTTCTCTTAGTCGCCTTTTACGACATCCATGGAAAAGAGATGGAGTGCTCCTATTATTTTTTTCTATCGTTGCTGGGAACCACAATGTATGTATGTAAATATTAATCACGGTTTAAAAAAAAAACTCACGATACATACATAAACAAATGTTGCTGAACGTGGCCTTTCAGTTTTTCAAGACTGCTAGCTCTGTCTACCCCGCAAGGGATATAGACGTGACTATATGTATGTATATATGTATGTTATATTTATATTTTTTTAATTTTTAATTCTTTCAGATATGGCAAGTGGAGCCCGTTAGCGGTGCGTCTAAATCGTTGTTGCAAACGCCGGCCAGCGTTCGTTGTTTGGACGTGAGCGCGTCTAGGAGTCGTGTCGCAGTCGTCGACGAGTCGTCCGTGTGTCGTGTGTACAGTCTGCCCACCGGCGAACTGTTGTATACAGTAAGGGTGTATTGTTTATACATACATACATATTATGAAATATAATTTGTTAAATCGGAAGAAAGTAATTTGACATGAGCGCGTTTAGGAGTCGTGTCGCAGTCGTCGACGAGTCGTCCGTGTGTCGCGTGTACAGTCTGCCCACCGGGGAACTGTTGTATACAGTAAGGGTGTATTTCTTATACCGTGCGGTTATGCCGTGTGGTTCCCTGCACCAATGATAAAGAAGAATGGGACCATTCCATCTCTTTCCCATGGATGTCGTAAAAGGTGACTAAGGGATAAGCTGATAAACTTGAGATTCTTCTTATAGGCGATGGGCTAGCAACCTGTCACTATTTGAATCTCAATTCTATCATCAAGATAAAAAGCTGAACGTGGCCTATCAGTCTTTTCAAGACAGTTGACTCTGTCTACCCCGCAAGGGATATGATACAGGAAGATGGTACATTTTTAATTATTAATTATTAATCGTGCGTGACTCGGTTCAAGTCCACGTGAGGTCCAGAATTCTTGGGACCGCTCCCGTGGAACATCGGTCACGATTGGGCGCTGCGGACGGTCACTCTGCCCTGGGTGGAGGTCGTCTGCTACGCGGACGACACACTCGTGGCCGCCCGCGGCGCCACATACAGGGTGACTTTTAATTCAACTGCATAAATTTAACTGTCAAGTGTACTCATCTAAAGGATATTTGAAAACGTTAAAAGAAAAATATCGGTTCATATTTCAGAAAGTACTAAAAAACATAAAAGTATCAAAATCCACGATCCTAAATACGTCATATCACCCCGGCCGGCGGAAAAGCGACGCGTAAGGCGCTGACTCCACGACCGAGAGAACCGCGACGATATTATCGTCGTGCCACGTATTTCTATACACTCTCTATGAAACCGTCTCCACACGGCGATACTATCGCTGAGATGCGACGAGTGGCAATGAGCGCGCGAAACGTCATTACATCGTCGCTAGCCCGCCGCGACTAGCAGCGTCATTTCAACGTTGATTCTCGTTAAGCAAGGACGTTTCTAGAAGCTTTTTAAACAATAGTACAATGTTTGACATTGAAAAGTTTATTCTTGAAGCGAGAGATTCGCGGCGATTCCGTTACGAGTCGTCGCGGACACGCTGCGATCCCGTCACGAGTCGCGACGATACGCTGGCGGAATTATCGCTCGTTCGTGGAGTATGTCCGACGATAGTATGACGGGCTCGTTGCGATTCCCTCGTTCGTGGAGTCAGCGCCTAAGATTCAGAGGTCAACGACACAATTCATTCAGCTGAGCTATCTCGACAACTCTGTACTTTACTTGATCTTGATACTAGAAAAATAATTTATTTTTCAGACATTTATTTACATGTTTAGTTTTAATTTCTTTTTGAAGTATTGGTCTTTAATAAAGCGTGTGACGTAGTTTTTGGGGGTTTTTTAAATGTGAAAATGATGACGTTTAATTTAAATAAAAATAGGCTCAAACGGCTCAGAAGCATGGGTATAGTCTATGTTTAAAAGGATGCAGTTGTTTTAAATGTCACCCTGTATAGGGAGGCGTCATTGCTCGCCACCGCGGGAGTCGCTGAAGTGGTGCGCCGGATCCGTCGACTGGGTCTGGAGGTGGCTCTCCACAAATCCGAGGCGCTGTGCTTCCATGGCCCTCGGAGGAAGCCGCCTGCAGACGCCAGTCTGACGGTTGGAGGTGTCTCAATTGCCATCAAGCAATTCAAAAATTCAAATTCAAAATTTTTATTAATTACTATAGGATACTATATATCGCTGAATAATTGTCAAAACGTATGGTTTAACAACATTGTTTGTCGTCAAATAAATTACTTAAAAACGTAAGTTTACTGCCGCTTCCAAGGCGTCAGTGCAGAAGAAGCGGTAACAAACTGCACTGCAGCATTTTCTCGATGCGCTACCTGGGCATCGTTCTTGATGGCAGATGGAACTTCGGCGCCCACGGCGAACCTGGGAGGTCCAGAAGCGTCCTGCAGGCGCTTGTACATGGGGGTCGTGCGATCGATAGCCCTTTACGGGGCCCCCGTATGGGCGGATGCGCTCTCTCGCCAAAACCTCGCCTCCCTGCGGAGGCCACAGAGGCTGATGGCGACGAGAGCCGCAAGGGGATATCGCACTGTTACGCGGGCAGCGTTGAATGCATTTTTAAAAAAAGATTATTTAAAGAAACTTAACTTTATTCACTAAATAACGTACATGAACTTATTTTACTTATTGGATAGATTTATAACGTTATGGAGGCAACCGCTCTGCGAGAGGATCTAATGTGGACTGACTATGAGAGCAGCGCTCGGGACTGAGGCGCTGTGAGGGGGTGATGAGCAAGCCTGGAGGGTTTGCTCTGTCAGCATTGTCACTAATATTAGCGGGCTGTAACAGCACGATCTCCTTTGAGGCAGCGTCTGTGCTGGCCGGTTCCATTCCCTGGGACCTAGAGGCGAAAACCCTCGCGTCGCTGTTCTTCTGGCGCGAGGAGGCCGCGGCCCAGGGTCACCGGTTGGCACCGAGGGAGATCGCAGGACGCCGCAATGAGCTGTGTCAGCGCTCCATTGAAGAGTGGTCCCAAAGGCTGGAGTAGAACCGAGAACATTAAACATTTAACACATAACATTAACATTAAATATTTAAAATTACGTATGAACTAACGTAATCGTGTAGTTCCCGACACCAATACAAAAAAAGAATAGAACCACTCCATCTCTTTCCCATGAATGTCGTAAAAGGCGACTAAGGGAAAGTGAGGTGGCAATTGAATCTCAATTCTATCATTAAGCCAAATAGCGGAAAGTGGCCATTCGGTCTTATCAAGACTATTGGCTCTGACTATCCCGTAAGGGATATAGACGTGACTATATGTATGTATGTATGTTCAGTTTATAAACCCTCAGTCACCTTTAAAATCAACAATGGGAACCACACGGCATTTTTCTTTTTAATTCATTGAATTTTCTATATAGGTAATTTATTATCAATTCACCAGGAAGAGAACGTGTCATCGGTGTCATGGAACTCGTGGTGTGACGACCTCCTCAGCCTTTCCGGTGGCGGGCTGCTCTCGATAAAGGCTGGCCTTTTTCCAGCTGCCACCCAGCCTTTGGTGGGATCTGTTGTGGGTTTTCAGGTACATAAATGTTTATATACATACATATATATATATGTATATATATCCCTTGTGGAGTAAACAGAGCCAACAGTCTTGAAAAGAGTGATAGGATGTTTACATTCATACATACATATGGTCACGCCTGTATCCCTTGTGGAGTAGACAGAGCCAACAGTCTTGAAAAGAGTGATAGAATGTTTACATTCATACATACATACATATGATCACGCCTGTATCCCTTGTGGAGTAGACAGAGCCAAGAGTCTTAAAAAGAGTGATAGAATGTTTACATTCATACATACATACATATGATCACGCCTGTATCCCTTGTGGTGTAGACAGAGCCAACAGTCTTGAAAAGACTGATAGGCCATGTTCAGCTGTTTGACTTCATGATAGAATTGAGATTCAAATAGTGACAGGTTGCTAGCCTGTAGCCTAAAAAAAGAATCCCAAGTTTATAAGCCTATCCCTTTATCGCCTTTAACGACATCCACGGGAAAGAGATGGAGTGGTCCTATTTTCTTTTTTGTATTATCATCTATTATATATACATACATAAAATCACGCCTCTTTCCCGGAGGGGTAGGCAGAGACTACCTCTTTCCACTTGCCACGATCTCTGCGTACTTCCTTCGCTTCATCCACATTCATGACCAGAGATCGGAATAGGTAGATTGATTTTATGTACTTGCATCATAAATTACCATAGAAAGCATAACATGGATAAGCCTCTTTTCCGGGATTCCATTTCAGTACTTACACTTACAGTAAACTACATTGTCCGCGGGTAACATAGGACTACAATTTACGTGAACGAAGTCGGGGGAAAACAGCTATCACTAATATATTCTTCATCCCACTTGTAAAAATTCCGGAAAAAATCTTAATAATTTACAAATCCCGGAGTCCATATTAATATATACGTTTCAGAGTTCATTGACCCCAATTCAATTTACCTATTCCGATTTCTGTTCATAACACTATTTGTAATTGTTATATATGTATGTATATGTTTTGTGTGTTAATAACATTTTTTTATATTATCAGGGTGGTCGTGTATTCTGCTTACAAGCTAATTCCATGCAGACGATAAACGTTCCGCTCTCGCACGCCGTACATCAGAACATACAGCAGAAGATGTTCACGTGAGTACATATATATATATATATGGTCACGTCTATATCCAGTGCGGGGTAGACAGAGCCTACAGCCTTGATAAGACTGAAAGGCCACGTTCAGCAACGTATGATGTTAACGTTCAATTCGTTTATGTGGGTGTGCATGTACGTATGCATGCATATAGTCTCATCTACATCTCTTGCAGGGTAGGCAGAGCCAAGTAAGTAAGTTTAACCGTTTAAATAAGTTTGACATACGGCCATTTGTTGAAAATGGACGTATAATATCTAGCTGAACGTGATATTTCAGCCTTTTCGAAACTGTGCCCCGTCCGTCTAGCTTGTAAAGAATGTAGATGTGAAATATATATATATATATATTATTCTATACTAATATTATAAAGCTGAAAAGTTTGTTTGTTTGAACGCGCTAATCTCAGGAACTACTGGTTCAAATTGAAAATTTATTTTTGTGTTGAATAGACTATTTGAGAAAGGCTTTGGGCTATATAGGTACATCACACTGCAACTATATGGAGCGAAGAAATAATAAAAATGTGAAAAAAAATGAGGAAAATTATTTATCCTTGAGGGCTTCAATGATGCCCAAAATAACTATTCCACGCGGACGAAGTCGCGGGCACAGCTAGTGTATAATCATTTACAGTCGTGTGTGTAATGTTACGAATCGTTTATACAGGGTGACATCTAAAACAACTGCATCCTTTTAAACATAGACTATAACCATGCTTCTGAGCAGTTTGAGCCCATTTTTATTTAAATTAAACGTCATCATTTTCACATTTAAAAAAACCATCAAAAACTACGTCACACGCTTTATTAAAGACCAATACTACAAAAAGAAATTAAAACTAAACATGTAAATAAATGTCTGAAAAATAAATTATTTTTCTAGTATCAAGATCAAGTAAAGTACAGAGTTGTCGAGATCGCTCAGCTGAATTAATTGTGTCGTTGACCTCTGAATCTTACCCGTCGCTTTTCCGCCGGCCGGGGTGATATGAAATATTTAGGATCATGGATTTTGATACTTTTATTTTTTTCGTTCTTTTAACGTTTTTATATATCCTTTAGATGAGTACACTTAACAGTTAAATTTATGCAGTTGAATGAAAAGTCACCCTGTATAAAATACAACGCAAGAATTGTATGTTTGTTTGTCACACAGTGAAGCGTATGCGGTGGCGTGCCTAGGGGTGACCGCTTTGGACTGGGAGCGGCTGGGGATGGCAGCTTTGGAGGAGTTGTCCTTCGAAGTGGCAAAGAAGGCGTTCCAGAGGAGTGAGAATGTCATATTCTTGACGCTCATCGACCATTTGCAGGTGAGTAATGGCGAGAGGGGAGGGGTTTTAGTGGGTGGGGGGGTTGGTGCCAGGAGTCTTGCACGATCCCGGGTTAAGATCCGGGGGGTAGTCCGTGAAAAGGATTTCCTCTTTTATAACAAAATAGAAAAAAAATTGCTGAGTTTTCGTGGTAATCAGTAAAGGTAGTAGTAGGAGATGATTAAGGTTTACACGATTTCGTTGTAGTCAATGTGGTAAAATTGAAAAGAATAGGACCACTCCATCTCATTTTCCATGGATGTCGTAAAAGACGACTAAAGGATAGGCTTATTTTGGGATTTTTCTTTTAGGCAATGGTCTAGCAACCTGTCACTATTTGAATCTGTCACAATTCAATGCGAATGAGATGGAGTGGTCCTATTCTTCTTTTTTTGTATTGGTGCCGGGAGCCACACGGCATAAACTACCTTAACATACATACATACATAAAATCACGCTTCTTTCCCGGAGGGGCAGGCAGAGACTACCTCTTTCCACTTGCCACGATCTCTGCATACTTCCTTCGCTTCATCCGCATTCATAACTCTCTTCATGCAAGCTCGGCGGTTTCGGGTACTTTTGACCTGACCCTTTACCAGGACGTCCTTAGTTTGATCAAGATACGTTCGTCTAGGTCTTCCCACTCCGACCTTTCCCTCCACACTCTCCTTGTATATCTGCTTAGTTAGAGATGATTAAGGTTAACACGATTTCGTTGTAGTCAATGTGGATATGTAGGATCTAGAAGTAAAGAATTAGTGTATGTATGTATAACCTACAAAAAGTGTACGGGAAAATGAATGAATTGAGATTTTTTTTAAAGGGCTAGTGCCGTGTGGTGCCCGGCACGAATAGAAAAAAAAAGAGAATAGGACCACTCTATCCCATTCCCATTATGGATGTTGTAAAAGACGACTAAGGGATAGGCTTACAAAATTGGGATTCTTTTTTAGTTTAGCGATAGATTAGATATGATAGAATTAAGATTCAAATAGTATTGGAGCCACACGGCATATATAAATGTACATACTTTTAAATACATTATTTCAATCCAGGAACGCTTGGAATCCGGCGAGATGCGCACGCTCATCGTCGGCGATGTGTCGGCGCACCGCGGCCGATACGCGGACGCCGCACGCGCATACCGCACCGCGGGCCGCGACGACAGAGCGTTGAGTTTGTACGTCGACTTGCGTATGTTCAGCAAAGCGCAGGTGTGTTATTTTAATTGTAGGTAAGGTTAAATGTGGGAAGACCTAGACGAACGTGTCTTGATCAAATTAAGGACGTCCTGGTTAAGGGTCAGGTCAAGGGTACCCGAAACCGCCGAGCTTGTATGAAGAGAGTTGTGGATGTGGATGAAGCGAAGGAAGTGTGCAGGGATCGTGGCAAGTGGAAAGTGGTAGTCTCTGCCTACCCCTCTGGGAAAGAGGCGTGATTTTATGTATGTATGTACTTAGGTCAAATGTCCTTGGCTCAAGACGAGCCAAGTGAATCGCAATTGCTATTGCGCAATACTTTCGTGGAAAAATTTGGTATTACCGTACCTATTTTTTCCACGATTGTATTCATCGTTTGTTTTTTATTTACTAAAAATGCGTTTACTGTATATCTCGTCCATCATCAGTCCCTTCTATCATTCTTGTTCATAATTGATTCCTATTCCATTTTTATTAATTCTTTCTTATCAATCTCGTTCATCATGCCTTTGTCAATCCGTCAGCATTCCCTTTCATCAGTCACGTCCGTCATTCCCTCCAATCAATCTCATACGTTGTCTCCATCTATCAATCTCATTCATCATTCCCTTGCATCAATCTCGTCCATCATTCCCCATTCTATCAGTCAGTAATTGATTCCAAACACGCTTTTCCATCATTTCAATTTCCATGCCGTGTGGTTCCCGGCACCAATACAAAAAAGAATAGGACCACTCCATCTCTTTCCCATGGATGTCGTAAAAGCCGACTAAGGGGTAGGCTTATAAACTTGGGATTCTTCTTTTAGGCGATGGGCTAGCAACCCGTCACTATTTGAATCTCAATTCTATCTTAAAGCCAAATAGCTGAACGTGGCCCATCAGTCTTTACAAGACTGTAGGCTCTGTCTACCCCGTAAGGGATATAGACGTGATTATATGTATGTATGTCAATTTCCCTTTATCTATCTCTTCTCTCCCACAAGGAATACGTGGGCGAGGGCGAAGGCCTAGCGGCGCTGGCCCGCCGCAGGGCCGAGTGGGCGCGCCACGTGAACGAGCCCCGGGCCGCCGCCGAGATGTACTTGGCGGCGGGGGACGTCAAAAGGGCGGCTCAACTCATGGCGGAGACGGGCAGGAGAGACATGTGAGTTGATTAGGTGTGCCGTGTGGTTACCGGCTGTGATTGAACAAAAAAGAAAATAGGACCACGACAGTGCAGTTTGTTCCGCCGCTTCTTCTACATTATGCGCTTTGGAAGCGGTAGTAGTTATAATGATGTATCTATCCAATTTTGAAAATAAATCTATCTTATTCTACTTGTTCATATGGATATCGTAAAAGGCGACTAAGGGATAGGCTTACAAACTTGGGATTCTTTTTTTAGGCGATGGGCTAGCAACCTGTCTATATTTGAATTTCAATTTCGAAATTGAAGTCTGGAGAATGTTAGACCCTTTCAGTCTATTCGAAACTGATGGCTCTATCTACCCCGCGAGGGATACAGACGTGAATATATCTATGTATAGACGTGAATATATGTATATATATTATGAGAATAATAATATAATTTTTAATCCCGAAAAATGTACTGTTGCTGAATGTGAAATCTCATGACGCTTTCTTTTAAAATGGTCTTTATTTTCCACACAGGTTGATTGAACTAGCCCGCAAGTTGGACAAAGGCTCCAGTTCATCACTGCGGTACGTGGCCGAAGCCCTGGTGACGGCCGGGGAACACGCCACCGCCGCGGACGTCTACCAGAGACTAGGGGATTATCGGTGAGGGATCATAGACTATCATTGTGAAGATAATGTCATCTAAATATCGTATTAACTAGGTTAGAAATTACACAAAGTGGCCCAAATTCAGGTGACAACTAAGGAACACGCCATCGCCGCGGACGTCTACCAGAGACTAGGGGATTACCCGTGAGGGACCATAGACTATCATTGTGAAGATAATATTATCTAAATATCATATTAACTAGGTTAGAAATTACTCAAAATGGCTAAAATTCTGGTGCCAACTAAGGAACACGCCACCGCCGCGGACGTCTACCAGAGACTAGGGGTTTATCGGTGAGGGACCATAGACTATCATTGTGAAGAGAATGTCATCTAGATATCATAGTAACTAGGTTAGAAATTACACAAAGTGGCCCAAATTCTGGTGACAACTAAGGAACACGCCACCGCCACGGACGTCTACCAGAGACTAGGGGACTATCGGTGAGGGACCATAGACTATATCATTGTGAAGAGAATGTTATCTAAATATCGTATTAACTAGGTTAGAAATTACTCAAAATGGCTCAAATTCTGGTGCCAACTAAGGAACACGCCATCGCCGCGGACGTCTACCAGAGACTAGGGGATTATCGGTGAGCGGCCATAGACTATCATTGTGAAGAGAATGTCATCTAAATATCATAGTAACTAGGTTAGAAATTACACAAAGTGGCCCAAATTCTGGTGGCAACTAAGGAACACGCTACCGCCGCAGACGTCTACCAGAGACTAGGGGACTATCGGTGAGGGACCATAGACTATATCATTGTGAAGAGAATGTTATCTAAATATCGTATTAACTAGGTTAGAAATTACACAAAATGGCTTAAATTCAAGTGACAACTAAGGAACACACCACCGCCGCGGACTTGTACCAGAGATACTAAAACTATAGGGAAGGGATCATAGACTATCATTGTATTTTGACCCAAAAACAATTTCCATAAAATCATGGCATATTGATTCCATCATGAAGCTGAATACAGCTGAACCTGGTCTTTCAGTCTATGAGATTATTGGCTCTGTCTACTCCGCAAGGGATATAGACGTGACTATATTGTATTGTACTCAGAGGAGGGCAGACGATGCATGTTTCGTTATGATCTCTCAGCACATATGACCTTATTTCTAGAATGTCCACTCGGATCGAATACTTCGTATTTTTGCTGCCAAGCCAAAATAAAAAAAAAATACTATGTAAAATGACAATGTCAAAATTTTTATTGACGTTTTGTCATGCCTTACTAGAAATCACGATGAAAATTTCCAATTTTTTCGTTTCTAATAATAAAACAGAAAAGCCAATCGCACATTTTGTATCTAGTAACGAAGTAAGTTGCAAAGCTTGTTTGTTTGTAATATCTTTATTGTACAGAAATTGACAAAGTAACACAAAAACAGTACATAGTTACAAAAATATTTGAATCTCAATTCTATCAAAAAGTCAAACAGCTGAACTTTGCCTATCAGTTTTTTCAAGACTGTTTGTTCTGTCTATCCCGTAAGGGATATAGACGTGATGATATGTATGTATGTTGAGATTCAAATAGTGACAGGTTGCTAGCCCGACGTCTATAAAAGAATCTTATGTATGTATGTTGAGATTCAAATAGTAACAGGTTGTTAGCCCGTCGTCTATAAAAGAATGTATGTATGTATGTTGAGATTCGAATAGTGACAGGTTGTTAGCCCGTCATCTATAAAAGAATCTATGTATCTATGTATGTATGTTGAAATTCAAATAGTGACAGGTTGCTAGCCCATGGTTCCCGGCACCATTACAAAAGAATAGGACCACTCCATCTCTTTCCCACGGATGTCGTAAGAGCCGACTAAGGGATAGACTTGGGATTCCTCTTTAATGTAAATCCCTGCCAATCTAAGGTCTGCCGCGCCGATGGATGCATGGCTAGGGGCGAGCCTAGTCTCGAGCGTGCCACTTCCGCCATGGGGTTGGGCGACCCCCAGGTAATGGCTAGCCTTACCCTGGCATGCGGGGCTCTGCTGGGGCGGACAAAATTTTTCCCTAGCGTCTCGTGGGAATCGCATTATGAACCTTAAAAAGCATATAAATTGCGGCGATGGTGTCCGCACCCCATCACGTCTCGTTCCCGGCGGGAGCGGTATGCGGTCTGCTGAAAGCCGCTTTGCGACGATGAATGTAAGAGGAGGAATGAAGGATAAGATTGAGGAAGTATGCCAGATGATGGATGAAAGACGTTTGGATGTGTTGTGCGTGAATGAAACGAAGCGGAAAGGATGCGACGCGACGCAGCACGGCCCTTACACGGCGTATTGGTCTGGAATTTCCAGTACCAGCCGAGGCTGTCAAGGGGTCGGTCTAATTCTTTCTGCACGAATGGCTGAGTGCGTGAATGAGTATGAGTGTGTCAGCCCTCGTCTTCTATGGATTAGGCTGAAAGTTGGAATCACTCGGATCTTCGTTCTAGGTGTTTATGCACCTTGGGATGTGGGTTCGAGGGGTACAACATCAGCAAAAAGCGAAAACGAGGAGTTCTGGAATAGTGTAAGAGAAGTATTGAAAGTTACCAAGCCAAATGAGAAGATTATTATGTTAGGTGATTTTAATGGATGGGTGGGTGTAAAGCGTGATGGATATGAAAAGGTGCTTGGTGCGTTTGGTGACGAAAAGGTGAATGATAATGGAAGAAGTGTATTAGAAATTTGTCTAGAGTGGGATCTTTTTGTGTCGAACTCAATGTTTCAACATAAAGAGATCCACACCTACACAAGAGTGGAAGGTATTTTAAAAAGTATGATAGACTTTGTGATTGTAGATGAAAGATTGAAGAACAAAGTGCTGGATACCCGTGCATATCGCGGTGCTGGCATTGACTCGGACCATTTACTGGTGATATCCCGGATAAGGGGTATCTTCAATCGCTGGCGGCACAGGGTAAGGGAGCAAACCAGCGCTTTGGAAAGAGTAAAAGTAGAAAATTTGCAAGATATGGATGTAGGTAAGAAGTATATTAATAGACTGAAGGATGAATTTGAAGATTTAGAGGAAATGAGCGATATTGAAGATGGATGGAAGGAATTTAAAGAAAGAATTGTGAAAGTAGCTGTTGAAGTGTGTGGTGTAAGTAGAAGAAGGAAAGGAAAAAATCACAAAAATGCGTGGATGAGTAAAGATGTGCAAGAACTTGTGCGATTAAAGAAGAAAGCATGGCTGGATTTGTTAGCAGCAAAAGCTAACTTAAGAATGCAAGAGGTTATAGATGAAGATGTGAATGAAGCACGTAAGGAATATAAGAAAATGAAAGATTTGGTTAAGAAAGCTGTGATTAGAAAGAAAGAAGAGTATAAAGAGGATTTTGATAAAAGGCTATCAGAAGACTTTCAGTCAAATCTGAAAGTATTCTGGAAATCCGTAAGGTCAGCCCGAGGAAATACTATAACCAGAGAGCTGACTAGGATCAGATGCCAGGATGGTAGCGTTGTGAAAGGAGAAGAATGTGTACTAAAGATATGGAAGGACTATTTTGAAAGTTTATTTGAAAAAAAGGAAGGAAATAAGAAAGATTTCTGCTATAGCGAAGAAAAAGAGAATGAGATGGAAGGCGAAATTGAAATGTTCGAAATTGTGGAAGCACTTAAGAGTATGAAAGCGGGAAAGGCTGCTGGGTGTGATAGAGTGTCGGTCGAGATGCTTAAAGCAGGAAAAGGCGTAGTAGCTAGTCAGTTGTACTGCCTTTTCAATTTGTGTTGGAGAAGCGGCCGAGTACCAAAAGATTGGTGTAAGGCTGTTATCGTGCCACTTTACAAAGGAAAAGGGTCACAGCTGGACTGCAAAAATTATCGTGGTATAAGCCTGCTTAGCGTCGTCGGCAAATTGTATGCTAAGGTATTGATTAATAGAGTCAGGAATGAAACTGATGACAAAATATGGGATGCTCAAGCGGGATTTCGAAAGGGAATGGGATGTACTGATCAGGTCTTTTCCTTGCGGTGCATAGCCGAAAAGTTTTTGGCCAAGAGTCAAAAAGTCTATTGCACATTCGTAGATCTGGAAAAGGCCTATGACAGAGTTGAGAGGAATGAATTGTAGTCAGCACTTTCTATGCATGGGGTGAGCAGTCTCTTAATACGAGCACTGAAATCCTTATATGAGGATTCGAGTGCTTGTGTCAGGATAAACGGAGCGCACACTGAGTGGTTTAAGATTGAGAAAGGCGTTAGGCAAGGATGTGTTGCGTCACCGTGGCTGTTCAACCTATTTATGGATAGCTGTTTGACAGATTTGAAAGAGTCTAAAAGTGGATTAAGGATGAATGAGTTACTCGTCAAATGTCTGCTCTATGCCGACGATCAGGTTATACTGGCGTCATCAGCGGAGGAGTTACAGGAGATGGTAAACTGTATGCATGAAGCTTTAAAAGAGAAAGGAATGAAAGTGAACGTAAGTAAAACTAAAACACTGGTTTTTGAAATGGAGAAAGAAATGACAGCATGTAATATTTTGATTGGAGGAGAAAAAGTGGAGCAAGTGAAAGAGTTTGTATATCTAGGATCAAAGTTTACATCAGATGGCAAGTATGATAGTGATATTGAAAGGAGAGTGAACGCGGGGAACATGGTGAATGGAGCTTTGCATGCCTTTATGAGCAGTCAGAAACTATCCAAAAAGGCTTGACTGGCTGTGCACAGGGGCGTGTTGGTCCCGACATTAATGTATGGGAGTGAAAGTTGGGTATGGCAAAAGAAGCATGAAAGCAGAATAAATGCAGTGGAAATAAGAGCGTTAAGGAGTATGATGGGTGTGAAATTGAGTGACAGGATAAGGAACAGCGTGATAAGGGAATGTTGTGATGTGAAAGAAGATGTAGTTACAGGAATAGAAAAGGGTATGTTAAGATGGTTCGGTCATGTGGAGAGGATGAATGAAAGCAGGTTGACTAAGCAGATATACAAGGAGAGTGTGGAGGGAAAGGTCGGAGTGGGAAGACCTAGACGAACGTATCTTGATCAAATTAAGGACGTCCTGGTAAAGGGTCAGGTCAAAAGTACCCGAAACCGCCGAGCTTGTATGAAGAGAGTTATGAATGTGGACGAAGCGAAAGAAGTATGCAGAGATCGTGGCAAGTGGAAAGAGGTAGTCTCTGCCTACCCCTCCGGGAAAGAGGCGTGATTTTATGTATGTATGTATGCTAGCCCATCGCCTAAAAAAAAAGAAACCCAAGTTTGCAAGCCTTATTCAGGTACATAAATATAAGATTACCTTCCAGCAAAGTCGCCCAGCTGGCGGTATCCGCCGGCGAATGGTCGCGCGCGTTCGCACTGGCCCGCGAACATTCGGAATGCCGCCGCGACGTTTATTTGCCGTACGCACACAAAATGGCGCAGGAGAGCAAGTTTGTTGATGCGCAGAAAGGTATTGTTTCTGTTATTTTAATTATACCTATGAAGGCAATTTAAATTTAAAATTAGTACCGTGTGGTTCTCGGCACCAATACAAAAAAAGAATAGGACCACTCCATCACCTGCCCATGGATGTCGTAAAAGGCGACTAAGGGATAGGCTTACAAACTTGGGATTCTATTTTTAGGGATGGGTGAGCAACCTATCACTATTTGAATCTCAATTCTATCATTAAGCCAAAGAGCTGAACGTGGCCATTCAGTCTTTTCAAGCCTGTTGGCTCTGTCTACCCCGCAAGGGATATAGACGTGACCATATGTATGTATGTATGCAATTTAAATATAATATTATTTAATGATTTAAATAAGACCACACTTATGCAGCCTAACAGTATAGCGTTTATTTTTGATGGGAAGAAAAGATACAAATGACATTGACACATAGTTACCGTAATGGAAGGCGCCAAAATTTAAATATTCAACAGTTTCGAACTTAATAAATATATAAATATGTATATATCTACGGGAAAAATGACACAGATTGAGTTAGCCTCGAAGTAAGTTCGAAACTTGTGTTACGAGATACTAACACAACGGTACTGTATCCTACTAATATTGTAAATGCGAAAGTTGTGAGTGTGTCAGGATGTCAGTGTGGATGTTTGTTACTCTTTCACGCAAAAACTATTGGTCCGATTACGATGAAATTTTGTATGTAGGTAGACCCAGAATAACATATAGGCTACTTTTTATCCCAAGGGATATAGGTTTAAAGAATTAATTTTCAAAAAAGATTACAAAATCCACTTACATGAGAACAAAAGAGATAAAAGTTCTTAAAACTAAACAGCAGTCCCGTATGTAATTAAGGGTAATATCCAGGGTATATTATACACTAGAGGCCGCCCGCGACTTCGTCCGCATGGAAACCCTATCAATCCCGCGGAAACTCTGGGATAAAAAGTAGCCTATGTGTTATTCTGGGTCTTCAGCTACCTACATACCAAATTTCATGGTAATCGGTTCAGTAGTTTTTGCGTGAAAGAGTAACAAACATCCATACAAACTTTCGCCTTTATAATAGTAGTAGGATTTTTTTTTTGGTTGAACGATAACAAGCACAAAGAACAAACAAATACCAAAAACTATATAGACGTGACAATATGTATGTACTTTTAATTTAACAAATAATCTTATTATTTAGCATACCACATGGCAGGTGAGACTGCCACAGCGATGCGAGTGTTCTCAATACTGGTGACGAATGCTGTATCAGAGGAGCGTTTCTCTGACGCGGCATATTTACACCATTTGCTGGCCATGCAGTGTCTAGACACCGCTGCCGCTGCAGGGGACAAGTAAGTAGATTATATTAATAGTTCGTTTATATTATCATGTCTATATCCTTTGCGGGGTAGAGACAGCAGTTTTGAAACATTGACATGCCAGGTTCAGCTGTTTGGCTTAATGATAGAATTATCGCCTATAAGAGTAATACCAAGTTTATAAGCTTATCCCATAGTCGCTTTTTACGACATCCGTGGAAATGAGGTGGAGTGGTCCTATTCTTTTTTATATTGGTGCCGGGAACCACACGGCATGTTATGTCTAGATGTGTGACTCTGCTAAAAAGAATGTTGTTTTTTTTTAATCACGAGAAATTCACTTGCCCATCGCTGCGTTCACGAGCCTTTCTCGCACAGTCAGCCTTCCTAGCTTCTCAATGTATCGTCAGTCAGTCACTATAAATATATTGTAACAGTGAGCGGTCACGAAGCCAGTACAGCGACAACGAGCGGCTCGCTCGCGTGTATCACGCCTACGACGCTGTCCATCGCTGCGTTCACGAGCCTTTCTCGCTCAGTCAGCCTTTTTAGCTGCTCAATGTATCATCAGTCAGTCAGTCACTATATATATTGTAACAGTGAGCGGTCACGAAGCCAGTACAGTGACAATGAGCGGCTCGCTCGCGTGTACCACGCCTACGACGCTGTCCATCGCTGCGTTCACGAGCCTTTCTCGCTCAGTCAGCCTGACTCGCTGCTCAATGCAGCGCGTTACGTTTTGGCCAACGTTGGTGAAGAACCCCCGCCTGGAGTTTCTAAGTTGTATCCTTTTTTTGATGTGAAAATATAATAGTCTGTGTATTAAGACATATCTTTCATTTATTAAACGTAGGCACACACAAATAGTAAATGTAATAATACAAACATATTGTCACGTCTATATCCCTTGTGGGGTAGACAGAGCCAATAGACCCCAAAAGACTAACAGGCCATGTTCAGCTACTTGGCTTAATGATAGAATTGAGATTCAAATAGTGACAGGTTGCTAGCCTGTAGCCTAAAAAAAGAATCCCAAGTTTGTACGCCTATCCCTTAGTTGCCTTTTACGACTTCCATGGGAAAGAGATGTAGTGGTCCTAAATGTAATAATCATAAAAAAATAATAATATTATGAGCACGAAAGTAGAATAAACGCGGTAGAAATGAGAGCTCTTACGTGTATGATAGGTGTAAAATTGAGTGACTGGATGAGATAAGACAGTGTGATAAGGGAATGTTGTGATATGAGGAATAGAAAAGGGAATGCTTAGATGGTTTGGTCATGTCGAGAGGACGAATGAAAGCAGGTTGACTAAGCAAATATACAAAGGAAGTGTGAATGGGACTGTTGGTGTGGGATAGCCTAGACGAACGTACCTTGATCAAATCGGAGACGTTCTAGCTAAAGGTCAGGTCAAGAGTACCAGAAACCGACGAGCTTGCACGAAGAGAGTTATGAATTTGGATGAAGCGAAAGAAGTGTGCAGGGATCGTGGCAAGTGGAAAGATGTGGTCTCTGCCTACCCCTCCGGGAAAGAGTGATTTATGTATGTTCAAACAAATATACATGTTTTATTTTTTATATTTATTTTTCGTCTCTTATCTCATCTTTTCGTTTTCGATTTGACGTGTATTTGCAGAGACCCAAGCATAAACATTTTTGCGTGTGAATTTAATATATATATAGATATATATATATATAATCCTTATCGTAAATTCAGTTGCCTGTATCTTTGCCTGGCGAAACAGGCAAAAGCTCTGAACGCGAATACGCTAGCTCTTCAGATGCTGGATAAGATTCTAGGATTGCTGATACCGCAGAAATTTCAGGTTAGTTTATTTTGTTTTCTAATTATAAATGCGAAAGTTTGTGTTACTCTTTCACGCAAAAACTATTTAACCAATTACGATGAAATTTCTTGATTAGGTAGCTGACGACCCAGAATAATATATAGGCTACTTTTTATCCCGGAGTTCCCGCGGGATTGATTCCACGCGGACGATGTCGTGATTTTTTAATTCGAACCAGTAGTTCCTGAGATTAGCGCGTTCAAACACACAAACAAACTCTTCAGCTTTATAATATTAGTATAAATAATTCTAATGACATCTATTAAAATTTTTATGTTGTTTGTTTGTTTGTAATATCTTTATTGCATAGAAATTTACACAGTAACAAGAAAATAGTAAGTACATACATAGTTATAAATATTATTCTTACATACATACATACATAAAATCACGCCTCTTTCCCGGTGGGGTAGGCAGAGACTACCTCTTTCCACTTGCCACGATCTCTGCATACTTCCTTCGCTTCATCCGCATTCATAACTCTCTTCATGCAAGCTCGGCGGTTTCGGGTACATTTGACCTTTAAAAATATTATTCTTCATAAACATAATTGTTCTTCTATCATAAACAGGAAAGCGTAGAGCTGTTGATACTGAAGAGTCGAGCGGCCGGCACCGGAGAAGGGGGGGAGGAGGAAGTGTCGCCGTTGTGTTGGCGATGTCGCCGCCACGCGCCGCCACTGTGCGCCACGCGGTGTCCGCACTGCGGACATGCGCTGGCGCACTCGCTGGCCACACACGGTGATCTATCCATATATATATATACTAGCGACCCGCCCCGGCTTCGCACGGATGCACAGCCGATACTAAATATATCTCTATTAGAACTAACTAAAGGACCGCCCGCAAAGCGGCTAACTAAGTCTTGCTCCCGGCATAAGTGTCACTTCTGCTTGCAGTCCCGGGCCGTGCAGCAGTTACTTCGAGGCTAACTCAATATGTATTTATTTATAATCAAGTCTATATCCCTTGCGGGGTAGACAGAGCCAACAGTCTTAAAAAGACTGATAGGTCACGTTCAGCTGTTTGGCTTAATGATAGACATATATATACGAGGATACGGCACAGTAATATAACCATACTGTAATATTACAAACACATTAGTGCCGTGTGGTTCCCGGCACCAATACGAAAAAGAATAGGACCACTCCATCTCTTTCCCATAGATGTCGTAAAAGTCGACTAAGGGATAGGCTTACAAACTTGGGATTCTTCTTTTAAGCGATGAGCTAGCAACCTGTCACTAGTTGAATCTCAATTCTATCATTCAGTCTTCTCTAGACTGTTGGCTCTGTCCACCCCGCAAGGTATATACATAGACGTGACCGTATGTATGTATGTATGTTGTTTATATATTCACAGAAGTGTTGCCGCTCGTTCAATTCGAACCGTCCGAGGGCATCACGGAAGACGAAGCCCTGAGCCTTATATCCAGGTCCCCCCTACCGGACACCAAGATGGAGCAGAGTGGGGGTTCCGAGGTGCTCAGGATAGACCATATCGAGGACAGTGCTGACCCGTTTTTGGATAAAGTTGACGAGGTAATACATACATACATACATAAACTCACGCCTCTTTCCCGGAGGGGTAGGCAGAGACTACCTCTTTCCACTTGCCACGATCCCTGCATACTTCCTTTGCTTCATCCACATTCATAACTCTCTTCAATAATAACGAGGTAATAATATTCTCATAATTAATACTTACATATGTACATACATTCATGTGCCGTGTGGTTCCCGGCACCGATACAAAAAAAGAATAGGGCCACTCCCGTTTCTTTCCCATGGATGTCGTAAAAGGCGACTAAGGGATAGGCTTACATAATTGTGATTCTTTTGTAAGGCGATGGGCTAGCAACCTGTCACTATTTGGATATCAATTCCATCATTAAGCCGAGCAGCTGAATGTGGCCATTCAGTCTTTTCGGGACTATTGGTTTTGTCTACCCCGTAAGGAATATAGACGTGACTTTCAAGTGATGTTCGAGCGAGCGTATGAGACAGACGTGTCGCTTTATTTAAATTATTGCAAAATTACTAACAACCAATTTCAAACCTAAATACGGAGTAAACAAATCTCATTTCCTTTAAATATTTAAGTGTGTTTTGTGACCAATTACTTCCGAGTGATAAGTGCCGTCCGGAGTCGATGACACGTGAGTAATCAAAACCATAGATATACAATGAGCGTTCAACGATCACCGACTGGATGTGGCAGTGGCAGTAATTTAAGACTTTGTGGCTCTCAGCCAAATTTGTCAGAAATGAATATTGCGTGCGCTTGCGACACCCCTACCAATATCACCCATCGTAATAAACGGAAAGACACCGATGACAATGCTTGGATAAAAACAGAGTTATCCGATTTAAAAAAACAAATGTTTGAAATGATGGCAATTATAAAGGCAAGTAGCAGCTCCCAAATTGAAAACATCATTAAACTCAGTGAAGACGTTACTGCTATTAAAAGTCAAGTAAATGAAATTGGCAATACCTTAGAAAATATAATTTTAGAACAAAATAACACAAAAATTAAAGTCAACAGTCTACAGATCACGAGTGAAAATATCACGAGAAAAATAGAACTTCTAGAATCCGAAATAAATAATCTTAAATATACTTCACCATTACCACTCCCTACGACTGAAACACACCAAAGCAGTGAGGATATTATAAATGAAATCAATGAACGCAAAATACGGTCTAAAAATATTGTCATTGTGGGAATACCTGAAGCGAGTAAAACTACTGATAGATATGCCTATAATAACAACGAGGTTATCAAAATAACTAAAACAATATACAATGAATGTCCTGAGCCTCTCAAAGTCATCCGCCTTGGGAAATTTCACCCTGATCGTACTCGATCAGTTAAAGTATGCTTTGCATCAGAAGAAACAGTCAGATGTTTATTACGTAATAAAGACAACGCTGAATTTGCTAACAACCACATCAAAATATTCTCAGATCAAACACCAAACCAAAGGAAGTTCATGCAGAATCTCAAGATGGAGCTCGAAAAACGAACTAATAATGGAGAAACGAAATTGGTTATAAAATACATAAAGGGTATACCAAAAATTATTAAATCATCAGAAGAAAAACAGGAAAAGAACTTAAATGTTGCAAAAAACTAACTATTTCAACCGGTAAAATAACACATAGAATAGCCAGTACCTATAACGATGTCACGAGCGCAAAAAAGTCTCTTAAATGTCTTTATATGAATGCCTGTAGTCTCGTTAAGGCAGGTAAATTTGACGAACTTAGATGTATTGTTTTCTCAATCAAACCCCACATTATTGTAGTATCAGAAACTTGGATAAAAAATGAAAGTGATCACCAAATGTTACAACTTCCAAACTACACCCACTATGGTAACCATAGGCAATACCGAAAAGGAGGCGGAATCTCAATCTTCGTTCATAATGATCTGAAGCATAACCTTATCGAGGAACATTGCATTGATGACGACGTCCACTATCTCTGGGTTCATTTGGAAAAGAAAAGTCTTGATATTGGCGCAGTGTACAATCCCAATAGGAAAAAGGTGGATAGTTTTCTTGAAACTTACGCTATGCAGCTACAAAATAAAAAGAGAGCAATTGTATTTGGCGATTTCAATTTCGACTTGCTGGTGAATGACAAAGAAACTAGAAAATATAAGGATACGGTAAAAGAAAACGATTTCAAAATTGTGAATAAAATTTGTAAAAAATACTGTACCCGAGAGACAGAATCCAGAAAATCTATTTTGGATCATGTCTGCTCCAATTTAAAAGATACCAATATCAACTTCAATATTATTGATACTTCTATGTCCGATCATAAACAAATATACATAGAAATTGAAAATCACCAACCTGCACCTGTTAACAAAGTCAGCTACACAACAACAGATTATGGCAAACTATATGAATTGGTAGAACACTCCCTTAACAACACCGATGGAACAAATATACATGACTATAATACCCTGGAACAAATGATACTAAACTGCACAGCAAAGAGCAGAATTAGCAAATCAAAAGTATTGAATCTACCACGCCAAGATTGGATAAACAAAGATATAATATATGATATAAATACGCGGAACACATTATGGCAATATTATAAAAATAATAAAACAAATAAAAATTTAGAAGCAAAATTTAAAGAATATAGAAAAAGAGTTTATGATACAATACAGAAAACTAAAAGAACTTACTATGTTGATTATTTTAAGAAACATATGAAGAAGCCGAAAAAAATGTGGAAGGCGATCAATAACCTATCATGCAACAAAATAAAAGACACGGTTGGCCCAAGTAAACTAGTCACGGATTCAAATACAACTATTACAGACGAAAAAGAAATTTGTGAGTGCTTTAATAATTATTTTTCAACTATTGGCTCTATATTAGCAAGTAAAATCCCAAATACGCTAATGACAAGCCGAGACCGCTTATCGCTAACACCCAAAGCAGCGGATTTAACAAGTTTGTCCTACTTCGAGCCAGCAACCACGGATGAAATCACTAAGATCGTAGACCAACTGGATGCTAATACAAGCTGTGGTTTTGATGGTATCAGTACGAAATCCATAAAATGTATACTGAAACTTATAGTCACTCCATTAACAAATTGTATAAATAAATGTCTAAACCAGGGAGTTTTTCCCGACAGTCTAAAAATAGCTAAAGTGACACCAATACATAAATCGGGAGACAAGACTAATCCATGTAATTACCGTCCTATCTCTGTCTTGCCGGTGATCTCAAAAATCTTTGAAAAGGTAATTTATTATCGAATTGAAAAATATCTCAATAACAACCAAATTTTGTATAAAAAGCAGTACGGTTTTAGGAGTAAGTCAAATACCCTTTCCGCATCAATCGATATCGTAACCAAAATAAGAAACAAGATAGACGAAAAACAAATCATACTTGGTGTTTTTATTGACCTTAAAAAAGCATTCGATACTATTTCTCATAAAATTCTTCTTGAAAAACTTTTGGACATCGGTATCACTGGCAAGGCTCATGAGATTTTAAAGTCATATTTCCAAAACCGCAAACAAATTGTTAAAATTGGTCCACATCAAAGTTTTGCTAATCCAATTACCTTTGGCGTTCCTCAGGGCTCTATTTTGGGTCCGCTCTTATTTCTAATTTATATTAATAATATACAACATATAGGTCTAACAGCTGATATCACCTTATATGCAGATGATACAAGTTTATTTTACTTTGGTCACTCTATTAAAACTATTATGTCTAACGCACAAAACGACTTAAATCTACTTAACAACTGGTTTTTCTCAAATTTACTCACAATTAATGCAACAAAAACAAATTTTATCATATTCGCCGCAAAAAATAAACGAATTAACGACATTGCAGACATTAGGATAAATAACGAAATAATCAAACAAAAATTTCAAGAAAAGTATCTAGGCCTTGTTATCGATCACCAATTAAACTGGAAAAAGCACATAGACAGAATTAAAACTAAACTGACATCCTTGACAGGTATTGTACGAAATATTGCAAAATGCCTTCCCCGAAAAGTAAAATATATTATTTACAATTCATTAATTAAACCACACATAGACTATTTGATAGAAATTTGGGGAACCGCAGCTAAATGTAACTTGGAAATCCTACAAATTGCTCAAAATAAATTAATAAAATCCTTATTTCATTACAAATATCGTACGCCATCTAAAAAAATCTATGAGGAGACAAAAATTATGACAATTAAACAAACATATACTTATTATACGTGTATACTAATTCATAAAATTTTAAACAAGCTGATTCATACGACATTATCTTTTCAGAAAAAGGGACGACTACAAAAAATGAAACTTCGTAGTGCAAATCATTTAATATCTCGCACTCCAAGGACTAATTATGGCAAAAAAAATATCGAATTCGAAGGTGTAAAAATGTATAATAAATTACCTGTTGAAATTAAAGACGCAAAATCACTAATCAGTTTTAAGAAACTCTTAAAACAATACATATTAGAAGTAATGCATTAAAAACCTACAACAGGTAGAATTAATAAAAAAAAAAAAAAAAAAAAAAAAAAACATTAATTAATAAACAATAATATTATATAGAAAATTACGAATTATTTAATAGAAATTAATCACAAAATCTTAATAAAAACAGATGCAAAACAATTTACTATAATACCATTGATACTATTATGCCACATCCAGATTGCGCTCTGTGAACTTTAGATCCGTGGTTGCCCGACGCGCAACTAGCAGTCGACGCAGATTTTTGTGACTCCTACCCTACATAGTTCCTTATTTTAATTTTTGTTTTATATACGCTCGCTGTCTTGCTATAATTATGATGTACATTGTTAGTTTCTCAGTAAGTGAATTGTTAATTCTTTATGAGGAAATAAAGTTCTTTAAACATAAGTATAGACTTTATGTATGTTATGTATGTTATGTATGTATGTATATACATTCATATGGTCACCCTAATTCGATCCCTTGCGGGGGGAGACGGAGCTGACAGTCTTGAAAGGACTGAATGTCCACGCTCAGCTGTTTGGCTTAATGATAGAATTGAGATTCAAATAGTGACAGGTTGTTAGCGCCATCGCCTTAAAAAAAGAATCAAAATTATGTAAGCCCATCCCTTAGTCGCCTTTTACGACATCCATGGGAAAGAAATGGAGTGGTCCTATTCTTTTTTGTATTGGTGCCGATTATATTAATCAATCAATTAATATTCTGATTATTAATGGTATAGATTATTGCCGTGTGGTTCCCCGCTCTTTAGAATGGGATCACTCCATATCTTTCCTTTTTTATGTCGTTAAAGGCTAAATGGAATGTCTAATAAACTTGGAATTCTTCTTGTAAGCGATGGGCCGGCAACCTGTCACTATTTGAATTTTTATTCCATCATTAAACCAAACAGCTGAACGTGGTTTTATAGGTTCCAAAACTGTTGGCTCTGTCTACCCAGCAAGGTTTATAAACGTGATAATATGTATGTATAGATAAGTTTTCTATGACAACATTATTTAATGGTTTTTTTTTATATTTGAAAGTAATTACTTTAGTGTTCTTGCATTTCTGCTCTGTTTACACCGTACAACTAAAAGACGTGAATAACAAATTTATTTTCAGGACGAAGAATCGGGCGTAGTAGTGTTACTATAGTATCTTTGCGTTCCTGTTCTGTGTCGTCTATACAGTAAAACAAGAACGCGCGATAAACGTACCTACCTACTTTATTTTTAGGACGACGAATCGGGCGTAGTTGTGTAACTATGTATAGTATCTTTGCGTTCCTGTTATGTGTCGTCTATACAGTAAAACAAGAACGCGCGATAAACGTAACTACGTACTTTATTTTCAGGACGACGAATCGGGCGTAGTTGTTTGCAGCCGTGGCGCCCTCTTGCGTCTGAACCCGGCGAGTGTGGTGGTAGTGAAACGCCCCCTACAACCTACGGTGTTTTATCGAAACATGCTCCCCGAGTTACCCGCCGTTGTGTGTCCGCATTGTCAACACGTGAGTAACATACATACATATGGTCACGTCTTGCGGGGTAGACAGAGCCAATAGTCTTGAAAAGACTGAATGGGAACGTTCAGCTATTTGGCTTGATGATGGAATTGTGATCCAAATAGTGACAGGTTGTAAGCCCATCGCCTAAAAAAAGAATCACAAGTATGTAAGCCTATCTTTTAGTCGCCTTTTACGACATACATGGGAAAGAAATGGAGTGGTCCTATTATTATTGTATTGGTGCCGGGAACCACACGGCACACGGTTGATTTTTATTGTATTTTTTGTTTACGCTATGATGGTTTGGTCTTGTGGAGGGGATGAATGAAACTTGACTATATAAATATAGTGCCGTGTGGTATATAGTCAACCTGCTGCTGCTTTTTCTATTGGTGACGGAAACCACACGGCAATCATCAGATTTGGACGTAAAAAAATTTATGACAGCTTTATTCCCGCCAAAAAGTCTAGCAAAAGAGCAAATTCTGTAAATTTTTACCCGTATGTAAGTAGTCTAGACCAAATCATCATCATTATTTTTGCAGCTGTTCTACATGGAGGACTTCGAGATCCAGCTGGTGACGAAGGGTCACTGCCCTTTCTGCCGCCAACCGGTCGAGTCCAAGTCTGATGAGGAGAGCACCGATGACTCCATTCTCAATGATTCCACCACGTCTACCCCAGTAAGTCCCACTGGAGGTACTTGGCGATAGTTTGTCAGTTTGTAACAGTTAACAACAATTGTATTTGCAAAATAAAATTTATTTGCAAAAAAAAAATATTTGCAAAATAAATATATTTGCAAAAAAAATTAATTTGCAAAAAAAATTATATGTACTTGCAAAAATAAAATCATATTTGCAAAAAAAAAATTATTAATACCTTACTTATATTATAAATGCGAAAGTTTTTCTGTCTGTATGTTCCGCTTTCACAGTTTAACCGCTGAACCGATTCGAATGAATTTGGTATGAATATAGTTAAAAAACAGCGTTCTAAAATTTTGGTATTTAATAAGTTTAGAATGAGCAGGGTCGATTAAAATACGGACCAAAAATGTGGTGTTTGATTAGGAAATATGTTTAATTAAATAAGTTTAAATTAAAAATAAATTTATAAGGAGTTAGCCCCATTTATATTCCTTGATTAAAATAGAAAATGGTGCCTAATATTTTATCGTAATTTTTAATTACCCACCAAAATAAAATAAAAATCCCACTGAAAATTAATTGTTAAAATTACCTTTTTTTATTGTAAAATAGTATTAAAAGTCATACATACTTAATTTTAATATAATTATAAATAAGTGTATTAAGCAAATTGCAATTTAGTTACCTAACGATAGGACTTAAAGTCAATTTTCGTATTTTCCTTTTATGTATTGACATTTACACAAAATAATTATTTTAATTGTAAATAAAATATTTACACGACATAAAAATAACACTGATCGAACTTATGTTTTGTTATTAAAACAGACATACATATTTTTATTTTATAAATGTACACATTAAACTTGACTTACTTTTACAAATCCGTCCATAGACAATAGAAAATACCTTGGCTTAGAGAGTCCGCTGTTTATATATTTTAGTAATGAACAATATCAAAGGGATAGGCTTATAAACTTGGGACTCTTTTTTAGGCGATGGGCTAGCAACCTTTCACTATTTCAATTTCATCATTAAGCCAAATAGCTGAACGTGGCCATTCAGTCTTTTCAACACTGTTGGCTCTGTCTACCCCGCAAGGGATATAGACTTGACCATATGTATGTATGTATGTATGTATGTAACAATATCATCTCTGCGTGTTCCCGGTTGCACCCTCCACAGAAGTGTCCCGGGGCCCGGGGTCCGCTTATATATACTAATATTATAAAGCTGAAGAGTTTGTTTGTTTGTTTGAACGCGCTAATCTCAGAAACTAATGATTCTAATTGAAAAATTCGTTTTGCGTTGAATAGACCATTTATCGAGGAAGGCTTTAGGCTATATAACATCACGCTGCAACTATAAGGAGTAAAGATATAATGGAAAATTTGGAAAAATCGGGGAAACTTTTATTCATCCTCGAGGGCTTTAATAATGCCCAAAATAACTATTCCACGCGGACGAAGTTGCGGGCATTGCTAGTATATCATTGTTGGATGAGTTTTGTCCTTAATCTGTAAATTAATTAAAAATGATTGTTTTATTGTCCTGTCGGAACATTTGTATGTCTATCAAAGTTTTTAACGTTGGTGAGAAATAATATAAGTTTGTATAAAATAATAAGATAATTATTAATTTTAAAAATTACAACTGTTTGACCATTTCTAATGTACAATTAGGTTAAAGGTATATTATATTTTATAATGATTACCCTATATTTAGAATTAAAATGCTGTTAGATGTGGATGTGTCTATAAGAATATGATCTCTAAGTAAATGTATATTTAATGCAAAAAGATAAATATTGTTAAGAGCATAGTGACTTTTGTAACTGATGTGATGATACCACCGTCCAATAAAGTTAAAATAGTTGTACAAAATAACTGACTGTCTTTTATTTATCACTAGCGACCCGCCCCGGCTTCGCACGGGTGCAAAATTCGGAAAAAAATATACATAAGAACCTTCCTCTTGAATCACTCTACCTGTTACAAAAAAACGCATCAAAATCCGTTGCGTAATTTTAAAGATTTAAGCATACAGACAAACAGACTTTGTTTTATACTATGTAGTGATCAAACAAATAAACTTTGGTGTGCCGTGTGGTTCCGAAACTTTAGTATAGGACCGCTCTTGTTTCCATGGATGTCGTAAAAGGAGACTTAGGCTAACTTATAAACTTGGTATTCGTGTTGTTTATGAGCGATGTACCTACACATATAGTTTAATGCATAAGTTTTCTATGGATGTCGTAAAAGATGACTAGCAACAAATAGTGACAACTATTTGAATCTCAATTCTAAAATTATGCCAAACAGCTAAACGTGGCATATCAGTCTTTTCAACACTGTTGCCTCTGTCTTCCCCGCAAGGGATATAGACGTGACTATATGTATGCATGTTACCAATATCCAATATGAGTAAGGTTTGTGGCGATATCTCTACGGCACAAGTCACAACAGTCAATCACACGACGCTATCAGCCAATAACAGCGAACAGACTAAATCGCGCAAGCAAAGATTTCACGGATTGGAGCTCACAACCTCCTACACAACACTGTCTGTCGCGCGGTTCCCCAGGCATCACACCAGCCTGGCGGGAGATCTTCCCTTTGTGCCGGTTGAGCCCTAATCATTGCTCTCGCTACAGATTCTTCTGCTAAGGTTGCTGAGATCAGACAGGAGTCGTTTCGTGTGAAAACACGACAAAATTCACACACCGTAGGTATCACTGCTACACCACCGTACCTATAGGTACTTATTAGTTAAGATCTGTAAAAAAGTTGCTAGATTCTTTGTTACATACATATGATCACGTCTCCATCCCTTACGGGGTAGACAGAGCCAACAGTCTTGAAAAGACTGATAGGCCATGTTCAGCTGTTTGGCTTGATGATAGAATTGAGATTCAAATAGTGACGGGTTGCTAGCCCATCGCCTAAAAGAAGAATCCCAAGTTTATAAGCCTATCCCTTAGTCGCCTTTTACGACATCCATGGGAACGAGATGGAGTAGTCCTATTCTTTATTTTTAATGGTGCCGGGAACCACACGGCACTTTTTTTTTCTTAGTTTTTTAATACGTAAATCACGTCTCTTTTCCGGCGGCATAGGCAGAGACTCAAGCTCGCCGGTTTCGGGTACTCTTGACCTGACCCTTTTCCAGAACATTTGATTAATATTAAATTAAAATACTTATAACTAACCGCAGAGCGCCACCATTTCACAAAGACTACTTTAAAAGTCCAACTGTAAAGCACTTATTTAAAGAGAACGTGCAAGTTAATTCAGTTCAACCTCTTCTTAAACTGTTTAAAAAACTGTAGCAACTCTGAATTTGCGATTGCATTTAGAACTAGGTACTTACCGACTTTAGGAAACTTTACGAAGCTTCTTCTGTGGCAGTATCTCATAAAATATATACATAAGTCTATATCCCTTACCGGTTAGAAAGAGCTAGCAGTCTTGAAAAGACTGAAAGGGCCACGTTTAGCTGTAATATTTAGGTATTACAATCAAAATTCCATCATTAAGCATCAGCTGTCTTCTAGACAATTATATGTTTATATTTATCTAATCAAGCGACAAGATGAAATGGGCCTGCTTTGAGAATAATTTTGAAGCTTACTCAGCAAATTAACTACAGATACTAATACTGATAGTAACAAAATGTCGACCATTACAAACAGACGCTATCAAATCGCTTTGAAGAATGTCAGTGTAATGAAACGCAAAATCAAGAGGTCGTTCCGAGCAATGAGCCTGCCTTGTAAATCACAATAATACAAGATGCCAACAATACCTACATATAAAAAAATCAGTAAAAAAAATTGTCAGTAGTTTCATTGATTATGTATATTTTCAAAAAAAAATTGTAACAATATAAAAATAGAAGCAAAATAGAGCATGAATTTGAAAAAATAAGTCTATCTGTTTGTAAGAATGTTTGATTGTAATATCCGGAACCACTGAACGGATTTGAATGAAACTTTTTTTGTAAGTAGGTATAGCTCTTATGCCTGGCCAAAGAAGTCTATCTGTGAGTAAGTATGTTTGATTGTAATCTCCGGAACTACTGAAAGGATTTGAATGAAACTTTTTCTGTTGTACAGCTCTTATGCCTGGCCAACATATAGGGTATAATTTATTTTGGAATCTGGTACAGCTGATGTCGAACCATAACAAATCAGCTAAACTATGTATAGTAAATATAGAAATGACGTCTTAACAAAAGTCGATTTTGCTTACCCCGCAAGGGATATTTATGTATGTATTACATTCCTTAAGATGTGAGAAAGTATGTTCCACAAATTTTTGAAGCTAGTTTATAACTTTAAAACTTTGTTAACAAAAAGTATAGACATACTTAAACTCAAAATAATATAAAAACTAAATATTCAGATTTCTATAAACGTTCCAATCAAGTGCTTATTCCTTTAGTCGTCCCCAACGACGAGGTGGACTGCCTTCACTAAATTCCGTGAGCCACATAGATAAAGTACCTACGCATTGTTTGCCAATCTTTGATATCCGTGTAAAACCAATCGAATCGCAATAAAAAAATAAATTGAAGATATATCGATACTCGTCTGTATCGAGTCGGCAGGTGATCGCGCGACTGTTCGGTTTTGGCGAATCAGGGGCGGCAGGTGCGCGGGCGCAGGTGTCCCCGCGATCTCAGCCGATATCCTGCTACAGGCTGATCACAATTACACGTTATCTAGCCGTTATCTCTGGTTGGTTTAGGTAAAAATAAATGAAAAATCATTTGTTTTTCTTTCTCAAGTCATTTTTAATTATAATAAATACTATAAGGAAGTAGAATGTGATGTGACCAATAGCTGAAATTTACCTGTACTTATTAACACTTGACTACAAATACAAAACGTTTTAAGTATTTGGTCAAAAAACTATTTTTTTATTAATGCAGAGGTTTTCAGTCGCATTTAAGCTGTGCGCTATGTTTTAGACACTTATTTAACTAATATTGGAGGAATAATTAAAGATAATTTGATTACCTTCAGTAGGTTATACACCTTATAAGAATCTGAACTTAACTCTATTCAAGTTCTTGATGAGTTAATCAGAATTTAGAACTCATATATGGATGTCGTAAAAGGTGACTAGGGGTAGGCTTATAAACTTGAGCTTTTTCTTTTAGGCGATGGACTAGCAACCTGTCACTATTTGAATATCAATTCTATCATTAAGCCAAACAGCTGAACGTGGCCTATCAGTCTTTTCAAGACTGTTGGCTCTGTCTACCTCTTAAATTGGAATCGGTGTTCGATCAGCCTGTATCTCGTAGCGTGCGCTACTTAGTAATGCGAGATGGACGGACAGATGGTCGCGCGGCGGCATATGCTGCGCCCGCGCCTATCTGCCGCGAGCCTCGGGCAAAATATGAACAAAATAACAAGTAGCTATTATAAATAAACATAAAATGTATTTTGTAAACCTTTCTTCATTGTAGAGCACTTAAACATACATATATAAATACAGGTATTGAAAATAAAATATATTTATGGAATTCAAAATTTACGTACCTACAGCTATTTTAGGAAAACATTATACCTATGTGCTATCACGCGATGCTATCAGACAAAAACAGAGAATAGTCTAAATCGCGCAAGCGAAGATTTCACGGATTGGAGCGTATATACAACCTCCGACACAACATGGTCTGTCGTGCGGTTCTCTAGGCATAACACCTAGCCTGGCGGAAGATCTTCCCTTTGGTGAGCTGAACCGTGACTGAGGGGTAGCCTTATAAACTTGGTATTCCTCTTGGATGACAGATGACGGCTCTCTTGAAAGCGATGGGCTAGCAACCTGTCACTTTTTAAATCCTAATTCCATCATAAAGTAATTCTGAATGTGGCCTGTCAGTCTTTTCAAGTCTGTTGGCTCTGTCTACCCCGCAAGGGATATAAACGTGTCTATATAAATATATAAGACTAATATCTGTAGATACCATAACACATACTTAAATTAAGTACTTCAATATACTTATCTAATATTTAAGTAATTAGAACGCGTCAGTATAATTTTCCGGCAAATTATTAAACATTTAACACCAACAGAGTGTACTTAATAAATAAAAGATAACAATACCTCTTGGTTATTCAGAAGTGGCACACGATCATATTGAATAGGTAGGTAGTCATCTTTCCAAGAGCGAGTCTTGCAGCTGCCTGCCGTAATAATACATTTTGAAGCCCGAAAGTATCGGCGCGAGCGCACGCCCTGCGCGTAGGAGGAAATAACTATAGGAGAGGGCATGCTGTAATGACGATAATTTACTTTCTTTAAAATTATTTACTTAAAAATAGATAAAGCTGAATGTCCCATTATTGTCGAGATTATTGGCTCTGTATACTCCGTCAGGGATAAACACTTATTTATAAGTATGTCACTGTGTTAAGCTTCATAATCACCAATATTTATTTCTGAATACTTTCAACATAACCTAGATGATAACTTGATTCTTCCTTTAGGCGATGGGCTAGCAACCTGTCACAATTTGAATCTCAATTCTATCATCAAACCAAAAACATGAACGTGGCCTATCAGTGTTTTCAAGCGTACTGGCTCTGTCTTCCCCGCAAGGAATATAGAAGTGACTATATATATGTAGTTATTTATGTAAAAGATAGGAATCTAACAAAAAAAATTATAAAATATTAGTCTCCATTATAAAAATACTAATAGCTTAAACAGGTCTTGTAAAAATTAAGATACTTCATGCCTTCTCCACTGAATATTTACTCCATGCGTCGGCAGGTATCAACTAATCTTAACTTAAAATTACATGAGCATCTGTCGAACCAATTGAAAGATAAATTTGGCTTTTTAACCAAATTTAAAGGTGGTTCTCGATCGGTCGCTTTACAGAAATTTGTATGAATGACTCTTAAATTATAACTACTTTTGTGTGGATGTTTAAAGTCTTGTTTTGTAAATTTTTAACCTATTATTTCATATAAAAACACTGTTTACACGTGTGTGTTTATTATTTTCACACAAATATGATTGTTTTCAGTCGTTCTTATAATGGTTAAAAAAAGGATTTAGCCACAATAGGGCTAATTCTCATTATGACAACCGACTCGCTAATTGACTAACTACTTCTCAGTTATTTAAACTTCAATGATAGATATGAAAAAATAATAAATCTATATACCTTTGTAGTGATAACGTATGTAAGGTTACCGTGTGGTTCCTGGCACGACAAGGTATATAGACGTGACCATGTGTATGTATGTAAGTTCTTTTTAAATGTATTTATAAAATGATGGAAATTAGAAAACATGGAGTTATTTTTTTTTTCTTATAATTGTTTACAGTTTGGCTTCTAGTTCGTAATTTCGTGTCATCGTTTATTGTATTTTACCACAGAGCCCCCCCGCTCCGGCTTCGCTCGCGTAAAAGGAAACATTATTTTTATTTCTGTTATTTGATTCTGTTATCTAAATTTCGGGAATCTTAGTAGACACTGGAAAAATTGCCAAATATAATTCTAGACCTAGTTTTGGCTGTGCGTTGTTCGTCTGTCAGTAATACGGTAACGCAAATATAGATAGGATTTCACCTTGTCATCGTTCGTATATTTACATAATCACTATAATTTCTACTTGCATTAATCTTGAATTCCCTACCACAGAAAGACGGCTCTAACTACCCCGCAAGTATATAGACGTGATTATAGGTATGTATGTATCCCGTGTCATGGGCGCGAACATCTCTGATCCCAAGACAGATGGTCCAACAGGTGGCACGGGCTCTGCTGCTAATAAACTGCTTTGACAAATAAAATAAAACTTGCAACCAGTCCTGCCGCACGTCTACAGACAGATTGATAACATTCATATGTTTGTATGTATATGAGGACCGTATTATTATAAGAGATTGGACGTTAAATTAAACGGAAGTTAGTTTAATTATAACATTATAATCACTTTTAATTATTGATAGTACTTATTTTTGAAGTATTAGGAAGGGAGCGATTATCTTGAAATTAAAATATATTTAGACCTAGGTAAGCTAGAAATTCATAGAGGTACGAGTACCTAATGCTTAAGGAAATATGTTTTGTCAGTCATAATTAAATTTTCTTCTTTGATATATAAAGTGTGGATGAAGCGAAGGAAGTAGGTATGCGGAGATCGTGGCAAGTGGAAAGATGTAGTCTCTGCCTACCCCTACGGAAAAGAGTCGTGATTTATGTATGTATTTATATATGTATGATATACTAGCTGTGCCCGCGACTTCGTCCGCGTGGAATAGTTCAAATTCAAAATTCAAATACTTTCATTCATTCTTCAAAAATTGCAGCGTGATATCTAAAGCCTTCCTCGATAAATGGTCTATTCAACACAAAAAGAATTTTTCAATTCGAACCAGTAGTTGCTGAGATTAACGCGTTCAAACAAACAAACTCTTCAGCTTTACAATATATTTATATTGTAAATCTGACTGTTTTTTTTAATTATCGCGTTAAAGTCACTTTCATTATTACACTTTTTTATCCAGGAAAAACGAAAATAACTACGTTTTATTTAGTTACCATATATTAAGTCTTAGATTATGCGTTTACTATTCACTAACCCTACTCTCTTACCGATCAGCTTGCATTAAGAGAGTTGGGAATGTGGATGAAGCGAATAGGAGTAGGTATGCAGGGCGGGGACCATGGCATGTGAGCACATATGGTCTCTGCCTACCGGTTCTGAAAAGAGTCGCGATATTATGTATGTAACCTTCTACATACATACATAATGGTCACGTCTATATGCCTTGCGGGTTGACAGAGCCAACAGTCTTGAAAAGACTGAACGGCCACGTTCAGCGATTTGGCTTAATGATAGAATTGAGATTCAAATAGTGATAGGTTGCTAGCCTGTCGCCTAAAAGAAGAATCCCAAGTTTATAAGCCTATCCCTTAGTCGCCTTTTACGACATTCACGGGGAAGGAGAGGGAGTGGTGCTAATCATTTTTCTATTGGTGCCGGGAATCACACGGTACTAAAGAACGTTATGATTATAGTATGACCAATTGAGTTCAGTTAAAATTATCTACTAGTATTTACCATTATTTTGTAACCAATCTGTGAATTTTGGAAACAGTGAATATTAATTATCGCGAAAGCTCTGTGGTAAATGGGATTGGACTGCATGCCAGGTCTATCCATTAGAATTCTGATTATCTATGTTTCCGCTAGTAGGTATTAACTTTAATTTGGGATTTCGACGAAGGCCTCATTATTACAGGGAATGAACGGCGACAGAGGTCGACAGTTTTAACATTGTTCAAAAGAAATGGCCGGGACAAAATAAAATAAATACGTGTTGGTAAATCAAAATTAAACTAAGTATGATATAAAACACTAAAAACATAAACATATCGTGAGTAATTCTAATTCGTGACAAACATTGTGAAGAAATAACAAAAGAAGATCACTTTCTTTCTTCAATTAAATATTTACTTTTTTTCTAAGCGGCCAGTGTGCTAATTATACAATTTTAAACAAACATAATCCAGTATGAGTTAGGTTCCCCTGCAAGGTTGCGGAGGTTAATATTTTATAATAATTTAAGTGTGTTTGACGTCAATCTGCCTGTTAGCAAGATGAGGAATTGTCTTGAAAATTCCCAAGTTGTATGATACCGGGGTGGATAGTAAAGGTCCGAATCTTAAATAACTCTTTTTAAAATTAAGTTACACAATATAGAATAATATTGTGAAAACTAAACGGACATGTCATGTTATTTTTACGCTTTTGGAATTTTAGTTTTATATTTGATTTTTTTTTTTTACTTTAAATAAATATGCTGATCTTTATTTCTATACTGTAAGATAAATCTAAATAAAACTAATTAATGAAAAACTAAAAGATAAAACTACAAATAATCCTAAATATATTTAAATTGGCAATATATTTAATATATTGTAATGCCCATTATTTCGTAATTATTATTTGCCTAATTATTTACGTACGGAACAATTCGTGCGCGAGTCCAACTCACGCTTGGCCGTGTTTTTTTAAATCCTTACTCCTCAACTACATACATAGCACGCTTGTTATTATCCTACTAATATTAAATGCAAAAGTTTCTGAGTATGTCAGGATGTCAGTATGGATGTTTGTTACTCTTTCACGCAAAAACTACTGAATCGATTACGATGAAATTTAGTGTGTAGTGTAGCTGAAGACCCAGAATAACATATAGGCTACTATACTTTTAATCCCGGAGTTCCCGGAGGATTGATTGTTGCGTTATGATTGGATTTCCACGCGGACGAAGTCGCGGGCAGCCTCTAGTCACAGATAAATCTTACTGTACCTAAATAATTATGAATTGACGATTGACACTCAAAATTATTCCTACATATAGTTTGTTATAAATTAACTTAAATGCATTTACAATGCGAATACGCCGAAGTAATATCTACATACATACAAACACTAGCTGTGCCCGCGACTTCGTCCGCGTGGAATAGTTATTTGGGCATCATATTTATTTTTGCAAACATCCTCCTCGGCTTTATCAATTTGGCGGTCACGCGTATTAGAAAGAACGCTGGTTCGCCGTATTAAATGTTTCGCTGCAAATTGCTTATAACGACTATATCTCAAAACCTATTTGTCTGATTTATATACTGTAAATGGCAATTTTAGTCTTCATAAAAAGCCGAAAGTAATAAACATATTTATTTGGATAAGGATTAATACTGAATTAAAGAAAATTGGTTTCAAAATAACTCATGTTTATAATGAAAAAATAATCTTTAAAAATGAACATAAAAGTGGTTATTGTAAGTAAACCTTAAGAGATAGATATATGCTCTCGCGGACTTTTTTGTGGCAAAAAATGAGTACTTCACATCTTTAGTACATTGTTTTACTATATCTTTGTTGGTTTGCGCAGCGTTCGCGTGGAAAGCTCGCAGATGGCCGACTCATTCAACTTTCACCTGCATTGTTGACGTTTCCCGAAATCCGGGATAAAATGTAGCCTATAGCCTTCCTCGATAAATAGACTATCTAACAGTGAAAGAATTATTCAAATCGGTTCAGTAGTTTCTGAGATTAGCGCGTTTAAACAAACAAACAAACAAACAAACAAAACAAACTCTTCAGCTTTATAATATTAGTATAGATATGGTCACGTCTATATTCCTTGCGGGTTAGACAGAGCTGACAGTCAATCAACGAAGTAATATCTAGTGCATCAGTAATTGCAATGTGCTTTCATCTCCCCTGATGAAGCTTTCGAGCGAGCTTTCAGGACTTTATTAAATTCAGTGACACTAATAGTGAACTTATACAACATCCCATGAGTAACTTTTTAATTTTCTTTCTATTATGAGAGTCAGTCAGTGGCCTATCAGTCTTTTCAAGACTGTTGGCTCTGTCTACCCCGTACCCTTACGAGGTAGACAGAGCCAACAGTCTTGAATCCCTATAAAGACGTGATCGTATGTATGTATGTATGTATGAAAGGCAGTGTGGTTCCCGGTACCAATAGAAAAAAAAGAAAATGACCACTCCATCTCTTTTCCCGTGGATGACGTAAAAGGCGACTAAGGGGTAGGCTTATAAACTTGGGATTCTTCTTTTAGGCGACAGGCTAGCAACTTGTCACTATTTGAATCTCAAATCTATCATTTAGCCACAAAGCGGAACGTGGCTTTTTAGAACAGTCTTTTTAGAACTGTTGGCTCTGTCTACCCCGCAAGGGAAATAGACGTGATTATATGTATGTATGAAAGGCATTTTTAATAAATAAATAACTAATGGCATACATATAATCACGTCTATATCCCTTGCGGGGTAGACAGAGCCAACAGTCGTGAAAATTTGATAGGCCACGTTCATAAGACGCTCATACTTAATTCTTAACTTAACTATGTACCAACGTTTAAACAAAATTTCAACAACTTTAACCAATCTAGTTTAGGAGATACAGCGAAGAGTTCGCAAACAAACTGACAAATGTACAAACTCATTTTCATTTGTATGATTATATGTATGTAGTTAGTAAATGTGAATAGCGTAGTAACTCTGCATACATTTTCTCTGTATACAAGTCGAATTTCAAGGATATTAGTTCAGTACACTTAATGAGGCAAACTAACACACAAATAAACTTAATTTTCGCATTCATATTAGTAATTTATTATTATAAGTAAGGTCCGTGTGGTTACCGGCACCAATAAAAAAAATAAGACTACTCCATCTCGTTCCTATCAATGTCGTAAAGGCGACTAAGGGATAGGTTTATAAACTTGGGATTCTCTTTTTAGACGACGGGCTAGCAACCTATCACTATTAAAGACTGTTGGCACTATCTACCCCGCAAGGGATATAGACGTGACTGGACACGTAATATTCTTCATAACTATTAAGTAAACATATCTTTGTTGTATTGCTGTTATAGAATTTATACTCCTGAGGGAGAGATATTGAAACTTTATCTTTAGAAATGGACGCCGATAAAGTATTGAATTTCATTTACAACGTCCGCTAAGTGCTCTGCAGAGTTTATTGTGTACTTTATTGTTCAGTAAATCCACATCTATACTAATAATAAAGAGAAAAGAATGGTATTTTTGTATGTTTGTAACTGATAAACTCAAAAACTGATTTTGTTGAAATTTTGTACACAGTAGAAATAGACATTAAGAAATAACATAGTTTCTTTTTTTCTAGAAATTCCAACTTAGTAATTAATATAGTTATACGAACCACACACATAGATTGAGCTAGGTTTAAGACTTATTTCACCTACTTAAAATCACATCTTTATCCCCTGCGGGATAGCCAGAGCCAACAGTCATGAAAAGCCTGAAAGGCCACGTTCAGCAGTAAGGTTTAATGATCGAACTGAGATCCAAATAATGACAGGTTGCTAGCCCATCGCCTAAAAGAAGAATGCCAAGTTTATCAGCCTTTCCCTTAGTCTCCTTTTACGACATCCATGGGAAAAAGATTAAGGGGTCCAAACCACACGGCAAGACTAATACCTTATTTAAGACTTATGTTTTCAGATATTCGCTGTAATTACGATTTCTTTTTTTTTTGCTTATAAGAATGATTTTTTTTAGAGTATGCTCCGCTTATCTCCACCGACAAGAGTTCGCTCTTAAATTTAAGTAGAAGAACAACAAATTAACTCAAATAAGTACTCCAACAACATTCATATTCAGTAGAAAGTGATTAGCACATAATGCTAATCACTTTCTACTGAATAATGACTGAATGACTGACATATTGATATCGCCAACTCCGCTTTTACGCCGAGAGAGAATACTAATACGTCGCCTTCCAGTCTTTTCGAGACAGTTCGGCTCTGTCTACCCCGCAAGGGATATATATATATATATATAGACTCGATAATATATATACCTATGTAATGTGTATTCAGATAAAGTAATATGAACAAGTGTATTAAACTATATATTTAATTCTAAAGACATCTGGGCTAAGTTATGTATAATGAATTTAAAGGGATTCCAAATATGTGTAACAGTATACTAAAGAGGGCAGGTTAGTAGTATGACCTCGGGCAGCATGTGATGATGATAATTGACTGAGTGCGAAATGTGCGCCGTCCAGGGCTTCGGTGGCGGCATCGGATTACTGATCGGGGTTTTGGGCTTTTTTATACGAATACAAACACACTATGCCGTGTGGTTCCCGGCAACGATACAAAAAAAAAATAATAGGACCACTCCATTTCTTTCCCATGGATGTCGTAAAAGGCGATTAAGGGATAGGCTTACATACTTGTGATTCTTTTTTTAGGCGATGGGCTAGCAACCTTTCACTATTTGGATCTCAATTCCATCATTAAGCCGAGCAGCTGAATGTGGCCATTCAGTCTTTTCGGGACTATTGAGTATATACTATCTATACGTCTATATCCCTTACGGTGTAGACAGATCTACACCGTAAGGGATATAGACGTGACCACATGTATGTAGGTATACATGTTTAAGTAATTTCTAGTTAAAAAAAAATGTTGAGGGTGGACACTTATCCTTATCACGAAGGGGTATGAAAAATAGATGTTGGCCGATTCTCAGACATGTTTACGAAATTTCATGAGAGTCGGTCAAGCCGTTTCGGAGAAGTAAGGGAACGAACATTGTGACATTTTCCATTATTTTTTTGCTGCATATAGTTGCAGCATGATGATATGTAGCCTAAATCCTTCCTCGATAAATGGTCTATTCAACACAAAAATAAATTTCAATTCGAACCAGTAGTTCCTGAGATTAGCGCGTTCAAACAAACAAACATGAAAAAAGAAATTGCTGTTCTTATCATAGATAACATTGAATATAGTAAATAAAAAAAAACATTTAAAATGAAACGCATGCGCAATTAATCTACGGCTCCACACGATAAACGAGACTAATTAGTGAAATTGTATATTAACTTTTGGAAATTATTTTACATGACAGAGTGTGCATAGAATTAAATTATGTAAGTTTCAATTTCATGTGACTGTAGCACGGCTACGGCGTAGCGGTCCGTGGCCTACGGCGTAGCAATTACGCTACGAGTATGAAAATAGCTGTAAATATATACATATGCAATTGTTATATATATATATTTGAGTAAAATAAATAGTGTGCCGTGTGGTTCCCGGCACCAATACAAAAAAGAATGGGACCACTCCATCTCTTTCCCATGGATGTCGTAAAATGCAACTAAGGGATAGGCTTACATACTTGGGATTCTTTTTTAGGCGATGGGCTAGCAACCTGTCACTATTTGAATCTCAATTCTATCTTAAAGCCAAATAGCTGAACGTGGCCTATCAGTCTTTAAAAGACTGTTGGCTCTGTCTACCCCGCAAGGGATATAGACGTGATTATATGTATGTATGTATGTATACTACTGGCATCCTCTATATAGCGTTAGTCCTGTAGGCATCATGACCTCTCTGGAAAGATCCGGGGTGCATTTTTTTATATATATTTTTATATATACATATATAGATGCCGTGTGGTTCCCAGCACCAAAACAAAAAGAATAGGACCACTCAATCTCTTTCCCATGGATGTCGTAAAAAGCGACTAAGGGATAGGCTTATAAACTTGATGTGACTATATGTATGTATGTATGTATATATATGTATATAAATTTTAAGTTGAGTAAAGTTTTAGGGAACACTATGTTTATTGAAGGGGACGTCGAATCTCCCTCTTCCTGACTTCAGGACGGGAATTCGACAAAAAACCGACTCGAAGGTCGAGAAAATAAAACTATATATAATATAATAGTTGCAGCGTGATGTTGTATAGCCTAAAGCTTTCCTCGATAAATGGTCTATTCAACGAAAAAAGAATTGTTCAATTCGAACCAGTAGTACCTGAGATTAGCGCGTTCAAACAAACAAACTCTTCAGCTTTATAATATAAGTATTGATTATTAAATATTTGTTTTTGGATTGTGGTAATTAATTTTAATTTAGGCTTACAAACTTGGGATTCTTTTTTAGGCGTTGGGTAAGCAACCTGTCACTATTTGAATCTCAATTCTATCATTAAGCCAAATAGCTGAACGTGGCCATTCAGTCTTTTCAAGTCTGTTGTTTCTGTCTACCCCGCAAGGGATATAGACGTGACCATATGTATGTATGTAATTTTAATTCAGGACCTCGAGTTCGTCTCAAGCCGTGGATCACAACTTATTTTTTTACCAAAACCCGGACTTCCCAGTTATAAAGCCTTGATTTTGCGTAGAAACACAATTTACATTACATTACAGTAATCAAACGTTCTGATGTAAAAATTAAGTAAGAATAAATATTTGAAAACATTATTAAAATTATCTCAATCCGACTTTGAACTCTTGAATAAACGTATTCAAATATTCATCACGCTTATTTTTATACCTTCAGCTCTTACTTTGGATAATTCCTACGTTGGAAATTAAAATCAAAATGTGCTGTATATATGTATAATAAATAGCATGTAATACTTAAAAGGTAGTCGAATGAATGAATCTAGGTTCAAATACTAACCTACCCAGAGCGAACATACGTCGAAAATCTAATTTCATGTAAGGGTCAATTTAATTTAAAGTTGTCATACGTGCATACGTATGATCACGTCTATATCTCTCGCGGGATAGACAGAGCCGACAGTCTTGAAAATACTGATAGGTCACGTTTGACATAATAATAGAATTGAGATGGAAATAGTAACATTGCAAGCCCATCGCCAATCGCGGAGTTTATAATCCTATCCCTTAGTCGCCTTTTACGTCATCCATGGGAAAGAGATGGTGGGTGTGGTCCTAGTCTATTTTATATTAGTGCCGGGAACCACACAACACTAGCAAATACAGTGAGGAATTGTCCATTAAAATCGGAAACTTTGATTCAACCTGGTTTTGATTCGTCTTTGAAAATTTTATAAACTAGCTGTGCCCGCGACTTCGTCCGCGTGGAATATTTATTTTGGGCATCATTGAAGCCCTCAAGGATGAATAATTTTCCCGTTTCTTTCACATTTTCCATTATTTCTTCGCTCCTAATAGTTGCAGCGTGATGTTATATAGCCCAAAGCCTTCCTCGATAAATGGTCTATTCAACACAAAAAGAAATTTTTCAATTCGAACCAGTAGTTCCTGAGATTAGCGCGTTCAAACAAACAAACTCTTCAGCTTTATAATATTAGTATAGATTACATTAGATTTCACCGTTTCACAATTTTACAAAGACGTTGAAAACTCTATTTGTGAATCAAACGACAAATTATAGGTGTAAAAACAGAAAACATGTCGGGATGGTATCCAAGTTGCTTTTGGGTCCCAGACAGGGCTCCGGTGAAATGCACTCCCGCAATGAGTTATTCGACACCCATGCGATTCTTCTGCCGTCCACAGAACTATGAATGTGCAGAATTTCCTGAATGTGCAGCGCTGTGTTCGCGATGTTTTCCCGCGGCGTATTGTTTGTAAGAGTTTAAATAAATAGTAAATTAAACAAATAAAAATTGCACAGAATTTGTCAAATTCCAAATTTTAATTCATTAATGTGGGACATTTCCAACGTCACTGAGTAATTGTCATATCTTATGGTTTCACAACATTACTTGAAACTAATTTCACTACCACGTCCAAAGCGTCATAGCAGAAGAAGCGGTAACAAACCGCACTGCAACATTTTCTACAATAATGACAACTAAAATACAGAGGTCGTAACTTCGAATTTTGTAACAAAATTACTTCGTTCTGAAAATTGTTATTGATGTAAGAATGCCTTTTACTGAGATAACATTTCTTAGTTATTTTTTTGGAAAAGGCACACCAACATTATACATACAATAGGTACATTGCTTTAAAGTTCAAATCTAAATTGTTCTTATACATATACCTATTACACTCTGTTTACCCGCAAGGGATAAAAACGTGATGTGGCGTTATATTAGCTTTGAACTTAGACAATAATCTACACTTCATGAGTTTTTTTGTGATCAGTTGATTGTTTGCAAAGCGATTACACTTCAATGTCTGTATAAAATAAAATAAAAAATAAAAAAATATTGTCATTTCTACACAATTCGTAAGTCTAGAGTAATCTCGCGATGCGCGGTAGGTACTTGCGAGTGCCGGCTTGTGAGTCGCGACATTTTACAGGCATTCCCAGTTTCCTCGTCATTTCTCAGTTTTTGCTGTCTTGTGTGATATTAACACTGTCTAAGAAGGGGTTGGTGTTGTCATTCGATTATTTAAACATATAATCACGTCTGTATCCCTTGCGGGGTAGACAGAGACAACAGCACTGAAAGACTGAAAGGGTACGCTCTGCTGCGCGGCATTATAATGGGATTGAGATTTAAATAGTGACAGGTTGCTAGACCATCGCCCTGAAGAATCCCTAGTTTATATGTCTATCACTTGGTCGCCTTTTACGACATCCATGGGAAATAGATGGAGTGGTTCTTTAAAAAATTCCACATAATCACATTTTCTATGTAACTAATGTTGTGATGTGAATGACGATGTAGTAACAGGTATAGAAAACGGTATGTTAAGATGGTTTGGTCATGTGGAGAGGATGAATGAAAGCAGGTTGACTAAGCAGATATACAAAGATAGTGTGGAGGGCAAGGTCGGGGTGGGAAGGAATAGGCGAACGTATCTTTATCAAAATCTTGAAAATCTAAAATATAAGCAACTATAACCCAAAAATACGCAAAAAATGCGTAGTCGCAAAAGGAATTCGCAAAAAAAAGGAAAAATTAAATATTGGAAAGGTGACATGGATTTTATGACTAGATTTAACGTATACCTAAGTTTTTTTTATCGTACCGAATACTTATATACATACATATAATCACGTCTTAATAGATATATAGATATTACCTACGCGGTAGACAAAGCCAACATTCTTGAAAAGACTGACTGACTTTTACTCTCTTTCTCTGACTGAATTTTTCAGTTGAAAGCTTTTTGCTAGCCGAAATCCAAAAAAAGGTGTTATACTTGGTATAAATAGGAAGATGACTGTGTTCCTTGCACAGACAAAAGTAGGTCAGCACGCCTGGATCTAGGAAACTAACTTTGAGATGAGAAGTCTGTGGGTATTATCTGTTTCGAAACAAGAAAAATGAGCAATGATTTTGTAATAATTGAACTTGACAAAAATTCAGAACGTCGGTGGTCGAATGGGTAAGGTGCCTGGTCAAAATGCGGTTGCGCATAAAGACACCGGTTCGAATCCCACCGCGGCCATGTAGCAATGACTATTCAATCAAATCAAGATAAAATCAAACACCTGAATCAAGACATTTAGGTTAAGGTCCTTAAATAAATAACTAAGACGCAGTCAAAAGCTTAATAAAACCCAATCAATTTTTACTAATCACATACATACATACATATAATCACGTCTATATCCCTTGCGGGGAAGACAGACCCAACAGTCTTAAAAAGATTGATAGGCCACGTTCAGCTGTTTTGCATAATGATAGAATTGAGGTTCAAATAGTGACAGGTTGCTAGCCTGTCACCTAAAAGACGTCTCCCAAGTTTATAAGCAAATCCCTGAGTCGCCTTTTACGACATCCATGGAAAAGATATGGGGTGGTGCTATTCTTTTTTCTAATGATGCCGGGAACCACACGGCACGGCTGCTAATCACGAACGTACAAAAAATTCGCCGTCATAATTTATTTCATATCGATAAAATTAGTCAGTGGATGCGGGCTCCGACAACTGTTGAGCACATCTGCGTATCTGGCACTCCTGCCCGCCGCGGGTATAAATTGTGTAGCGTTCCTGCCGCCGGCTCATTCGTTCCAGTGCACGCGGGCGCTCCACGCGACCGCACGCGACCGTAACAATAACACGTCAAAATGAAGAAGTGCTTATTATTTTGTGTTGCAATAACTATGACTTTGACAGTGAGTGCGGAGTTGAGGATCAAGAAGGAGATACAAGCGTTGGCTGAGCAGATAGAAATAATGAAGACCGTCCATTTGACCGACGTGACTCGTCTGAAAAGGGAGATTGGTGAACTCAAGTAAGTTTAACTTGTTAAGTTTTCAGCGTTACCGTGAGTTCCGGCGGCGGCGTTCGGCTGATTTTTGTCTAGATTTTGTGCTGTCTATTTAAATAGTTTGTCTATGTTTTGTAACTCTTTTTTTTTCTTTGAGAAACTTTTAATAATTCTCTATTGACATAGGATTTTGTCGATTGTTCCATTTACTTTCGTAATTTATGATTTTGGCAGATTTTGTGCGCTGAGATAAAATTATTACGCCTAAAGTTAAAAGCTCTATTTGTTATCATTCTCACCTGGCTAACTGCGATTTTATTAAAGTTTTACTCTTGCAAATGCGAAATGAATGAAAGCGCGCAACTTTTTATTTATGGGTTTAAAATGTCTTTTTTCATATTTTTATATTTATTATTACGCTGATAATATCATGTATCACTGAAAGGATTATTTTTTATACTTTTTCAAATTCTTTTTTATATATAAAAACCATTTTGGTAAATATTGTTATTTATACGAGATACAACACATACATAAATACCCTCGGGAACAGCGAGCTCGGAATTTTAGATTTATTTAGGCGGAGCTCTAGTTAGTTACGGAAATTACTTTTTTGGAATAATATTTATGTAACACACGAAAAACATACAAATTTAAATAAATTGCGTAACGAACTTATTTCTTAAAGAAATATCGATTTGACCGGCAAACAGTTAATTTAAATCATATACTTTTTAATTTGACCGGCATTTATTAAAAAAATATATATGTTTAAATCATGTATAAGATTTATATCAAACATTTTTTTTATACAATACGTAAAAAAAACGAAACTCTTGAATAAATTCAACAACTTAAAAATTTATTAACCCCTTCCAAAATAATCAGGTCTCTAAATAAATAGTGTTAAAATTATATTTAAATAAATATAATTTGATATAAAATCTTAAATTAAAAAAAATTCCCTTTATTACACAAAAAGTTTGTTAAACATAAAATACTATTTAAAAAGAAAAACAAAAAATACTCGAAGAAAGTTAACTTAGTCAATGGATTTTACTGCACAGAGGATTTTGGATATGGCTTAATTCTAGTCCCTGTAAAAAAAAACAGGAGGTAACAAGATTTGAAATTTACACCGCAAATGTTACACTGCGTCGCTTCTAAAGGGAATTGATTGAGAGACGATTACCTATCTGAAAATACCTATCTGGGAAATGAGAATCTGAGACAATCAGGGCTGTGACGTTTATTTTTGAGCGGGGATTTAAGATTCGAATCCCAGGGTGGGAATTAACCACTCCTTTTTAAGAACATTAGTTGAGTGATAAGAATTCAGATGTTGCCGAAAAAAATAATAACAAAGATAATATGTCACAAAAAAGAAAAATAACATGCAAAAATAACATTAATAATTTAAAGACCTCTTTTGTAAAAATAAATTAAGAAAAAATACACGTACACGATACGTCTATATCCCTTGCGGGGTAGACAGAGTCAACAATCTTGAAGAGACTGATAGGCTTTTGTCAGCTGTTTGGTTTAAGGATAGAAATAAGTCCCTGCATAGCATCAACTTTAATAATAGTGTGGATTAAACTTAATATACATAGTTAGTCGATAATCGAAGCATTTAATTCGGATTTATGAATCGAATATATTTCAAAATCGGATATCCGAAAGTTTCCTAACCCAACCTAACCTAACATCACTATAGGACATAATCTTAATTGCGTCATTTGGGTAGAACACCTTCCTTTGATAAACTCGGGTATTTCGCTACAGAGAACGTCAACTGGTTCTCACTAAAATTTCAACGGGCTGCAATTAATGGTGAAATGAACGATGTAATTAAATTTTAAGCTGATAGTAATTGCATACTGAGTCTGTTTTGGACGCTAAAATGAATTGACATGGTTGCCTTTTGTCCCGTTGGTTAACGTTAAACTTTGCGCTTTCGGATATTATATTCTCTTAGTTGTTTTAGATATGTTTTGATACCAATGTTAGGCATAATTAAACATACATACATATGGTCACGTCTATATCCCTTGCGGGGTAGACAGAGCCTGTAGGGGTAGCAGTCTTGAAAATACCCACGTTCAGCTATTTGGTTTAACGATACAATTAAGATTCAACTAGTGACAGGTTGCTAGCCCATCGCCTAAAAAAGAATACCAAGTTTGTAAGCATATCCCTTATTCGCCTTTTACGACATCTTACATGGGAAAGAGATGGAGTGGTCCTATTCTTTTTTGTATTAGTGCCGGGAACAACACGGCATAATTAAATACAATTCTAAAAGCCTTTTCCAAACTGTTGCCAGTAGGAGCAATGAAGAAACCATGACTATTGAAATTTTATATAAAAACTAGCTGTGCCCGCAACTTCGTCCGCGTGGAATAGTAAATTTGGGCATAATTGAAGCCCTCAAAGATGAATAATTCTCCCCGTCGTTTTTTCACATTTTCCATTATTTCTTTGCTCCTTATAGTTGCAGCGTGATGTTATATAGCCTAAAGCCTTCCTCGATAAATAGTCTATTCAACGCGAATTCAATACGAACCAGTAGTGCCTGAGATTAGCGCGTTCAAACAAACAAACAAACTCTTCAGCTTTATAATATTAGTATAGATAGAGAGAAATTTATCCGTTCATGATTTTTATTATTATCTTGAATAATAAAAATCATGAACGGATAAATTTTTAAAATGAATAAAAACTAAAATATCTTTTTAGATTAAAGTATTAGGTAAGCAATATTAACAACACATTCTAGGCTCTTAAATAAGGTGTTTAATTGTTTTTTAAGTAAAAATCTCAGTTCACACAGTTTCACATTTTGTCGTTGCGTGGGAGCAGAACTCTGACGCAGGTGGCCGCTTGACTTCGCGGCATGTATGAGAACTTCCAGTACACTGAGCGATGCGTATGCGCAATTAATCTTCACATATCTCTACTTACTCGAAGAGTGATCGTGATTTTAATGAATAAAGACACTTAACAAAGCAAAATATGTAAATTAAACAATATTGCTTTGCAATATTAGTTTGAAATTTAAATTTTTTATTTGCATAATATGTAGTTTTGTTTCATAATCCCTATGTATTTCGTAAAAGTCGACTTAGGGAATAAATATAGAGAATAAAGAACATACGTCTAGTCTAAGCCTCCTAAGTAGCGAAAAGAAATTATTGCGTAGGTATATCTCTCTTACTACGAATTGTAAAAGATAATCAAAGGAAAGATTATTAACTTGGGATTCTTTAAGTCGACGGGGACCCACCACAGCTGTTTCATGGGAACCACAAGGCATTGCCAGGAACTACAAGGAAATTTATACGCGGGAAGTAAAACTAATGATCCCTCAAACATAAAATTAGTACATTTATTTATTTTATTTATGTGCCGTGTGGTTCCCGGCACCAATACAAAAAAGAATAGGACCACTCCATCTCTTTCCCATGGATGTAGTAAAAGGCGACTAAGGGATAGGCTTACAAACTTGGGATTCTTTTTTATTCGACGGGCTAGCAACCTGTCACTAGTTGAATCTCAATTCTATCGTTAAGCCAAATAGCTGAACGTGGCCATTCAGTCTTTTCAAGACTTTTGGCTCTGTCTACCCCGCAAGGGATATAGACGTGACCATATGTATGTATTTATTTTATATTAAATGTAAAACAACATACTTGAAGTCGAGGCGGCGAGTTTAAACTTATTATAACAGCGTCGTGAATATTAAAAGCACTCAGAGCTTTGCAGCTTTCAATAATGCGCTTTTCGCGAGAGGGAATGTTGTCTTTTGCATTTTGTGTAAACTTTATCGAATTATTAATACATACATTATAATCACGTCGATATCCCTTGCGGGGTAGACAGAGCCAACAGACTGAATGGCCACGTTCAGCAGTGACAGGTGCTAGTATTTTATCTCGGACGTTTCGAATCATGATGACACTTGATGACCACGGATCATTAACCATATTAGGTTTAAACATGACAATAGGTATATGTATGTATGTATAAACACATAACTACTATTTTCGCAGTCGGATAATTCCACAGAGACAAGAGCCTAAAATAGAATGCTCTCAAAATTTTTCAATACTGTCTACAGTTTTGAGTCATTCCTCCATTTCAATTATATCGATGGCACTTGACGTTGAAATCTTATGAAGAAGCTTTAAATCGGACACAAAGATTAATTGACCCTACTTCTTATCTGAAGTATCTCGTTTGAAACAAAGGAAACTCAAGTACCTTTCCTTTTTTCATTAGAATCCAGTTTCTATACTTCTTTAGCGTCTCTTCAGATTATTTTTCGACCCTGAGCCGGAACAAATGAAAAAAAAACACTAAATAAATCTTACCACACAGTTTCGATCATATTACGTAGGTAAGTCTTTTTTAACGTCCAAGTCTTGTTTGTTTGTTTGTTTGTAATATCTTTATTGCATATAAAATTTACACAGTAACAAGAAAATAGTAAGTACATATTTATACATACATACAAACATATGGTCACGTCTATATCCCTTGCGGGGTAGACAGAGCCAACAGTCTTGTGAAGACTGATAGGCCACGTTCAGCTTTAAGATAGAATTGAGATTCAAATAGTGACAGGTTGCTAGCCCATCGTCTAAACGAAGATTCTCAAATATATAAACCTATCCCTTAGTCGCCTTTTACGACATCCATGGCAGAGAGATGGAGTGGTCCTATTGTTTTTTGTATTGTTATAAAAGAAACAAAAACTACATCCTACTACTATTATAAAGGCGAAAGTTTGTATGGATGTATGGATGTTTGTTACTCTTTCACGCAAAAACTACTGAACCGATTACCATGAAATTTGGTATGTAGGTAGCTGAAGACCCAGAATAACACATAGGCTACTTTTTATCCCAGAGTTCCCGCGGGATTGATAGGGTTTCCATGCGGACGAAGTCGCGGGCGGCCTCTAGTGTTGTATATTGGCTTGGAAGCCTCAAAAGCCTGCTGACCGCGCTACCAGCCAACAAACGACCCTGATACTGGAAGGGCGCTCCCGAGGGCCCTCCACTGCGCGGCGCGCTGATTGACACGACCATTGTCGCTCACTCGGCCATGTCAACTATAATGATGCGCTGTAATGTCACAAGATAACATATACATATATACATATAGTCACGTCTATAGCCCTTGCGAGGTAGATAGAGCCAACAGTCTTGTAAAGACTGATAGGCCACGTTCAGCTTTAAGATATTAATAATTCTTACAATGTAATATTAGGGTTATAATTCTTACAATGTAATTAGTTGTGCTGCGTGGTTCCCGGCACCAATACAAAAAAAGAATAGGACCACTCCATCTCTTTCCCATGGATTTCGTAAAAGCCGACTAAGGGGTAGGCTTATAAACTTGGGATTCTTCTTTTAGGCGACGGGCTAGCAACCTGTCACTTTATATGAATCTCAATTCTATCAGTAAGCCAAACATCTGAATGTGGCCTATCAGTATTTTCAAGACTGTTGGCTCTGTCTACCCCGCAAGGGATATAGACGTGATTATATGTATGTGTGTCCATAAATATCAATAACAAAGCCTAGACACTAGTCACAATTATTTACAGCAATAAAAGTCGTATAGGCGCGACTGTGGTCCAAAAATAAACCCCAGATATGAAGATCGAATAAAAAAAAAAACAACGCCATCAGCTGTCTCGTTGCAACGCAGGTATGCAAACCTCACTTTAAATTGCAGATTTTGCAAATGGACCTTAACTGTACGTGATATAGTTGAATATTGGTTGATAATGCAATGTGAAGCGGAGTAGCCAGTTCACCTCACCTGAGCAGGTGTCCCGGCTTCATTTTTGTTGTCTTTTTGTGGAACCATCGAAAGCAAATTCCTATCGCTTTGGTGTCGCAGTACATTGGATAGCGCAATTCTTCCTGTAAATCCTTCTTTTGTCAAAACAAACAGCAGTCAAGAACAGTTGAAGCCGACATATGCATTGCTGCAATTCGTTTCACAATATTATAATAAAGTTAGCGACAATTCCAAGTAAATAAATAAATATGTATATACGGGACAAATTACACTGATCGAGTTAGCCTCGAAGTAAGTTCGAAACTTGTGTTACGAGATACTAACTCAACGGTACTATATTTTATAATAAACTAGCGACCCGCCCTGGCTTCGCACGGGTGCAAAATTCGGAAAAAATTATACATAAAAACCTTCCTCTTGAATCACTCTACCTGTTACAAAAAACCGCATCAAAATCCGTTGCGTAATTTTAAAGATTTAAGCATACAGACAAACAGACTAAAATAGTGACTTTGTTTTATACTATGTAGTGATACTTATATAGATAAACATCCAAGACCCAGGCCAATCAGAAAAAGTTTTTTTTTCTCATCATGCCCTGGCCGGGATTCGAACCCGGGACCTCCGGTGTCAAAGACAAGCGTACTACCGCTGCGCCACAAAGTAGTAGTGGGCATTCCTGTTAGTCTGCTTGTTCGCTCACCTTTATCACTGTAGTTTCACGCGCTATATATTTTTGATAACATTTGATATCATTAACAAAATTAGTCACTAATGTGAATAAATTAATCCTGTGGGATATGATCCAGATATGTTTCAACTATTTATTTTTTATCTTATTATATATGTACTCAGTGTAATTTTAACTAAAAATTTATATGCTTAAGGTGAAAAATAATTTAAGATTTGTATTTGACCCGAACTGAAGAGACTTAAGTAACAACACATATACCTAATTAAATAATACACTAATATTAATTATATTATAATAATACAAAAAGACTATTCTAAATTACAAAGTAAAAACATTATTATTCAAATTAATAAATGTTGATGCTGTACTTAGTCGTATTCTGTTATGTATAATAATAATTAATAAATAACTTATTAGTGAGTAGGAGTACCTATTGTTATTTATTCACATTATTTTTCGGTGGTTGAATCCGTAAGGTTGAAGAAATGCAATGAAAGTCGTGAACGAATTAACAATGTCCAGATTAATTAGCAGGGAATTTAGGACTCAGTTCGCCAAGTGACGGGCTTTAAATTGCTTCATTTGGCAGTTTTGTTGAGCTTCATGCTTTTTGCTGGTTACAAATTTGTTAAACTCCTTTTATCTCATTATGATAGGCTTCTTTCTAAACATGATTCTCCTTTTAGGCGATGGGCTAGCGACCTGTCACTATTTGAATCTCAATTCTGTCATTAAGCCAAATATCTGAACGTGGCCTATCAGTCTTTTCAAGACTGTCGCCTCTGTCTTCCCCGCAAGGGATAAAAACGTGATTATATGTACCTATATGTATGTATGTCATTATGAAACTTTATGTCGTGTGGTAACCTACACTTTACAATAGGAACACTCCATCTCTGTCCCATGGATATCGTCAAATGGTAGGACGTAACGTAACCCGATTTAAAAAGGATTAAAGATCACAAGTTTTAAATTCAAATAAAGAATTCTTATTTCTAGCGTAAATTCAAATACCAGAAGTAACAAGATTGCATTCAGAAACTTGTTCTGTGTCTATAAGCTGCTGAGCTCTGTGGTAATTGGAATCCGACAGAGCCATTTCTGACTGTTTAAAAGCATTTTTTTTTAAATTCAAATTTGGATTATCTCGCAGTCCGATGGAGCTGTAATTATCTCTGTCATCGCTACTTTTAAATAAAATATACGATTTCTGTGTAGGCCTTAGTTGGCTTGGTTATTTTTGGCGAATCGCGTTTCGTAACAATTATTTATTTGCATTTCTTATTTATTATTCACTAGCTTCCGCTCAAAGTAGTCATTTATCGGAAATAAAACTGTTTTTAAACCTTTTAACCAATTTATCAAAGCCCTCTTGTTTGTGGCATGAAAGTTATTTGGTCATTCTCATACTTTTAAAGACGTGTTTGAAATATTAAAAAAAAACATTTTCAAAGCGGGCTACACTAAACCCCCCATCTAATTACGTATGAAATCGGTCTCGCTCAAGTTTAGTAAGGGCGAACATCTGGTTAAAATGTAGTGTTTATTTATATCCGTACCGGAAGCAGCGCGCGGGCCACATCCGCCGGCGCGTGCACACTAATGCCAAAAAAGAGTAATTATGAAATCATAATTTTAAGTCTCTGTGAATGTAGATTTAGTTTTTGGTTGAATTTAAGGTCAGATTATTATTAGAATAAAAAGAAATTAACCTTTGATGATGGGTCTGAGTTTTTGATTTTAGATGAAGTCTCTGCCTACCCTTGCGGGAAATCGGTGTGATGATTTATTAGAAAACTTAGTTTCAGGGTAACCCAAATAGTGTGATATTTCTCTTTTTTGTGAACTGGAAAATAAACTATAACTGAAAACACTGAAATGACTATATTTTTTAGACAACATATCTTAATTATTAGGTATAGGTAAAAATTTCAAAAGTTGAAACCTTTCTCTAACATACATATGTAAGTAAGGTTTTACTAAATTTATTACAGAAATAAATTTCATAAACTGATTAAAACTAAATTTAATACTGAGAACATACTATTATCTAAATTCAAATATTTTTTCTTTGTTGGCCGGCACGCGACTTAAGGTGTTCCAAATCCAAAATTTGGGTACGAGTGGCCAGTCGTTAATAAAGGGCAGGTGCTCATCTAATGGCGGCTGTTCTATTCGAATTTCGAAGCCATTTGGCTCGATGCACGTTGGCCAGCTGATACATTTTTTTCGAGCATCCGTTATAATGTTAGAACTCTATCGCCCTCAGAATAAAGGCTATTTTTCATTGCTCTAACGTTTTTCAAATTCGGCGCATTCTATTTTTTTTTTATTTAGGTATGGGGCACAAAGCACATGCCACGCTTGCATCTGCTCTGTGAGACGACCGCAGACGAAACCTTTGTGTTACCAGGCTTTTAAATTGATTTCGCTGTTTATTTTACATTTTCAATTTAAATTTCGTTTGTCGAAAATAGCTAGTCGGTTTGATTGAAACGTTATTTGGCCAGCCTTTGAACAAAGTAAGTTATTATTGGATTAAAAATATTTCAGATGCCTTCTCGTAGTGAAACATAAGGCATTATTGAGTTAACGGAAGTGTGTAATAGAAATAATTATTTTAATTCATTCATATAATCATGTCTAAATCCCTTGCGGGTTAGACAGAGTCAGTATTCTTAAAAGACTGACAAGCCACGATCAGTTCTGAGCTGTTAGGCCTTATGATAGAATTGAGATTCAAATAGTGACAGGTTGCTAGCCCATCGCCTATAAGAAGTATCCAAAGTTTATAAGCCTGTCCCTTAGTCGCCTTTTACGCATCCATGGACACGAGATGGAATTGTCTTATTCTTACAATATTGGTGCCGGGAATCACACGGCACAAGATAATTAATACAAAAAAACAAATATTTCCTTCAAAGTTACATTTAGGTATAGTTTCATCGATTAACCTCAAAGCGTTTTTTTTTCATTTTCTATCGCGTCATCAATATTTTTAAGTACAAATTCCTCAATAAATCAAATATTTACTTTGTAAAGAGGCAGTAATGCACTGATACGCGTTATCGTGGCGACAAGTCAAAGCAAATATGTGTCGCACGATCACAAACGATACAAAACTATTTGCCGATTAAAAATTTAACTAGAACTCGAATATTCTACTATCAGTTTTTTTGAAAATATGGATAGATTACAGGGTATCTATGTAGTTATTTCATTTATTTACATATACATACATATATATATATAATCACGTCTATATCCCTTGCGGGGTAGACAGAGTCAACAGTCTTGAAAAGACTGATAGGCCACGTTCAGCTATTTGGCTTTAAGGTAGAATTGAGATTCAAATAGTGACAGGTTGCTAGCCCATCGCCTTAAAAAACAGATGGAGTGGTCCTATTCTTTTTTGTATTGGTGCCGGGAACCACACGGCACTATTATTTTTATATGTAAGTATTTATTTTACGATATATATAAAGTAAAAATACTACAACCAAATTTCCTTGCAACAAAGAAAACAAATACCTACTTAATGCAAAAACAGCACCCACATTTAAAAGTCGGTTAAAATTCCCGATTAACCTCACATCATTGAAGTATGACATTCGTTATTCAAAGTGGGTAATTACGCCATCACAATATGGCGGAAATGGCGGAAGGGTGGTCAGAGGAGACACGGTGATGGCCACCACCGTTGCATAACATGTTGCATCCATTATTCTTTTTTATTTCACGGCCGGTGTACGTTCACCCTTATTGAGCAGTAGCGCAGTTGTCCAAAAGGTTTACCTAGGTTCGATATCCGTATCAGGAAATTTGTTTAAAAAAAAATTATTGCTTTTATTATACTTAACTGGATATTAATATTTAAGTTGTTTTTTTTTAATTGATTTAAAAACGTACATTGCCATTTTTAGAAAATCTGTTTACGCTATAAGCCATACAGCTGCTGAACGTGGCCTTTTAGTCTATCGAGACTGTTGGCTCTGTCTTCCCGTAAGCGGAAAAAAAACGTGATTATAAGTTTAATGTTTAAACTGTTAAAACATCCTCCATTTAATTAACAACAAAATTATTTTTTCGCTTAGTCGACTCACAGATCTTCGTTCACTCAGTCAATACAAATAAAGCACTAACTATGTCAATAACTATGTACTTACTAGAATTACCTACTAACTCCAAGTTTGTTCACAGGGAAATGAACCTGCTACACGCATCCAACACTCATGAGAAGAACGAACAGATGGCTCTGGAGTGGGCTAAGACCTCCGTGAACGAACTTCGGGTGGAGATGAAGGAGATTAGCCGCAGTGTGAACAACTCTGCTCTTCTGAGGCAGCTGCATATCATCAGGAATGAGGTGACTTATTGTCTCTTAATTGTATAAACGCACATACATACATATAGTCACGTCTATATCCCTTGTGGGATGGACAGAGAAAACAGTCTTGAACAGACTGATTGACTCAGCTTTTCGACTTAACAACTCTGCTCTTTTGAGGCAGCGGCATATCATCAGGAATGAGGTGACATTGTCTCTTAATTGTATAAACACACATACATACGAGTACATATAGTCACGTCTATACCCCTTGCGGGCAAGAGCCAACTGTCTTGAAAAGACTGAATGGCCACGTTCAGCTATTTGGTTTAATGATAGAATTGAGATTCAAATAGTGACAGGTTGCTAGCCCACCGCCTAAAAAGAGAATCCCAAGTTTGAAAGCCTATCCCTTAGTCGCCTTTTACGATATTCGTGGGAAAGAGATGAAGTGGTGCTATTCTTTTTTGTATTGCTGCCGGGAAACCACACAGCATCACTATTCACAGAAAATAATGTTAGTTTATCATATTGGTAGTTTTTGGCATCAGTTTTTGACCGGCCGCCTGCCTTCAGCCTTGCCCCTTTGGGAAGGGAAGATATGGAATTGTTCAACTCTGCCGAGAACCACTAAAAATTATCGTGACTGTACAAATTTGATTGATTTGTGGGGGGGCATCATTTAAAACTTACGACTGTCAAATGTAAATCAATACCTAGAGAAACAATAAAAAAATTGTACGTCATTAAAATAGGTGTAGGTATGCCAAAACAATTGAAAGCTGATCAAACGCCGATAATAAGTGATAGTGACGTAATTGCATCTGCGCAGTTTTCTAAAACTCCAATTCCCAAAGTCCAGGATGATTTAATATAAACCAAATATGTAGTCCAATAATATTTCCCTCTTCCGGCATTCGATGCATTTAATATTCATACAAAATCGAATATCTGCCTCCGAGTGGGCAGTTATGTGAGTATGCATACCTCCAATACGTGTTTAAAAGTATTTGCGGTAGAAATTCATCGTTAGGTCTTTGAAAGAATCTTCCTTCAATATTATGATTTTAGATTTATGTTTATTTATTTTCTAGGTCCCAAGATTTCAAGCAAATCGCTTCTTAAATTTTCAAATACCTACGCTTGCACGTTTTGAGTTCAAATATGTATTGAAATCGTTTTGCGCGGGGCTTCGCCGTGCATATTTCTATTAATATTTTCATAGTGGAACTACGTATAATATCTTACATTTTTTATAGGGAAGACAGAGCCTATCACGAGACTCGAAAGCCACGTTTAGCTGGACGGCTTTAGGATGGAATTGAGATTGGATTAGAGAAAGGTTGCAAGTGCATCGCCAAAAAGGATAATATCGAGTTTCTTCCTTGGTTTACTTTTACGGTCTGCACGGAAAGAGAAGTAACTGGCATTATGTTTTACGAATGAACGTGATCGAAAATACAAAACGATTTTTTTTTATATTTAATTGCTTTCAGAAAGAAAAGATAATTTAAACGTCGGATATTTATTGGAATCACTTAAATGATTTTGTAACGTCCATTTTGTGTTATTTCAAATTAAATAAAACATATTTTAACATGGCTTAGTGTCACTAAAATTAACTTTGTAAATGTAACAAAATCTCGATGGCAAAATATAAATGAGGAAAAATGTCTAAAGATCTAAATGTGGTTTGTTAAACAAACGTTCTTGTTAATTTGACAAGTGTGAAATAATTTTGTACAGTTGGAAACCAACTTTGAGCAAGACATTTGATACCTACCTACATGATATTTATATAGGTATAGGAGAAATTCAATTTTATCATTCGAGCATTTTAGGATGACATGTAGTTATAACGTAAATATTTACCTGAATATGAAAATATTTTTTTTTACATTTTCAAACACAATAAAAATGAATAGGACCGCTTCATTTCTCAATTTTATCATTATGATGTGGCCTATTAGAATTTTCAAGACATTTGGCTCTGCCTACCACGTAAGGGATGACGTGACTTTATGTATGTATGTATGTAAAAAAATAAATATAATAGGGGTAGGCAGAGACTATGGATTTCCACTTGCTACGATCCTTACAGACCTCTCCCTGTTCCTCCACACTCATTATTATTTTCATGCATATTCATATTACCTACTTGATTATTTATTGATATCAATACCTATACAAGACGCATCTGTTATTCCTGTTTTTATAATTATTTCCACTTAAAAATTCCCGATGCGAAAAGGGGTTTTATATGTAGGTATTACATCAATCTGTAGTTTAATAACTTCGAGTGTTGAGTCGGCAGTCGGCACGACAGCGCCAATTAGCTTCAATTATGGTTTAATTTGTTTCATTTTAATGACTATTTTCGAATTGAAGTTTTAAAATAGAAATATTTCACCGAAATATTTCCTTTTTTGTATTAGTGCCGCGTGGTTCCCGGCATAAATGAAAAAAAGAATAGGACCACTCCATCTCTTTCCTATGGATGTCGTAAAAGGCAACTAAGGGAAAGGTTTATAAATTTAGGTTTCTTCGTTTAGGCGATAGGCTAGCAACCTGTCACTATTTGAATCTCAATTCTATCATCAAGCCAAAAAGCTGAATGTGACCTATTAGTCTTTTCAATACTGTTGGCTCTGTCTACCCAGAAGGGATTTAGACGGAACTATAATATATATGTATGTAATATTATTGTTTGTTACCGCTTCTTCTGCACTGACGCCTTGGAAGCGGCAGTAAACTTAGTTTTTAAGTAATTTATTTGACGTCAACCAAGTTGTTAAACCATACGACAATTATTAAGCCATATAATAATATCCTATAATAATGAATAAAAAATTTTGAATTTTGAATTTTTTGAATTCCAAATTCTATTTTTGTACTATATATTGAGCTTAGCCTTAATTAAAAAAAAAAATGATCTCAGATCAAAATTCGAAAGCCACAAAATTGCCAGGCCTTAAAAACTTTTGACTAACAACAAAAAAAAAAAATTGTTGACAGCTCAAGCAAGCTTTGATGGAGACCACGGACTTGGCGCAGATGGCTCGCACCCAGGAGGCCAGGGTGGACAAGCTGAACAGCGAGGTGGGGCAGCTGAAGTACGAGGGGCAGCAGATGAGGACCATGTGGTCCGAGGTTCGGGCGCATGTCGGGAAGCTGGCCAAGGAGGTGAGTGTCTTCGGCGAAGTGATTTTTTTTGTGTGGGTATGTTACTGCAAAATTAACCCAGTGAACCCAATTTACCCAGTGAACCAAACTTACCCAGTGAACTAAACTTACCCAGTGAACCCAACTTACCCAATCCCTCTCCAGGGATTTTAACGCCACGAGAAAGATGTTGTGACGTCACTAATTTACCCAGTGAACCCAACTTACCCAATCCCTCTCCAGAGAGATTAACGCCACGAGAAAGATGTTGTGACGTCACTTATGTCACACACCAACTGTCAGTCATAGCGAAGACAATGACGCGCTCGGCCAATAGCAGCGAAGAGTCTAAATCGCGATTACAAAGATTCGAATATAAATACAACCTCGTCATCATCGTCTGTCGCGTGGTTCCCCAGGGGTAACACCTAGCCTGGCGGAAGATCTTCCCTTTGGTGGCGGTCGAGCCGAATCGGTCGCTCCTGCTACATTGTAATGGTAATTCTGGGCAAAACTCAGTTAATAGTGCCCTCAACGTGCGGATGAAACGATAGAAATACGCAGCGTGATTTTGAAAAGTGGAAATTATTATAATACCTACTCCATGAAGGTGCTTAGGAATATCTCCATATTATGTTTGTAAGTTTGTGAGAAAGTCTTTCTGTGCCGTGAGGTTTAGCACTTCTGATTATGACCACTCAGTCTCTGCGAAAATTCTGGGTTCTACATACGAATACGAATCATAATTGGGTTAACCAGATAATTACACGAAATAACTGCAGACAAATTTTTAAGTCTCTAAGCTAACTTGAATATGTTTGGTTAGAGACTAAAAAATTAAAAAGTAGTTTACCTATCTTGGTATTTTTATACGTCTTTGTAGTTGTCTAGGATATAAGCGGGAAAGAGATAGATTGAATTTAGTATACTTATCTTATTCTCAAGCGCCTGGAAATTGACTTGTGGTAATTATTTTACTATATATACACATAATACTTACTTAAACGAAAATACACAAATGCCAATAACGCTGAGCATAATAAGTGTAATATTAAATAACTCAATTTAAATGAAATTGTTTTACACGGGAATCTGTGAAATAATCAACGAGATAGTTGAATTTCACACGTAAAGGGACACAAGAGTGATTTCACATATTCGAACACCGCATACAATGACGACTGATTGGCGTTGAAATTAATTTCATTTGGCTTTGTGAACGTCGCTTTAAATGAAATAGTTCGGATATTACTCGTTCGTAGACTAGCTTCGTTCTGGTGATGCACTCTGGCGGGGATTTCGGGATAAGTCTTGTTTTTGTGTTCTTCACATAGGTATAAATCTATCTACTAGCTGTGCCCGCGACTTCGTCCGCGTGGAATAGTTATTTTAGACATCATTGCAGCCCTCAAGGGTGAATAATTTTCCCCCTTTTTTAATTATGAAAATTTTCCATTATTTCTTCGCTCCTAATAGTTGCAGCGTGATGTTATACAGCCTAAAGCCTTCCTCGATAAATGGTCTATTCAACGCAAAAATATTTTTTCTATTCGAACCATTAGTTGCTGAGATTAACGCGTTCAAACAAACAAACTCTTCTTTATAATATTAGTATAGATATATCATATAGGTATTATAGTATGAATTTGATATAGCCCCGTTTGATAGTACTTGGTGATAAGGCGATGGGCTAGCAACCTGTCACTATTTGAATCTCAATTCTATCACTAAGCCAAACAGCTGAACGTGGCCATTCAGTCTTTTCAAGACTGTTGGCTCTGTCTACCCCGCAAGGGATATAGACGTGACCATATGTATGTATGTAATGATAGTAATTACGTGTCAATTTGGACGTAAGCGGTTGCTAATTAATTACACAGATTGTGTTAGCCCCGATGTAAGTTTGAAACTTGTGTAACATGATACTAACTCGACGATAATGTAGAAAAAATTGGAATGCTGCAAATACACTTTTGCTTAATTAATCACAGATTTGACATTTTGGCTTTGGTATAGTAATAAGATGCTACACTCAACGTTTTTGTTCTAACCACATGACACATACATTATCTTTTATAGAACACGTGAGCGCAAAAATAACTTCTTAACTCAGCAACAAAGTTCCTTCTTGTTCGAGGTTCATTTTCGATGCTGTTAGAATTAATGAGAGATTTTTTTTTTAACAATATTATCAAATTTTACGATTTAATGTATTTCTATAAAGAAATATTAACTGAAGTTGAATTCATTAGTAGGTATTATGTAATTTCTCTTTTCAACTTTACTTTGAAGTTTAGTCTGGCTGAAAAACGTTTTATAAAAATAATAATATCACTTTTTATACCAGAAAGAAATATATTTCGAAATCCATATTTTTCGGAATTCCCGATAATTAGGCAAAGTACCGTGTTATAACGTCTGGATGACTTTGTATAGGACTAGGAATATCGATAAATTTTGTCAGAAATTGGAATATGTTCTTCTTTGTGTAGTATTTTCTACTCGGTTTGGTCTTAAAGGTAACGTCGGATATTCGATTCTCGGAATTGTAACACACGCGACAATCTACATTGGTATTCGTAAAAGCTTAAAAGCTTCTTGAGGAGAAATATGTTTTCTACGAAAATTTGAAAGAAATTTTCCCACTCGAATGCTCAAATAGGTACGTTGAGAGTATATTGTAGGCTTACATATATAAAAATTATAATTATATAGTCTTACATATTGTTTTCACATATTTTTCAATACTATTCTGAAATCTTTTTTGAGTATTTATAAACTTTTACATACCTATTTTAATATTGAAGAGGAAAAAATGTTATCCCATAGAAATGAAATTAATTCATATTTCTATGCGTGAAATGAATTACTTGACGTCAAAAACATGACTAGGAAATAAGGTATTTCTAAGCGTACCGTCTGTAAACCCAGTTCATTGCAAGAAAAATATTTATTACATGAAAACTATTTTAACAGTGAATGTGGCTTAGGAAGTAGGGCTCCCTCCCGCCGTCGCGTCATTCATTTCCGAAGCAGACTCCTCTCCTTTCCTCCCTTCATCCCTCCCGTACCTTTCCCCTTTGATTGAAGGCTCACAACCATAGGATTGAGAATAATATTAGACTATAGAAATGGTAACTACTGGAATATGACATCACTAAGTTCTCTTATTGCATTTCAACTAATTCAATTGTAATTATTCTTAAAATTCTCATTTTTATCATGATTTTTTTTTTATTATTTGGCTGTTTAAACATTTGTGTATAAAATTGTGACAGATGCGAGACATTTATGCATAAGTTTAAACTATTATAAACTAGTTGTTGCGTCTTCGTTCGCCTTAATTTTCTATAAATATTAACTTATTTACCTTATCAAATTTAATTTTAAGATATAACACACACTACTTTACAAACTGTTGCATTTATAAATAATACGTATTACTTAGAAGAGTTCTGTGGTTTCAAGATGTTTCAAACTAACATATGGCATCTCTATTGTCTCGTATTATTCCGACTCTCTTGTCTTATATTTATTCTGATTTCTATAGCAACAACAATAGGCTTGGATCTATGAGGGAATTTATTTTTTCTTTTGTTGCTTTGCCAAACTAACAATGTAATATTTTCATGAATCTTAAGCACGTGTTATTTTCCATATAAAAGATCATTTTCTTGGAAAATTGGTTGGATTATGCATTTACTCTATACAGCCACGACGTATACATGGATTATTCTTGAAGGTAGGGTAAATTATTATTTTTCACGGAGATATTAAAATGTATTACGTACTCAGTGGTGTAGGCAGTAGAGGTCCCGGCTTCTATTCCCAATCAGGTCAAAATGGACAGTGGACAAGTCTTCTGCGATCTAAAACTATGATAAAAAATTTTTTATTAAAAACTCAATTTATAAACCTTTTTCTTAACATGATTTTGATTTTATCGACTTTTTGTTACGATATAAATATTTTTAACCGGAAATCGATAAGTAATTGCGAGTCAATATTGAATCATCTACCATCGGCGCTGTCCGAGGTATCTTGTTTACTTCTGATACACTTCACTCACTACGCAGGTGTGTAAGCAAATAAGTAACTTGTAGATAAAAATAAATAAATTGATTACGTGGCACGATTTCACGAAAAACTAATAAACTCTAAAATATGGCTGTGTACGAGTAACAGAACACCTGAAATCGAGGGTTTCAAAATATCAATAAAAATTAAAAATTACCAAAATGACCTGTATAATATTTAAAAAAAATACTATGTTTTATAATAAAAATACTATATTAAAAAAAAATCTGTATTTAAAAAAAATACTAATATACTCAAATACCTAAACATCCAAAACATCGGCCAACCAGAACAAGCCCTTATTTTCCATCAAGCCCTAAAAAATAATAAATACCAGTGCCAATGATGGGGTCTTAAAACTCCTTCATACAAACACGTCTATATCCCCTGCGAGGTAGACACAGAGCCAACAGACATCAAAAGATAAAAGACCACGTTCAGCTGTTTGGCTCAATGATGGAATTGAAATTCAAATAGTGACAGCTTGCTAACCCATCACCTAAAAGAGGAATCCCAAGTATATAAGCCTGGCCCTTAGTCACCTTTTACGAGATCCATGGGAAAGAGATAGAGTGGAGTGGTCCTTTTGTCTTTTTGCTATTGGTTCTGGAACCACACGGCACGTCACCAAACTTGATATCCGCATTCAATCACTTAACATGAGAATTACTGAAAAAAATTGAGAGACACATGATTTGATTCCTAAACTTCTATTAGGTACTAATAAATCTATTTTCTTCAATTAAAAAAGCTGAATAATTATTAGTTCAAATCATGTATCGTTAGGATCGCAGTCGCATTCATACAGCCTTATTAAAAAAAAAAAAACCCAACGGTCTTCCGCGGCGGTTAGAATCACGCACCGTGAACAGAACTCAACCTGTTATTAACCCGGGGTCACGCGAATTTGACCCCTGTTACCTCTGTAATTAAATCCACTATACTGGCACAATGACACTTCGAGGCTTGTCCACTTTGGTGCATACATACATACATACAGTCACGTCTATATCCCTTACGGGGTAGACAGAGCCGACAGTCCCGAAAAGTCTGAAATGCCACGTTAAGCTATTGTGATTCAAATAATGACAGGTTGCTAGCCCATCGCTTAAAAGAAAGTCGCCTTTTACGACATCCATGGGGAAGAGATGGAGTGGTCCTATTCTTTTTTCTATTGGTGCCGGGAACCACACGGCACACACGTTTCACAAATATAAATATAAATAAATATATACGGGACAAATTACACTGATTGAGTTAGCCTCGAAGTAAGTTCGAGACTTGGGTTACGAGATACTAACTCAACGATACTATATTTTATAATAAATACTTATATAGATAAACATCCAAGACCCAGGCCAATCAGAGAAAGTTCGTTTCTCATCATGCCCTGACCGGGATTCGAACCCGGGACCTCCGGTGTCACAGACAAGCGTACTACCACTGCGCCACAGAGGCCGTTGTCACAAACGTCCTTGATATAAATAAAAAAAAATTTTTTTTTTTTTATTTTGACTTTTTAAATCCGGATATATCGGGCGACCACTTATATCAAGGCACAGATGCATTTGTAACAGCACTCAGTTTGAATTTTATCTTCCTCACTGCCGGCTGCAATCCTCGAACAACTTCTGTGCTCTGTGCCCCTTGCAGCGGACGTCGCGGCCTTGAAACACAGCATCCCTCCTTTTGTCTCTCTATCTGACTGTTAATAGTTCGAAAACTGCATTAAAACTGCATTGTGCACATGCTCAATGACAAGGAAATGCACGGAGCAAAAACAGAAATCGTCCGATTTCTGCGCTCTGTGCACCGGCAGGAAGTTTAACCAGTTTTTGAGGGCTTAAAGGTATTTTAATTACTCATTTTGTTAAAATATTTGGATAAAAAAAGAATATTTACACTGAGTTTTTCTTTTTGGTAAAATTCGGTAAACTTCTATACTAATACTATAATGCTGAAAAGTTTGTTTTTTTGAACGCGCTAATCTCAGGAACTACTGGTTTAAATTGAAAAATTATTTTTGTGTTGAATAGAGCATTTATCGAGAAAGACTTTAGGCTATAAACATCACGCTGCAACTATTAGGAGCGAAGAAATAATGAAAAATGTGAAAAAAAAAACAGGCAAAATTATTAATCCTCGAGGGCTTCAATGATGCCCAAAATAACTATTCCATGCGGACGATGTCGCGGGCACAGCTAGTACCTATATAATTTTTTTATTTTAATTTATTAAAGATTGACATGTTTTGATTATATTTTAGTCTTCCTGTCAATAGTCAAATATTTATATTCTAAGGTCTAACTTAACAAACTCTAAAGCTTTATAACTAGCTAATAATATACATTAGGTTCATGTGGGCAATTGTACAACACCTGCTGAATAAATTTGTAATGCTGCGTGTGCGCACATATGGCCCGGTTTCCACCTGGCAGTAAAGATGGCCGACCGGCAAGATAAAAAAACCATATAAATAAATAAATAAATAAATAAATATATACGGGACAAATTACACAGATTGAGTTAGCCTCGAAGTAAGTTCGAGACTTGTGTTTCGAGATACTAACTCAACGGTACTATATTTTATAATAATAAATACTTATATAGATAAACATCCAAGACCCAAGCCAATCAGAAAAAGTTCTTTTCTCATCATGCCCTGGCCGGGATTCGAACCCGGGACCTCCGGTGTCACAGACAAGCGTATTACCGCTGCGCCACAGAGGCCGTCAAATAAGTACCTTACTAGTATGTTTCTAACAATTTATATGTATATATGCGACGCAGGAGCTTACATTGGTGATTTTTATCACCTGCTTTTATGCGTTTATCTGGTATTTTAAACAGATGGTTACCTAATTGATACTTCAAATAGAGTTGTAGCGAGAGCGATGTTTCGGCTCGACCGCCACCAAAGGGAAGATCTTCCGCCAGGCTAGGTGTTATGCCTGGGGAACCGCGCGACAGACGATGTTGTGTCGGAGGTTGTATATACTCGTATGCTCCAATCCGTGAAATCTTTACTTGCGCAATTTAGGTTTTTTTCGCTGTTTTTGATTGGTTGAGTCGCGTGATTTTATTTTTTATTTCTGTGGCTTGTGGCGTATAGATGTCGCCACAGAGTGTAAGGTGTACCTAGATATAGTATGATTTCTGTTATTTATTTAAATTATATATTTATATTGTTACCGTGCCGAGCCGTGTGGTTTCCGGCACCAATAAATAAAAGGATAGGACCACTCCATCTCGTTCCCATTGATGTCGTAAAAGGCGACTAAGGGATAGGCTTATAAACTTGGGATTCTTTTTTTAGGCGACGGGCTAGCAACCTGTCACTATTTGAATCTCAATTCTATCATAAAGCCAAACAGCTGAACGTGGCCTATCAGTCTTTTCAAAACTGCTGGCTCTGTCTACCCCCAAGGGATATAGACGTGACTATATGTATGTGTGTATATTTCTTTTTACCTATTCCTATTCTTAAGTTTCGGAAACACGAAATCATTAAGCCATACTTACAACTGAACGTGGCCTCTGCAAGACAGCTCTGTCTACCCCGCAAGGGATTTAGACGTGCAATTGTTAGAGTCGATTGATAATAGCCAGTAGCGAGGGCCGAGCGGTCGGCCACTCCTGCGCGCCTGGGGAAATCAACGTCTTATACCGGGAAAGAATTTTATAAGGACCGCTCATATTGACCTGATTCACAATTCGACCTACATATATTTCTAAGTGCCGTGTGGTTCCCGGCGCCAATACAAAAAAGATTAGGACCACTCCATCTCTTTCCCATGGATGTCGTAAAAGGCGACTAAGGGATAGGCTTATAAACTTGGGATTCTTCTTTTAGGCGATGGGTTAGCAACCTGTCGCTATTTGAATCTCAATTCTATTATAAAGCCAAATAGCTGAGCGTGGCCTATCAGTCTTTTCAAGACTGTTGGCTCTGTCTACCCCGCAAGGGATATACACGTGACCATATGTATGTATGTACGTATGTATATTTCTAAGGCGAATTAACTTTATAATACTGTTTGTTGATAAACAAGGCGATTAGAAATGTGGGATTTTGTCATAGATGTGTAGAAACATAAAAATAAGGACTCTTTCCCGGAGGGGTAGGCAGAAACAACGTCTTTCCGCTTGCCTATTCCCTCCCTATCTCTGAATAGTTCTTTTGCGTCATCCATGTTCATAATCCTCTTCATGCTATCTCGTCGGTATAAAAATCGAAGTAATGTGTGTGTTTGTGTCTCTAAAAATAAGGGGCATCTCTTTTGAAACTTGAAAGAATCGAATAACATTATGAAATAAAAATACTTACATACATAAACTCACGCCTCTTTCCCGGAGGGGTAGGCAGAGACTACCTCTTTCCACTTGCCACGATCTCTGCATACTTTCTTCGCTTCATCCACATTCATAACTCTCTCCATGCAAGCTCGGCGGTTTCGGGTACTTTTGACCTGACGCTTTACCATGTGATAAAAATACTTATCGGTCACAATATGAATAAAAATTCCACCATTAATTTGGCTGAATGTGTTCTGCCATTTTTTTTGAGACTTTTGGCTCTGCCTACTCCGTAAAGGATAATATATAGAAAACGTGATATATTAAAATAAATATTGAAGCAAGGATATCAGTTTTTTCGCCAAAAATGCTCAATTTAATCGTACCTTATTCTTAAGGAAAACATGAAAATGCCCAAAGCCTTTTAAGGATAGTCCTTATGGACATTCTTATACAAATTGTAACAACGTTTATTATTTATTACCCACTTTCCGGCTGTTTCCCGTGGGAATTCAGGGAAACAATATAATCTGCGTACTTCAAGGTCCAGTCTATTCCAGAACTCATCAAACTATCAACATTGTTAAGACCTGTTAAACTTATCACACTTTTCAATAAGCTAAGTTAGGAGGTGAGAGATTGTGAGTATTTTTACTTTATTACAAAGAAAATACACATACATACATATAGTTTAAGTCTTTATTCCTTATGTCTACCCCAGACAGGGACAAAAGTCTCGAAAAGACTGAAAGGCTATATTAAGCTGTAGGTCTCATGATGGAATTGAGATTCAATTAGTGACAAGTTGCTATGCCAGCGCCTAAAAGAAGAATTTCTAATTTTATAAACTTTCAAATATTTGCTTTTCGTTTTGATCGATCATATTTCATTCATGAAGGCGATCCGGAGTCTATACCAAAGATATATTAAGAAAAAATGTTCTTAAAAGCTTAAACAGGCGAAATTAACGCTTAAAACATTCACTACCATAAATGTTATTTGCCTTTTTACTGGGTCATGGAAGTCACCCTATAGTCTCTTCATTTTCCTAACTGTGGTCATAGATCATAGAGTTTTACGAATTCCCTTAGGGAGAGCAAAAGTAACAAACAATATTAAACACAATTATACTACTCTGTCAAGAAAGTAGCGGGAAAAGATCAATAATACACAAACTGTTTGTTATTCATCCAAATTAATTTTATCACCTTCAAAATATGCTCCTTTAGAAACGATACACTTACGCCAACGAATAATCCAATCATCAAAACATTTTTTAAACGCTGTTTCCGGAATTGAGGTCAGTTCTCGCCGCGAATTCTCTTTTATGTCTTCTACCGATTGAAAACGGGTGCCACGAAGTGGTAATTTGAGTTTAGGAAAAAGAAAAAAGTCGGCTGGAGCCATATCTGGTGAATATGGTGGTTGCTCGATGGTATTTGTTGAGTGTTTGGTTAAAAATTCGTTCACAATGATGGCCTTGTGCGAAGGTGCATTATCATGGTGCAAAATCCAAGAATTTTCTTTCCACAAATCTGGCCTTTTTCGTCGGATTTGCTCTCTTAAACGCCGCATAACACTCAAATAATATTCCTTATTTACCGTTTGACCTTCCGGCAAGAATTCCGAGTGCACAACACCGCGATAGTCAAAGAAAACAGTCAACATGACTTTGACTTTTGAACGACTTTGGCGTGGTTTTTTCGGTTTCGGTTCAGTTGGAAGGCGCCACTCCGAAGCTTGTTGACTAGTTTGCATGTCAAACTCGTAAACCTACGTCTCGTCACCAGTAACAATGCGTTTCATGAATGTTGGGTCGGAATTGACTCGTTCTAGCATGTCCTCAGCGACTCTCATGCGATTGAGTTTTTGAAAAAAAATTCAGGTCTTTTGGGACTAGCCGAGCGGCAACATGTTTCATACCCAAATTATTAGTTAAAATGGTACGGATCGACTCGTGAGATACAGAAAGTTCGGTGGCTATCTCTCTCAAAGTTGAATGAGGATTTTCAGTCACTATTTCCTTCACTTTTGCGATGTTAACTTCAGTTGCAGACGTTGATGGCCTACCAGAGCGAGGCAAATCTTCCATCACATCTCGACCGCTTTTGAACGCTTTGTACCACTCATAAGCACGAGTTTTTGATAAAGTCGATTCACCGTAAGCCTTCTGTAACATTTTCAGTGACTCCGAACACGATATTCCATTGGCAATGCAAAATTTAAGACAAACTCTTTGTTCGATGTTTTTATCCATTATGAAATTAGCAATACACACTAGATATGATATAACTAAAAATAGCACTGTATTTAATGTAAACAACAGATGCAACTCAAACTCCGCGCCAAAATGGAAAACAGTTGTGCCAATCTAACAACAACAAAAAAAACAAAAATTTGAATTTGGAACCATAAATAAATAATCCATTCCCGATACTTTTCTGACTGAATGTATAAATTGAGAACGCATTAAAAAAAATGAATAATGTAACTATTTTAATTAAAAATTAAATTAAATTCTATTGTAAATTATGAAATCCCTTTTACAATTACGCCGTTTAGCAAGGGTTAATTATAAAATGTGGAATACAAAGAACTAAGCGAAATTAATTATCTTGTCCGAGAGCTCTCAACATTTGCTATTTTAAAAATGCAAGTTGATTTTTACTCTAGAATCATTTCCTAGCGTGCTATATTCACAGACATTAGATTAATTTAAGACTATAGAAATGCCATATTGTTTTTGAAATTATAGGCATGTTTGTCGTCCCTCCGGCATTTAAGAATAATATAATAAACTTTGGATTCTATTTGTAGGTCTTTTGTAATTGAATCTCAATTCCATTATTAAGCCGTATAGTTGAACGTGAGCTTTCAGTATATTCAAGACTGTCAGCTCTGTCTACCCCGCAAGGAATATAGACGAAAATATATCTATGTATGTCTGTCTTAGTTTTGAATTGCACAATTTTCTGCCAAATTGTCAAATAAATCTGAGAATTAAGATGCAACATAACAACATATGTACACTACATATGTTTTTATGTTGCAACAACATCAGTTCACCTCAAATTTACCAGTATTTGCCACTTCTATAGTCTTATATTATTCTGAATTCTATGATTAAACGCTACTTCAGAATAAACGTCCTAAAATATTGCCGTAAATTTGAATTTTGCATTTCGAATGAAAATATTTATATTTGGAACAGCATATCATTTGATTATGGAACGATTTCACTCGTCTCGCCAGCTTTATGGATCACAATTTTAAAAGTAGAACTCTTCAATATATTTTTACCTTACGATTTTACATAATTTGAGTGGGTAGCCTATATAGAACTTTATTCGGCTATACCTTATCCAGATCTTTCCAGTGGATGTCGTAAAAGGTGACCAAGGGATAGGTTTATAAACTTGGCGGCTTTGGGCTAGCAAGTTGCCACTTTTTGAATCTTAACTCGATCATACTCGTAATACTATACAGCTGAACGTGGTTATTGTGCATATCTGTTGATCCACGAGGAAACCGTGGGCGTTTTTAGTCTGCTCAAGACTATTTGCTCTGTCTACCCCGCAAGAGATATGGACGTGACTATATGTTATGTTATGACATAAGTAAAAAGTACATTATACTGAAGTACTTATTTTTTCTACTGAACTTTTTATTTTTACTTATAAACGTGACTATATGAGATATGTACGTATGTATGTTTCTCATAATATACCTAATTGATATTAAAATCGCACAAGCGTCGGTACATGTGAGTATTCAAATAATAAGCTATATACGAAATTGAAATACACCCAGCAAATTCCATATTAGTGTCAATACCTCATTCACCTTTGATAGCGATGGTTGCTATCCACTGCAGTTAATTAATCGACTCCCGTCAAAGTACGATTATAATCGAATTATAATTTATATCCGATCGGATGAAATCGGTCGTTGAAAAGCTTTGGGAGGGTGCTTAATTATTGATATTTCATGATCCTCTTCGCGTATCGTCCTACTTACATACATATGATCTACCCTTGCGGGGTAGACAGAGCCATAGTCTTGAAAAGACTGAATGGCCGCGTTCAGCAATTAGGCTTAATGATTGAATTGAGATTCAAATAGTGACAGGTTGCTAGCCCATCGCCTAAAAAAGAATCCCAAGTTGTAAGCCTATCCCTTAGTCGCCTTTAACGACATCCATAGGAAAGAGATGGAGTAGTCCTATTTGTTTTTTGTATTGGTGCCGGGAACCACACGGCAAAAATCTATTATAATTATTGCAATTCAGGGTTTTAACTATTTCAAACAAATGCTCAGCGGATTGCATAATGACCTGGAAATAGCGGAGTCGAAATCCTCGAGAACCATCCTTTTTTTAGACGGATAAGACGTTTGCAGACTTGAATAACTTAACCGATAAAAATGATGGAACCGTGCTCCGGAAAATTTACCGATTGATAATGTAAACCCTGAGTTTTGATACGTTTTTTAATAGTAGTCTTCTTTGACTTGTGGTAACCGACTGTTTAAGAATTTTAAGAAGAGCGAAATATATTGTATTCGGGGAAATTATTACATTAAAATTTAGAACAAAGCCTCTCCATATCTTTGCCAAAGGCTATTATAATAAAATTGGGATTTGAGACGTCCTGGCAAAAGATCAGGTCAAGAGTACCCGAAACCGACGAGTTTGCATTAAGAGAGTTATGAATGTGGATGAAGTGAAAGAAGTATGCAGGGAAAATTTTGAGTAGAGTTTTAAATGAATGTGCCGCGTGGTTCCCAGCACTAATAAAAAATGATAGAATACAGCTCGTTCCCATGGATGTCGTAAAAGTCGACTAAGGGATAGGCATATAAACTTTGGATCCTTCTTTTAGCCGATGGGCTAGCAACCCGGTCTCTATTTGAATCTCAATCCCATCATCGAACCCCATAGCAGAACGTGGCTTTTCAAGACTGTTGGCTCTGTCTACCCCGCAAGGGATATAGACGTGATTATATGTATGTATATATCAAATTAAAATGGGGATTTTCTTTTTGTACAGCAAACAAATTTGTTTAGATCTTTATTTATATTTACGGTGTCCATTTTTAACAGTGCTTATAAATAATTGTCTTAGGGAGATTACTTGACAAATGTGCAGTTTTAAAAACGTTATTCTAGTAAAGGGAAAATTATAATTAAACCATACTGTAAGTAACACGTTTTAGATCTTGTTAACCTTGTTCAAGTGAAACAACGCTGGAAACATGTAAATTTTCAGCTCGAGAGAACTCCCATTAATTTTCAATGAGGGATTCTATCCAAGTGTGCCCCCCACTCCCCTTTCTATGATGATCACGAGAATTCTCAGTATTAACTAATGTGGCTATACGAGATTAGTACTAAATTGCGTACAATAATAGGTACCTACTATTGTTAAATTTTCTGCTGGGGAATTCACAAATAAATCCTATGTTAGTAGATACAAATATCATGAGGAAATCTGCATCAAACTAAGAAAACCGTGAGCTCGTCAGGAAACACATTCTCCCTCTTAAATTTTTGCGTTAGCTCGCATTCGGTGAAAATGCTGTAGTGTAGTTCGTTCCGCCGCTTCTTCTACACATGCGCTTTGGAAGCGGTAGTAGTTATAATTAGATTTAAGTGATGTGACGTCAATAAGTGATACCTTGTAAGTATCCAATTTTGACAATAAATCTATTTTATTCTATTCTATTCTCGGTCGTTAAGGTTTTGGAGACCGGTGTTTACATACCGATATTCATCTCACCAATTTATCTGCCGCGTTTTTAGTTTTCAAAAACATAACCTAGCATGTTATTTTTCACCACATCAAATTACGATTTCTTCATAAAGACAGTCACTTTACATATAGTTATCTATACTAATATTATAGTGCCGTGCTGTGCCGTGTGGTTCCCGGCACTATTACAAAAAAGAATAGGACCACTCCATCTCTTTCCCATGGATGTCGTAAAAGGCGACTAAGGGATAGGCTTATAAACTTAGGATTCCTCTTTTAGGCGATGGGCTAGCAACCTGTCACTATTTGAATCTCGGTTCTATCATTAAGCCAAATAGCTGAACGTGGCCATTCAGTCTTTTCAAGACTGTTGGATCTGTCTACCCCGCAAGGGATATAGACGTGATCATATGTATGTATGTATGTACTAATATTATAAATCTGAAGAGTTTGTTTGTTTGAACGCGCTAATCTCAGGAACTACTGGTTCGAATTGAAAAATGTTTTTTTGTTAAATAGACCATTTATCGAGGCAGGCTTTCAACTATATAACATAACGCTGCAACTATTAGGAGCGAAGAAATAATGGAAAATGTGAAAAATAATCCGGGAAAAATTATACACCCTTGAGGGCTTCAATGATGCCCAAAATAACTATTCCAAGCGGACGGAGTCGCGGGCACAGCTAGTTTCCTGATATTCTCTAACCTGGACACATGTCACTAAGTATCACCTCTCCCAAAAAGGTGTACCTACTTAATCCTACTACTATTATAAAGGCGAAAGTTTGTATGGATGTATGGATGTTTGTTACTCTTTCACGCAAAAACTACTGAACCGATTACCATGAAATTTGGTATGTAGGTAGCTGAAGACCCAGAATAACACATAGGCTACTTTTTATCCCAGAGTTCCCGCGGGATTGGTAGGGTTTCCATGCGGACGAAGTCGCGGGCGGCCTCCAGTTTATGTATAAATCATCATTTTATAAAGTCCATTCAGTGATCTTGTGATTTCGCACGGTTATTCTATACCTCCATTGTATGTAATCTGCGGCCTTGTCGCATCCTGTCGCTGCGATATAAATAACCTGACCGTTTTCAATCGTTATGACCATTGAAATGCACTTACATGCCCAAAGTACAGCCTGTGAAATCGGGGATATGTTTAGCCAATATTCATAAAAGTTACTTTGATAGTCATTGATGGACTAGATATATTAAAATATTAAATAAATAAATTTCATTTACTCTTAAATCGAGATATCCATATTATAGTTTGCCATCTTAGAAGATATGATGTAAATCGCTCAATCGTCTACTGAAATCGTAAGACGAATGCGCGGATCCATGCAAAGACAGATTTTGAGAATAGAAGGATGTATTGAAAGAGAACAACCCTGCAATAATATAATTTGAGATTGAGTGCAGACTGTGTCATTTACCTCAAATTCTGAACTCCTAATTTTTTTCTTACGTTGGTAGAATTGTAGGTAAAAATAATTTCGAATCAAACTCGCTGTGGTTTTAAAATTTGTAAAAGCACGCTCAAAAATTCAGATGCATTCAGAATAATTATAGAAATAATTGAATTTATAATTCATAAACCACCGAGTTTTCGAAATACGAATCGAATATGAAATATATTTTCTGTACGTTGTAATTAAAATTCAATATCTTAATTACGTTTCATTATAAATTTACGTGGTTATAAATAAATTCGTCTGAAATTCCGTATCCGCAATTCGAATTATATTTAAAATTATTGGAAATATATTTTGCGAGGCCGGTACTTAAACATTCTCAACTTATCGGAAAAGCCGAAATGTACTCGCATTTAATGCATTTCAAAATGAATGGCTAAATGATTTCTCGTCAATAGTAATTCATGCATGACTCTGCATTATTCAAGAGCTTCTTTAGCATATGCAAAACCTTTGTTCACAGAGGTATATGGGACCCCATTAAATCGTTTCTAGTGTCTTGTGGGATTTTAAACCTTATTGCGTTTGAAAAAGAGGTTACTAGTTCTGGCCACGCGTGGTTAGCATCTTGGAAGGTTACATGCGTAATTATTCCAACAATCTTCTCGACATTGTGATAATTAGAGGCTGTACACACGCTTTACGCTTGTGTTTAATCACCCGGGTAGTGTCTACGTTGAAAATCAAGTTTAGATTAAGTATTTCTTTTTATAATATCCATAATTTAATTTTTGAACTATAGTTAGTATCAAGCCTGTTTATCTCGGAGCTAGGCAATGATAAAGATACATACTTTACATGTTTGATGTGTGATTTAATTTTAACCTTTAAGATTTTTTATAGCCACATATATAAGTAATTTACATACAAACAAAAATGAAATCATCTTAAAAAGGTAGGTTTTCAAAACCTAAGCATATAACGTTATAAAACAAAAATTACGAATGGAGCGGCTCGTCCCAAATAAGCAATTCATAATCGGTACGATGAACGGGTTCCCAATTGATTTGATTTATCTCATAACGACGTTTGACCGTAGGTACGTGTCGTAATTCGATTGAAGGGCCGCGACTTGATCCTGGAAGCGTAATAACCGAGCCATGACCCAGTTCGCCAGAGATTATATTAAAAGTTCATCCACTTACACTTGGGACGTTTTGCGTGGAATGGAATTAGTGGCGCTTAAACCGGATATAACAGTTTGATATTTTGTTTACGTGCCTCCATGGTCGAGTTGATGTGTTTGACTAATGAATGAGATTGAAAAAGGTCTTGGATGAGAACTGAAATGTGCTGGGTTGGATTAAATTGGATTTGATAAAAAGCATTGAAGATGGCCAGTATCAATAGATTTAACAACATATACATATAATCACTTCTAGATCCCTTGCAGGGTAGACAGAGCCAACAGTCTTGTAAAGACTGATATGCCACTTTCAGCTTTCATTCACTCCACTTTCATTCAATATTCAAATAGTGACAGGTTCCTAAAAGAAGAATGCCAAGTTTATAAGCCTCTTCCTAAGTCGCCTTTTACGACATCCATGGGTCCGAGATGGAGTGGTCCTTTTTTTACTGGTGCCAGGAGCCACACGGCAGATTTAACTACTGGTTACTCGTAAAAAGAGAAACAATAGACAGGGTCCAACTTCGCTTTCAGTTTTGACATTGTACCACTGTATTTCTCTAATGATAACAATTGTTTCAGATCAAGGCGAAGCAGCTAGCGGAGATGAATCCGGACTCCTACAACGACGTGCTGGAGTCGCACGAAGTTCGCCATGGCGAGCCGAAGCCGGAGCACAAGTTGCGCCATAACAAAATGGTGCACGCGCAAATCTCAAGACTCGCAAGGAGCCAAGACCAACTGGACGAGTTCCAACAGAGTCTTCAAACCCAAATTCTGGATATACAGAAACGAATGGACCACTTCGAGGAACCGAACTGGAATCTGCTGTCTGCCAAAGTTGAATTTCTGGAGCTGGAGAGCAAGCTTCTGACTGAAAAGTTGAAGAATGCCACCCAGAAAATAGCTGACTTTGACAAGGTCCACGCTTCTATGTTGGAACTGAGGGAGGACTTAGAGAGCATTGAAAATAAGGCTGATAAGATTATTCCCGAGTTCCGCAAGGAGATATCTAAACTGGATGTCAGCTTCGCTCAGGTTAGTTGTATTCTTCATCTTATTTTTCAGTTATCAATTCAATTTCATTGTTAAATTTCATTAAAATCAGACCATGGGTTCATTCATTTTCATTCATTATGTTACAAACATCATACATAAAATTTTCAGGTAGCTTTATATTCACAATATGTTTCTTCTCCTTAGCTGAATGCTCAATCTTCGTACATAAAGGAGGATCAAGAGAATCTACGGCAGTCGGTGAAGGCAATCGCAGTGAGCGTCAGCAACGCCATAGATCGCGCTGAGATGGACCGCCTCGAGGTTAAGAAGCTGAACGATTGCGTCAACGAACTCCAATCGAAGGCCAAACAGCATTATTTTCGGCTTAATGATCATATAATGAAGGTGAGAATCAATTAAGTTGAACACATACATATAGCCACGTCTATGATATATTTTGGGGAAGACAGAGCCGAAAGTCTTGATAAAACTGATAGACCACGTTTAGCTGTTTGGCTTCATGATAGAATTGAGATTCATATTGTGACAGGTTGCTAGCCCGTCGCTTATACGAAGAATCCCAAGTTTATAAGCCTATCCGTTAGACGCGTTTTACGACATCCATGGAAAAGTTGAACAAAGGCAATTATTTGAAAGAGAATGATTAGTACCTCAATCAGTTTCGAGGTTTAGTTTTTTTTTTATGTTATGATATCGCTCAAATTATGAGTACCTAATATATAAACCATATGTGTATAACTTACATATTTTATCATTGTTTCAGAGCGAAGCCAAAAACGACGTCGTAGATAATAGTAACTCTGAAACTGTCCCTCTTCCCGAACTTATGGGTGAAGTGAAGGAGCTCCAACCTGTGCAGAGAGAGTACGAAGATCTGGTCAACCAACTCCCTAGGGACTGCTCCAGCATTTCGGGCCCCGATGGAGTATACCTGATCCACCCTGGCCATTACCCTTTTGATACCTGGTGCATCAACGGCAGCACTTTGTTACAGCGTCGGTTCAATGGCACTTTGGACTTCAATCGTAAATTTGGTGAATACGTTCAGGGGTTTGGGAACCCCGCTGGCGAATACTGGATGGGGCTTGACTCTATGCACAAACTGACCTCGGACAACTGCTCGGCCATGAGGATTGATATGACTGACATTTATGGCGGCAACTGGTATGCCCAATACGACCAGTTCTATGTCGGCAATGAGGATTCTGGATACGCTCTTGAGTTGAGCGGTTTCAAAGGGAATGCCAGCGATGCTTTCGAATACCAAAACCACATGGCCTTCTCCGCTATCGATCGTGACCGGGACATCTCCAACACCAACTGCGCTGGTAACTATGAGGGTGGCTGGTGGTACTCCCACTGCCAGCATGTCAACATCAACGGCAAGTACACTCTTGGCCTGACCTGGTTCGACTCTGCCAGGAATGAATGGATTGCTGTTGCCACCACCCAAATGGTGCTGTTCCGCCGCCCAGGCTGCGTGTAAATCGTTGACGAGCGCACCAGATTAATGTCATGAATGTCAAAGTTCTAATCATACCAAAGATATCACTAGTAAACGTACTTAATGTAATAGATTCATGTTCTAGTATTAAGCCTTCTATTTCATTCTTGACGCTAAACTAATGCTGACTTTGTTTGTTCATGTATTTGAAGATCCATCATGACATTTCTTAACCGTTTATGTGTAACATCAGTCTGTAATGACGTTTCTACGAGCGTTGTGTCTTTGACGCAATTATTTCAGGAATTCGGTTATTCTTCTGAGACTTTTCCAATGACTTCATTAAAAACAATTTCAACTTTTAAAGACATATTACGTAGCTTAAGGTTAATCATTCCAAATTTTTGAATATTTAATAGCTATAATCCCATATACGAATTTTAGAAATAAGTAAACTAAGATGAAGGTATTGGCAGATTGAATGGAGTGTGTGAATGAAACAAATATTAGTTGAAAAAAAATCTTTAAATATTTAAAATAAGGTGAAACTTGCAACATGATTTGGATAACAATTGAGGATTAAAGATGATAAGGATTCTAGCCAATGTGGAAAACGGCGTTAAACATTTTGCAAGAAATTTGTATAATGAGTATACGTAAATAAAGTTGGGTGCTCATAAGGGAAATACAATAATCTTTGATTAAGTATCTTTTGTATTATATTTTTTTCTAGTTTATTTAGACTTAAGTAGGTATCACATAAAACATTAAATGTATTATTTGAAATGAATTGTCGCGCGTTGCACGGGGTCAGCTCGTGACTCAACGCATAATAGTCTAACGTCGAAACGAACATCATAATATGGGATAAGTTTTTTAATTTTAATTGAATATCTGTTCCTTTACAATGTTGATACCAACTTTTAATTGCAGGGAACAGCACTTTTTTTATTACATTCCATTTATTTCAAATTTTCAACAAATAATTTCTAGTGTTAACTTTGTATATATACTTACGAAACTTTAAACAAGACGTGTAAAAAAAATTATAGTTGAAGACTCATGTCTTTTACCTAAGCTAGCAAAGTTTATTACAAAATCTTAAAACATCTAAATGGAAAATTATTTCCTTTTCAACAATTATGAGATGCTGGCCCAAGAGTTTTTTAACATATAATGAAAATGTATATATAATATACACACAATAACAGTGTGTCAAAATAATATAAGACTGTACGAAGTTGTCAAAATTAAGGGTTATTTTTAGAATTGGCATTAAATTTTAAATTAATTTATTGACTATTTATTAAGATTTTTCTGGCGATTGCCTTTTACCTAATTGAATGTGTCATAATTATCGTGCCACAGTCTATTTGTTTGTGACTCGGCTGAGCTGTGAGAAGTAGGTAACAATTATCTCATTTATGTATTTTGGTTAATTATGCTTTTTGATAATTATGATAAATATCCAACACAATTTATGAAGAAAGAACTCAATGTTCTTCTAATTAAAATTAACCTAAAGTAAATTTAGGAATATAAAAATGAGGTAATGGAGTTACAGAGTTGTTATTAAAATTGAATTGTTTCAGAATGACAAGGAAATGCATTTATTACGATGTCAGAATATTTGATTCGATAATAAATATGCATCTTCTTCAATTCACAAAATTGCCGGATAACGTAAGACGGTGAGAACGCGACCACCAGAGATTGAAAAAGAACGCTAATTTTATTAATTACATTTTTAATCGTAGATTCAGCATTTAAATCGTTCAATTTTAATCAAATATTATAGCGATGTATTTCAATTTTAATCACATTTATCAAAATATTTCAATTGTAATCACATTTATCAAAATAATTCAATTATAATCAAATTTACTCTAGCAATAGATTCAAGGGTGGTTGTTATTTTTGGAACGAGTGCGATTTGAGAATCATCACCAATTTAGTTAGCTTCTTGGAAAGGCGCTTATGGTCTGCTTGTTATTAAGATCCTTGAAGGGTTAGCCCTAATAATTTCAAAATGAAATGTGTTTGTGAACAAAATAACGACTGCCCGCCCAGTTATAGGTAATGATTGTATTAGATTCAATGTACTCTCCAGTTATTATCTAAATGTTAGCGTCATACATAACCAATGTACCAATGGATTTAAACCAAATAAACATAACGACTAGATGAAAATCGAGTTTCATTTACATCAACCTATCCCGAGATATAAAAAAATAAATATAAATATATCATACGGGACAAATTACACAGATTGAGTTAGCCTCGAAGTAAGTTCGAGACTTGTGTTACGAGATACTAACTCAACGACACTATATTTTATAATAAATAGATACTTATAAAGATAAACATCCAAGACCCAGGCCAATCAGAAAAAGTTCTTTTCTCATCATGCTCTGGCCGGGATTTGAACCCGGGACCTCCGGTGTCACAGACAAGCGTACTACCGCTGCGCCACAGAGGCTCTCATTGGATCTCCAATGTCTTCTTCCTCCTCCTCACTTTAGTCCCGGTTGCGTCCTCACCTCTCTGGAGAAGAGCCCGGGGTATGCCTTCAACCATGGATCCTAGCTTGGGTGAATCAGGTTTTAAGACTAAGCTACTCCCATCTGACTTCCGCAACCCTTGCAGGTAAACCTAACTCCTATTGGATCCATGGTTACAAATCCAGTTGCCTGAATGTGCAGGTTTCCTCACGATGTTTTTCCATCATCGTAAGTGCATCGGTTAGTATTCAAACTAATGTACATAACTTTGAAAATAGGTTCTCCAATGTAAATGAGTGGACAAGCTACGCCACCGCTACGTTTAGAGCTTTGTAATTAAGCACATAGATTCCTTATGTCATTTGGAGCTCATGAAACGAATAATAATATGTGTGTATAGTATACATACATTCAGTCACGTCTATATACGTTTCAGGGTAGACAGAGCCAACAGTCTTGAAAAGACTGAAAGGTCACGTTCAGCTTTTTGGCTTGATGATAGAAATGAGTACAGTTTCAGTACTTGAAACTAAAAATAAAGATGTATAAATCATAGTAATAGATAATTAGAAAAATTAAATTTGTGGTCAGCTTAAACTGCATGAGATTTGTCCCCATCAGAAATCCTTCCAATCTGCAACACGCAAATTTCAAGATATCGGAATAAAAAAAAATAACTTACAAACATGCAAGCAACAAAAAAAAATTATGCAGAAAAATGGAATGAATGAATGAATGGAGGACTCTCCACTGAACTCCACTGACAATAGCCATTGTAGGGCTGTAGCTCTCAATATACTCGATAGTGAATGTTGGTTATAACATAACATAAAATACATCTTTCCACTTGCGTCGATCTCTGCATAGTTCCTTCGCTTCATCCACATTCATAACTCTCTTCATGCAAGCTTGGCGTTTTCGGGTAGGTACTCTTGACCTGACCCTTTACCAGGAAGACCTTAATTTGATCATGGTCAAAAGCAAGACCGTATTTGTATCATAGTACTTGAAATGGAAAATCTAGGCTACTAGCTTTTTATCCGCGGCTTTGCTCGCGCGATTTTAACGCCACCTACAAATTCCACAGGAAATATAGTCTTTACCGGGACGAACCTATGTCCTTCTCCAGACTCTTATTTACTTGTATATACATACATATACCGCAAGGGATATAGACGTGACCACGTCTATATAGACAGAGCCAACGATCTTGAAATGACTGATAGGCCACGTTCAGTTTTTTTGGCTTGATGATAGAATTCAGATTCAAATAGTGACAGGTTGGTAGCCCATCGCCTAAATGCTTTTTTACAGCAAATAAATTTGTTTATATATGTTTATTTACGTTAGAGTTTCTATTTCAACAGTAATATGTACGTATGTATTTAGTCAATTGAAGTACATAATAATAAACGCAGTTCATTATGTCAAATTGTGAAACTCCTTTTTTTAAAGGGGGTTAAAAGAATTGTTACTTAGTAAAGTCGCTCTGTTAGTCAGAATATTCACTTAAAACACCATCTTTATAAATAAGTCCCGCTTGGTGTAGCCTTTTTAAGCTCAGAAACGGTAATGATGGACTTGAGTAGTTCGCTTTCAGCGCTGTTATATACGCATACTTCTGTCTAAGACTAGCGTATATACTCTTCTTCTGTTGATGATATTTCCCCCCATATATAAAGTCCCTGAGATCATAGACCTTCCCCATAAGCGTTGCCAAATCTAAGTCTGTCTCAAAAGTTTGCAGTTGACGTCCCTCGCCAAACACAATGTCGTCAAAAAACCTCGAGCCCTGCTTAGTTTCATTCATCCATCGTTGCATTATGTACGCCTTTCTAGCCAAATTGAGTACGTGTATGTGCGTTTGGAGAATTTTTTGCATCACCTGCATATTGTGATGGACCCATCTGAAAAGGGGATTGCATATTCAATACAGTTGGTAGCCTTCTGAATATTGATGAGTGTCTGACAGCCAATGATATGCAGACAAAGGCGTGGGAGAGCTGAGAGTGACATTTTTTAATTTTGTCAAAAATATATATGGAGATTTCTGAGCTCTAGTGAAGAGATTTGGTGAAGTTTTTTTAAGTCGATTTTATCCTACATACATACATATGGTCACGTCTATATCCCTTGAGGGGTAGACAGAGCCAATAGTCTCGAAAAGACTGATAGGCCACGCTCAGCTATTTGGCTTAATGATAGAATTGAGATTCAAATAGTGATAGGTTGCTAGCCCATCGCCTAAAAAAAAGAATCCCGAGTTTGTAAGCCTATATCGAATTTATCCTATACTTAAAAAAATGTATACAAATATATTCGAGGAAAATAACACAGAGTTAGCCTCGAAGTAAGTTCTAACCTTTTGGTACGATGTACTTACCCAACGATATTTTATGAATGAATACTTGATCTAGATAAACATCAAAAGAAGACCTAGGAGGTCAGTCATGCCCTGACCGGGATTCGAACCCGGGACGAAAGCTACAACGTATTAAAATACTAGTTACCAGTAATACATACATATATTCACGTCTTTATCCCATGCGGGGTAGACAGAGCCAACAGTTTTAAAAAGACTGATTGGCCTCGTTCAGCTGTTTAGTTTAATGGTAGAATTGAGATTCAAATAGTGACAGGTTGCTAGCCCATCGCATAAAAGAAGAATCTCTAGTTTATAAGCCTATCCCTTAGCCGCTTTTTACGACATCCATGTGTATGAGAGGTAGTGGTCCTATTCTTTATTTTTAATGCCGGTAACCACACGGCACGGTTACCAGTATTTTTTGTTATTTTAAAAGCACAATACTAACTTTCGATAATGCACCATGTTGACGTAGACTAAAGGCATGTCGAAGGTGTACCCGCACCCCAGGCCCCAGGACAGGATCCCGGTGAGCTTCCCGTGAACCACCTGAGGAGCCCCGGGTACGGCGAGACACGAGGTCATTGACTCCTCCAGCCGGGAGGGTCCCATACACATCATGCCAGGCTTGAGATATACTTGGTTCTAGAATGTTAGTCAAAAGATGTATTAATACAAGGTGACTTTTAATTCAACTGCATAAATTTAACTGTTAAGTGTACTCATCTAAAGGATATTTAAAAACGTTAAAAGAAAAATATCGGTTCATATTTCAGAGAGGCGAAAATAAATAAAAGTATCAAAATCCACGATCCTAAATACGTCATATCACCCCGGTCGGCGGAAAAACGACGCGTAAGATTCAGAGGTCAACGACAAATAGCATTCAGCTGAGCGATCTCGTCAACTCTGTACTTTACTTGATCTTTATACTAGAAAAATAATTTATTTTTCAGACATATGTTTAAAAGGATGCAGTTGTTTTAAATGTCACCCTGTATATTATTTGCAGAAATCAAACTTACGTCGTTACCCCATACATACATATGGTCACGTATAATATCCCTTGTGGGTTAAACAAAGCCAACAGTCTTGAAAAGACTGATAGGCCACGCTCAGCTATTTGGTTTAATGATATAGTTGAGATTCAAATAGTGACAAGTTGCTAGCCGATCGCCTAAAAAAAGAATCCCGGGTTTGTAAACCTATCCCTTGGTCGCCTTTTACGACATCCATGGGAAAGAGATGGAGTGGTCCTATTCTTTTTTGTACTGGTGCCGGGAACCACACGGCACTCGGCTACGTTAATGTAATTATATGTTTTAAATAAAGAACTTAATGAAGAATCAACGGCCTCTGAAGCGCAGCGGTAGTACGCTTGTCTGTGTCACCGGAGGTCCCGGGTTCGAATCCCGGCCAGGGCATGATGAGAAAAGAACTTTTTCTGATTGGCCTGGGTCTTGGATGTTTATCTATATAAGTATTTATTATAACATATAGTATCGTTGAGTTAGTATCTCGTAACACAAGTCTCGTACTTACTTCGAGGCTTACTCAATATGTGTAATTTGTCCGGGATATATATACATACCTACATATGGTCACGTCTACATCCCTTGCGGGGTAGACAGAACCAACAGTCTTGAAAAGACTGATATATATACATATTTTTATTTATTTAAGAACAGAAGAAGAGCTTACCTTAGCATAATCGTTGCAATACGAATTATTGGTGACAGTGAATGTGACGGTTCTCAGCATGGGGTCGTGCACTTCTTTTGGGTAGAATATGTTGGACCGGGGTAGACAGAGTTCTTGGCCCTGTCACATGTTGAAGCAATAATTATTCTCGTTTTATAACATTTATAGATAAATTTTTTAATCTAAAACTAATGGTAACGAAAAAAAAATCTGAAAAATAATCTAGTAACTAATTATTTGCTTGTCTACTTAAAAAACTTTCTTAGAAATGTAGATTTTAAAATCCAGGGAACGTGGTAAATGAAAAGATGCGGTCTCTGCCTACCCCTCTGGCAAAAAGGCGTGATTTTATTGATTAATGTATTATTAATACCAACTTATATTTTAAATGCGAAAGTGAGTTTGTTTGTTTGTTACCCCTTCACGGATTATCTACGGAATTAATGTTCTTGAAATATCATGGATATATAATTAGGAGTCGGACATGTGGACATTTCATCCCAGTAAAAACTATAGTTCCCGTGGGAGTTGCGAAAATCCTTTATACTTAGTAGGTGGCGCTAAAGTCGTTGATTTATGTATCTAGGTGTCGCTAATTTCGTCGCTTTTCTGTTAGATGGATAAAGATTCTGGCGCTTAACACACAAGCGTGCGATGCTGCGAGTAAAGTCTAATAATATTATCTAAAACTAGCTGTGCCCGCAACTTCGTCCGCGTGGAATAGTTATTTTGAGCATCATTGAAGCCCTCAAGGATGAACAATTAACCCCATTTTTTTTTCACATTTTCATTTATTTCTTCGCTCCTTATAGTTGCAGCGTGATGTCATACAGCCTAAAGCCTTCCTCGATAAATGGTCTATTCGACGCAAAAAGAATTTTTCAATTCGAACCAATAGTTCCTGAGATTAGCACGTTCAAACAAACAAACTCTTCAGCTTTATAATATAAGTAAAAATAAGTAAATGGGTGAATGAGTGAATGAGTAAATAAGTATAAGTATAGATAATAAGACGATGAAAGCTCACAGTAAAATCGCATCGGCCCCATCCCGTCACGAAAGCTTGGGCGCCGATTGACGGAGCTTTTATGTGCAGTCGGATCGGCTTCGTGTTGGTCCTGAATATAATGGTTACAATAACGTTATTGTTTTTTAGTACATCTATACTAATATTATAAAGCTGAAGAGTTGTTTGTTTGAACGCGCTAATCTCAGGAACAACTGGTTACTGGTTCGATTTGAAAAATTATTTTTGCGTCGAAGTCGCGTCGAGTGGTCCTATTCTTCGGTGGTTATATGTATGTATGTATGTATGTAATCTTAAGTCTTGCTGTCCGCATTAAGAGTTTTCCATTCGCAGTGGTCCTATTCTAAAGTGCTAGGAACCACACGGCACTATTCGGCCATTCGCTTTCAGATTTTAATTCAATTTCGTCCGGGATGCGGCATCCCTCGTTGTAAATCTATTGGCTGGTACAGTATCCGGCAATTACAAATATAGATGATAGGTTTTATGAAATTATGCCGTGCGGTTCCCGCCACTTTTTTGTATGTAATAATTTGAGTGCGTTTGACCTCAATGAGCCTGTACCATCCCACAAGTGCGCGGACTTAAGAATAGGACCTCTTCATATCTTTGCCATGGATATCGTAAAAGACGACTAAGCGAAAGGCTAATAGCACTTAAGATTCTTCTTGTTGACTGTCTGTACGGGAACGGTGCTTCCCTTCCCGTATGGCGCAAAGTAGATAGAATATGCGTCTATTCCCTTTAGTTGCCTTTTACGACATCCTCGGTAAAGAGAGGCAAGTCCAATACTAATGTGTCTACCATAAGGCGGTGAAAACTCACGAGTAATAAACCCACGAGTAATAAACTCACGAGTAATAAACTCACGAGTAATAAACATCCTCGAAGGTTCTCAGCATGGCGATGTCATTAACCAGGGTGTGGGGGTCGAAGTCTTCGTGGATGACGTAGAAGACCACAGGGTTGATGGTCGTGCCCCGGTCGCAGTAGTTCTCCCCTGTCACCACGCCCAGCTCTTCTGTTGAGACCCTGAGAGGGAATCTTTATCAATAAACGTTTAAAAAAAAAATTGTATGTATCATGTAGGGCCGGTCTCGTCCTACTTTTAAGGACCAAATTTCGCATATCTTAAAAAAGGGAGTTAGGAGTATCTCGTAATCTATACTAATATTATAAAGCTGAAGAGTTTGGTTTGTTTGAACTCGTTAATCTCAGAAACTACTGGTTCGAATTGAAAAATTAAGTTTTGTTGTAAAACTGTTTTGTTTACCTAATAAATGAATAAATAAAAATAAATAATTTATAATATAATAAGAATAATTCTAACATAGAAATAAATATTCTGCCGTGTGGTTCCCGGCACCAATACAAAAAAGAATAGGACCACTCCATCTCTTTCTCATGGATGTCGTAAAAGGCGACTAAGGGATAAGCTTACAAACTTGGGATTCTTTTTTAGGCGATGGGCTAGCAACCTGTCACTATTTGAATCTCAATTCTATCATTATGCCAAATAGCTGAACGTGGCCATTCAGTCTATTCGAGACTGTTGGCTCTGTCTACCCCGCAAGGGATATAGACGTGACCATATGTATGTATGTATGTATGTATATTCTAACTAATGTACATTACTCCGAAAATAGTAATAGTGTACCACGACACGGGTAAAGTGGTATTCGAACCTGTGCCTTTCATTGCGCATTTTAAAATTCGACCTACGACGCTCTTACAAAAAATAATTCCTATTGACATTAAAATATGGCGTTTTTAACAAATCGCGCATTTAAACTTCACCATAAACTAAAAAGTTACGGCTGAAAGTTGGCAACAAAGGCGCCTCACCCGAGAAGCGCGAATTACCTGCAAGCTGACTGAATGCGCGCGAAATCTCACGACAGCTCGCAAACTTTAATTTCAATTTCCTGTAACTTTTATTTAAGTTCTTACCGAGCGGAGTGCTGGAGATTGAAGTGAGCACGTCGTTATTACATCACTAGCGATCGCCCGCGGTTTCGCCCGCGTAAAATTAATTTTGACAAGAAGAAGCAAGAATTTTTACTGATCTTCGAGTTTTACATATGTACATATATATTATCACGTGTATGTCCGTTGTAGGGTAGACAGAGCCAACAGTCTTGAATAATTATAATAACAGTAGTCATTTTACGAGTGCTTTTTTGCATGGAAACCTGGGCATTGGATATATGTATATTGAGAATTCTATTGGCTTTATTACAGAGATATGACCCAAGAAAGCAAAAGAAGTGACGCGCAAAACTAGTGTTGAAATGTTCAATGTTACAGACGGTAGTCTTTATTCGTTTGTTAGCAAAAATACTAGGATTGTATCCATTTTGAGTGTGCATTTTTCGAATGATCGAGAAGACAAAGATCTGCCTTACTGTGAGGACTTCCCATTTCTGATAAAGGTCAAAAGTTGGATGGCGAAAGCTAAGCTTGAAAAGACTAAAACGCCACGTTCATCTGTTTGGCTTAATAATAGAATTGAGATTCAAATAGTGACAGGTTGCTATAGGCTATCGTCTACGGCAATCTCAAGTTTATTAGTCAATCCCTTAGACATTTTTACTATTTTTAAAATATTCATTTTTAAACTGTTTTATAATAAAAAATATTGAAAATGTTGCCAGCATTTGCGCGTGGAAGCTGTAACTTCATTTTCAGTTGCGGTCTACAATTTGTACTGGGAAATAGCTCTTCGCATTTGAGCCGTAAACATTATTTGTGGATAACTAACGAGGTAAATTGAAGCGGAAAATGCCGACATTAGTGTGTTTGTGTTTGTTTACTAGACTTTTGAACGGGATTTTGTTTACGTGGGTATTTCTAGAAATAAAAGTGATTAAGTTATCGATTTCGTAAGTAAGTATACGGCCGCTCCAATGTACCTACCCAAGTTTGAATCCCAGCGTGGTCGTGTACCATAAGCCTCTCTTCAATTTAAAATGCTTAATGATGTTAGTATAGTGAGTAAATTTTAAGGTATTTTTTTAAAGTTCAGTTTTTTTTTACACACAAACAAATCTTTCCACTTAATATTAGTGTCAATTTATGTAAAATTTTAAATTGGAAGAAAATATCACGTCGATTTTTAAAAAGTTAGAAATTGGATGAAAATATATTAGAAAGTCAAATAACAGATTTTTAAAAGTTCTATTAAAGTATTGGAATTGCTTTATAACTTTAAAGTGGCACTTATACGGCACTAAAAGTTAAAATATATATCTTTGAACGATGTGCATCAGAAAAGTAACTCTAACTGCTTAGCACAAACTGACATACTTAAAACTTATTGCTAAAATGTTTGGTGTAAAAATGAAAATCAAATTTAAAATTCACACCTGTGAATATTTCTAATATTATCGTAACATCGAAGAATTCCAATTGTGAATAGCTATGAGTATTATATACAAATATCATCTGTATTCTTTACGGGGTAGACAGAGGCAACAATCTTGAAAAGACTGAAAGGCTACGTTCACTTTTTACCTCAATGATAGAATTGAGATTCATATAGTGACAGGTTGCTAACACATCGCCTAAAAAAAAAGAATCCCAAGTTATAAACTAGCCTATCCTTTAGTCGCCTTTTACGACATCCATGAGAAAGAGATGGAGTAGTCCTTGTATTATAAACTAGCCTATCCTTTAGTCGCCTTTTGCGACATCCATGAGAAAGAGATGGAGTGCTCCTTTTTTGTATTGGCGCCGGGAATCACACGGCGACGCAATAAAAAACACATTTTAGCAAAATTCCTTAGGGTTCCTTTTCAGGGTGAGAAGCAGTTTCAGTAATTCTTACCCGTTCAGGGGGTGAGCTACAGTCAACACCAAGTTGTCCGTGAGAAGTGTCCCGGGAATGTAGTGGCTGTACTGACGCCTGATGCTGACCACGTAAGGGTGTTCCCTGATCGTCACACGTGTCCCCTTGAAGATCTGGAAATTGTAAATTAAATATATCATCTTCCTCCTGGCTTTAGTCCCGGTTGCATCCTCACCCGCTCGGGAGAGGAGCCCGGGGTGTGCCTTTGACCATGGACACTGGTTTTTTTACGACGCGACTCCCATCTGACCTCCGCAACCTTTGCAAGAGAACCTAACCCGTATTGGATCATAGATACGCATACAGTGTCGTGTAGTTCTGTGGTTGCCGGCACCAATAAAAATAAGAATAGGACCACTCCATCTCGTTCCCATGGATGTCATAAATGGCGACTAAGAGATAGGCCTATATACTTGGAATTCCTATTTCAGGCGATGGCTATTTGAATATAATTTCTATCATCAAGCCAAACATCTGAACGTGCTTTTCAGTCTTTTGTTGACTGTTGGCCCTGTCTACCCCGCAAGGGATGAAGACTGAAAAGCAATATGCATGAAAAGAGTAAGGAGTGTGGAGAAGTGGGAGAGGTCTTTATGTAAGTGGAAATCCATAGTATCTGTCTACCCCAATGAAAAACAGGCGTGATGGTAGGCATGTAAGTATGCTTAATTAATACACACTTTCCGATTAAGAATGGGCAGGTCCCTGGGTTTGGGGTACCCGTAGCTCTGGAAGATGTTCTGGGCCCTGGGGGGCGCGGGGTTCCGAGCGTTTCGGGTGTTGTCAGTGAACACGTTCTCATTGTCACTACCTGCGCACGCGACGAACCTCAGGGTGGAGACTGGAACGAATGTAATGGCATTGGAGGTTTTTAAGTAATTTGTGGTTTAGGGGGCAATGATTCGGCTCAACCGCCACCAAGGGAAGATCTTCCGCCAGGCTAGGTGTGACGCCTGGGGAACCGCGCGACAGACGATGTTGTGTCGGAGGTTGTATTTATGCTCCAATCCATGAAATCTTTGAAATCGCGATTTAGATTCTTCGCTGCTATTGGTTGAGCGCGTCAATTTCTTCGCGATGATTGATTTGAAATACCAATTTGCAATTTTAACCAAAATGTTGTTCAAAGACTATTGTTTGTGCTTTTTTGCATTTATAAAAACAAAATAACTTTAATGGCAAAATCAAAATACAGTTTTTCAAACCAAATTGTTTCACAGCGCTCTCGTGGAAATTGGGAATTGATTTCCATAATAGTCAGTATTTATTTTAACGAATGGAAAATAATATTTTCGTACACGCATTCAGAAACATAAATAATGTGCGGTTTTGTTTGCATTTGCAAAGTAATTTTTTTTTAACTACTTTTAAATGTTTTTTTTAATCTATAGTAATATTATAAAGCTGAAGAGTTTGTTTGTTTGTGTGTTTGAACGCGCTAATCTCAGGAACTACTGGTTCGAATTGAAAAATTCTTTTTGCGTTTGATAGACCATTTATCGAGGAAGGCTTTAGGCTATATAATATCACGCTGCAACTATAAGACGCAAAGAAATAATGGAAAATGTAAAATAAACGGGGAAAATTATCTCCAGCCAGGCTAGGTGTTACCCCTGGGGAACCACGCGACAGACGATGTTGTGTCGAAGGTTGTTTATATACTCCAATCCGTGAAATCTTTGCTTGCGCGATTTTTGAAACATTGGAATAATTTGTTTGTATATGAAACACTTAAAAACTCACCAACAAGACAGAACACAACTATTTTATCACTCATTTTAATTGTTCTTTCCCATGGACTAGGTAGGTACTAATTTGTCTAATATATCACCCAATATAATCTAGACGGCCACGAAAAACGTCAAAGTTGACCATGGGGACAAGGGCAAATATGGTAGGTACTATTCTTAAGTCTTCCTAAGATACACACATACATACATACGGTCACGTCTATATCCCTTGCGGGGTAGACAGAGCCAACAGTCTTGAACAGACTGATAGGCCACGCTCAGCTGTTTGGCTTAATGATAGAATTGAGATTCAAATAGTGACAGGTTGCTAGCCCATCGCCTAAAGAAGAATCCCAAGTTTGTAAGCCTATCCCTTAGTCGCTTTTTACGACATCCATTGGAAAGAGATAGAGTGGTCCTATTCTTTTATTCATTGGTGCCGGGAACCACACGGCACAAGATAAAGGGTCTAATTTTTTTTAAAATTAAAATACGTGGTTTTTCAAATAATATTTATTGTAATAATTATCACAATAGCTTAAATATTAACTTTTAAATAGTTTTCATTGTAAACAGATATTAACTTCTGAAGCATTAACTAAATAATATAATCATATGTAATTAACATACAACATTATGAAAACTTAATAATATAAATATAAAGATACTAAATTATGATTTAAATATATGTTTAAATATACTTGTAATAAAATTAAAGTACCTAGGTATTTGAAAAAAAAGCTTGTTCCTAAAATGGAGCAATCTCTTTTTATATTAATCTATACTAATATTATAATTACGAGGAGTTTGTTTGTTTGAACGCGCTAATCTAACTACTGGATCGAATTGAAAAATTATTTGTATTGAATAGACCATTTATCGAGAAAGGCTTTAGGCTATACAACATCACGTTGCAACTATAAGGAGCAAAGAAATAATGGAATATGTGAAAAAAAGGGGAAAATTATTCATCCAATGATGCCCAAACTAACTATGCCACGCGGACGAAGTCGCGGGCACAGCTAGTTGGTTAATAAAGGCAGATATCGGAAATGCAAATTCTGTAGTCCAAGTTGGTTTCACACGAGGACTAGTTTTGCGAACTCGGCGCCCACCAGCACGGGTCTTAATTGATTGGTCACTGTTGGTTGGCCAGTTTAACGTTTCCAATAACTAAAGTCGCGTACAGATTATTATACCATATCAAATATTGTAACAGATTAAATAATGTGGTAACGCTTAATGCTATGAAACAATCTAAGTATTAATTAACTAGCTGTGCCCGCGAATTCGTCCGCGTGGAATAGTTATTTTGGGCATTTTTGAAGCCCTCAAGGATGAATAATTTTCCCCAGTTTTTTTTCACATTATCCATTAATTCTTCGCTCCTTATAGTTGCAGCGTGATGTTATATAGCCTAAAGCCGTCCTCGATAAATGGTCTATTCAACACAATAATAATTTTTCAATTAGAACCAGTAGTACCTGAGATTAGCGCGTTCAAAATAACTATTCAACGCGGACAAAGTTGCGGGCACAGCTAGAGTGTTTCATATCAGTCTTTGCAAGACCGTTGTCACTGTCTACCCCGTAAGGCAATATACACGTGATTATATGTATATGTATGTATGTATGTTTCACATTATCCCGATTGCAATGAATCAAAAATCATTCTTTCGCCAGCGTTGTTGCTAGATTATCGCTTGTGCTTGGTGTGGCTAAATGGACATATGCCCTGGTCGGCCATAGAGCGGACTTGGCTGTCTCCATGACGCCCAGGAAAGACCCGTCACTTGCCACATCACGAGAGTAGGCGTGTGTCGCGTTTGACAGGGAATGGACTGATATCACCTGTTAGAAAAGATTTTTTTTTAATGTAATGAACATGAATTCAAATCTCAATCTATTTGAATGTCAATTCTATCGTTGAGCCAAACAGCTGAATGTGGCCTTTTGACTGTTGGATCTGTCCACCCCGCAAGGGATATAGACGTGATTATATACATACATAAAATCACGCCTCTTTCCCGGAGGGGTAGGCAGAGACTACCTCCTCCCACTTGCCACGATCTCTGCATACTTCCTTCGCTTCATCCACATTCATAACTCTATTCATGCAAGCTCGGCGGTTTCGGGTACTTTTGACCTGACCCTTTACGTGATTATATGTATGTATATATGTAGTTTACCGCCCATATTTTTAACTGACTGTTTTGTGCGATGATTAAATCTGAATTAAATTAGCGGAATCGCTGCGACAGGTGTGACACGCGCTGGTGAAATCTGACATTTTCTGGGCTCAAAGGTCACTCTTAAACTAACAACTCTTAAGGCAACAACACTCGCCCTGGACTTGTGGAGCAACAGCGGCCTGCTCTCAGTGGAGGAGCCGTCACCCTCGATGCTGTGGCACTCGTAACCCTGGGCCATTCGCAGGAAGACCAGCATAGCGGCCGCTAGCACCGCGGCGTACACGAAGTATTCCGTAGCCTGGTGTCATTAAAATTATTACGGTAAGGGGAAAACATCGTGAGGAAACCTGCACATTCAGGCAACTGGATGTGTAACCATGATCGATCCAATAGGCTTCCCTGCAAAGGACAGATAGGAGTAGCTTCGTATAAAAACCTGACACACCCCGGGATACATGGTCAAAGGCATACCCCAGTCTCTGGAAGTCTGAGGATGCAACTAAGACTAAAGGCATAAAAAAGAAGTTATACATACATACATATGGTCACGTCTATATCCCTTGTGGGGTAGACAGAGCCAACAGTCTTGAAGATTAATCGGCCACGTTCAGCTATTTGGCTTAATGATAGAATTGAGATCTATAACTTCTTTTCTTTTTGAACGGCAGTGCCGTGTGGTTCCCGGCACCAATACAAAAAAGAATAGGACCACTCCATCTCTTTCCCATGGATGTCTTAAAAGGCGACTAAGGGACAGGCTTATAAACTTGGGATTCTTCTTTAAGACGACGGGCCAGCAACCTATTTGAATCTCAATTCTATCATAAAGCCGTGCAACTGACCGTGGCTTTTCAGTATTTCAGTACTTACTGTTGGCTCTGTCACGTCAGACATGACTATATGTATGTATGTAGTATAAATAAACTCACCCTAGAGTGGAACACCTTAGTCTGGGCCACAAGTATCACGATCAAGTTGCCGAAAGCCACGGAAACGTACCAAGCGGCAATTGTTATAGTTTTCATACTTTTTGGCGCCTGGCGGTATAGATACAACAAAGAAATTAAGTCAAAATTCAAATTATAATGCTACACCCCTTGTTAGAATAGAATAGATTTATTTTTCAAAATTGGACACAAGGTATCACTAGGTATCATATATACAAGGAGAGTGTGGAGGGAAAGGTCGGAGTGGGAAGGCCTAGACGAACGTATCTTGATCAAATTAAGGACGTCCTGGTAAAGGGTCAGGTCAAAAGTACCCGAAACCGTCGAGCTTGCATGAAGAGAGTTATGAATGTGGATGCAGCGAAGGAAGTAAGCAGAGATCGTGGCAAGTGGAATGTGGTATGTAGTCTCTGCCTTGTTAGAATAGAATAGATTTATTTTTCAAATTGGATACAAGGTATCACTTATTGACGTCACATCACTTAAATCTAATTATAACTACTACCGCTTCCAAAGCGCATGTGTGTAGAAGAAACGGCGGAACAAACTTCACTGCAGCATTTTCACCGGACGTCAATTTACAAATAGGTATACATAGATCTCTTAAATCTAAATGGTGAACGAATGCACATTGTCTACATTAAAACACATGATTAAATATAAAACTACATAATTGATTTCAATACAAATGTATTCAACCCCGTATTACTAACAAAGCAGTGATCAAAAGCTAGTCTGTACGTAAACGAAGGAAACTATGATGGGAATCCAGCTCGAATCGCAGGCTAACGGTCAAATATTGAACTAGGAAATTAACCAGACCGCCCATGTTGCGACCGAAATGATCAGTTTTCATTAAGTACATATTTGAGTCTCGTATTTGGGAAATGACCAATCATCGTTGGCAGTGGACCAGTTTTTGGGGTTCAGTAGTTCACAAAGTTCTCTTATACGTTGACTAAGTTGGTGTGTCTGTTTTATAGGAAATAATATTTCGTTATATTTTGTGTCGTGTGGTTCCCGGCACCAGTACAAAAAAGAATAGGACCACTCCATCTCTTTCCCATGGATGTCGTAAAAGGCGACTAAGGGATGGGCTTACAAACTTGGGATCCTTCTTTTAGGCGATGGGCTAGCAACCTGTCACTATTTGAATTTCAATTCTATCATTAAGTCAAATAGCTGAACGTGGCCTATCGGTCTATTCAAGACTGTTGGCTCTGTCTACCCCGCAAGGGATATAGACGTGACCATATGTAGGTACCTATGTATGTAAGAAGGATTACCGTACCTATAAGTTGATTTCAGTATATTACAAATACATATTTGGAAACCGCGTAATCATGCGACTCTCATTAACGCTAAAGGATCAGATTTCAATTAACACGCATCATTCAAAATACAAATAATTATAAATCATCTCACGGTCCAATTAAAATCCATTTCGTTAATGAAGTAACAATTATAAATTCACAAATACATCGACTACATTTCAATTTGGATTAAGTGATAGCATTCCTTTAATCCTCTTACGTTATACTAGCTGTGCCCGCGACTTCGTGGAATAGTTATTTTGGGCATCATTGAAGCCCTCAAGGATGATTTTCCCCGTGTTTTTCACATTTTCCATTATTTCTTCGCTCCTTATAGTTGCAGCGTGATTTTATATAGCCTAAAACCTTCCTCGATAAATGGTCTACTAAGCAATAAGAATTTTTCAATTCGAACCAGTAGTTTCTGAGATTTGCGCGTCAAACAAACAAACAAAATAACTCTTCAGCTTTATAATATCAGTATAGATAATTAAAACCATTTTTTATACATATATATAATGTAATCGTTTTAAATTTCGTGTAAATCAATTAATCGTAAAAATGTTTAATCTCGTCAACATTTCTATTCTAAGTTTGGATAATTGTGAAGTTGACGTTGAAGAAAATGCTGCAGTGCAGTTTATTACTGCTTCTTTTGCACTGAGGCTTTGGAAGCGGCAGTAAAAAGTGTGAATTTCACTACATTATAACCGCATTAAAAAAACGTGGTTCTCAGTTAAACCTGTATGCATGTATGTTTTCTCCGCGATTACCTCACGTTCCGCTGAACCGATTTTGATGCAATATTAGGAGACGGTATTGAAATTTAACCGACACTATTCAAACCAAGTTTACGGCCGCTTCCAAAGCGCCAGTTCAAACGAAGCGGTAACAAACAGCACTGCATCATTTTCTTCAACAACGGTCAACTTACCTGAGTGAAAGAAAACTCCAACCCAGCTACAGCAAACATAATCTCAGCCACCGAGACCAAAAAGTACTGTGGCACTATCCAGGCTAGATTTAGCTCGTTCGGGGCGTTGGGGGCATGGAGAACGGCATCGTCCAGCCTCCCCAGGCGCTCCCTGATAGACAGAACGTACACTCCACCAGCGAGGAGGTGGCCTTCTCCAGACCCTGAGATCTCGTCGGAGGCGCTGGTTGCGTACCAGCGGAACCTGAAAACCCCATGAGAAGTCAACATACATACATATAAATATAATCACGTCTATATCCCTTGCGGGGTAGACAGAGCTCAAATTCAAATTCAAAATTTTTATTCATTACATATCGTATTATATATCGCTTAATAATTGTCAAAACGTATGGTTTAACAACATTGGTTGCTGCAATGCAGTTTGTTACCGCTTCTTCTGCACTGACAATACCAAAAGAAATGATAATTATTGAGTGTATGTTGAAGTGAGTGTCCCATACTAACAAATATAAAATAAAGAATCCGAATTTGAAAACTTAACCTACTTACAAAATATAGGTTGTTCGAGAATATCTATCATTTATTAACTCTATTTTGTAAGTATTAATGTCCACTTACATAAAAATTCCCACTTATAATAATAAAAATAAAACAAACAAGATATCTCAAGATAATAAAAGTCAAATTTCGACACAAATTCTGACCGAATAGACATTACCCTTTTGTTAAATAAACCTGGAGGAATCATTAAGAAAATTAACAATTACTTCTCAAAGGACTTATCTCATAATTACATTGTTTTATCTCGCTAGTTGCTAGGCGTCACGCTAATAGGAATAAAGTTATTAGAATAATCTAGGTAATAACTGATACAAAATATACACATACATATCGTCACGTCTTTATCCCTTGCGGGAGAGACACAGCCAAAAGTCTCTAAAAGACTGAAAGGCCACCTTGTAGCTGTATGGCTTCATAACGGAATTGAGATTAAAATATTGACACATCGCTAGCCAATCGCCTACAAAAGGGATCCCAAGTTTATAAGCCTATTCCTTAGTCGCCTTTTACTACATCCATGGGAAAGATACGGATTGGTTTTATTCCAAACTGCCGGAAACCACACGGCACATCCTATATGTATACAGTCATTTGAAATTCCAGCCCAACTGATTGCATACATACATACATACATACATAAACTCACGCCTCTTTCCCGGAGGGGTAGGCAGAGACTACCTCTTTCCACTTGCCACGATCCCTGCATACTTCCTTTGCTTCATCCACATTCATAACTCTCTTCATACATATTTAAGGAATTTGCCACAAATATTATACTCAATGAACATATTAAATTGTGAATATTATTTACGTACAGTAAACAAAACGTAACTTTAGTGTTATTACATCTACTAATATTATTTAAAAATAATTATTCTAAATGAAAAACTAATAAATAAATTAATTTTTTGACCCGCGCTTTAGGTATTGCAATAGCAATACGCTACGCAAAAAAGCTGCCTGCGCGATTATGACCTGTTTGTTTTCACCTTAAATATCTACATCATACATACATACATACTTAAAATCACCTTTCCGTGGGGGTAGGCAGAGACTTTCTACTTGCCACGATTCCAGCACACTCCTTTAGCTATTACGAAAAAAAAATACAGCCTCAAATTGAAAACTTCCCGCTTCTTTGAACCCGGCTTGTTCCATTACTTACAACGCTTGAAAAAATACAACACTGTTGAGATTAAAGGGAATTTGCAAACACAAATTACCAAGAAATCCACTCGGATAACTCCAATACAAGAGTTATCTCGGGAAGTATCATTGTATAGGTATTTGCAGAGCAAAGTTCACAGTTCGCCGAGTTTAATTACTTAGCACTGATATTAATTAGTTTACCAATAAATCCAGGAGTCGGACTCCCTTTTAATTATTGATATCTGAGCCCAATAATTGATTCAAATTGGTTTTCACCGGGGCTTATTACGTGTCGCGTAACCTTAATTTGAAGGATGGAATTTGAGCTTTTGAATTTGTGAAAATTACGTACCTACGTATAATTAATTAAATTTAATTCATCCATATCAATAATTGTTAAATTGTAAATGACCTGTTACAATTTTACTACAATTTAGAAATAGTAGTAAGAATTTGAATTCGAAACCGACGAGATTGCATGAAGAGAGTTACGAATGTGGATGACGCGAAAGAAGTATGCAGGGATCGTGGCAAGTGGAAGGAAGTGTAGTCTCTGCCCACTACTCAGGGAAACAGGCGTGATTTATATGTTAGAATTTGAAAAAAAAAGAGACATTATTTGTCTGTTTGTTTGTACACGCTAGTACTAACTAACTCCTAACTAACTATCTCCGGAATCACTAAGACGGATTTGAATAAAACTTTTTTGTTATATAGCTATTAAGCCTGGGCAAGTATTGGCTTTAAATTATTTGAACGCTGGAACGCTAGATTGTCCAGCTTAGCTACCTATAATATTGTAGGCAACCTTCTCGTACGCCATAGCAACGGTTGCCATGAATTTTGTTTAGTCAGAAAAAATGTCAGAGATATAATTTTTATTGTAAAATATTTTTATTTTACGTTGAATAATATAGTGATTTTAAACTGATTGTTTCTCTCCTCTTTTCTCCTTCTATCTTCTGTAGGAATAACTAACTTTGTAACTGTAGGTACTTCCTACAAAGTCGTGGGTGTCCGCTCGTATAAGAATAAGGACGTGTATTTTGAGACCTCCAGAGTGGGTGTGGTTTATAAGATACTAACTTTTACCTGCAGCTTCGGCCGCGCCAATTTAGCGCAATCTTCACGCGAGATCCGAATTAATGTTTTTACTCTAGAGTTCTAATTATATTCATATACGCAACCCTTCGGCCACTTTTAACACGAAATTTCGAATAAGTACTTACAAAATGAATCTTATATATAAAATTCTCATGTCACAATGTTCGTTCCCGTACTCCTCCGAAACGGCTTGACCGATTCTCATGAAATTTTGTGAGCATACCCCTTAGTTATAAGGGTTGTCCACTCTTACCATGTTTTTTTTAAACTATAAATTACTTAAAAATTATTTATATGGCAAAACAACGTTTGCCGGGACATCTTATATAGTTATACCTACAAATTTCAAGAAGACGCGTTCAGTGAATAATTTGTAAGAACTAACAAACAAACTTACTTTTTTGTTAATAAATATTATTATCACGTAAGAAGTTCCTGTAGATTCTATTTTTATCGAAAGAGAAAAATAGCTGTACAAAAAATAACCGCCAGGAAATAAATGCGGTTAAGAATAAGGTAGGTAGGTAGTAAGTAGGCTTTAGTATTGCCCTACACGTGGAGATTCCCTTTGTCGCTCCATCGGTGTTGTCACTCTCTTAGAATTTACCAAACATTGGGGAAATTATACTAGAATTCTATTTCGATTATACATCAGAATTAAGTCGGTATACATTCCTTTTTAAATTTTAAAATCGGTAAAACTTTTACTTTATACTTTTTATTTACTTTTTTATTAAAAACCAGTATGTTAATTGTAGTATTTCTGTGTTATTTTTTTTATTGAAATTACTATTATTTTTGGAGAACTACCGCATTTACAGTTTCATATGTTCAGTGATTTTTATCAACTGACCCAAGCAACATATGTACGTACATATAGTCACGTATATATCCCTTGCGGGGTAGACAGAGCCAACAATCTTCAAAAACTGAAAGGCCACGATCAACTGTTTGGCTTAACGATAGAATTGAGACTAACTGAACCAAAAGTTACCTTATTCCAGTCAACTGGACTAATAATCGAACTTTGACGGCCTCTGTGGCGCAGTGGTAGTACCTACGCTTGTCTGTGACACCAGAGGTCCCGGGCTCGAATCCGCTATTTATTTATACATACATACATACATAAAATCACGCCTCTTTCCCGGAGGGGTAGGCAGAGACTACCTCTTTCCACTTGTCAATTAGTGATACCTTGTATCCAATTTTGAAAATAAATCTATTCTATTCTAACAAGGCAGAGACTACATACCACATTCCACTTGCCACGATCTCTGCATACTTCCTTCGCTTCATCCACATTCATAACTCTCTTCATGCAAGCTCGGCGGTTTCGTGTACTTTTGACCTGACCCTTTACCAGGACGTCATTAATTTGATCAAGATACGTTCGTCTAGGTCTTCCCACTCCGACCTTTCCCTCCACACCCTTCATGTATATCTGCTTAGTCAACCTGTTTTCATTCATCCTCTCCACATGACCGAACCATCTTTTTCTATTCCTCTAACTACATCTTCTTTCACATCACAACATTCCCTTATCACGCTGTTCCTTATTTATTTATGTAGTAGGTATATTTCAATGTTGTATTTATATTGGGTTGAGGTACATTTATACTTTCTATTTCAATTTCCTCCCACCCTAGGGTTGACTGGAAGAGATTGCTTTAGCGATAAGTCCGCCTTTGTACCTATGTTTATTACCTGTGTTTTTTTTCTGTTTTTATTTTTCTTATGGTGCAATAAAGAGTCTATATATCTATCTAGTAGTATTATATAAAGTACTTACTTGCCAGGCTGTAGACACATATATGCAGATTCTCCGATGTTCTCTATGGGTGAATTGGACACATAGTATATGTTGCTAAGCCTCTTCTCAGTTTCTATGGCTATCGACACATTTTTGTTTGGACCAGTCTCGCCGATGTACACCACCCTAAAATATACATACATACGTACATATGGCCACGTCTATATCCCTTGCGGGGTAGACAGAGCTAACAGTCTTGAACAGACTGATAGGCCACGCTCAGCTGTTGGCTTAGTGATAGAATTGAGATTCAAATAGTGACAGGTTGCTAGCCCATCGCCTAAAAAAAAAGAATCCCAAGTTTGTAAGCTTATACCTTAGTCGCCTTTTACGACATCCATGGGAATTCTTTTTTTTTTATTGGTGCCGGGTACCACACGGCATTATATGAATGAATGAATGAATTTCAATATATGTATAGGTATTAGACTCAATTGCGTATTGCACATTTGAAAAATGTGTAAAATGTATGTTATCGGCACAGACTTTCTTAGCTTATGCCTAATTTAAATGCATCATTTATGAAAATAACAAGGTATTTCAGTACAATGGTTAGCTTAACTCCGATTTCATTCCGGTTTCATTACGTCCCTACTGCGGCTGTTACGGATAACCTCTGACGGACTAACAAGGCATCAATTAAGATCTTATCACCCTTTATTCAGATTTGGTTGTCCATTTCACGAGAACTAAGTTAGTCGGTTAGGAAACATTTATAAATGTGATATTTGGATTAATTGCAAGCAAAAGTTAGCAAAAAAATCAAAAAATTTATAATTATACATATATATACATGTATAATTAAGTCTTTATCCCTTGCGGGGTAGACAGAGCCAACAGTCTTGAAAAGACTGATAGGCCACGTTTAGCTGTTTGGCTTTAGGATAGATTTGAGATTCAAATAGTAGCAGGTTGCTAGCCCATCCCCTAAAATAAGAATCCCAAGTTTTTAAGCCTGTGTCGCCTTTTACGACATACATGGGAACGAGATGGAGTCGTCCTATTCTTATTTGCCGTGTAGTTCCCGGCACCAATAATAAAAGGCATTTATAATGATTTGTTTTCTATTTGCGAAGTTAATCATATTTATTTTGCTAAAGGCTTTATAAATTAAGATGTAAGTAACTATTTTCTTGTTCACTGGCCTTAGCATAAGAATATTACTACAAAAGTACGTCAGTTGAATCTGAACATCAAACGATTTTATGACGGTAAGTTCCTTATTCTTCTAGACTCCTCCAATTTAAATTCCTCATTCCTTGTGAATTGTAACTTATTTCCATATGCAATTTCTGAGAAACACGAACCGGTAAACACACTCTAAGATCTAACAATTTCCTTGAAAACGGCAAAGTTGAACAACATCGTACGTAACTACGTGTTTTATACGTTTTGTTTTCGAGTCGAGTTGCGAGACTCCAATAATAGACACGGCAAAAGAGGATTTTCCCGTAATAAGATTTTAAAGAGACGGCACGGAGTTACATCAAAAGGAGGCAACTGAAAATTTAAACTTAGATTCAATTTCAATAGAGCGGAAAATATTTTCTGAGCCGTGGAACAGTATTGCAATTTCGCAATTAGACTTCTATTCCCGACGCTGGAAACGTTTCATATTTCAGTCTTCGCTTTGAATTGATTATTTTTCTTTACTTTTAAAGTTTTCCGTTGCATCAAAAATGGAAGGGGCTAAGAGGTTTTATCGTGTTCTTGTAGTATATGAATAGTGCTTGAATGTTCGAGTAATTTCAAGAAAACTGGAGACTTGTTTATTAGGAACGATGAGAGAAAATATCGCGAGGAAACCTGCACATTTAGACAATTTGATGTGTAACTTTAATGTTGTATGGGTTAGGTAGCTCCTTCAAAGTTGCGGAGGTCAGACGGGTACATATAAACAACAAAAACTATTAAAGAACAGAAAAACTTATTCACACGTAAAAAGATTTTCGGTTTGTTAGTCTACTTTATTGGTCAAAAACAATTTACTCGGTAAGGTCACATAATTAAGTTAATATTTCATATGATTAGTAGGTACTTATATTGATTTATTTCACTTTATTGTAGATTCAACTCGAAATTCACGCGGACGAAGTCGCGTGCAACAGCTTGTAAACAATAAAACTATAAAAGAAGACTGAACAATAGTTCCTAGGTGAAACCGCTTATTCCCATAACAGTTTTAGCAATGATTCCAAATCGTTAAAGTTATCTTCGCCGACTTATATAAAGCTTATTTAATTTTAAAGCGAGCGAGATAGCTTTTGGTCGGGGTGGCCAAATGTATATTACAAATTTGGTGGAGCTTAGACAAGCGATGTGTTCGTCTGTATGTTACCAATACTGCGAGAAAACCCGGGAATTACCAATATTTATGTGCTGAAATTGTATAATATTTGATAAACTTGTTATGTTAAGTCGATAATTATTCTATATATTTTTTTTTTCATTGAAATTACTCTCGATTTCACTATCTCGTTATTGTCTGGCTGAGAAATTAAATTAAATGCAGTCTTCTGTCACGGGTAATTGTTTAACCTAATAATTGGCCTCAATAATTTCGTTTTGTAATGTACTTCTACTGAATAAGCGATTAATTAATAAATGTTTCAAAGCACATCCATTTTCATAAATTCTGCATCAAGTTTTACTTTACACACTTCTCACATAAACCCGTCATATTATCAAAACATGAGGGCATTATGCAGAATCGCAATAGTTTTAAACGCGAGGCGTGCCATTTTTAAAATTCCACTATGTTTATTTTATTTCACCGTTATTTGGAAATCACGCGACGTCGCTCTCGCGCGTTCTTCAATTTGTCAGTCACTCGAGTGCAACGTCGTAACAATTTTTATCTGACTACAGCGCCATAGTAAAGATACATGAACAGTGTTCTACGTTTGACCCTCAACGGTTGAGTGGTTAAAGTGTGCCACATATTCCCGTACGATAAATAAATAAATAATAAATAAATATATACGGTACAAATAACACAGATTGAGTTAGCCTCGAAGTAAGTTCGAGACCTGTGTTACGAGATACTAACTCAACAATATTACATTTTATAATAAATACGAGTACTTATATAGATAAACATCCAAGCCAATCAGAAAATGTTCTTTTCTCATCATTCCCTGACCTGGATTCGAACCCGGGACCTCCGGTGTCACAGACAAGCGTACTACCGCTGCGCCACATAAGCCGTATATATTATATATTTTAATTTCTTTGTACATATGCGTAGGTTAGTTGTGTTAGCAGCCATGTTGAATCTTGTTTCATAGAATGTGTACGTGTAGGGGCTTACGAAGTCAGACGGCGGAAGCATGCAAAAATATTTTATCCAAAAGAAGATAGATATAGATGAGTTTTTAGTATTAATCTTCTTTAGCCCCGTTGGTACATGACGTATTCGCATTTTTTGGTTACATAATATGTAGATATATATGTAATACATATATATCTAGGTAATTAACAATAATAACAAAGGTGAATGTGCAATGTGTATGTATGTACCACGAACAATGACGGACAGTGAGCAGTCAGCATAATGATTATGCTGCCAGAACTAAGAAGTGCCGTGTGGTTCCCGGCACCAATACAAAAAAGAATAGGACCACTCCATCTCTTTCCCATGGCTGTCGTAAGAGGCGACTAAGAGATAGGCTTACAAGATTCTTTTTGAGGCGATGGGCTAGCAACCTGTCATTATTTGAATCTCAATTCTATCATTTAGCCAAATAGCTGAACGTGGCCATTCGGTCTTTTCAAGACTGTTGGCTCTGTCTACCCTGCAAGGGATATAGAAGTGACCATATGAATGTATGTATCTACATACTAAGAAGTAAGAAGTACATTAGTTGCAATTCTGAAAGTATATCTTTACTGTGACGTCGTTACCAAATCGTTTTATATTGTCGAGTGCCATTTTTCAATAGACGGCTATTAGTTTTTGAACTTAAATTTTATGTTTCAGTGTTTTTCCTTGTGTCATGCGGCAACTGTAATGGTGCCGGGAACTTGGGATTATTCTTTAAGCGATGGGCTAGCAACCTGTCACTATTTGAATCTCAATTCTATCATTAAGCCAAATAGCTGAACGTGGCCTATCAGTCTTTTCAAGACTGTTGGCTCTGTCTAGTGTGTGTGCGTCAATGTGGAATGCGTCATTGAATCACCTGTAAAATTCTGTTGGACACTCACTTGAGTTTTGGTTTCCCGGTCAAAGATTTGACGAAGGGATTAGGGTCCATCATATACAGCGACAGCTTGTCATCAGAATTCTGACCGATAATGATCGGCATGAACTGGAAATGGAAGTTTTCAAATTATACAGGGCGAGGAAAAAATATAAATAAAAAGGACAAATACAGGACAAATTACACATATTGAGTTAGCCTCCAAGTGAGTTCGAGACTTGTATTACGAGATACTAACCCAACGATACTATATTTCATAATAAATACTTATATAGATAAACATCCAAGACCCAGGCCAATCAGAAAAAGTTCTTTCCTCATCATGCCCTGGCCGGGATTCGAACCCGGGACCTCCGGTGTCACAGACAAGCGTACTTTAGAATTAGAAATTAGATGTAAGGTTTCCGGCACCGATAAAAAGAAGAATAAGCTCACTCCATCTCTTTCCCATGAATGTAGTAAAAGGCGACTAAGGGATAGGCTTATAAACTTGGGATTCTTCTTTTACGCGACGGGCTAGCAACCTGTTCACTATTTAAATCTCAATTCCATCATTAAACCAAACAGCTGAACGTGGCCTATCAGTTTTTCAAGACTGCTAGCTCTGTCTACCCCGCAAGGGATATAGACGTGATTATATATATGTTTGGATGTAAAAAAGAAATAAAATTACAGAGTAAATAAATATAAATAAAAATACTATGTACCGCCATACATCAAACGCATAATGTTACACACTTCATGATAACAAAATTTTTACATCCTAACGTTTATTCATGTAGTGTTCTTTAAGAGAGGAGTCCCAATACCCACTGTTGTCACCATCTTGGTGTTAATAAGTCTAGTAATAACATGAAACGATGCCCATTTTTCCTACGAAGAGATACCTGAACCCATATTTAAGGATCATGGTTAAAAATTCATTGGCCCCATTGCAGAGGTTATAAAAAAATATATATAATAATCCCCACGCAAGCCTCTCAAAAATCCGGGGTGTATAGGCCCTTGAAATCCAAGAGGAGAAACATTATAATAAAAGAAAAAAAAAAGGTTACCCAGAGGACGGTGCAACCCATCTTAATTATGAACATACATACATACATATGGTCACGTCTATATCCCTTGCGGGGTAGACAGAGCCAACAGTCTTGAAAAGACTGAATGGCCACGTTCAGCTATTTGGCTTAATGATAGAACTGAGATTCAAATAGTGACAGGTTGCTAGCCCATCGCCTAAAAGAGGAATCCTAAGTTTATAAGCCTATCCCTTAGTCGCCTTTTACGACATCCATGGGAAAGAGATGGAGTGGTCCTATTCTTTTTTGTAATGGTGCCGGGAACCACACGGCCTTAATTATGAATCGGAAAATTATATATTAAACATGATATTATGAATGTGGATGAAGCAAAGGAAATATGCAGAGATCGTGGCAAGTGGAAAGAGGTAGTCTCTGCCTACCCCTCCGGGAAAGAGGCGTGATTTTATGATGATGATGATGATATATTAAACAAACCATTCCCGCCACGGTCCTGACGTCATCCATAACCCTCTCCCTTCTCATGATTCTGCCGGCGCAATCAACTGGACATCTAGCCATGATCGTGAGGAGTTGATGAGGCAGAGGAGTCATCAGCGTTGTGCCGTGGGGCTCCACGGAGGCCAGGCCTTCGCCCCTGACGTCGATGTCCACGTAGCAAGGCAGCGTGTTGAGGAACACGAGGCCGGTCTGATCCGGCCCAGGCACTTGTAGGGTTGAACGCTTTGGAAGGAAATTAATGCTGTATTAGGTCACTGACTGATTGACTGACTAATATATATATATTATTTTATTATTTACCAGCTGTGCCCACGATCTTGATCAAATTAAGGACGTCCTGGTAAAGGGTAAGGTCAAAAGTACCCGAAACCGCCGAGCTTCCATGAAGAGAGTTATGAATGTGGATGAAGCGAAGGAAATATGCAGAGATCGTGGCAAGTGGAAAGAGGTAGTCTCTGCCTACCCCTCCGGGAAAGAGGCGTGATTTTATGTATGTATGTATGTGCCCACGACTTCGTCCGCGTGGAATAGTCATTTTGGGCATCATTGAAGCCCTCAAGGATGAATAATTTTCCCCTTTTTTCACATATTCCATTATTTCTTTGCTCCTTATGGTTGCAGCGTGATGTTATATAGCCTAAAGCCTTCCTCGATAAATGGTCTATACAACGCAAAAATATTTTTTCAATTCAAACCAGTAGTTCCTCAGATTAGCGCTTTCAAACCAACAAACAAACTCTTCAGTTTTATAATATTAGTATAGATTAATTTTCTTAGTCAACTTATGAGCTATTTCCTTAACTGGTAAGATTCATACGTCATTACACTTACCATTTAATCAAGACTCATTGGTTGAATATCATCATAACTCCAATAACCCAAACTACTGGGGCTGATGATTTGACATGGAGTTTCCCTATGTGGTGGACCACATAACAACAAAAACGTTTTCAATGTATTTTCACTTTGATATCAAACATCTTAAAGATAAGAGCGGAAATAGATTGTAATAAATTAATTAAATTACAGTTACTAGCAGAGACCATGTTCCCATTTTATACATTTACTAGCGACCCGCCCCGGCTTCGCACGGGTGCAAAATTCAGAAAAAATTATACATAAAAACCTTCCTCTTGAATCACTCTACCTGTTACAAAAAACTGCATCAAAATCCGTTGCGCAATTTTAAACATTTAAGCATACAGACAAACAGACTAAAATAGCGACTTTGTTTTATACTATGTAGTGATATTCTTTAAGTTTTTAATTTTTTACGGTACCTATGTGTGTACTTAAGCATTTGCTTCGTTTTTTTAACTAGTGTAGTCGGCGTTCTAGAATTTTCTTTTAAACTATTTTTATCAGTGAATACTTGTAATCGGCTCTTAAATGTATATTTTAAAATCTAATGATTGTAAAACTTGCTGTAGGGCATCCAAATATACTCGTATCTATATACATATAATAAAACAGTAAAAATATTTTGTCTGTACATTTAGTATTTTTGACTGAAATGAATAGAGGGACACATAGAATGAATAATAGAAAGCAAATTTTTTTTTTTTTATTTCTTGTCTCTCTGTCTGTATGAATGATCACGCTTATCTCCGAAAGTACTGAACCGATTTACTTAAAACTTTCACCAATTGCTTTGTTTTAACTCAGAAAAACATTTAAAGTTTGCTTCATCAAAATCGGTTGACTAAAAAAAAGTTATCGTCATTTGAATGAACTCAAGGCATGAGTTTGCCTGCAAATAAATGACGAAATTTAAAATTCCAAGTCATTTATCATTGTACGACAGCATTATACCTATAACATATAAATGAAAATCTGTTTGATAATATAATTGAACAGCTAGTAGGTATATAAAGTAAAATAAAAACAAAATTTTGTGATGCATCTCGCACGCGGCGTTTCCCACAATTCCGGGTAAATTTGCACGTACCAGGCAACCCGATGTTGGTCCTCTGTGTAGCAATGTAAACTTAGAACTCAGCCGTTGCTCGAGCTCACAAATTTCAGATTGCTTTATAAATTTAATATAATACTGCACATGTAAACTGAATAATGCTCTAGTTGAGAATATTAGGATACGTAGGTAAGTATGTTTAAACATATGTATGTAATCACGTCTCGTTCCCAGAAAATTATCTAACATGAATATTAACTATGATGAACTGAAAATGAATATACCTACATTGACTATGACGAAATATTCGTACCTATTGACATAATTAGTTCTACATTCATTCATGTTTTTTAATGTAGACAATGAGCATTTGTTCACGATTTAGATTTAAGAGATCTAAATATATTTGTAAATTGACGTCCGATGAAAATGCTGCAGTGTAGTTTGTTCCGCCGCTTCTTCTACACATGCGCTTTGGAAGCGGTAGTAGTTATAATTAGATTTAAGTGATGTGACGTCAATAAGTGATACCTTATATCCAATTTTGAACATAAATCTATTCTATTCTATTCTTACTGCTTACCTAAGATATACTATTACAGTATATCTATAAATTATTAAATGAAATAATGAAACTGCCAACAAGGGAGCGAGAACCAGGCAGGCCGGCCTCCACCTGGGTGACGACGATCAAAAAGATCTGAAGAAAGCTGCCCGCTTGACCACAAAATGGCTAAAGACCGTCCGGTGTTGATAGGAAGGTAAATGTGGCAAGGTTCAGAGGAAGATGAAATTATCAAATAAATAGATACGATAAGTCCGCCTTTGCTCGACATATTTATAACTAGCTGTGCCCGCGACTTCGTCCGCGTGGAATAGTTGTTTTGGGCATCATTAAGCTCTCAAGGATGAATAATTTTTCACGTTTTTTTTTCACATTTTCCATTATTTCTTTGTTCCTTATAGTTGCAACGCGATGTTATATAGCCTAAAGCTCTCCTCGATAAATGGTCTATTAAAGATTTTTTCAATTCGAACCAGTAGTTAGTAGTTTAGCGCGTTCAAACAAACAAAAAAATAGCGATTTTACGAACTAAGAAGTGAATCAACCCAAATTTCTCACTGGAATGAGTAAAGCATTACCACACGAGCGATATCCTGACTAAAAACTAGTATCGAAATTACAAGCTAGTCTATCACTACATAGTATAAAACAAAGTCGCTATTTTAGTCTGTTTGTCTGTGTGCTTAAATCTTTAAAATTACGCAACGGATTTTGATGCGGTTTTTTGTAACAGGTAGAGCGATTCAAGAGGAAGGTTTTTATGTATAATAACAAAATTTTGCACGTGCGAAGCCGGGGCGGGTCGCTAGTTAAATTATAAAAAAAAAACAAATAATCATCATCACCTCAATTCCAATTTGGAGGATTCCCGCGGACACGAACGCCAGGGCTGCCAACATGCCGCCGGCGAACATCTTGTGCAGCGGCGGCATGTCCGGGATGAGGGGCCAGGCTCCCCCCGGGCACACGGGTATCATCACCAGCACCATGGCGGGGCTCATCACTTGGAGCTGATCCGGCATCAGGTTGATGCCCAACACATCGCTGCGGAGCCGTGAAGCTTGGAATGTCCAGCGGGAACCCTGTGAGAAACAAATTTATTGGGCAGGGATTTCATAAACATACATACATACATACATATAAGTCTATATCCCTTGCGGGGTAGACAGAGCCTACAGTCTTGTTAAGACTGATAGGCCACGTTCAGCTATTTGGCTTTAAGATAGGATTGAGATTCAAATAGTGACAGGTTGCTAGCCCATCGCCTAAAAAAAGAATCCCAAGTTTATAAGCCTAGTCCTTAGTCGGCTTTTACGACATCCATGGGAAAGAGATGGAGTGGTCTTTTTTGTATTGGTGCCGGGAACCACACGGCACGGATTTCAAAAAATGCGGTCGAATCAGCGCTCCAATAAATTCACAATTTTTTTTTTAAATACGAACCGCCAAGACAAATAATATGAAAGGAAGGAAGTACCTATGCAGAGATCGTGGCCAGTGGAAAGAGATAGTCTCTGCCTACCCCTCCGGGAAAGAGGCGTGATTTTATGTATAATAGTATGTATATAAGACTAATTATTTTCCATGTCACTGGCCCTGTAACCCATTATCTATTTATTATCAGACCTTTATTGAACGGCATTATTAAAGCTCATAATACGTTCCACCTAAGACCTCTACTTGTTCGCATTCAAGCAGATTACAGCACTAATAAGGATAATGAGAAACTCTTATCAAAATATTGCATTGTCATCGGTCCTTGATACGTGTGCAAAGTTCCAAGTTGATCAGACGTTTAGAAACCAGTGAAAATTAAGCTCAAAGATTCCGTTACATACATACATACAACCCAAGCTAATAAAAGCGTAGTAAAAAAAGAACTGAAATAAAATAAATTAAAACCCCACCTGCTGATCAAAAAGGGACCAAAAAATCGGCACAGGCAAATACATGTAGAGTATTGAGAACACGACCTTCATGTCAGATATCAGCTTCTCTCCATACTTCTCAGCGCTGAGGTCGAGCCAATGTTGGAGCGGAGGAGAGTCCGGGACTGGGTTATAGCGGAGACGTTTTACGAAGGCGTACTGAAATGTGGTTAAAAAAATTTATTTCACAAAGAAATTTACATTTCACTTACTTTAGAAAACATTTAAAATAAATATGTAGGTATCTACATTTGTCAAAAATTCGGTCCGAAGGTTGTAAAAAGGGTATACAGACAGACTTTCGCATATATTATTTTGGACGCTCTTTGGGAAAAGGGGCGTCTAAGGTTGGCTCTGTCGTCCCCGTAAAGGATAAAGACATGATTGTATGTATGAATGTCGTAAAAAACTAAGGAATAGGCTTATAAACTTGGGATTCTTCTTTTAGGCAATGGACTAGTCCTGCCCTGTCATTATTTGAAACTCAATTCTATCATTGAGCCAAACAGCTGAACGCGGCCTATCATTATTTTCAAGACTGTTGGCTCTGTCTACCCCGCAAGGGATATAGACGTGATTATATGTAATGTATTGCGTATATATGTATGTTTGCACAATAACTCACCCAAGCACAGCTTATAAACTGAAAAGTGATGTTATCTCTCGGCTTCTTTATTCTGTACCACGGCTTCCCCAGCACGAAAATAACTGAAAGTTAGTGTTCGTTTACAAAATTAAAATGTCAATAATATTTCCCTAACAGCGGCGTGTAGATTTTCATAGAGTTTTCATCAATTACTATAATTCGTCACGCAAAATACGGCAGACGTTGAATTGCTTAGCAAAACTGCAGCACGCTCTCAAGACTCTATTAGTCTGTTTTCTTTGTACCTTAGAATAGAAAGAGGTTATGAAGTAGTAAAATGACAGTCTGTGCAGATTGTAAAAGTCGACCAAAGGATAGGCTTGTTGCGTTTCTTCTTTTAGGCGATGGACTAGCAACCAGTGACTGTCTCAATCTCACAATAACGTGGCTTTTCAGTCTTTTTAAGGTTCGTCTGTGCCGGAAGATAAAGACGTATTACATGTATATATTCATATAGTCAGGTCTATATCCCTTGCGGGGTAGACAGAGCCAACAGTCTTGGAAAAGTTTGATAGGCCACATTTTTGGTTGAACAACTGGAACGTTCACATTTTTGGCTTGATGATAGAATTGAGATTCAAATAGTGACAGGTTGCAAGCCCATCGCTTAAAATAATCCCAAGTTTATAAGCCTATCCCTTAATCACCTTTTACGACACCCATAGGAACGAGATGAAGTGGCCCTATTATTTTTTTTATTGGTGCCGGGAACCACACGGTATTGTATGTACCTACCTATCTATTATACAAAATTTGTTACTTAAAAATCTGTTTTTTCTCTTTTCGATTTTGTTTGAGTGGATTTTCGCAAAAACGAGTGTTTTCAATATATATTTACCACAACTTTTTAATGACCGTTAAGTGTTTTATAAAATACACAACCGCAAAATGTGAATGCGAAAATCAGGTTTTCAGCTTGTTTTAAACTAGACTTGTGAGGCTAACAGCTAGCCTAGATTTTCTAGGCCAATCCGACTATATTTTAGGATTAACTACAATGTTTCCCACAGGATTATGACTTCAAATGAACGCGTGGAATGAACAGTTATTACGGCTTAGATTTAAAACGTTATTTGGGAATATGGTAGCGAATTTTAATCATAAGTTATTCAAATCCGATTACAGGAATAAATGTAGTAAATCGTAAAAGAAAGTAGGTACATATAACATACATTTTTACATAGGTACATACATATAATCACGTCTATATCCCTTGCGGGGTAGACAGAGTCAACAGTCTTGAAAAGACTGATAGGCCACGTTCAGCTGTTTACATTTTTACGATGGAGTTATAATCTGACCATAAATAAACAGTCTGGTCAGTCAGTCAAAAAACTAATGTTAGTTGTATTGCCCGTCTGTGCCGTGTGGTTCCCAGCATTAAAAAATAGGACCACTCCATCTCTTTCTCGTTATCACTATTTCATTTACTCACTTATAGAAACCAGCACCAAAACAGAAGTAAATCCAAAACCCAGAGCGTAACAAGCGTCGTCGCCGAAACACATGACACTCCTGCGCAGCGCTGGCGTAACGATCATCCCCATGAAACCGCCGAGGTTCACCATGCAGTAGAAAGTGGAGAAGAACCGCTGCAACTGCTGGTTCTCCTCGGGGAGACGGAACTGTGGGGGAGAAGACTTGTGGTCTGAGTGGAGGAAATAAATCTTAATACCTACTTTGTGTCTAAATGTTAGCCAGTTTGAGAGAGAATCACACTATATTGTATTGAAATCATTAGTTTTACATTCATTCATGTTCTTTAATGTAGACAATGTGCATTCGTCCACGATATAGATTTAACAGATCTATATTTGTAAATTGTCGTCCGGTGAAAATGCTGCAGTATAGTTTGTTCCGCCGCTTCTTCTACACATGCGCTTTGGAAGCGGTAGTAGTTATAATTAGATTTAAGTGATAGTGACTTCAATAAATTATACGTTTATTTATGATTGATTTTATTGTTTGAACGCGCTGATCTCAAGAACTACTGGTTCGAATTTAAAAAAATCTTTTTGCGTTGAATAGACCATTAATCGAGGAAAGCTTTAGGCTATATAACATCACGCTGCAACTATAAAAAGCACAGAAACAATGGAAAATATGAAGGGAAAATTATTTATCACTGAGGGCTTCAGTGATGCCCAAAATAACTATTCCACGCGGAAGAAGTCACGAGCACAGCTAATAACGTAAAAATTGAAGTGACGGAAAGAATCCCAGAGAAGTGCGTGCGCATTACCCCAATGTGAGGTAGCTCCTACTGAGATATGAGTGGAACATACATATATATAATTAGTGCCCAATTAGCTTAGAATGTGCCCGAAATAAATCAAAAGTGCGTATTGTACATACATACATATGGGTCCCGTCTATATCCCTTGTGGGATAGACAGAGCCAACGGTCTTGAAAAGACTGATAGGCCACGCTCAGCTATTTGGCTTAATGATAGAATTGAAATTCAAATAGTGACAGGTTGCTAGCCTATCGCCTAAAAAGAATCCCCAATTTATAAGCCTATCCCTTAGTCGCCTTTTACATCTATAGGAAGGAGATGGAATGGACCTATTCTTTTTTGTATTGGTGCCGGGAATTTTCATAAAGCAAATACTTAGTACTGTTACCCCAAAATATAGTATTCAAAAGTGTAGAGGCGGCAACCCTTCACAGAAGAACGTTTCAACTTTATCAACTGATGGTGCCATCTAACGGCGATCGGTCGAACTAAATAGACTTAAAATGAAAGGCTTGACAAGTTGAAGGGTTTTTCCCCCCGAAAAATCGTGTCCCAGAACCCCATGAATACCCTTGTTTGCAATCTAATATATTTAAACGAGCAATTCTTGTATATACATATATAATCAGGATATCGGAAACGGCTCCAACGATTTTCATGAAAGTTACAGATTAAGGGCTTTTCGGCTCAAGGAATCGGTTTATCAAGGTCCTAGGTTCGAGAAAGGCTCGGTTCCCAAGATATATAAACATTTTAAAAATTTAAGAAACTATATCAGCGCCATCTCTGGTAGACCGAGCAAAGCTCGGTCAACCGGGTACTGCTATATAATAAAAGATGCCGTGTAGGTAGAAAAGGTCATCTCACTCCATCTCTTCCCCATGGCGTCGGCAAATAATGTTAAGAAATTTTTGGGATTTTAGCTCTTGGCAATGGGCTGGAGACCTGTCACTATCTGAATGATAGTTCCATCAATAAGCCTACGGCTGAACGTAGCCTGTAAGTAGGTGTACGATACCGAAGAAAATGCTGCAGTGCAGTTTGTTACCGCTTCTTCTGCACTGACGCCTTGGAAGCGGCAGTAAACTTAGTTTTTAGTAATTTATTTGACGTCAACCCATTGGTTATAGGACCGCTCCATCTCTCTCCCATGGATGTCGCAAAAGGCGACTAAGGGAAACTTGAGATTCTTCTTTTAGGCGATGGGCTAGCAACCCGTCACTATTTGAATCTCAATTCTGTCATTAAGCCAAACAGCTGAACGTGTCCTATCAGTCTTTTCTAGACTGTTGGCTCTGTCTACCCCGTAAAGGATAAAGACGTGATCATAATGTATATGTACAATCAGATACCTGGTCTCCTCCGAAGGCAGCCACACAAGGTTTGACACCTCCTGTACCAGTGGCTATAAGAGCCAGGCCTATCATTGAAGTTGTTCTGCAATGGCATACAAATATTTATGCTTTTCCCAGAGCATTTAAGTAACCTTTGTTTTTCCTGAAAGTTTTGTGTCTGTGCCACAGTTCATCAAAATCGGTCTAGTTGTTTTTAAGTTTTTTCCGTACAAAACAAAAAACAGTGAAACGGCATTTTGATGGAGATAAGTGATAATTCACATGTACTGAAAATATGGATAGTCTCCTGAGACTATATCTGAAACCTCTTTGTACAGATTTTTTTCACTTGAGAATTGGTAACTTACACAAAAAAGTAACATTGGGTATTAAATGTCTACAATATCTTCTTCCTCCTTCTGACTTCAGTCCCGGTTGCATCCTCACCACTCTGGAGAGGAGCCCGGGGTGTGCCTTTGACTATGGATCCTGGACTAAGGTAAGTCAGGCTTTTAGAAGAACCTACTCCCATCTGACCTTAAGATTTCCGTACTGGATCGATCATGGTTACACATCTAGTCGCCTGAAAGAGCAGAGGCTTCCTCACGATGTTTCCCTCACCGTAAGAGCATCGGTTTGTATTCAACCAAATATACTACATAACTCCGAAAATAGTCATTGGTACGTGGCCGACGCGGGATTCGAACCTTTGCCTTTTTCTGCACACGCATTTTAATCGGGCACATTGCCGAATCGACCACCGATCATGGTGAAAATGCGCACCCAGGGCCCAGGAAAATAATAGGGGAATAATAGGGGAAACGGTCTCTTTGGCGCAGCGGTAATACGCTTTTCTGTGACATCGGAGGTCCCGGGTTCGAATTCCGGTCAGGGTATGATGAGATAAGAACTTTCTCTGATTAGTCTGGGTTGTTAGATGTTTATCAAAGTATTTATTATAAAATATAGTATCGTTGAGTTAGTATCTCGTAACAGAAGTTCTGAACTTTCTTCGAGGCTAACTCAATCTGTGTAATTTGTCCCGTAATATATATACCTATATAAAAAAAAATTCACATACGTGGCGGGTAACATCAGAGGTGGCATACTAGAACAGCAAGTCAGCATAGTTCCGAATAAGTATATAATCGAGAAGTACAATATGACACTGCAAATTACACCAAAGGTATACATAGTATGGATTAACAGTATACTTAAATATATAATCCGCTCCAAATTTGGTCTTCAACTCCTATCATGCTTCCTACTCATATGAGGAGTCACAAATTTTATTGGCATAATTTGTAAACTGCATAACGTATTTCGGCTTAACCATCGTTTTGCATATGGATAATACGCTTAAAAACCTTTAAAAATTCACAAAATATGCCAAAAGTTTATGAGTCCGATATGTACCTTCTCTTGGGTGACTTTTTGACAAGTTCCCTTATCCTATGACTGGGGTCACACCTCAGAAAAACAGCCTTTACTATTGTTCTGTTACACGTTTCAAGATGGAACGGAACACACGCAACAATTCCACAACAAACATTCTTTCATTCTTAATTCTTCTGATGGAAGTCACTTTACCGTCAGCTCAAGAGATGGTAAAAATAGAGCAATGACTATTCAGGCTTTCAAACACAACAGCTATCGATGGATCATTCATATAATTCAATCCTGGAGTAACCGAAGACTAACCTTCGGCGCAGCCCAGGCCTTTCTCATGGTAGGTGAGGATGATGACTCCCATTCCCCGGTTTCATGACCCGAGGTGCTAAATCTCATTTGATGTTAAATAGAAGTGAATAGACTCAAATTTGGCGAAGACTATTTAAACATGTAATTCTAAAGCTATAGTTTTTCAGTCTGGCGAGAAATGACTGCCTTCCATTCGCTTTTAATCATTGTCTCTCTGATAAAACCAACTTCGTTATTTTCAAACGTCTGTAAGACTTAAACCAACTGTTATAATCATCATTTCTCGTCACATTGAAAAACATCATCTTAGGTGATTTGAGAAGATGATGCGGTATATAAATTTTCAGGTAATTCATCATACGAAAATACACACTCTTAACACAAATATGAACCTAATAATTATGTAAATGATTTTAACGTTTGTTTTCAATGATAAATCACATTTAACAGAACCTTCTCATGTAATATGTAGCATTTCATACCTCAACGATTTAAAAGACATTTTACAATTGAGCGATCACTTGTCGATGACCGCTGACTGAAACGTTCACACTTCCTTTTATACGATTTAGATGGAACACTCCCGAAGCCTGCAGGAGAACTTCGAAACATACCTATATTCCAAGATTTTTCAAATCATTTCAACTTTCACATACACAATCTTTTCTGTAAACTTTACCTACTAAAGAGTATAGTTACTTCCCAAAACCCAAAAACAGTGTTTAAGTTACTTGTTTAAAAAAGACCCCGGAATACCTACCGCAAGCATCTTCTCAGTCAAGACGATCAGTAAACTACACAATGTATCCTTATTATACCATAGAGATCATAACACTTGTATTAGGGGTGCACATTATGTAAAAAAATTTGGCAGGTATAAAAACGAATTATGCAACACATGAAAACACATGTTGCATGTCAAAATGCTACAAAAAATTTAACAATATAAAAAAAGGATATCAAAACAATTTTTGAGATTGACAACTCAAAGATACCCAAGTTCGCAATTAATACAGACATATGATATTCTAATTACTATAGCAATACGTACTTACTTACTATACTATTAGAAAGAATGAATATAAAAATAATCATAATGCGTCGAAATCTGCAATTGTAACTAATGAAAATTAATCACAAATCAAGCGAGACTTTAATTAAGTAGCTTATGTGTAACATCTGACATCTCATTGACATAAAAAGATTTTTAACTTTGCCAATAAATCATCATCAGAGCTACATAAGAATCTTTTATTGAGCAGTTGGTTGAACATACAGGTCACGATGGTAGGCGCACCATAGTCTAATAAATACACTGTCATTTTCAATCTGAAGCCCCACACGTTTCCGCTTTGACGTATTGAAGTCAGGAGTCTATACAGACTACCGTATCGTCTAAGCTAGGTCATGTCTAGAGGGAATCTGTGGGGTGTGTGGAACTCTTCCATAATCAGTCTCGTCATTCCTGTTTTTCCCAATCCCTTTCAGTCTTTTATGTCAAACTAGAGGACCGATGTTACACATTAAAAAATTATAAATACTTGTATCTCCCTATGAAGTTATCAGCCAAAACAGCTCCAACCAGCGGCATGGTGTAGCACATCATTATAAATATGTGGTACACTACGGTCGCCGCATTCTCGTGCAGACACAACACATTTCTCAGGTACAAAGACAGTATTGCTGCGTACACACAAATCTTTTAATATTCAAAGCTAGAAGTTAACGCCTAATGACGGTTTTCTTTTTTCAAATTGTATCACACCAGATGGCAGTACTTAAGCTTAAGATCCGATGCTGTGCTGTGATTGGTCGATGATTTCACAGTTCGCGTTTTTTTTTTTAATGTGACAAGGCCTTAAGTTTAAATAGAGAAATCTGGTGGTAAAGATAGGCGTTTTAAAGTACTGTCGACAACACGAATGCATCAGATTTGTCAGCCGTCGACTGTACAGTCAAGACGCCTGACATTTCTATGCTTTTGGTTTGTGTAAAGAGGGTTTGTGTAATGTCTCTCTACCGATGACTGTACACACATGATATATATGATTTAATACAGATTTGGGCTTACGTAGCAATAGCTATGAACTTCTTTTAGATGGACGGCAACTCAACAGTTTCCAACTTAGACTTCCCTAGGTTTAACCCCTAATTACCCTTTAAACCCTTGAATTTTATTCTCAGTCTTTTATCACCCATAGGCCTAACTTTCGATCTTAAAAGATCTTATTTAATCATTCTTTTAATTCATTTCCCCTACATTACATATCAGTCCATTTTCTTAGTATTTTATTTGTATAGTTTGTTTAAATAATAAATAGAAAAATACTTTATGTATTTCACCTAAAGTATAAAAAAGACTTTTGATTAGATCAATTATAATAATAAAATCGAGAGTAATAGACTAAGATTAGAGACACACAGTATATGTAGATGTCTTATACAACTAAGTGTGATAATTGTTGGATATAATCCAATATATGTATTAAACCTAACTTAACCTATATACAGCTTTATTTTAATTCTTTACCACTCTATTCTGGCCCTTATCAAAGCGTAATTTCTGAACTTTTCCCCTTTTTTAACAGGCTTCAAAAAAAGGAGGTTCTCAATTTGACCTGCACGTTGTCCCTCGTGTTCCGCTGAACCGATTTTCATGATAAGCTGTTATTAGTGGAAACTTCCCTGGGCTATGCCTTACCTTGGTAATGAATAAAAATAATTCCGTATATAGGAACGATTGCATAAGGTACAAATATTTATAGACCATTTGACCGAAAAATCTTGTTCTCATTATGGTTCTTAATAATTACTGTTGGTATCTTCTGTACTTCGTACCTAAGCCATGTCATGTATCTTCTGTCGTGATATAGGATTACAAATATTTGTACCCTATCCAATAAACACGAGTGATTATAATTCTTACTGTTAATCATTGATGTGTGACTATATTGATATCGTATACTCTAATTATATTTAAATGTAAAAAATAATAGAGATCAGAATAAAAAAATAATTAAAAAACTTACTTCGTAAACCGCAAAACGAGAACCTTTCGCAAAACTCCATGGCAATAATACAAAATATTGCCATAGAATTAGAACGTAACATATTTGATGTCTTAATTAAATAACAACAAAAAAAGAAAAAAACACTAAATAAATCTGAGCGTGAAAATAAAACAACCCGTTTGACAAATCAAATTTGTAAATAACATCTTTTTTTTTTTGTCGTCAATGTGTCTTCGATGTTCAAATCATACGGATGAAATAATACCCTTCGAATAGCACAGAACAAAGGACCGGCTTCTTTGAAGAGTAGACCCGCTACACGCGTGTTGCGCTCTGCACTACATGGGAGTTCCACTCCCGTGGGTTTAATTACAGAATATCACCAAAAATATTGCACCCATATTTTTTAACCACCGCCATCTTGGAAATCATACATTCATACTTTGCAACATTGAAGTCATATTACACACTCTTAAACATATTTTCGATAATTTGTCAGCTGTCATTAGGATTGCGCTTAGGACTAACTGTCGACCCTGCAGGAGATAATATTCCTGATTCACCTCTTTTCATCCATTCTGATAAACTTCATTGGTCACACTTGAAAACTTAAGATTTAACAAATCAATGTTAAGTTTCTTTAACAGCAAATTGACGATATGATTCTGGTAAGATCTATTTACGCATAGGAATCAATCGCCCCCGCTAGTGCCTTTTTTACTCATAGATATAGAACCTCCGTCCCTGTTCACTCCACTGCATAAGGGTCTCTCCACACTGTCGTTAAGCAAAGTGCATGCCGCGAAGGCAATAGAAACACGCTCGGAAGACGTCCAGAGTGGGTGGACCCCAAAGAATATGCAAATTCTTTGTTCCACAATCTAAAGCTCGTCACCTAACACAATAGGTCGTTTATAGTCACGCCTCTTTCAGGGGGACGTAGATACTACATCATTCCACTATCCTTGCATTTCTCGCATCATCCACATTCATCAATCCCTGTTCCAATTCTTTTAATCCATTCCGATAGGCTTTGGTCACATCTAGAAGAGTTAACGCAAAAATTACATAACATTTAAAAAAATCAACAATTACTGATTCCGCTTATTCACGATATTCTTCTCCGCTTCTTTTCCAAAAATTGACGACACTGGGTACCCACAGATGTAGATTGCCTTCATTCACTTTCATCAATTTTGTTACGGATAGGGTAAATTCATCAGATCTCTCCCAGAACGTCCCCGATTTGATAAGGGCATGTTCGTTTACGTCTTCTCTTTCTAACGTTAGCATTTACACTAGCCGTCATTCACATTCATTCAACAACTCATAAACTGGTCCAACCGACAAAAATCTCCAAAAACGGTATAGAATTCTTTCCGTTCCATTCCAGTTAAAATAAAAAACAACGTAAAAATAAAATATATTTATTAAATTATTAAAATTTTATTATGCGTCTTGCAGTCTCACTTTCTGTTACTCCGATTGGTCTAAATGCGTCGATGCATCTTCCACCGACCTCTCACCAGATGACACTACCGGTCTGTAAATATAAATAATTAAATTTGTCAAAACATGATCATAAAGTAAAATAATAACACCAAAAAATACCTGTCAAAGATAAAAATATGAGCAAAGAAAAATCCTCAAATACCATATAGGAAACACAACTTAAGCAGAAAAATAAAAATAAAAACAACATAAAAAAAAACCAATACCCATAATAATGCCATGTTTACAAAGCGTACTTACCGTTATTGTGAATTTTAAAAGCGTAATACCAATGTGATAATGAAGTTATTCGGCAAATTAAGCGTATCTGATGATATTAGCCAGTATTAGTGCGGAGTGAAACGATCCAATCACAACTGTTTCTTTATGCACGCAACCTATCGACGCACATCACACGATAGCACTGGCCAATAAGAGCGCGTCCCTACAGAAGCTGATTTGAAATGAACCAATCACCGCCATTCCTAACAAGCCCATTAGTTTGCCAAAGTGAAACATTTTCTGCGATGCATATTTTAAAGTTAATCACTAAAACACACAAGAAAAACCAGCAACAAGTTAAATAAAGTTATCGAAAATATGTCCATAAAAATTAGTGATTAAAGTTAGCATGGGTACAATATTAATGCGCAATTTCTGGCCGGTTATAGAAAGTGCTGGATCACAAGAGTTCCAATCATACAATCGTTCATTCATTCACCATTCGTTTCAAGACAGTCCCGGCAAGTTGTCTTTCTACCATCAATCAAATCATTCATTTAATGTTTGTTCATCTCTTATCATCCCTCATCATCTCTTTCATCTCATTCACTAGGCATTCATTCACTTTCAGGAGAGGCCTGTGCAAGGTTATTTACGATCGACTGTCATATCTATCTCTTGTTAAACCCAATGTTAGATGGAAGACCTATAATCAGTGATCGTAAACAAACTCAGCAGACAAAGCAATCTCATTCAATCCTTCACTCATTCATCTCATTCACTCAATTCATTCACCATGCATTTAGTTCTGGGCAGTGCCATCAGGCAGGACGAAATCCCATCGGTCGTCTTCCTGGCTCTCAGCTTCCGTAGCACTGATGATAAGGCCGTATCGCATGAACTCTTGCATTGTGGCAAATACCTCCGCCATGGTTGCATCATCAGGGAACAACACACCTTCGTCGTCTGGCGGCGCTTGTGGAGCTCGCTGCGCTTGTTGAGTTCGCGGCGCTTGTGGTGCTCGCGGTGCTTGTGGAGCTGACTGCGCTTGTGGAGCTGGCTGCGGTTGTGGCGCTTGCTGCGCTTGTGGAGCTGGTGGCGCTTGTGGCGCTTGCTGCGCTTGTGAAGCTGACTGCGCTTGTGGAGCTGACTGCGCTTGTGGCGCTTGCTGCGCTTGTGGAGCTGACTGCGCCTGTGGCGCTTGCTGCGCTTGTGGAGCTGGTGGCGCTTGTGGAGCTGGCTGCGCTTGTGGCGCTTGCTGCGCTCGCGCAGCTGGTCTAGGCAGGGCCAACCCGTGATGCCTAGAAATAATAAATACTAGCTTTAACCCGCGATGATGAGAATACACGCGACATCGTTTGAGGATGATGACATAAGGTCATGATAGAACACGGATTGAACAACCACTAAAGTAAGTTTCCTTATACATAAATTAATAAAATGTTCGCCTCTTACCCGGAGGGTAGGCGGACACTACATCTTTCCACGACCCCTTAGGAATGTGGAATAGATGTTATTGCAAACTCACTCAACGTATTTATATACCTAGAAGAACAGATCCAAAAATGGAAAGGATGCTCTCTGGATACGTCAAGAACGTCGTACATAAAAATATAAATGTTCCCGATAAATCGGAATGGCATAATTTTAATTATAAGATCAGGGTCCTGGTCAATCCGGGATCTCAAACAAGCAAATTACCTTCCGCGTCATGAACATAATTGCATATTAATAAAAAAAAATTCATTTCAATGGCTATAACAGCCACATCAAAAAATATCATGTTTATGATGCCCTCACGCCAAAACCATAGCCCATAATGTACAAAACTATACTACTTCAGATGGACAAACAATTGCAGTACATAACCTAAAGTATAATAATTATTATAAAAAAATAAAAACATCAGACACTGACAAATTACCGCTATTCGACGCAAGCGCATGCTTTCGACAGTCTTATTCATATTTATTACACTTAATAAATTAAACCAATATGGCGGATTTGTTTTGGAAACATTAACGATCGAATGACATACTAATTCCCGCTAACTCCAAAGATACAAATGTTATGGGATACAAAACTAACTTATAATTTGGACAACACATTACACATCCAAAACCTGGGTTAATCTGAAATCTGATCGAACCACAAACATCGTCTCAAATGACGCTAAACTTTCACTGCGCTTTTTCAAGTAATAAACTGATCATAAAATCACCTAATGTCAATGATTTTAAAAGATTATCCGTAATTATTTGACTGTAAAAAGAAAGAAAAGAAAAGGTACACTTTCCAAGGTTTATTTCCAAACATCTCTTTACTTACAATTTTACAAAATACACATATATCTTCTCTATGCCTTTCAGGATAGACAGAGCCGATCACAAACCATGATTTAGTCATGAAATCGAGATTCAAAGACAGGTAGCAAGCTCATCGCCTTAAATAATACCGAATTTAGAAACCTTTCTTTCCATTTGTGGGTATTTACGAAAGCTTTTGCGCGGGGAGAGAATCAATAGGGCTTTTTAGGGTTCCGAAACTTATAAATAAAATCGGGACCCTATTACTAAGCTTCCTGTTTGTCTGTCCGTCAGTCTGTCATCAGGCTGTAATCTCATAAACCGTGATAGTTAGAAATTCAAATTTTTCAAAGAATATTCAATTGTATGTGACCTTTCAAAATAAATAATTGAATTAAAATTAAACTGCAGCCATACAACTAACGCAATATTTTTATAACATAACAGTATGGGACACTTCGTGCGCGAAGTCTTGCCGACTCGCACTTTGCCGGTTATTTTTTTTCACTACCAAATCAACATTTAATTAATAAAAGTAGAAAAAAACTATATCGATATCTGAAGGAAAACTAGGAAGCACATTTTGAAAACGACGATTAATAAAAATGCAGGACTCAGGAGTTAAACAGCTTTACTCAAATTATCAACATGGAGTTTGCAACATGAATTCTTATATACTTTATATATACGACAATCATTAACTAATTTCTACGATAACAATACAAAAACAATGTTGCCAGCCACATTAAAATTAAATAATTTATTAACATATAAATAAAAAATGTACGTAGTAAAAAATATATATATAATTAATCACTACACATATTATTTTTAAATACATACGGTCACGTCTATATCCCTTGCGGGGTAGACAGAGCCAAAAGTCTTGAAAAGACAGAATGGCCACGTTCAGCTATTTGGCTTAATGATAGTATTGAGATTCAAATAGTGACAGCTTGCTAGCCCATTGGCTATAAATTAATCCCAAGTTTGTAAGCCTATCCCTTAGTCTCCTTTTACGGCATCCATGGGAAAGAGATGGAGTGGTCCTATACCTTTTTTGTATTGGTGCCGGGAACCACACGGCACACGTAAATCTTCATAATGGTAAGTAAGACGATTTCTAAGCTCAAATAACGCCTTTTTAATTTTTTTAAATCAGTCTTATTACGAACTAGCTGAGCCCGCGACTTCGTCGGCGTGAAATAGTTATTTTTTATAATTTACCCCGTTTTTTTTACATATTTCATTATTCCTTCCCTCCTAATAGTTGCAGCGTGATGTTATACAGCCTAAAGCCTTCCCCGACAAATGGTCTATTCACAACACAAAAAGAATTTTTCAATTCGAACCATCACTTCCTGAGATTAGCGCTTTCAAACAAACAAACAAACAAAAAAACACATCAGCTTACACAATATTACCTAGTAAGTACCTATATATAATAATGAAACAAACCATGCACAAATATCAACATAAAAAATAACTACACACATACATACATACATATGATCACATCTTTATCCCTTACGGGGTAGACAGAGCCAACAGTCTTGAAAAGACTGACAGACCACGTTCAGCTGTTGGGCTCAATATATACATAGATAGAATTGAGATGATAATGATAGATAGAAAAATTACTACCATGCGTTCATGTACTCCGGTGCTATGGACCTTAAGAAGTCTCCTAATATGCCCAGTGACACAGGCGCTACCGGTTGCGGGTTCAAATCGAAATTGTACTCGTAACGGTTCACGTTCTCGGCGGGGAACGGCTCCGGATTGTACGAGGTCACGGAAATGCGGGATGACAGGATTTTCTGTTAAAAAAACAAAAAAAAAATATTGTATAAAATTGTACATACATACATACATACATATGTGGATGAAGCGAAGGTAGTATGCAGAGATCGTGGCAAGTGGAAAGAGGTAGTCTCTGCCTACCCCTCCGGGAAAGAGGCGTGTTTTTTATGTATGTATACGGTCACGTCTGTATCCCTTGCGGGGTAGACAGAGCCAACAGTCTTGAAAAGACTGTGAATGGCCATGTTCAGCTGTTTGGCTCAATGATAGAATTGAGATTCAAATAGTGAAAGGTTGCTAGCACATCGCCTGAAAAAGAATCCCAAGTTTGTAGGCCTTTCCCTTAGTAGCCTTTTACGATATCCATAGGAAAGAGATTTATGGCAATGTATACTTACATCATCGAAAATGAACACGTTCATGAGTCACACTAAGGGATTATGGATGTCGCAAGAGGCGACTAAGGGATACGCTTGGCATTCCTCTTGTAGGCTTTTTGCTAGCAACCTGTCACTATTCGAATCTCAATTCTATCACAGAGCTACATACAGCTGAAGCTCAGTCCACCCCGCAAGGGATATAGACGTGTTAAAATGTATGGCAAGTACACTTACATCATCGAAAATGAACACGTTCATTAGTTTGATCACTTGGAAATGTCTAAGGATCTGATCGGGAAGGCTTCGCAGGAAGAACGCTCTAAGTGCTGCGAAATCTTTCACGCATTCCTGCAACAAAATGCATCGATCAATAACATAAGTATTATATACTATGTTATAATAACATCATTATTATAACATGATAGTATATAATAATAATATAACAATCTTAAGAAATAAGTAGCACCTTTGTACTAGAATTACTGTAATATATGCTTTTGTATATAATTTTGTGTACATAAATAAATAAATAAATATATTAATAAATCTTTTTTAACGCAGAAACGCAATTAAATATTCATCTGATTGAGCTACCTTATATATTAAAAATAACATTAAATCTTTTATTAAAAAATAAAATACATCCTTCATACTGAACTGATCATGAACATTCTTTCACCTATAAAAAGTTACACTGTGTACGTTCTACGCTATGTAAGAAGCCGCGACGGGCCGCTGGTGTAGTGATACGATGAAAATGCTGCAGTGTAGTTTGTTCCGCCGCTTCTTCTACACGTGCGCTTTGGAAGCGGTCGTAGTTATAATTAGATTTAAGTTATGTGACGTCAAAAAGTGATACCTTGTATCCAATTTTGAAAATAAATCTATTCTATTCTATTCTTTATAGTTACCCGTGTGTCCTCATCATTGTTGTATTCCTCGATGACAGCCATAACGTTCTCAGTGAACCACGCCCACACTTCCGGTTCGCGCCATTTTTGCGCCGTAAACACCGTGTAGTATCTGAGCAGATCTTGCCATAACAGCTTGCTGGATGGTGATAAACTAGGAATAATAGGGAAACTATGAGGATAATGTGTAATAAAATTTTGAATTTGAATTGAATTTGAATTTCATTCTAATTTAGAACTATCTAAATATATTCTATGAAAAGTAGACGCGGTCCAATCCGATAATAATGAATTAAAAGTTTAAAGGTTAATAATCATTATATATCTAAGATGGCCGCCGCCGCCACAAAATGGCGGCCCTGGCATTATATAAGCTTGATTTTTAATGACAGTCGCAGGAAAGCTTAATATGGAATTAAATATTCCATATTGACAAATGGTGTCATTTAAGAGATGAACAAGCAACCGAACATTTTATCTGAAAGTCAGTTTATCATACGTCCATATCATAGCCTAAAAAAATTTAAAAAAATATATTTCAAATTTAGATTTCCCTTTACTGATATTTAAAATCAACACAAGGAAAATAGTGGCTGCAGCACACACGATGTGTCAAAAATGTTTATAAAATCTTATATGTTACTGGCCAGTTGCAAAAAAATGAATATCATCCGTTTTTAAAATGGAACCTAAAGAAAATAATTCACGAGTGAACATTTTTATTTTTATTAAAAAATTACAATTATTTTCAAATCCAGTGGAATAATACAGATTATATTCGCGTCAACACTCAATTCCCCTTCATTTCAAGTGACAAACCAATTCATTAGTTCATCGTTAAACACTAAATTTCTTCATCACTCCTACCGGTCGCTTCGACCAATATTGAAGTTGAACCTACTAACATAATTCCAATAATACTCACTCCTGATCCTCTTTGAAGAGATCACATTCGTCAACCAAAGGGTTCCTGTTGCTGGTCACCTTGAACAGTTCTGGCACAACGAGGGGGAAGCGACGTATCGCGTATCGCAGGAGGCAATTCGCGTCGGCCAAGTCGCCTGGAAACCGCAATGGATATGTAAAAGGAGGCTTTGAATTAATTTACTTATCGAGTATACATATATTAAATTCTGAACGATACGACTAGATTAAAATCTACCTACAATTAAATGATAAATTGAGTAGGTGAGTAAATTTAAATATTTTTTCTAATAGCCTTTTTTTAATAAATAAAAATATATCATTATGATGTTTGATTATGTGCCGTGTGGTTCTGGGCATTATTAAAAAAAAGAATAAGACCACTCCGTCTCATTCCCACGGATGTCGTAAAAGGCGACTAAGGAATAGGCTTATATACTTGGGATTCTTCTTTAAGGCGATGAAGACACCGGTCTCAGTCTATCAACCAGTCTTGTACTTTTTCGTAGATTTATAAAGAATTTAATTCATAAATAAATAATTTGTGTCGCCGTGTTGTTGACTGTGTCATCTTACGATACAAACACTGACATATTAAACATTAAAAAAAAAGATTAAATAAAACAAAAACTGATTAGCTAAAAACAGCTTTATAAATCGTTCCAAAATTTAAAAAAAAAACGGAACAATTTAAATTTCCGAACGAATTTCTTTTTCAAACGTACAATATCACAGATTATAAAAAACAAATTCGAATTAAGTAAGTACCAACTCCGAAAAAAAAAAAAAAAAAATACCTTTATTTTTAGTTAGAACGTGGAACTTCGCCAGCGAGTACGAATACAACAGGTTGAACATGAAATCGGCGTCCCTGTGACACCTCCAATAGTCCACCAAGTCGATCAGCCACTCGTGTTCCCTGGCCCGCAGCGCCAGCATGTCGACGAGTATGATCAGTGCCAAAGGATCGGATGGGTCCAGGTTCATGAGAACCTTGCATATCTCCAGTGCGGTGCGGTGGCATGCGCTGTTAGTCAGTATGTATATGTATTTCAACATTGCCACGTGGTAAACGCGGTTCTCGACCACCCTGTAGTCGAGGCGGACGTTTCTCTGTCAAAAAAAAAAAGCATCATTTCATATGAAAGAAAGAAAGAAAGAAAAATATTTTATTTGATGTCACAAACTTAACTATACTAAGTAACAGGACATAAATAAATAAATAACACAAATCATATGTTTACATACATACATATGATCACGCTCAGAAATAATAACACTGGAGGAAAAACATACATACATACATATGGTCACGTCTATATCCCTTGTGGGGGTAGACAGGGCCAACAGTCTTGAAATGACTGATAGGCCACGCTCAGCTGTTTGGCTTAGTGATAGAATTGAGATTCAAATAGTGACAGGTTGCTAGCCCATCGCCTAAAAGAGGAATCCCATGTTTATAAGCCTATCTCTTTCATATGTTTATTTGTCAAAAAGTGCCTGGATTATTTAAGACGATGGATTTCGATAAAAATGTATACCTAATTATGATTTAAATTACTATGACTTGTGATTCCCAGCACCAATAAAAAATGAGACCCACTACCATCTCTTTCCCATTGTTGTCGTAAAAGGCGACTAAGGAATAGACTTATAAACCTGAGACTCTTTCTCGATGAGCTAGCAACCTGTCACTATTTGAATCTCAATTCTATCATCAAGCCAATCAACGGAGCGACGCCTTTCAGTCTTTTCCAGACTGTTGGCTCTGTCTACCCCGCAACGGATATAGACGAGATTATATGTATGTATGCAATTTACTACGCGAGGTTTCGCTCCCGTGGGAAATTCCATAAAAAAGTAGTCTTTCTTACTCCTTAGGTTTTACCTGTCTTAGATATCTCTGAACAAAATCGGTGCAGTAGGTTTTGCATCAGATAAGTGAACACAAGTCTTTATTCCTCACGTGGAAAAAAATTGAATAGGAATGAAATAATGATTAGGCTTCTATATTTAGAGTGACGTTAATTTATGAAATAATATAATAGTATGATGATAATGAAAAAAAAAACTCTTTATACTCACATCTGTAATTTTAAATTGTGGATGTCCAATGAATTGCATATATGCAACAATTCGATCCATCAATTGCTTCGCTTTGCCGTAATCCTCGATTTGGAACAGCATGTCCACAGACTGAGAACAATGAAGAAAAGAAATGATAAAGAGTTATAAAAAATAATCAATTGAACAATAGCAATGCTTAGAAATTTTTTAATGTTCATAAAGGTTCAAGGCAAGAAGGAGGTCCACCACCTTCATAAAGGTTCAAGGCACGGAGCAGGTCTACCACCTTCATAAAGGGTCAAGGCACGAAGCAGGTCTATCACCTTCATAAAGGGTCAAGGCACGAAGCAGGTCTATCACCTTCATAAAGGGTCAAGGCACGAAGCAGGTCTACCACCTTCATAAAGGTTCAAGGCACGAAGCAGCTCCACCACCTTCATAAAGGTTCAAGGCACGAAGGAGGTCCACCACCTTCATAAAGGTTCAAGGCACGAAGGATGTCCACCACCTTCATAAAGATTCAAGGCACGAAGGAGCTCCACCACCTCCATAAAGGGTCAAGGCACGGAGCAGGTCTACCACCTTCATAAAGGTTTAAGGCACGAAGGAGTACCACCACATTCATAAAGGGTCAAGGCACGAAGCAGGTCCACCACTTTCAAAAAGGTTCAAGGCACGAAGCAGGGCCACCACCTTCATAAAGGTTCAAGGCACGGAGGAGTTACACCATCTTCATAAAGGGTCAAGGCACGAAGGAGGTCCACCACCTTCATAAAGGGTCAAGGCACAAAGCAGCTCCACCACCTTCATAAAGGGTCAAGGCACGAAGGAGCTCCACCACCTCCATAAAGGGTCAAGGCACGAAGCAGGTCCACCACCTTCATAAAGGTTCAAGGCACGAAGGAGGTCCACCACCTTCATAGAGGTTCAAGGCACGAAGCAGGTCTACCACATTCATAAAGGTTCAAGGCACGAAGGAGGTCCACTACCTTCATAAAGGTTCAAGGCACGAAGAAGATCCACCACCTCCATAAAGGTTCAAGGCACGAAGCAGGTCCACCACCCCACCACCTTCATAAAGGTTCAAGGCACGAAGGAGATCCACCACCTCCATAAAGGTTCAAGGCACGAAGGAGGTCCACCACCTTCATAAAGGGTCAAGGCACGAAGGAGGTCCACCACCATCATAAAGGTTCAAGGCACGAAGCAGGGCCACCACCTTCATAAAGGTTCAAGGCACGAAGGAGTACCACCACCTTCATAAAGGTTCAAGGCACGAAGGAGGTCCACCACCTTCATAAAGGGTCAAGGCACGAAGCAGGTCTACCACCTTCATAAAGGCTCAAGGCACGTTTGATATGACCTTTCATTTAAAATTACCATATCTCCCTTGCGCATCAAAAACACCGTATCACTTATAAAAGAGGTCATAATGAAAAAAGAAAAAACGAGTATCAACCACCACCAACCTGGACCATCTTCTCCAAATGCAGCGAGGTCATCGCCTCGGCCACGTCCAATTCCAGGAACTCGTTCACGTGCTCCAGGGCGAACTGAACGAACGCCTTGTGGTGTTTCTGATAAGCCGTGTCGTGGTCAATGGAGAAGTACGTGCAGCCGTCTCTCATTTCGCTTCGCATTATCGACATGGTGATTCCTGGTTAGAAATAAGGGCTACATTAATACTTGACGTCCGATGAAAATGCTGCAGTGTAGTTTGTTCCGCCGCTTCTTCTACACACGCGCTTTGGAAGCGGCAGTAGTTATAATTAGATTTAAGTTTTGTGACGTCAATAAGTGATACGTTGTATCAAATTTTGAAAATAAATCTATTCTATTCTACTGAAAAACATCTTCCTCCTGGCTTTAGTACCGGTTGCATCCTCACCTCTCTGGAGAGGAGCCCGTGGTATGTCTTTGACCACGGATCCTAGATTGGGTGAGTCAAGTTTTTTAAATGAAGCGACCCGTCTGACCTCCGCCACCTTTGCAAGTAAACTAAACCTGTATTGGATCCATGGTTGACAGGTTTCCTCACGATATTTCCCCTCACCGTAAGAGCATCGGTTAGTTTTCAAACCAATGACATACATACATACATATGGTCACGTCTATATCCCTTGCGGGGTAGACAGAGCCAACAGTGTTGAAAAGATTGAATGGCCACGTTCAGCTATTTGGCTTATGATAGAATTGAGATTCAAATAGTGACAGGTTGCTAGCCCATCGCCTTAAAAAGAATCCCAAGTTTGTAAGCCTATTAGTCGCCTTTTACGACATCCATGGGAAAGAGATGGAGTGGTCCTATTTTCATTTTTTCATTGGTGCCGAGAACCTTATGACATTGGTACTTGGCCTACAAATATACTATTACCAATAATTCTACTCACCAACTCTGCTGAATCGCTCATCGGATTGTATTATCAGTCCTCGTTTTGAGTAATTCAATCCGCGGTTGCGTCTGAAATACAAATTAAATTTGTTAAAATATTAATCAAATAGTCAAAAACATTTACTTAACATCACACTACATAGTATAAAACAAAGTCGCTTTCTCTGTCTTATTGAAGTCCACTTGGTCCACTTGGTCCACTTGGCATAAGTCTTAAATATCATAAATATAATTTTCTCTTCCTACACATACACTCCAATTGACCCCCCTCTTCTTCCCAATAACCGTAAAAATTTCGTCTTAATATGAAAGAACATGCTTTCTTTTTCGTCCTTCAAATACAGTCAACCTCATATTGGACTCTTCGCTGCTATTGGCTGAGCGCGTCGCATTCTACGCTGTGATTGGCTCATGACGTGTGACGTAAGCAAAAGACGACATAAACGGCGATACTTACCGCCTTCGTGCTTCCTCCTCCAAATCTGGACCAAGAAGCTTCCTCAGCTCAGCAGCCGGGTTCAAATGTTTGTAGTTGATGGCGAAGAGTATGTCTTCCACCGTCTTCGGCTCCTCAGGCTTGGGCTCGGGCGCTGGCGGAGGCGCTCCAAGGAGTTCGTTCACCTCCTTCAGACTCTGCTCGATCTCGTCGAGCTACAAAAATTATATAATCCGATACCGTATTGAAGTAAATAGGCACTCAACTATCTTATACAAGCTTATTTATCAATCTGCGCAGGAGCAGAAACAACTGGTACACACCATGTATTTTCTTCTCTACCTGATCAACATGTAAGGGCCACGGGTTCCTCTCCAGAAATGTGAGGGCGCAATAGGGACTGAAGCCGAGAGGATAATGAGAAAAGACTTATACAAAATAACTTCATACCTAGACAGTTAACAAAATGTACAGAAAATTAAAATTTGAGCATCGGTGATCGAATTGGTAAGTTGCCCGGTTGAAAATGTGATGCGTGATGTGCAAAAGGATACAGGTTCAAATACCACTTTGGATATGTACCACTGAATATGTTCGAAGTCATGTACATTAGTTTGAATACTAACTGATTCTCTTAAGGTGAGTGAAAACATCATGACCTGCACATTCAGGCAACTGGCCTAAACAGGGATAAACTTGGGATTCTTCCTTGGGTAGGTTTCATATGATGGGTTAGCAACCTTTCGTAATTTGAACCTAAATTATATTATTAAGCCAAACGGCTGAACGTGGTCTATCAGTCTTTTCAAGATTGTTAGCTCAGTCTACCCCGCAAGGGATAAAGACGTGATTATATGTATTTATGTTACCACAAATATACCTTTGTGGTATATACCAAGGCAAATGCTGAGAGAGACCATTTTGGTACAAATGTTGTTGTAAGTTAATGTTTCTTGTTATATTCTAACTAGCTGCGCCCGTGACTTCGTCCGCGTGGAATAGTTATTTTGGGCATCATTGAAGCCCGCAACGATGAATAATTTTCCCTGTTTTTCTCACAAGTTCCATTATTTCTTTGCTCCTTATAGTTGCAGCGTGATGTTATATATCCTAAAGCCTTCCTCGATAAATGGTCTTTTTAACGCAAAAAGAATTTTTCAATTCTAACCATTAGTTGCTGAGGTTAGCGCGTTCAGACAAACAAACTCTTCAACTTTATAATATAAGTATAGAAGTATAGATGTACCTCACAAATCATCATTTTTTCTTTCTTTCTTTCGCTAACACTTACCTGGATGGTGTTCTTAGCTCTCTTCTTGCGTTGCTTCTTCTTCTTGTTGTTCTTGTTCTTTGGCGCTGGCGGGGCAGGCTTCACTTCTGCCTCCGACTCCTTCTCGCAGGACTCGTTACCTTCTGAAGAGTCAGACGGTGACTCTCCACATAGCTAGGGACAACAAATATTGTTAATGTCAAACTGCCGTTCGAATCTCAATTCCATCACTAAGCCGTACAGCTGAAGGTAGCCTTTTAGTTGTTTTGGGACTTTTGACTCTGTATATCTCCTCACCTCGTAAGGGATAAAGACGTCATTAATTAAAGGTACTTTTATGTATGACATTAAACTGCAAGACTTGTTTTAATACACGGTTTCAACTAATAATCTAAATTGTAACAAAGGTAGACGTAACCGGGAGAAAGTTAGTGTAAATTTATTAACTTTTAAAAAATAGAACCGTCTCAAAAATCGAAGCCCTCCTTTTTTGAAGTAGGTTAAATTTCTTAAACCTTCTTCTAAGGTTGAGCGTAACGCGACATAATCGCGGACAAACTATATCTACAAAACAAAACGTGAAACAATGAGCACCAGCTTTTTTGAAGGCGGTTAAAAAGGAAGGCTTTAGGCTATATAACATCACGCTGCAACTATTAGGGGCGAAGAAATAATGGAAAATGTGAAAATAAAAACGCGGAAAATTATTTATCCTTGAGGGCTTCATTGATGCCCAAAATAACTATTCCACGCGAATGAAGTCGCGGGCACAGTTAGTGTAAGATAGTTTGTGTGTTCATTTTCAACGTTACAGAATTGTAAAAAGCACCTTGTATATAATGTTTCAAAGTTTAATTCGCTCATTGTCTGTCTATCATTGAGTAAAGGAAGGATTTTTAATATACATAAATTAGTTGACAAAACTATAGGTATCTAACAGTAAACTTCAAACACATCGCAGAGCATAAAAGAAACAACATAAAAAAAAATATTAATTCGCAATATCTGCATAAATTTATAAAATAACAATAATCAATTTACTACGTGCCGTGTGGTTCCCGGCATCAATAAAAAAAAATAATAGGACCACTCCATCTCTTTCCCATGGGTGTCGTTAAAGGCGACTCAGGGATAGCAACCTGTCACTATTTGAATCTCAATTCTATCATTAAGCCAAATAGCTGAACGTGTCAATTCAGCCATTTCAAGACTGTTGGCTCTTTCTACCCCGCAAGGGATATAGACGTGACCATATGTACGTATGTATGTAAGTATATGGTATCTTGTAGTACGTTGGTACAAGGCAATAGAGGAAAAAACAAATTATTTATAAACAGGATTTGAACTGCGGCGGCTTTGCTCAGTCTTTATTTTTTGGGCATTGCTGGTCGAACATTCCACTCATTCGTAGCTCAAGTTAAGTTCAAATAAATAAATAAACATCACATAAAAAAAAAGATTTACTATCCTAATAGAAATCGCAGAATTCTTAGATATAAAACATTTTAAATAAAAATCGCAAAATAGCAAGTTGTTAATGGAATAAAAAGGTCAAAAAGGGAAAAAAAAACAACTTCAGTTTCATCATATTCTATATTTCACACCAATAAATTAAATGTTCAAATTAAATAATAATTTATTATCATTTGCATAATACCTACCACTTGAACATTGAGCCTTTTCCCAGACAGTCGGCTCTGTCTACCTTGTATAAAATAAATAAAAAAATATATATACGGGGCAAATTACATAGATTCAGTTAGCCTTGAAGTAAGTTCGAAACTCGTGTTTTCGTGCGAAGCAAATATAAATAACAGAAATGCATATAGTTAGTGTTTCAATAAATTATCAACAAGGGTATATTGCTAAGTCGCAACAAAAAACTACCTTAGAGAAATTAACATTATGCACAAGAACGGCGTAAACTTATTGAGTCATGCGCTGAACTTAACATCGAGACGAAAGAGTTCGACTACTGACCCTGCCCTCAACAAATTAGTATATTTTTTTTTATTAATTTAGTAATATGTATAAAATGGAAACTTATAATTACTGTTGAAGTATTATGTAAGGATGATACTACAAAGATATAAATATCTATGTTTATGGTTATAAAGCTTTATTAATGAACATCTAGGCTAGGACATGTCTAGATGTACAGCATCCTTTGTCCTGTGTTAAAATCAATATCATTAAAGCGGCGTCCCCATGCGCGCGCAATTCAAAATGGACGGTCAGCAAAAACCAAAATGGACAGACAGCAAAAACAAAATGGACGTTTAGCAAAAATCAAAATGGTGGGTTAACAAAAATATCAGTAATTTTTTTCACGCCACTTTCCCGGAGGGATAGGCAGGGACTACATCTTTTTCGTTATTTTATTTTCAAATAGGTATACATTAATAATTATCCCTTCGATTATATAGACTTAACAAAAACATGAACCAGAACACATAAACAAGTAATATAATCCCTTACTCTATTGCACATTTAATACATACAAAGCAAGCCTGATGTCATGAATATGGAAATGTAATTAAACAATACTACATAAAATTTTAATACAAACATGTTATCACGTCTCTATCCCCTTCAGGGTAGACAAAGCCAACAATCTTGAAACAACTGAAAGAACACATTCAACTCTGTGGCAATTGAGTTTCAAATAGTAACAAGTTGTTAGGCCATCAACTAAAAGAAGAATTACAAGTTTATTGGCTTTCACAATCTGAACAGGAGAAGTACTCAGATGATTTTCTTCACTAACAGACCAGTATGAAAGATGCATTTCTTACAAATTATGATAAAAAATACAAGAACAAGGGTCATCTAATAACATAATTCTCCATCTTGGAAAGGCTGGATCAAAGCATAATCTTCTTGTCATTAGTTTCATTCTTCTTCGAGAAGAAAAAGCTGAGAGGGACTTTGGTTAATATCTTCCTTATATATATATAGCAACATCATAAAAGGAAGATATTTACCATAATCTCTCACACAGCTTCGAGTAATCTTCCACTGCTCCACACCAGGACTTCCAACAGACTTTCTTCAGACAGTTTCCCCATACAATGTAAAGTTCAGATGGTGATAAAACGGTGGATTTTTTTTTATACACATTCGCTGGAAGTTCGCTTTTGCAAAGAAAAATGTAAAAAAGGAACTGACAAAGAAATGTACATTTGCAATAGATTTCTTTGTCTTTTCCCATTCACATTTTTAACATTTCATAATTGGTTTTCTTGTAGGATGGTAACTCTAGGTACTAGATATGATTCCCTTAAACAAGAGGACAATAGAACACGGTGATCATTAAAGATACAGATAAAATATACAGTTTTATTTCATTTTAGCTTTAAGGATACTTATATGGTCATAGAAATCATTATTATTCTGGCATTTATCCTGTATACAACACCTACCGCCATTTTGTATTGAGCCAATGTCCACCATTTTGTGAATGCCCAAATTCCGCCATTTTGTTTGTGTTATGTTAAGCTCTTTTAGCCCCATGACAGGATCTAAGAAGTTTCTAGGACTAGTAAACTTTGGAAATCATAAATACGGTTGAGACAAAAAGCTACTCCTCCGCACATTACTTACATGTTGACAAAGAATATGGATTGCTTGGTCAATGTCATACATTACCATAGGAGTATGTCCCTAGTTGCATATTGACTGGTGATCCTTTAGGGCTAAAACACTACTGCCTTACCTACGTCATATGAGGTAACTGCTTATACACGGAGCTACTGTCGTCTGACCTGCAGAACCCAAACGGTAGACTGGATCCAAGGTCGTCAGCTTCTTCTCACTCTGCTTTGCTTTAGGACCTAAAGTCAGCTATAGATATAAATATATGATGCACTTACCCCTTGGTATATGTTCTTAGGATTCTTCGAAGCATAAAGAGGTTCAAAATCGGAATCGCTGTCGTCAGGAGGCGGTAGAGTGTTGCCTCCAACCACTTTTCTTATCTGCCTTGTAGACATCTTGCCTAAAACCAACCGCAGATTTTAAAGATGCTTCTCGTTGCAAGGACAATTCACAACTAACTGGTGCAGGCTATTCGCGTGCGCGAATCAATGATGCACAAAGGGAGTTGCTGCTGAAAATCAATAATATCGTCTGGCGTCCTATGCATCAACATATTTTGATAAAATACATATGTGTAGGTACCTGCACTTCAATATGCAAGTGCAAGGTAGGTAGGTGGTACGTTCAGTAATAAATAACAATTCTAATGATATGGTACGCAACTTTGGAAATCTTACGATGCGAAATAGCTCTTTAAGTAAATAATAAATAAAAAAATACTTACAAATATTGCACAATTCACATCACCAAACTACGAAAACAGAAAATTCAATAATTTCCGGGGTACGGGGAAACAGAGTGAGACTGACTGATTGCGGCCAGTGCTGCCAACCCTTGCCCAATTTTTTCCCCAACATCGCAAACATGATGTAAAGCAGGTATTGGTGGCTTTTCCCCCCCGGGAATTCGAAGAAAAGTCACTTAATTCTCCAGCCCCAGTGGCATGATACGCGCGCGTGTGTGTGGTAGTGGCACGAGTTATAAATGTGGATGAAGCGCTAGAAGTATGCAAAAATCGTGGCAAGTGGAAAGACGTTGTCTCTGCCTACCCCCCTTGGGGAGAGACGTGATTTAATGTAAGTACGATGTATTCAAAGGGTTTTTTCAGTTCAAAAACTATCCTAAATTTTGGGACCAAATTTGTTGGTAGGTAACCGTGATTGCGTCTCTGTGTGTTTCAGTTTATTTTGATCGATCGCGGAGATAAGAACAGTGTTGCCATTTAATATATAAAAAAAACAAAGAAATTGTTCTGAGAAAATTGAAAATGAATACCGAGTTATTTCAGAAAGAGATCGTTAAATTTGTTTTCAATCAAAAACAGATTGATTTCTTATTAAGGTATTCAAGGTATCTCAATAGAAAAAGTGTATTTTTGCCCAAAGTTGATTTGTAGGTCAATGATAATGAGGTGATTTATTCATTTTTGAAATATTGTTTGTTTTTGTTCCAAATTGGTTCCTACTTTCCTGGTGAGAAACTACCGAAAGCAATGCGAAATCAAACGTTGGCCATGTGTGTATGTATAACCTACTTACACTTTCTTTCTCGTGGTTAAATTTGGGTTTTCAGAATTAAAGAGAGAGGGAAGATGAATTTTATGACTTGACAAAGTTATAAAATCCATCTTCAAATAAACAGCTCCGCAGCTAGTTAGGGTAAAAGTTGATAAATATGGCAGCACCGGATGAACTGTCAGCAAGAACAGTTGTCGCTGTGTCAATATAACGCACTGACAACTAACAGCAGGAGAAAAAGATCTTTTATGACAGTTGGCATTGACATGTAGTAATGTTTATTTCCCTTGGGGGGTACAGAACCACTTGTCTTGAAAAGGCTGAAATACCACGTTCAGCTGTATGGCTTCATAATGCAACTAAAATTCAAATTGTGACAGGTTGCATACTCATTGCCTTCATGAAGAATCTCAAGTTTAGTCTTTCCCTTAGGTAGTTGCCTTTTAAGATATCCATTGGAAAGGGATGGAGTGGTCCTATTCTTTTTTTCTATTGGTACCGGGAACCACATACCAGGCAGCACTTATAATATATACAGCATAAGTTATAAATTAACACATCCCATCATAAATAACTTTTATTTTTTTTATTTACATTTATCATAGGTATCTATTTTTACACATTTCAATCATAACCATTCATTATCTCTTCTGGTGTACATACATACATTCGATCACGCTTGTTACCTATCGGGGTAGACAGAGACTATGATTTGCCACTTGCTACGATCCTTACAGACCTCTTCCGCTTCCTCTTATTACTCTTTTCATGCATATTTGACGGTTACGAGTATTTCTAACATCTTCTGATGTACCTAGGCCTCTTATATTCTCCAGACTTCGACTTTAAGTCTTTTTCTATCTGCCTTCCACCTCAGTTGTGGGTTACCAATGATTTTTTTTCGCTACTCGGCACCAACAAAAATTGGAATAATTAATATCTTTATTAATCCAATTCTGTGGGTACAACTCTCATAAATGTGTTTTAAGGCTTTAATAAATAAAAAATGCACTTATTTTAGTCTTTTATTTGTTTACCGATCTACAAATATATTTGTACACGGGTAACTCGAAACATATTGGCGAATTCTTGCCCTAACACTCATTATATATTTGAATTTATTAATTCAAATGCTATGGCAGCCTAATTACAGAACATAAACTTATTTTTAGGTATTTTTCTTTACAAAATTAGTGAGGTATTCCATACCTATAACATAAAATTGAAAAACTTAGGTAACTACTAGTAAATAACAATATAGCGATCAAAAATTGAATACTTTTTAAAAATAAATAGATACTATGATAATAAAAACAAAACAGCGGGTAAGTTACTTAGTTGCAGTATTAACAATTATTATTTTCGATTCTTTGGTATTTTTATCTATACATAGGTACAAAATACTTGATTATGTATAAATAATAAAAATAATAAGTGATATCCACATTGTTACTTAAAAAAAGAACAGTAAAAAATCTTTAACGCGCTCTTTAAAGTTTTTAAAAGTAAAAATCTTGAAGATATATAATTTTATAAATATAAATTGTAATCAGCGTTATTTTCATTATTCACAACAAACGTAAAAATTTCCTATCATCATGACGTATATTATAATATTCTAAATTATTTTATTAATACATTCTCACTTTCGACATTTTAAAGAGACTACAATAATAAGAGATCTTATTACATACCTATCGATGTATTAAAATACTTAGATATAATAATTATCTACTTCTTTGTAACATTTCAAATTACTGGTCTTTTAACATGTCCAGATTGCAGCAGTTTAATAATTTTTGTATCCTGTTTGAGTATAAAAAGTTTTTCAACAGTAAGAAGTTAAATTCAACATTTATCTGTGCCATAATCTAAGTAGGTAGTCTCTGCCTACCCCTCCGGGAAAGAGGCGTGAGTTTATGTATGTATGTATGTATGTATGTATAATCTAAGTTGAAATATGAACAGAACATAGGTAGATTAGTATATACAATGGTGCAGTTTTATTTCGTATTTCCGAAGAACCGAGTAAGCAGCTAAACTTTTATAAATTTCCAGAAGATGTATCTAGTATTTTTTAACACGAGGCTGAAAAAAAAAACAAAATCCAATATGGGCACCTACTTAGCTAAATTGACACTCTTAAAGAGTGAATTATATAAATATCTATGTATTTCAAATAAATAAATATAAAATGATACCTAAATAAAACGAATTGAGCTAGCCCTCAAATAAGTTACCTTGTAATTAAGGGTAATAAGTCAAACTATTTTTTAATATCTTCCAATTGTTATGATAATTTTTTTTTTATTACCTAAATCTCACATTTTTAACTTTTGGGGTATCAATAGCTAATTAAAAACTTCAATTGCATCTAATGTAACATTCGCTGTACATAAAAAGAATTGACGTTAAAACATGAACCATGAATACAATTATAACAATTACGTCTTTTGTTTAAAACCATTTTCTTTGGCAAACGCATTAATTTCTCTGATTCAAAAATCCAAATTGTATGAAAGTAGGTAACATGAATTATCCTCCACTTAATTGAAGGGGAGAATTGATCACATATTATATAATAAGTTCTATATTATGTAAATATTTTCATATTGAGAATTTAAACATCCAATTTATCACAAATTACGACAAAATTGTTTTATTTACAATTTCAATTGTTATATTTTTTTTGTTAAGTAACACATGGTCTGTTAACAAGACGAACGTATATAAATGAGATTAGGTATTTATATCATATCTTGTCATTACCTGAGCCATAGAGAGATTATGGTATAATAATACCACTTACAACGTTATTGGAAAGTCCCGTTGAAGAAACAGGCAGAAACGTTGAAGAAACAGGCAGAATTTTTTTATCTTAATACCTATGTAGATTTTTTATCCATGGTTTAATTACTAGAAGCGCACACAGATATCGTGTTTTAGCGGCAAAATATAACCTGTCGCTCCGACATTCATTGATGATCATTTAAATTTAGGTATTCAGATGAACATTTATGACAATTTTCACATCTGGAAAATACCTAACACAGAAAGCTATAACATCCAAATTGGCATCTTTTAAAATAGCCTAACTATGGAGAAAATCTTATTTTCAATATCTTAATCTAACAACCTTTACTGTGGCGTGTTCGCTAAGTACGCATTTGGCGTCAATTCAATGAACATTATTTTACATCTTAGTTTACACAAATTTAATTACGTTTCACGATATTTACATGGTATAAATTTATTAGTTGGATCGTAACTGTTTATAACATGTCATCTCTCTATTAAATAAAGATACTAAGATTATTCAATCGTCTTAGCATAATAACTTAGCCTCTGGAAGTTCTGAAACCATGTTTTAGAACTGCACTTTTATAAACAACTTCAGCACTGCGCCGCCACGAATTTTAAAAACTCAAGATGGCTGAAATGGCCCCTTCCAAATTTTTCATATTTTTCTTTTTTTTTAATTCCCACTATTGACGATGAAAAAAATGTAAACCTTCTGAAGTTTATGGGTCAGTGAAGTTTTAAAAACTTAAGATAGTTAGTTACTCAATCATCGGTAGGTACTCATTTGACTCCCGGGATGCCTTGATTGAAGCGCGATTTTAATGATTGTGTAGAATAGAAGTATTATGTATAATAATAATAGTATGTGAAATACCGAAACGAATTTAAACTTTCAAAAACCGATTTCCAGAGACAGTTATTATCTACTGCAAATGCCATACAATTATGTAAATCTATCTATAATTATCAAAATGGCACCAATTAAAAGGGTTATTAACGAAGGTTTTTAGAGCAAATGTCTAATCTTACCTCTCTTTTCCTTTAACCTTAATAGAGGGAGAGGGAAGATAGCACATATGCACTGTCAACGTTATTAAAACCCCTCATATCTATTGGTAGGTAATCATCAACCCACAGAAACCTACGGATCTCAAAAATAATTCATATTTTCTTTGGAATGAGGTTGTACATTGGTCTCAGTTTAATATTTTTGTGCGACAAAATTACACTTTTTTTCCTAAAATAAATTGCCTATATAGGCACTTTGGATTAAATACAATTATCTTGAATACATCTAATCCATACACGAAAAAGATTCGACCATTTTGTGGAACATACAGCCAATCGCGATACATACAACGAAAGTTAATTTATTGTCTTAAACAATATCAACTCGATAACAGAAGGTATGTAAATATAAGTGCGTGTAATAAGTACTTACAACTCTAAAAATCGCAGCGTCCCACTGTCCGTACCTACAACCATTTATTGGCATATTTCTAATTGGATAAGTTATTTTTTTAACCTTTGCCATTACAACTATTTCAAATAAATCTCGAGTGTTCAAACAATTAAGTCTTGCAATTGTTATAACTGAGCAAAAAGGTTTATAATTTAATTACATTTCATTTTTCTCAAACAAATTCTTAAAGGTTTTTAATATAATAGTAATTTATTCGAATAAGTTGGTTTTTTTATTAAACACAGGTTAAAATAAAATAACTTAACCAGATAATTCCATTAGCAAGTAAACATTATTAGCGATCTAGGCCGGCTAAGGAAAGTTGAATAAAATGTCTAATATTAGTACATACACTATTCGTAATACTGATATTTGATACTTTGGCACTCCATTTTGGAATAATTGCTGCACAAGCAAATACACAGGTAGATAATATTTCATTTGTAGACTATTACAATTTCGGAGACCGAATACCTAATTAGGTAGGGACAAAGTTACAGAGTAACAAAAACGAAAAAAATATTTGTTATAGAAAAAGAAAGTACTTAACAATATTTTTTGTAATTGGAACTGGCCTAAAAAATGTTAAACTTTTCTTGACATTTAAAAAAAATGTAATTATTTGCCTTTTCTTAGTAACGCTTTATATAAGATATGGAAAGCAAATGTCCGTTTAAATCATCATTTAAAAAATTACACCCAGCCCTAGTTTGGATGTTTCTCGATATAGCGGCGCCTAATTTTAAAAAGTGATTTTATCTGAAGTTTTTGTATATTTTTCATACATGAAAATTTGTACCTTAAATCTTTTTACATGACTTACGCATAATATTACAATGGTAACTAGATAAATTGTATTGATATCTATTGAGAGATCACATTTGCTGGAAAACTTAGGTAATATTTAATCCAATTCTTAACATTTGATGATAGAAGACCGATGTGATTTTGTTGTCCAGTATCCTATATTAATTGCACAGACACCGAAATACATATTATTTACATTGTATGTACGTACAGGCAACAAAGTTTCAATTTAAAATATTTACCATTTTATACCACCGTCCTATAGAAATTTAAACAAGGACAGCGATACAAAATGTTAGTTTGACAATTGGTTTCGTAAGAAAGAGATAGCTACATGTTGGTAAAGATTCCAAACTTATTTTTTTTTTCTTTTTATTATTTTTAATCTGTACGAGTGCTTATTAAGCTATTGGTTCTGGATGAAAACATCGTTTTTTCGTCAAATGGATGTGTATGGTACAGTATGTACTACGTTCTTAGTTTTAGCCACGAACTTAAAAAATTCGAGATTCCTTTTTTATAAAGTCAAGTTCGACATTAGGTACTTATTTTTGCAAATATGGGAAATGTATTAGTAATATTTAAAAGTAAACCAGTACGCAATCTTCTATCTTGTTTTGATTCTTTTATATTTCCACGTGTTTCCATGTCGTAGTTGAGGTCAGTACTCTAATTTACAAAAATAACATGAAGAAATGTCAAAATATCCATAATGGCTACCGTGGTATTTAATCTTAGATTCGTAGACGAAAAAACGTGTCTTTGGAATCATTTATCCAAGTTTTAATTTTAGCATACCCTCTTAATAATAGGTAGGTACATATTACCACTTTTTTACTATAATAGGTAGAATAAAATTTAATTAGCCAAGTATATTTTACTTATTTCCCTATAATGTTCGTTTTACAAATTTTTATGGTCAGTGGTTATTACAACATTTCATAAAACAAGTTTTATCATTCACATAGGTTTGTTGCAATAAAATTACAATATTACTGTAAAATTTACTTTCACCTCTATCAACATGTAGTACAATCAGTATGACATGAAAAGCATAGACAATATGGCCAAGTTAGCCAACAACTTTAAGAAATAGGTTACATCGCCAGTTACCGCTATATTCTCAATTTTGTCAGGCAGTGATTTTCCTTCATTACATGGCAACATTTAAAACCACAGTTCATAGAGTGATAACCAATACCATGATTTGATAACAGTCGTTCGAACGTTAGAATTCAAAAGACGGCCGCCCATTGGCCACTGGATTCTCCACGCGATATAGTGCGTCCGCTATTGGTGGAAACCTAAGCTCAAGAGTGTACTTCTGTGAATAAAAGTTAGTTTTATTTTTCTGGATTGCTCGAAGGTTTCTTTCCTGGATCGGCAGATGGCGCTTGAGGCTGTACGCTGATACGGACCTCGCCTGTGGGGCCCACCACGATTTTCACCTGAAAAATATATTTTGTATGTCGTCATAAGGTAAGGCAGGATTACGGGGAGGTTAGTTGCAATCTCCGCCTATTTCTTCGTTTCGTTTCTTTGCGCCGTGTGGTTCCCGGCACCAAAAGGAAAAAGAATAGGACCACTCCATCTCTTTCCCGTGGCTGTAGTAAAAGGGATAGGCTTATAAACTTGGGATTATTCCTTTAGGCGACAGGCTAGCAACCTGTCACTATTTGAATCTCAATTCTATCATTAAGTCAAGCAGCCGAACATGGCCTATTAGTCTTTTTAAGACTGTCGGCTCTATCTACCCCGCAAGGGATATAGGCTTGTTTCTGTATGTGTGTGTATGTGTTCTTCGTTAAAGACACGAGATTAATAACGTATGTATTCATACCGTCATAGAATCATTAAGTTGGTATACAATAACACAAGTTGTAAGTTTTGGAGCTAGATCAATTATGTAAAAATAAAAAAAAAAATGTAAAAAACACTTCGTGTAAAAAATGTTTTATAAAGAGCATGTAGCCGCCGCGTCGTAGCAAGCAACTACGGCGTAGCTGCTACGGTGTAGCAAGAGGCTACGTCGTAGCTTAGAAATCGCTTCGTGTGAACCCCTCTCCTATCCATGCGCATTCCCAGTTGCACCCTCCACTGGCCTGGCCTGGGTTCGCTTCTTGTAAAAACTTGACTCGCCCAATTCAGAATCCATGGTCAAGGGCATATCTCGAGCTCCTCTTCAGAGAAAATAATAGATTTATTTTCAAAATTAGTTGCAAGGTATCACATACATACATATAATCATGTCTATATCCCTTGCGGGGTAGACACAGCCAACAGTCTTGAAAGGACTGATAGGTCACGTTCAGCTGTTTGGCTTTATGATGGAATTGAGATTCAAATATTGACAGGTTGTTAGCCTATCGCTTAAAAGAAGAATCCCAAGATTATAAGCCTATCTCTTAGTCGCCTCTTACGACATCCATGGGAACGAGATGGAGTGGTCCTATTCTTTTTTTTATGGGTGCCGGGAACTACACGGCACAGAACTCCCGCTACACACTTATTAATATTAACAGACTTACCTAAGTCTTATTATATCTACTACCGCTTCTAAAGCGCATGTTTAAAAGAAGCAGCGGAACAAACTGCACTGTAGCATATACCGAGTAACCGAGCTTGCCACCAGGAGAGATTGAAGATGACCTACCTAGTCCCCCCGTCAGACGTTCATGGCGTAATAGACCGGGTTCGGTGGCGCTGTCATGGGGGACGTGGCGGCGGGGACGTTGACCCCGGACGGGGCGCCCTCTGGGGCTCCCCTGGCGGCCCTCGACGGGGACCCCGGGGCCGGCTGGTATAGGGGAGCTGCCACCTGTAAAATTCACAAGGATATAATATGAAGATAGATATACCGGAGAGCTTGCATGAAGAGAGTTATGAATGTGGATGAAGCCAAGGAAGTATGGAGAGATCGCGGCAAGTGGAAAGAGGTAGTCTCTGCCTACCCCTCCGGGAAAGAGGCGTGATTTTATGTATGTATGTATGTATATATTAACCATTTGCAATTCGCAGTCATTTTTCTTAAATTATCTTTTCAGATTTATTGAAATCTTTCTTTTATTGTTGCGTGTTTTTAATTGCACCCTCGCACTTAAGACTTAGCTAATTTTGATTATATTTACATATATTTCACTTATAATCGCAAATGCATAAATATAAGACAAATTCGCACTGCTTAAATTATACTTTACTAATTTGAATTTAATTAAATGATCAAATCGAATTGAATAAAGTCAAATTATACTTAATTAATTTGAAAAAAACCGTCTACCCCGCAAGGGATATAGACGTGACCATATGTATGTATGATACGCATATAAGTTTTTTTTTTTAAAAACCATGCATTTTGATGTGTGCCAGCATCTCTACGCCACGAGTCACAAAAACAAAATCACGCGACGCTATCAGCCAATAACAGCGAATAGTCTAAATCGCACAAGCAAAGATTTCACGGATTCGAGCATATATACAACCTCCGACACAAATCGTCTGTCGCGCGGTTCCCCAGGCATCACACCTAGCCTGGCAGAAGATCTTCCCTTTGGTGGCGGTCAAGCTCAAATCGTCGATCACGAATTGTAATACAAAATCTATTTACTTTTATATTTTCAGGTATTAAATAAATAAATATGTACCTACGGGACAAATTACACAGATTGAGTTAGCCTCGAAGTAAGTTCGAGACTTGTGTTACGAGATACTAACTCAACGATATATATAATACTTATATAGATAAACATCCAAGACCCAGACCCATCAGAAACAGTTCTTTTCTCATCATGCCCTGGCCGGGATTCGAACCCGGAACTTCCCTTGTAATCTCGGGGTCATGTGAAGGCCGCGTGTATATCATACAATCCATGCTAAGCAAAGCTGTTAAGACATTCTGCCTCACACACACATACCTTGACAATTTGACACGACAACTTTTGCTAAACTTCTTTATAAAGCAAAAAAGTGCCGTGTGGTTCCCGGCACAAATAACAAAAAAGAATAGGACCATTCCATCTCTTTCCCATGGATGTCGTAAAAGGCGACTAAGGGATAGACTTACAAACTTGGGATTCTTTTTTAGACAATGGGCTAGCAACCTGTCACTATTTGAATCTCAATTCTATCATTAAGCCAAATAGCTGAACGTGGCCATTCAGTCTTTTCAAGACTGTTAGCTCTGTCTACCCCGCGAGGGATATAGACGTGACCATATGTATGTATGTATGTGTTTATAAAGCACGTTGTAAAATTTCGCAAGAGCACTTGGTGTAAACAAAACAAAAAAAAACTCTTCAGCTATAATATTAGTATAGATGTATACGAAGAAAAAACATTTTGTCTTTGTACTAAATCTCCAGTTACTTGGTGATTGCCACAAAACCACAGGAATCACATAAATTAGTTCCCACGGGAATGAGATTCGCAACATTTAAGCGAGCTAAGGTAGTTATACAAAACATTTGCAATGTAACTTATTCGCTAAGCAATAAATATCATTTCTTCATTTAGGCGATGCGCTAGCAACCTGTCACTATTTGAATCTCAATTCTATCGTAAAACAAAACAGCTGAACGTGGCCTATCAGTCTTTCAAGACTGTTGGCTCTGTCTACCCCGCAGCGGATATAGACGTGATTATGTGTGTGTATATTTTACAAATGATATTTATACAAACATACATAACATATAAAAACGTCTATATCCCTTGCGGGTTTGCTAGCCCGTCGCCTTAAAGAGGAATGCGAAATATATAAGGTTTTCCCTTAGTCGCCTTTTACAAAGCCTTCTCCTTGGAAAAGAGATGAAGTGGTCCTTTTTTTCTATAAGTGCCGGGGACCACACGGCACACGAATACACTACAAATTTTATTATAACTATAAAACGTGTTAAGGACGTCCTGGTAAAGGGTCAGGTCAAAAGTACCCGTAACCGCCGAGCTTGCATGAAGAGAGTTATGTACATATGTGGATGAAGCGAAGGAAGTATGCAGACATCGTGACAAGTGGAAAGAGTAGTAGTAGTCTCTGCCTACCCCTCCGAGAAAGAGGCGGTATTTTAAGTACCTATGTATGTAATTCCTGTGTATTTATGTGTTGTGTGGCTCCCGGCACCAATACAAAAACGAATAGGACCACTCCATCTCTTTCCCATGGATGTCGTAAAAGCCGACTAAGGGGTAGGCTTATAAACTTGGGATTCTTCTTTTAGGCGATGGGCTAGCAACCTGTCACTATTTGAATCTCAATCATATCTTAAAGCCAAATAGCTGAACGTGGCCCATCAGTCTTTACAAGACTGTAGGCTCTGTCTACCCCGCAGCGGATAAAGACGTGATTATGTGTGTGTGTGTATTTTACTAATGATATTTATACAAACATACATATAAAGCCTAGACGAACGTATCTTGATCAAATTAAGGACGTCCTGGTAAAGGGTCAGGCCAAAAGTACCCGAAACCGCCGAGCTTGCATGAAGAGAGTTATGAATGTGGATGAAGCGAAGGAAATATGCAGAGATCGTGACAAGTGGAAAGAGGTAGTCTTTGCCTACCCCTCCGGGAAAGAGGCGTGATTTTATGTATGTATGTAGGTAATTCCTCACCTTTTCCGAGTATGATATCATCTGCTTCCCGCCGCTCGGCTGCGGAGCTGGGACAGGCCTGTATCTCGCCGGAGCCGGGCATAACGTCTGAAATAAATCATAATAAACATAAAAGATAATATTTAAATAAATCGATTGTCTGTAAAGTCGGTTTACTGACGATTGTTGAACGTGACAACGTCTTAAGAAAATACTGATACACCACATTCACTTTTCACTGCACTTGATACTCGATCAAAACATGTAAATGTACTATAGTATAGCAGCTGTACACGCAGACGCATCGCTCACTCAAGTAGGAGAGGCGGATGTCGAACGCTGCCGAACGCGAAGGCCGATTGTGCCTCTTTGTCGCTCGTTCCGCGCTCTCGCTTGCACTTCGAGCCTTACATGGAACGCCTCAGAGCGAGGTAACGCCGCATGAGTCATGTTTTTTCGTGCGTGCAGCCGGCTCAATCGAATTTTAAGACGTTGTCACGTCACGATTGTTTGGTACGGGTGCGTGTGCGCATCTGTATAGTGAGACGTGATATAATCCTACCTGTAGTTGTAGAGCGTGTGAGTATTGGGCTCTCTGAGGCTGGATGGCCGCCGGTTGCGGAGTGCCGGCACCGCTCCGAATTTGCTGCGCAGCCGCTGCTTGGTAATACGAGTGCATTCGCGCGTCTGTAATATAAAATTAAATAGTTTTAGATACATGTGCCAGATACAAACATACATACAGGGTGACATTTAAAACAACTGCATCCTTTTAAACATAGACTATACCCATGCTTCTGAGCTGTTTGAGCCTATTTTTATTTAAATTAAACGTCATCGTTTTCATATTTAAAAACCCATAAAAACTACGTCACACGCTTTATTAAAGACCAATACTACAAAAAGAAATTAAAACTAAACATGTTAATAAATGTCTGAAAAATAAAATATTTTTCTAGTATCAAGATCGAGTAAAGTACAGAGTTGTCGAGATCGCTCAGCTGAATTAATTGTGTCGTTGACCACTGAATCTTACGCGTCGCTTTTCCGCCGGCCAGGGTGATATGTATGACGTATTTAGGATCGTGGATTTTGATACTTTTATTTGTTTTACTACTCTTTGAAATATGAACCGATATGTTTTCTTTTAACGTTTTTAAATATCCTTTAGATGAGTACATTTAACAGTTAAATTTATGCAGTTGAATTAAAAGTCACCCTGTATAGTCACTAGCCCAGATGTTAGACGTGCTTTCGAAAATCGGACCTACGTTAAAGACAAGATAATAATCAATTTTATTCTTGATACTTACAATCAGTATTCGTCCAATGCGCTCCATAATCGTGATGTTGATAATGATAATGATTGGTGTACGGCACGTAGAGGAGCTGATGATGGCTTCGGATAGGTGGTGGAGATTCTGGTCTTCGGCAGCGGGCGTTCCTCACTGGGGACGTCTGTTCCGAGCTCGTCTGCGAGCTGTATAACTCTTGACTACTGTCCGAGCAACTGAAATTAATGATATAAGACATTATTTTACACATGCATCCGTACATAAATCACGCCCCTTTCTCGGAAAGGTAGCTACATCTTTTCATTTGCAAAGATTACTGTATTTAAGTCGCTTCATCGACATTTATAACTCTCTTCATGAAAGCTCGTCGGTTTCGAGTACTCTTGACCTGACCTTTTGTCAGAACGTCTCCGATTTGATCAAGGTACGTTCGTCAAGGCCTTCCCACTCCAACAGTCCCATTCGCATTTCCTTTGTATATTTGTAAAACAACCTGCTTTCATTCATCATCTCGACATGACCAAACCATCTAAGCATTTTATTTTACATAATAAGTATTAGTTACATAATTATATTAGTTATTTTGTAAGGAATAACCTTAGTGTACAACATGCATATAATCACATCTATATTCCTTGCGGTGTAAGCAAAGCCTATTTCCGAAGGTTAGCCCTTAATGCCGTGTGGTTACCGGCACCAATAGAAAAAAATTGGACCATTCCATATCTTTCCCATGAATGTCGTAAGAGGCGACGAAGGGAATTTTTAATACACTAGGGATTCTATTTACAGACAATGGGCTAGAAATGTGGCCTCTCAGTCTTTTCAAGATTGTAGGCTTCGTCTACCCCGCAAGGGATACAGACGTAACTACATATATGTATGTATGTATTATTGTATAATTTAGTTATACATTCATTTGTTTAACTTTATTTGTAAAACACCGATGATTTTTTATTACATACACATCACGCCGCTTTCCCGGAGGCGTAGGCAGAGACTACCTCTTTCCACTTGCCACGATCTCTGCATATTTCCTTCGCTTCATCCACATTCATAACTCTCTTCATGCAAGCTCGTATTTTATATTCCCAATAAAAATTGTGATACTCAATTGATGTTGTGAGAGAATTCTAGTTAAATATAACTTTCTGAACAATTGCCCGCGCAAACAGTGCAGCGAGTCTGCAAGCGGCCGTCTGATTGCTCTGAATACACTATTCAGTGTTAGCACTGCGTTTAAGGGAATAAATAAATGGATTTGTATACGTAGGTAATTCTTTTAAGAGGAACTTGTGTGACAGGCTTATATTTTATACTAGCTGTGCCCGCGACCTCGTCCGCGTGGAATAGTTAGTTTGGGCATTCAAGGTTGAATAATTTTCCACGTTATTTTCACATATTCCATTATTTCTTTGCTCCTTATAGTTATTCCCTTACGGGGAAGCCAGAGCCAACGGTCTCAAATAGACTCAAAGTTCACGTTCAGTATGCTTTTTGAATTTATATTTAACTTAAACTATAATTCTGTGGTTAAATCTATACTAATATTATAAAGTTGAAGAGTTTGTTTGTCTGTTTGTACGCGCTAATTTCAGGAACTAATTGTTCGAGGAATGCTTTATGCTATATAACATAACGCTTCAACTATAAGGAGCGAATAAATAATGGAAAATGTGAAAAAAAACGAGGAAAATTATTCACCCTTGAAGGCTTCAATGATGCCCAAACTATTCCACGCGGACGAAATCGCGGGCGCAATTAGTAATTAATAAAAATATTTATCTACCTGACGGCCTCTGTGGCACAGCAGTAGTACGCTTGTCTGTGACACCGGAGGTCCCGGGTTCGAATCCCGGCCAGGGCATGATGAGAAAAGAACTTTTTCTGATTGGCCTGGGTCTTGGCTGTTTATTTATATAAGTATTTATTATAAATTATACTATCGTTGAGTTGGTATCTCGTAACACAAGTCTCGAACTTACTTCGAGATTAACTCAATATGTGTAATTTGTCCTGTATATCTGTCTATTTAACTTACCCAACATTAGCGTAAAGCGAGCAATTCCTATACATGGTCTCGTGTTGCCTCTGCTGGTAGTGCGCGTACGTCGCCATGCTTTGCGCGTGCGCATAACAAGCGTCGGTGTGCTGTTGCGGCACGGGCGTGCTGTTGCATTGTCTGGCTGTCACGTAGTCCGAAGATTTGGACCTATGACACAAATTCATTGTAAAATTAAATAAAAAAAAAATTAAAAGAAAATATCAGTTCAATAAAGTGGAAATTTTAGTTAATAAAAAATAAATTGCTATTATAATAAACTATAAAAGAATAGGACCACTCCATCTCTTTTCTATGGATGTCGTAATAGGCGACTTACAGATAGGTTTACAAACTTGGAATTCTTTTTAAGGTGATGAGTTAGCAACCTGTCACTATTTGAATCTCAATTCTATCTTTAAGCTAAATAGCTGAACGTGGTCATTCAGTCTTTTCAAGACTGTTGACTCTGTCTACCCTGCAATTAATATAGACTGACCGTATGTATATATATGTATCTATGTTAAATAAACTATAAATACAGTCCCTAATTTTGTTTTCACTTGTAGTAGTGTGATTAAAAGGTTGATTATTTGATGGTCCAAATATCATTTGGAAATAATTTCCAGTCCTCCAGTCACGAGATACCTCAATCAATTAACACAATGACATTAATATATAAATAAGCATACATTTATACATATAGTCACGTCTATATCCCTTGCGGGGTAGACAGAGCCAACAGTCTTGAAAAGACTGAATGGCCACGTTCAGCTTTTTGCCTTAATGATAGAATTGAGATATATAAATAAAGCTAGCTAGTGATCAGTATTATTCTTGATGTAACCAAAAAAGTACGGTCTTTTTATTGAGAAGTTTTTTCCCGAAAACTTGTATTGAAACTGTGTGCGATAAGAAAACAGGTTAAATTTAAGTTGAAGTACATAGTGCGTGAATTGAAATTTCATAGTAATTTTGACTTCTACTTTCTCGCATACATACATACATATAGTCATGTCTATATCCCTTGTGGGGTAGACAGAGCCAAAAGTCTTGAAAAGACTGAAAAGGTGACTTTTCAGTCAGCTGTATGATAGGATTGAGATTCAAATAGTGACAGGTTGCTAACCCATCGCTTCTATCGTTTAGCCTATCCCTTAGTCGCCTTCCCTTTTCTCGCAATTGGTCTTAAATTGTTTTACTCAAATAATTCCTATAATGACTACCGATAAAATCCAGCTACTTTTTTATTTGTTATCTACATATGGACTGCCTCGAAGTTTTTAAAAGCAGCTCCACATTTCAGTAATTTTAACTTGTACCAAAATTTAAGCTCGCGACAAAAATAACAACGGAAGCTTATCTTTTATTCAAACACACCGCCTACTGAACTCATAAAACGCCTGGAAATATTTTCTTTTGAATCTTCTATGTGTATAAATAAAAAATGAAATGATCTTCTTGGAAGACGCTAATCTTAGGTATCACCGGTTGATATTTATACCATTGTGAAAAGGTAAGTACTCTTTTATTGTATTTATATTCGAAGCTTCGCAATTCTTGATACGCGAGTGTTGTCGTTCATCATATTTTCCACGAAATTTCTTCCAGGATGAAAATATTATATCTTACATCCTGGAAAAAAAAATATCGCTTCGTGTTATCCTTGTTCGCCTCAGAACCTATTTCTTACAAAGTGTAAATAAAAGTAACTAAGTACGTGTTTACTCAACTAGAAAATTTATGAAGAGACAAATATAATATTGTGACGTCAATAAGTGATACCTTGTTTCCAATTTTAAAAATAAATCTATTCTATTCTTTTCTACAAGAATTGTTGTGATTCTCTTGGACCTAAGTAGAATGCAGTTTGAAGAATCCAGGTTTTTCCTGGAGAATATTTCCTGAGCCCCAAAGCAAAGCGAATGCTTCCCTTTTGGAGGTTTTTTGCTGGCCCAATATAAGAATTTATATTGAGCCAATAAATATCTCCAAAGAATTCACTTACCAATTAGACTTAACACCTAACACTAGCTCTATTTTACCGCCTCGATTTCTAATTGGCTTAAGAATGATAATACCAAGTGTAATTAGAGTTTGTGCGGTGGCAGAAGTGGGATAGCATCTGCTCAGAAATTGCATCTCGCCAAAGTTACAGGAAAATAAATCAACTCACCAATTAGAGTTAGCACTGGCTCTGCTCTGCGGCCTCGAGTTCAAATTGGCTTCCGAATAATAAGGCCAGGAGTAATTCGAGTTTGTGCGGTGGCAGAAGTGGGATAGCATATACTCAGAAGTGGTATCTCGCTAAGGTTACAGGTAAAGAAATCAACTCACCAATTGGAGTTAGCACTGGCTCTGCTCTGCGGCCTCGAGTTCAAATTGGCTTCCGAATAATAAGGCCAGGAGTAATTACAGTTTGTGCGGTGTCAGAAGTGGGATAGCATATACTCAGAAGTGGCATCTCGCCATAGTAACAGGTAAAGAAATCAACTCACCAATTGGAGTTAGCACTAGCTCTGCTCTGCGGCCTCGAGTTCAAATTGGCTTCCGAATAATAAGGCCAGGAGTAATTCGAGTTTGTGCGGTGACAGGAGTGGGATGGCATCTGTGCAGAAGTGGTGTCCGGCGAGGGTTGCAAGTCATTCTGCATTTGTTGAAGGATTTCGTCGGAGGCACCCAGTTGTTGCTTTACGGCTATTCCGCGGACGGCTGGCCGGCGGTGGAACCCTGGTTGAAATAGAATTAAATTATAATGTTAACGTCAACGATATCTCATATTAGAAGTGGAAGATCTCAGGTAAAAATAGTGAAGTGGACGTCATTGAGTCATTGAGTCTGTATTATTAGACATTTAGGAGCAGGTGCAGGATTCCTCAAAATTTCTTTCTTCAGCATTAATAAGAAAATCGGACTAATGTAGATAACGTACGGCTGTAGTGGAATTATAACTCAATACGCCTTGAATCGACTAAAATCTTAATTAACTACTCTGCCATTAAAAATATGACTTGTTTTTCCATATATATGCATTAGCTTGAATGATTTAAGGTTTTGCACCGTCAGTTTCTTTGGTAATAAAAATATAGGTATCATTTCTTTGTAAAACTTGGCAAATAATTGAAAGTAGACCTACCATAATCATCATGTTCGTCATCACTGCTAACCGGCTGCGACTCCTGGCCGTACCGCTGTCTCAGTCTCTCAGTCCTGGGCGCCGTGGCCCGGGCAAACGCGGCTAGCCCGTCGTCTCCTTCACCAGCACCTAGAAGTCCAGGAATTTTGGATGATTTTGATGACAGGAGCATCTTCTTATGGATCCCGTCAAAGAATCAGTTACAATTAAGTTATATCCTGTATTTTAAGTGATTACCATGATCGGGCAATTTTTATTTTATTGCTTTCGACCCAAGATAAATAAAGGAGTGCTAAACTTTTATTAAGACTACGCACAAATCTGTCAGCAAAAGATATCCTCACAATAGGGTGCGCAATCACTTTATACTTACAACCACAGCGCGCTCTTTCGAGACTCCCTATTGTTTTTTATTTTATCACTAAGTCTCTTATTTAAAACCTCACATTGATTTCTATAAAGTTCTGACTGAGAGGGAGAATTATTTAAAGTTACCTGGAGTACCAGCCAGTACATCCGGCGCAGGCGCATCGTTATGCTCCTGCAGATCTATAGTTGTGGCGACTGCTGCTGACGTTCTGTCCCCAGGAGGGACGTAATAGAAGCCCTCGTGATGAGCTGTGTTGCCCACGCAAGCTGTCAGTGGAGCCAGGGTAGAGAGGAACTGGCGTCGTGGCTCGGATCTTGGCTACAAGGAAAATACATATAGTGATGTCTATTTCCCTTGCGGGGTAGACTGAGTCAATAGTCTCGAAAAGGCTGAAAGGCCACGTTCAGCTATAAAGCAACCTGGAGCCTAGCAAGCTCAGGTTGCTAGCCCGTCGCCTATAAGAGGAATCCCAAGTTTATAAGCCTATCTCTTTGTCGACTTTTATGGCATTCATGGGAAAGATATAGAACCGTTCTGTTCTAAATTTCCAGAAACCACACGGCCGAAATTGATACAATTATCCTGATAGATGGGGCATTGGCTTTTGGTCTGTACCCAAACCAGTTACCCTTTTGCTGATTTCAACAAACACCTCGTAGAGAAAAATCTTCAGACTATCAGAGGAATAAATGTCTGCCGTGTCACCTCCGTCGGACAAATGTACATTTGTTTTACCGAAAAGATGTTGGCCTTATATTGCTGGCCAAGTTGTGATTTAAGACGAAGATCAGATATCAATTTGTCAGACTTTGGTTCCCATAACTCAGTGTTTTATGAGAGAAAAGGTGACCCCCTTTTCCCCAAGGAGAGTTTAAAGTTCAAAACATACCTTTTGTGGTTCCTGATGGACATCACCCAAATCTGGTGGCTGTTGGCGACTCGGCACCGGAGCTGATAAGGTGGAAGATGAAGAACTTGACGAAGCACTCCCAAAGGCCTTCTCGTTGTTCTTATCAACGCTCGTGTAAGACTTGTCGCTAGATTTGTCGCTCGACTTGTCCGAGTTGGAGAACTTGTCGGGCGCCCCGGAGGGCGAAGATCTTTGCTCTTCTTGGTCGTCTTCTACGTCGCACGTGAGGAGTCGGATGCGTTCTGCTAGCGAAGTCGTTTCTTGCTACATATGGGAAAAATTATATTGTTGTAAATTTCTTCTCGAATTTGTCAACAGATTTGTTTGGTGTTTTGTTAGTTTGACTCATTGCAGTGGAATGCTTTTAGCATTCACCTGTTGCTTCAAAATTCAGTATAGTAATGTATTAATAATGAACTTACAAGGAAACTCAGTTTGGGGTTTAATCAAGTTCTCGCGAACAAGAAAGAGAGAGTAAGATCAGATCGGGTTATGGTTCCACTAGATGAAAATGCTTAGTTTCCTTTTACGACACTTACGCAAAGCGTTTCAATCGATCGAAGCTTTAATCCAATATCCCTGCAAAGTTTGCGAAGTCAGAGTCTGAAGGGAGTTGCTTAGTGTAAAAACCTTATTTACTCAATTACTAAATAGCGGTACTAGATATGATCAGATTTAAGTGATGTGACGTCAATAAGTGATACCTTGTATCCAATTTTGAGAATAAATCTATTCTATTATACTAAAGTGATAGGAACCACGTAGAACATCGATTAATACCTAGCATCTTGTCTGTATGTGTTGACAAATTGATTACATATTATACCTAAACATGAACCAAACAATGCAATATACAGGTGTGTGGACGTCCTAACCATAGACATAGATATTGGTAGACCCCGCCAGTGAATGTACACTCCATGGTGCAGGAAAATAAACCTCTGTTGCAAACTAAGGCTTATATTGAATGACAAACTTTAGTTGTCAAACAAAAAAAACTAAGTACTTCATACATTTCGTTCAAACCAACTTTCATTTGAAGTTGAATACTTTATAAGTATCAAATTATTTAATTTTTTTTTTACATAGTTAAGAGTAAGACTTTATACGTATTTAAAAGTGAATATAAATACATATATATAAAAATACTATGATTTTGAAAATACCAGTTTTAATATGTAAGTCTCATCCAACGTCTTTAAATATCACGAAGGACTTTTTCTATAAAAAAAATATTTGCGCTGCAATAACATACACGTGGTAGGTATTTACATACATACATATGATCACGTCTATATCCCTTGCGGGGTAGAGAGAGCCAAAAGTCTTCAAAAGACTGATAGGCCACGTTCAGCTGCTTGGCTTAATGACAGAATTGAGATTCAAATAGTGACAATCATGTCTAGCTAGCCCATCGCCTAAAAGAAGAATCCAAGTTTAAAAGCCTTTAAGACATGTGAATGTGACGGAGTGGTCCTATTCTTTTTGTTTTATTGGTAGGTACGAGTATTTTATGTTACAAAATATTTTTCAGTTTGCTGTATCTACTGATACCTATGTCTGTGTTCATGAGCATACAATAATATGCAATTAATTATTATTGACGTATTAATGCCCTAATATCTGGCGGTTATCTGACGCACAATGGCAAGCAATAAGGGGGGTGGGGTGTTCTGTGCTCTGTCGTGTTCAGCATTGCTTAGGGTAACCAGGCCTTTGGAAAAAAAAATTCAAAATTATGCACATTAGTTTAAATACTTGAATACTTTAAATACTTTGACGGCCTCTGTGGCGCAGAGGTAGTACGCTTGTCTGTGACGCCGGAGGCCCCGGGTTCGAATTCTGGCCAGGACATGATGAGAAAAAAACTTTTTCTGATTGGCCTGGGTCTTGGATGTTTATTTTTATAAGTATTTTTTATAAGTATTTATTATAAAATATAGTATCGTTGAGTTAGTATCCCATAACACAAGTCTCGAACTTACTTCGAGGCAAACTCAATCAGTGTAATTTGTCCCGAATATATTTATTTATTTATTATTTATACTAACCGATGCCCTTACGGTGAGGGAAAACATCGTGAGGAAACTTGCACATTGGCTGGCAAATGTGTAACCATGGATCCAATACGGGTAAGTTTAACTGCAAAGGTTGCGGAGGTCAGATGGGAGTCGCTTCGTGTATCCTGACTTAGTCAATTTAGGATCCATGGTCAAATGCATACCCCGGGCTCCTCTCCAGAAAGGTGAGGATGAAACCGGGACTAAAGCCAGGAGGAAGAAGCCCAGGCGTTTGGCTAAAGCCGGACGTTAAAAAATTAAATAAAAAAATATAATTTTGTGTTACAACTCTTGTACTAAAGCTGATACACTTGTGGTCAGTATTTATGTATAAAGACTGTAAGTGAACAGCGTGTCACGTCTATATCCCTTGCGAGGTAGACAGAGCCAACCAGTCTTGAAAAGACTGATAGGCCACGTTTAGCTGTTTGGCTTAATGATAGAATTGAGATTCAAATAGTGACAGTTTGCTATCCCATCGCCTAAAAAAGAGTCCCAAGTACGTAAGCCTGTCCCTTAGTCGCCTTTTACGACATCCATTGGAAAGAGATGGAGTGGTCCTATCCTTTATTTTCTAATGGTGCCGGAAACCACACGGCACTTAACTAAAATCTAATTATATCTGGTACCGCTTCGAAAGCGCATGGGTAGATGATGCGGCGAAACCAACTACACTGCAGCATTATCACCGGACGTCATTTTACAAAAATATATCTTTTAAATCTTTAAATCATTGCCTCTAGAGCATCATGGCGACCCTACATGCCCGAGGATATTACTGTTACCACAGCTGTGATGATGATCATTGGTACGTAACCAACGCCGAATTGACATATGAAATGATAATATGAGACCGAATTCGTGTTACCTACATTATGAGAGATTAGTTTTGAATGACATCGTAAAAGGCGAGGGATAGGTTTATTAACCTATGATTCCTTTTTAAGGCGATGGGATAGCAAACTGTCACTATTTGACAATAAGGGAAAGAGATCGGGAACCACACGGCACTTCTTATATACATACATACATATGGTCACGTCTTTATCCCTTGCGGGGTAGACAGAGCCAACAGCCTTGAAAAGACTGAATGGCCACGTTCAGCTATTTGGATGAATGATAGAATTGAGATTCAAATAGTGACAGGTTAATAGCCCATCGCCTAAAAAAGAATCCCAAGTTTGTAAGCCTATCCCTTAGTCGCCTTTTACGACATCCACGGGAAAGAGATGGAGTGGTCCTATTCTTTTTTGTATTGGTGCCGGGAACCACACGGCACACTTCTTATATATTTATGTATGAAATATACAGGCCCCTTCATATATACTAGAATATGGCAGTTCTTAAATTCATCTTATCATTAACACAACCGCGGCTCAAACCTAAAATAGGCACATTCAACAAATATTCATTCATAAAATCTCAAATGCGAGCTTGAATCGCTAAAAAGCTACCGGCGAACTTTTGAAAATTCCCTAACGAATGACGGAACTTGCGGAAAAAAAAAGCAGAATGTAAGCATTAAGGTCAAGTAAGACCGCGCCACGAATTGCATTATACTAATTGGCTAAGTAAAGTTTTCTTAAACCTTTGTATTTTATATTTTACTTAGAAAGTAAAAATGTATTTAAACGGAATCATTTTGTTTTTATTAATTACTAGCTGTACCCGTGATTTCGTCCGCGTGGAATAGGTAGATATTTTTAGCATCATTGAAGCCCTCAAGGATGAATAATTTTCCCCGTTTTTTTTTCACATTCTCCCTTATTTCTTCGCTTCGCTCCTAATAGTTGCAGCGTGATGTTATATAGCCTAAAGCCTTCCTCGATAAATGGTCTATTCATCGCAAAAAGAATGTTTCAATTCGAACCAGTAGTTCCTGAGATTAGCGCGTTCAAACAAACAAACTCTTCAGCTTAATAATATTACTATAGAATCATCAAATCAGACTGACGGTTACAAAGTTATCGCTTTACACTATTACTATCGCGTTACTCGCTTTTTTTAGAAAGAAAGAAACCGAAACCGCCGAGTTTGCATGAAAAGAGTTATGAATGTGATTGAAGCGAAGGAAATATGCAGAGATCATGGCAAGTGGAAAGATGTAGTCTCTGCCTACCCCCCCGTGAAAGAGGCGTGATTTTATGTATGTATGTATCAATGAGTAGAAAAAGGTTAGAAAAAAGTTAACTTAGCCAATTAAATTATACTAATTGGGTTGGCTCGAGTTCAATGTCACAACGATACCTGATATTCGTATGGGCGTTTCGTGGAAACAGGTAAATGTTTACGGATATATGTAAAGATTGAGCTAATTCGAAAGTAAATTTGCGACTTGTGCAAAGATTATTAAACATTAAACGTATTTCAAAGGATCGTAAACAACTTGCGACTGTTGGTACAGAACTTTTGCCAAAAGTGGGGCCATATTGACGATCGTTTACAATGACTATCTAACTGTATAAATAAATTACGTTGTTAAAAATGCATGTGTTTAATTTTTTTATTATGCAATAGAACACCTCGGATGCAACCCAATGCATGCCAACCATGAAATATTATAGAAATAGTTTTTCTCATAGAAAAATATCGGTCAAATACGGCTTTCTGGTAACCGGACCCTGAAAAGCGTCTTCTCTAATGTTGGTTACCTAGTACATACATACATATAATCACGTCCATGTCCCTTGCGGGGTAGACAGAGCCAACAGTCTTTAAAAAAACTGACAGCCTATCTGTACCTGTTTGGCTTAATGATAGAGTTGAGATTCAAATAGTGACAGGTTGCTAGCCCATCGCCTAAAAAAGAATCCCAAATTTGTAAGCCTATCCCTTAGTCGCCTTTTACGACATCCACGGGAAAGAGATGGAGTGGTCCTATTCTTTCTTATCTAACGGTGCCGGATACCACACGACACCTGTTGGGGATGACCAAGAAGGTTGTTTCGAAATATTTCTTAATTTTTTATGTCATTTTTTGAATAGTGTTTTTTTTTTGTTGTTCTCGATTGATAGTGGAAGTAATGACCGTATTTTGCAATCTTCTGTATGTTTTTATTTATTACTGCCGCTAATTAGGGACATCTTTGGGAACAAGGAGAGCTGCGGGTCTACCGGGCAAACATACATACATACATATGGTCACGTCTATATCCATTGCGGGGTAGACAGAGCCAACAGTCTTGAAAAGACTGAATGGCCACGTTCAGCTATCTGGCTTAATGATAGAATTGAGATTCAAATAGTGACAGGTTGCTAGCCCATCGCCTAAAAAAGAATCCCAAGTTTATAAGCCTATCCCTTAATCGCCTTTTACGACATCCATGGGAAATAGATGGAGTGGCCCTATTCTTTTTTGTATTGGTGCCGGGAACCACGCTGCAAAAAAACCGGGCAAACGATTCCATAATAACACCATTAACCTTGAGAATACCTAGTATGTATTTCTATAAAAAAATAAAAAACCCAACTCATATACTTCCAAAACTATCAGCCTAGTGCGACTTACCTTGGGCATCTGCTTCTTCCTGGCTTCGCTTCTTAGCAACGAACACCTCAGAGCGTTCCTCTCAGCCACTCTCCTCACAGCCGCCTCCTCGGTCTTGGGCCGCACTCCGGCGTCCCACGCTCTGTAAACACATACATACATACATACATATGGTCACGTCTATATCCCTTGCGTAAATATAAATATATACGGGACAAATTACACAGATTGAGTTAGCCTCGAAGTGAGTTCGAAACTTGTGTTACGAGATACTAACTCAACGATACTATATTTTATAATAAATACTTACATATATAGATAAACATCCAAGACCCAGGCCAATCAGAAAAAGTTCTTTTCTCATCATGCCCTGGCCGGGATTCGAAACCGGGACCTCCGGTGTCACAGACAAGCGTACTACCGCTGCGCCACAGAGGCCGTCAGAAAGTAAACTAACCTTCAGTAAACTAAACCTCTATTGGATCCATGGTGGACAGGTTTCCTCATGATATTTCCCCTCACCGTAAGAGTATCGGCTAGTTTTCAAACCAATGACATACATACATACATATGGTCACGTCTATATCCATTGCGGGGTGGACAGAGCCAACAGTCTTGTTAAGACCGAATGGCCACGTTCAGCTATTCAGCTTGATGATAGAATTGTGTCTATATCCCTTGCGTGGTAGACAGAGCCAACAGTCTTGTAAAGACCGAATGGCCACGTTCAGCTATTAAGCTTGATGATAGAATTGAGATTCAAATAGTGGCGGGTTGCTAGCCCATCGCCTGAAAAAGAATCTCAAGTTTGTAAGCCCATGCCTTAGTCGCCTTTTACGATATCCATGGGAAAGAGACGGTGTGGTCCTGTTCTTTTTCGTATTGGTGCCTGGAACCACACGGCACTAATCTAAGTATAAATTAATAGAGTTATTCATTAAACGTTACCAAACTCGTGTCTAAGTTGATATGAAGTGATGTGGGTTCACATATCACGTAACTATATGTATATACGTCTTTGTAACGTTATTCAATGGAACGGACAGGTAAAGCTTTGTGGTTAAATTAATGATTTATGAAACGTCCATTTGTTAAACAAGACTTCGTGAACAGTTAACTTTATATTCGTATTGTTTTGTAAGGAAGGTAAAATTATAGTGGAGAAACTAATTCTAAAGGTCCTCAATAATTTTTACATATACATATTAGGGTGGTCCTTAAATACCAAAAAAAAATTATTTTTTTTATTTATGGTGAGGCACCCTCGCATAGTGATATGTAAAGTTAGAAAGTTACTTGGTATTTTTTTCATAATTTAATATTAATATTTAAGGGTCGCGACGGGACTTTTAAAGTTGGAAAGAAAAAATAAATACATGTATTTTTCTAAATGGTCACATTTATTCGTAGCAATGAAAATTGACACGTTAAGTTATTAAAATAATCCAGCTCAAACATAAAACATACAAAACAATCAAAATTTTACTTAATCAATGTCGATTTCTTAGAATCCGGATATTTTTTTCTAAATTCTTTCACAATCAAAAGGAGATATTGCTTTTGATCTTCATTGGCGGTGATCAACTTGTTATATTCCTCCATCAACGCAACACCACGTTCAGCAATATCATTCACTACCCTTATGGACCGCACAATGTCTCTTCCAGCTTTGTACTCATCATCTTCTGGCCAGTCATTCACATCTTTTTTTAAGAATTAAGATGATATTCATAGTATTTCAAAGAAACGAAGTGAATTACTGGACACAAAGTCTTCGATATTTTTTCTTGCAATGTCTTTCGTATCCAAACTAATTCTTTTCGGAGAGAAATCGAGACCTTCTTTTTCTAACGCCTGTACCATTTTTCGTTTGGTATCTGATGCTATTTCGTCATCGAAAAATGCAAATGATACGAGCTCTTTCTGCCAAGTACCACAGATGTCCCATAATTTTTTTAGAGTTACTTTGAATAGATCTGGACTTATATAATCGAATGTTGTCAGGTCCTTTAATAGCTACAAGTCATTTTTGGGAGCTGACAAAGCAACAGAAGCTTGATACCAGTACTTCATGTAAATCATGACTGAAAAGATGCAAACATCTTTAATTCCTTTTTCTTCTTTTTTGGTCATTTTGAACTGGTGTCTAAATAAGAATATTTTCAAGCAATATACAGCTTTTGCCATCCAGCATGCCCTGTGCAGTCCAGCTGGCATTCTAAATGATGCTTGTTTCTCAGGAAGTCCTCCTAGGTACATAATGGTGAGGTTGAGTAGATCTTTATAATCATCTCGAGGTTGATAGTCGTTGAGTTGGTTCTGAGCTAAAGAAATCATAATTTTGAATCTATTTCTGTACAGATTCCAGCGAATGAGGATCAGATGCGACTGTTTTGTAGTCGGTCTGGTCTATTTTGCTCCAGTGATTCCTGAATCTTTTAAAAATCAACATGTCAGGCCCACTTGATGGACCTAGAGCTGTACTTACGACGGTTCTAGCATTATCTCCAGTATATGATGGCGAAATGCAAGCCCAAGCATATCTTTCTCCATTTTTTGCTCCAATAGTATGCATGCCCCATTTCTCAATCCCGAATTGACTGCAGTCGTATCGAAGCACATGCATTTAACTCTATCGTTCAGTCCCCAATCCAGTATAGTAGCATACACAGCTGATGCACATACTTCTCCTGTTCCACGGTCCAGTTTCGGGACCGATAGTAGTTGTTCGATTCCTTGTCCTGACACCAAAATTGGAAGACGATCCACTGTTTCGTGCCCGGTAATGTCTTCTATTAGCTTTCCATCCCAGTGAATAGTTAAAGGCAAGTGAGTAGTGAATTCGCGTTTCAACGTCTCTGCCATCTCTTTACGATGTTTTATCCGATGACGACGAATGGACGATCTATTCACAGAAAATTCCATGGGGTCCGACCCAGCACATTTCAGCGTAGATGTGATTAAATTGCAGATTTCCTGTTGCTTAATTAAGCGGCGTCCAGACTTGATAACGGACGTAAACAAAACCGACTTGCGCTCACACTTACGGCTGATAGCGAACTAGTTGCGGGGCATGTCCTTGTTAATGTATGGCAAGAGGGGGGGTGAGGAGAGCAAAATGACAACTGGTGCTCGCCTATGAGCCATTAAAACAGATAGATCATAACTTTTTATAAATTTCGTCAGGAATTTCATTCATAAGCCTTTCTCTTGTTTTGAGTTTTTTTTTTTAATTTTCTAATGTTTGGCGCGACCCCTAAATATAAATTAAAAAAATAAATAAAAAAACTGAGTTCATTTTATAGCATAAAGAACGCAATGGCAAGGTGCCCCGATGTTATTTTTCACTTTGTAAAATAAGGACCACCCTAATACATATATTAGTACATATATTCACGTCTATATCCCATGCGGCGTAGACAGAGCCAACAGTTTTAAAAAGACTGATTGGCCACGTTCAGCTGTTTGGCTTAATGATAGAGTTGAGGTTCAAATGACTTTTTTCAGATGCCTAAAAGAAGAATCCCAAGTATATAAGCCTATACCTTGGTCACTGTTCATGGAAACAGATGAAGTGGGTCCTTTTCTTTTTTATATTAATGCCGGGGACCACACGGCACAAAAAAACGGCCGGCACGGCCGCTGGCGCAGCGGTAATACGTTTGTCTGTGACACCGGAGGTTCCGGGTTCGAATCCCGTCAGGGCATGATGAGAAAGAACTTTGTCTGATTGCCCTGGGTCTTGGATGTTTATCTATATAAGTATTTATTATAAATAAATATAGTATCGTTGAGTGAGTATCTCGTAACACAAGTCTCGAACTTACTTCGAGGCTAACTCAATCTGTGTAATTTGTCTCGTATGTATGTATTTATATTTATTTACTAGCTGTTGTCCGCGACTTCGTCCGCGTAAATTACGAGTTGAATCCTAATCATACAGTCAGATAGGTACAGACAGACAGAAAAAAAGTGTAAAAAAAATTCTCTATCCGTTTCAGTCAAAATATTAATGTATCTATACTAATATTATAAAGCTGAAGAGTTTGTTTGTTTGAACGCGCTAATCTCAGGATAGACTGGTTCGAATTGAAAAATTAATTGCGTTGAATAGACCATTTATCGAGGAAGGCTTTAGGCTATATAATATCACGCTGCAACCATAAGGCGCAAAGAAATAATGGAAAATGTGAAAAAAACGGGGAAAAATATTCATCCTTGAGGGCTTCAATGATGCCCAAAATAACTATTCCACGCGGACGAAGTCGCGGGCACAGCTAGTTTATTATAGTTTTATTATACTTATGTATAGATTATTTTATACTGAACCGTATTTCTACATGTGTACATATATAAAATTACCTCAATGTTTCCGAAGTGACCAATTGCGGCTCGATAGCCGGCGGGGGCGGTCGTCCGCTGTTGAAGAGTTGCTGCACTGCTGAATTGGTCTTCGGCGCTTGGATCGTGAGGATCAGGGGGGTCTCCAGCCTGGTCGGGAGACGTGTAACTTGTCAGTCAAATACAAACACCATTCATATGTTTTTGAAAGTCCTGTTATAGAATAGCATAGAATTTATTTTCAAAATTGGATACATGGTATCACTAATTGACGTCACATCACTTAAATCTAATTATAAATACTACGGCTTCAGAAGCGCATGTGTAGAAGAAGCGGCGGAATAATCTACACTGCAGCGTTTTCACCGGACGTCAATTTACAAATCTAAATCGTGGACGAATACACATTGTCTACTTTAAAAAACATGAATGAATGTAGAACTATTTCAAAACGAATAGGTATTTCTTCAAATAAATAAAGATAAAGATAAAATAAAATATTTACAACTTATACTCGTAGCAACACCATGTCAAAAATGCACAAGAATTTAAGAGGCCTAAGAGTTTATGTCAAGCTCGGGCCATACATGTTTATCTAAGTATACTAATATTATAAAGCTGAAGAGTTTGTTTGTTTGTTTGTTTTTGTATAGAAAATTAAAAAAATACATTAATGATGAGCTTTATAGGAAAGTCTATCACAGCACGGAGGATTATATTAATGACTAGCTGTGCCCGCGACTTCGTCCGCGTGGAACAGTTATTTTGGGCATCATTGAAGCCCTCAAGGATGAATAATTTCCCCCGTTTTTTTCACATTTTCCATTATTTCTTTGCTCCTTATAATTGCAGCGTGATGTTATATAGCCTAAAGCCTTCCTCGATAAATAGTCTATTTAACGCAAAAAGATTTTTCAATTAAAACCAGTAGTTCCTGAGATTAGCGTGTTCAAACAAACAAACAAACTCTTCAGCTTTATAATATTTGTATAGATTAAAAGCAGTCTTTGCAGTGTACCTACCTAATTGGGATATTTGTAAGACCACTATAGTACCGAAGTTACCTATGTGTCGTCGTGCCAATTTCCTTCTGCGCAGGAGTTTCGTTGTCAGATGCAGCGTGGTCCTCCTTCGGTTTCTCTTCATTGGATCTGTCCACGAATCTGACTGACCGCGGCGTGACTGACCCGTCCTCATCGCTGGCAGTGGTTGAACGCTGGTCGTCATTCTATCAATAAAATAAGGGATTAAAATGGCTAACTCATAAAATGATAAATATGCCGTGTGATTTTCGGCACTTGAGAGTAAGATTTTCTATGCCATGGATATAGTGAAAGGTGACCAAGGGAATAGGTGCACTAGGGATACTCTTGATACTCTTTTAGTGTAAGCTTCTAAGTGGAGTGGCAAAAAATAGTCATGCATCACGCAGTATGCTATTTTGGCGTACGTGAATATAAGTTATGTTATCAAACAAAAGTTACACGTTTTTATACATTAGAGAAATGAAATAAATTAATTTCGCGCGCGAAATTAATTCAATATTCTCATCAGTTTCATATTCAGCCGGGCGAGCAAAATTGAATTATTTTATACTAGAGGCCGCCCGCGACTTCGTCCGCATGGAAACCCTATCAATCCCGCGGGAACTCCGGGATGAATAGTAGCCTATGTATATGTTAATCTGGGTCTTCAGCTATCAAGTTCAGTAGTTTTTGCGTGAAAGAGTAACAAACATCCATACTGACATACTCACAAACTTTCGCATTTATAATATTAGTAGGATACCTACATCGCATTGACTGCAATATCGGATAGTTGTGCGATTCAATTTATCGATATAAAAGTTTTGCAATAAAACTATTTAGAATCAATTTCAGGAATAAAAACCGATTCACTTTCCGATTCAATCTCAATTCTATCATTAAGCCAAACAGCCGAACGTGGCCTATCAGTCTTTTCAAGACTGTTGGCTCTGTCTACACCGTAAAGGATAAAGGCGTGATCATATGTATGTACCTATGTATAGAATGTCGTAAAATGCAACTGAGGGATATACCTATTTATACACTTGGGATTCCTCTTGTAGTCTTATGATCTAAGCTAAAGCTAATAACTTTTTGATGTGGTCACGGAGGTCAGACGGGAGTCAGTCCCGGTTGCGTCCTCACATCTGGAGCCCAGGGCGCGCCTATGACCACGATCCTAGATGGGCTAGGTGCTCGTGTCAAAATTCTACGGAGGTCAGACTGGAATCGCTTCGTGTAACCTGACATACTCAATCCAAAATCTTATAGGCGAACCCAAGGTTCTACCCCTAGGAGGTTAGTATCAGGACAAACGATACAAAGATGATGATATTGAAAATGGATTTAAACGCGCTCTACCGAATGGTCGTCGGCAGACTTTATATAACGATGAAATGTCGTGAAAGGTTACTAAGGGAATTAGTTCTCCCAATTGCTTAGTTGTCACTTGGATTACAAATATAAATTTCCGTGTTTAAAATGGTGGATGTCGTAATATACTTACTCACTTATTATTATGTACATTCATAACGCCATTCATTCATTCTTTCCCGGAGAGGTAGGCAGAGGCTGTATCTACCTATCCAGTTGCCACGATCGCTTCATACTTCTTTCACTTCATCCACATTCATAACAGATGGAGTGGTCCTATATTTTTCTATTATTAACGGGAACCACACGGCACAAATATTAAATACATACATAAAATCACGCCTCTTTCCCGGAGGGGTAGGCAGAGACTACATCTTTACACTTGCACTTGCCCCGACATCTGCATACTTCCTTCGCTTCATCCACATTCATAACTCTCTTCATGCAAGCTCGGCGGTTTCGGGCACTCTTGACCTGACCCTTTTCCAGGACGTCCTTAATTTGATCAAGATACTTTCGTCTTCCACTTCGGCTTTCCCACTCCGACCTTTCTCTCCACACTCTCCTTGTATATATTAAATGTGTATGTAAAAGGTGAAAGTAGCCCACAATCATAACTTTATCAGGTACTCCTCATCTGACCTTTCTGCAATCCTATTCTTGACTTGTTCTTTCTCCTTTCCTCACCACATGCCTGGTCATTGGCGTCCTTGCTTGTCTCCAGAGACTTCCAGAGGCCCCATTGAGGATTCCACCACGACGATGTCTCGCTCGCAATCACATCTTAAGGGATGGACAGAGCCAACTGTCTCGAAAACACTATAAAGCTGGCTAACCCATCGCCTAAAAGAGGAATCCCAAGTTTATTCCCCTTTGACCTGATCGACTTTAAAAAAAAACGGGAAGAGAAACAGTTGACACAGATTAATTCTTTTCTTTGCCATCAGAACACCTTTCCTCACCACATACCTGGTCATTACCGTCCTTGTCTGTGTCCAGTGACTTCCAAAGACGTCCCCCCTTGAGGATGCCTCCGCGGCGTTGTCGTAACGGTGAACTCTCTGCTGACAGCCGCCCTTCGCCGTCACTGTCCTCACCTGATGATGAAACGGGTGATGAGTAACTATAACAGTTCTTTACTACTAAATATTAAATACATAATGTTCACGTCTATTTATGGAAGACGGAGTCGACAGTCTTGAAAAGACTGAAGACTGGTCACGCTCAGCTGTATGGCTTTACTAGCTGCGCCCGCGACGTCGTCCGCGTGAAATAGGTATTTTGGGCATCATTGAAGCCCTCAAGGATGAAAAATTTTCCCCGTTCTTTTCACATTTTACATTATTTCTTCGCTCCTAATAGTTGCAGCGTGATGTAATATAGCCTAAAGCCTAGAAATGTAAAAAAAACCGAAAAACATTATCCTTGAGGGCATCAATGATACCCAAAATAACTATTCCACGCGGATGAAGTCGCGGGCACAGCCAGTTCAAAATATGATGGGAAGATCTAATTCATTTCTTAATTTTCTTTTAATGTATTTTATCATATTGTCGACTAATTTATATGTTTGTTACAAAAAAAATAAGTACTATAATGATCACGAAAAATCTTTCAGTTACAAAATAGGCACATCATAACCTCCTATTATAGAGGTCAGTGATCGGCTCGCTTTCAGTGCTATATTAATTACTTACGAGCGCATCAGATGTGCGGCCGGAGCGGGGTCTACACAAACAATTGTACATGTGTACCTACTGCCGGCCAATCAATAACAACAATTTGTACATTCACAATGCGTGTAATGGGATTCTGAATAATTTATGTAGAGGACTAGCTGTGCCGGCACCAATACAAAAAAAAAGTATAGGACCACTCCGTCTCAATTTCAAATAGGCTTATTAACTACATACATACATATAGTCACGTCTATATCCCTTGCGGGGTAGACAGAGCCAACAGTCTTGAAAAGACTGAATGGCCACGTTCAGCTATTTGGCTTAATGATAGAATTGAGATTCAAATAGTGACAAGTTGCTAGCCCATCGCCTAAAAGAGGAATCCCAAGTTTATAAGCCTAGCCCTTAGTCGCCTTTTACGCTTATTAACTTGGGATTCTTATTTTAGGCGCTGTGCTAGGACTTTTAATTAAAAGAAGAATCCCAAGTTTATAGGCCTTTTTCTTAGTCGCCTTTTACGACAGCCATGATAAATAGATGGAGTGGTTATAGATAAACTTTTTTATATTAGTGCATCAGCAGCATCTTAGATATTATTTTAAACATATATCTTACTTGTCAACGGCGCAGGCGCAGCGTCCGTTTGGGTTTCTTCCATACACAGATCTGGTGGACATTCTGCAACAATTCAAACATAATAATTTTTTTTTTGAAAGAAGGTTTTTTTGCGGACGTAGTAGCGGGCGGCCTCTAGTAAATAAATAATAAAATATCTTTAACCGATACAACCTCGAAGGTCGTCCGTAAAATAAAGGTTTCTCTCGACATATCAGAATTATCGACAAACGCGTTGCAGTCCTTACCACGGGCGATGCATTGCAGTGCCGAAGCGTTAAACGCGTCGGCGCGATATGCCTGTTTATTTCGATGTGAAACTGTCATCCGGTAAACTACTGGCTCTGTCTACCCCGTTAGGTAATAAGATAGCACACTGGGTTAATGATTGGTCGGTGAATTTGAGTTGGCTCCCATAAAAAAACATAGCACATAGCTTCAAAAAGTGACATGTCAATATTTCTATTCAATAAAAATCTTCTTTTTATATGGGTCCTGTAAATCAGCTGAAGGTGGAATCATGTCTCGTGACTATTTGCTCTGTCTACCAAGTAAAGAATAAAGATGTAATACGCGAGTTCACATAAATAAATAAATTATAATACATATATTAATATCACGTTTTAATTCCATAAAGGACAGTAAGAACCAACAGTTTTGGAAACACTTAAGAGGAAACGTTCTTGGCTAAATCAGTGTTCTAAGTTTTGTAATCAGTGTTCTATGTTTTATTTACATACCTACATACATACATATAGTCACGTCTATATCCCTTACGGGGTAGACAGAGCCTATAGCCTCGAAAAGACTGAATGGCCACGTTCAGCGGCTCGGCTTAATGATGGAATTGAGATCCAAATAGTGACAGGTTGCTTAGCCCATCGCCTAAAAAGAGGATCGCAATTTTATAAGCCTATCCCTTAGTCGCATTTTACGACATCCATGGGAAAGAGATGGAGTGGTCCTATTCTTTTTTGTATTGGTGCCGGGAACCACACGACACGGTTTTTTTTATGTAAAAGTTTTCATAATGTTTTTACTCTCAGCCTGAGCAAATTATAAACAAGGATATTATCAGTTATTTGCTCAACGGTAATTAATCAGCCATTATACACAAGGCCAATCGTGCATCGTTAATTAATCTATTAACAGTTGCAACAACAGCATTCTGAACCCACTTCAAAAACGTAGAGGTTCTCAATTCAACGGTCTCTAAAGTGAAGGCTGTTCTCTGGAGTCACTCTCTCTCTCTCTCTCCCTCATCGTATCGTATTCCAGGGTCCGGCTTCAGAATTTCCACTCTCCATTTGTCTGTTCTTGGGCGTCCTCAAATGAAACATTGGCTTGCATAACCTTTTTTGTGAAATCCACTAGGTGTATTGGTAAAAGGTAACAGCGCCGTGTGGTTCCCGGCACCAGTACAAAATGGAAAGGACCACTCCATCAATTCCCCATTGATTTCGTAAAAGGCGACTAAGGGATAGGCTTACAAACTTGGGATTCTTTTTTAGGCGATGGGCTAGCAACCTGTCACTATTTGAATCTCAATTCTATCATTAAGCCAAATAGCTGAATGTGGCCATCTTATCAAGACTGTTGGTTCTGTCTACCCCGCAAGGGATAAAGATGTGACTATATGTATGTAAGTATGATATACCCAAACAACAAACTGAAAGGCCACGTTCAGCTGTTCGGCGTCATGATAGAATCGAGATTTAAATAGTTAAAGGTTGCTTGCCCATCGCCTAAATTAAGAATCCCAAGTTCATAAGCCTATCCCTAATTCGCCTTTTGCGACATCCACGGGAAAGAGATGGAGTGGTCCTATTCATTTGATATTTGTGCCGGGAACCATAAAAGTATAACGTGCGTGTTAAATACTTATATTATTTAGTATAACATACATACCTACATACATATGGTCACGTCTATATCCCTTGTGGGGTATTTAGTATAAATAGTAATTATGTCAACCACTGACTTTACAGAAACCACATTTTCTGTCTTTAAATACGTTTAATAGACGGTGAATAAGGTTGAATTCAAAAGTTCCATAGTTGTCTAAATGAAAAACCAGTGCCGTGTGGTTCCCGGCACCAATGAAAAAAAGAATAGGACCACTCCATCTCTTTCCCATGGATGTCGTAAAAGGCGACTAAGGGATAGGCTTACAAAATTGGGATTCTTTTTTTTAGGCGATGGGCTAGCAACCTGTCACTATTTGAATCTCAATTCTATCATAAAGCCAAATAGCTGAACGTGGCCATTCAGTCTTTTCAAGACTGTTGGCTCTGTCTACCCCGCAAGGGATATAGACGTGTTAATATGTATGTATGTATGTATGAAAAACCAACTTGCTTTCAACGTAAGCGGTCCGTTTGGCTTGAAAACAGAATGAGACATGCATTCTGTGAAAATGAAATTCGCAATTCAAACAAACTTATTTCAACATGTAATGAAATACCTGTCTCATTTAGTTAATTAAGCATGATACAAAGACCACATTTCGTTAACGCAACGAAGTCTATACAAAATGTAGGTAACTCATATTAAAGTTACGGCGAGCGAGCGCAAAATGCTAGGAAATTGTATTCTGCACATGCGAAATCTTATTATATTAGGCAGTGGAAAGTCTAGAGAGCCTTTTTAGTGAACAAAATTAACGTTTAATATGATATGATGTGTAATTACTTTGAAAAGTTTCAACGACTTAAACTTTTAACCGTTTTACATACATACATATGGTCACGTCTATGTCCCTTGCGAGGTAGACAGAGCCAATAGTCTTGAAAAGACTGAATGGCCACGTTCAGCAATTTGGCTTGATGATAGAATTGAGATTCAAATAGTGACAGGTTGCTGGCCGATCGCCTAAAAAAGAATCCCAAGTTTGTAAGCCTATCCCTTAGTCGCCTTTTACGATATCCATGGAAAAGAGATGTAGTGGCCCTATTCTTTTTTGTATTGGTGCCGGGAACCACACGGCAAAAGAGACTTGATTAAGTGAATATTATGTTTTACTTAAGTAACTACCAAAGCAAAAAATATTAACGCTTTCCATCAGGTAAACTAGCAAAGAATTTCACTGTGAAAAATATTCCATTTTAAAAATTCACAAGCTTCTGATGCAGCCAAGGAAAAAGTGACAATTTTTAACAGTCATTATTAACGCCTTTTGTGTAACTAACAGAATAAAACAGGTTCACAACACTTGAATGATCACTCTTGGAAATGCCGAAAATAAATGGAGTTTAAGGCTGGCTTCCCACGGCGCGACATATGTATAGTGCAGTTTGTTACCGCTTCTTCTGCACTGACGCCTTGGAAGCGGCAGTAAACTTAGTTGTAAGTAATTAATTTGACGTCATCCAATGTTGTGAAACCAAACGTTTTGACAAATATTAAGTGATATTTGTCAAAACGTTTCAAAATTTAAAAAAAAAATTCTATTCTTTATTATAGGACACTTCGTCCTGTAATAATGATTAAAAATTTTTAATTTGAATTTTAAATTTGAATATAACGAGTCGATGCGGTGCGATGCGGTTCGAGCCATGTGTATTTCGTTCGTCACCTTCGCATAGACAGCATTATGCTGTCGACAATCCAACTGCAAGCTGTCGACGCAACAAATTACGGCTGTCGACAGCTGCAATACGTCAAATTCAAAAGCTTTTTTAAAAAAAAAGGCACTTTGCGCGCCCAGTACACCGCAGCTTGGTGTCGCCATCAGTAGAGGCACGAGTCAGCCAAGTTGATGCTGTCGCTGTAACAATATCTAAGTCGACAGCTACAGTTTGCCAACGGGACAGCTTACTGTTACGTGGTTGACAGCAAAGTGCTGTACGCGTGAGTGGCGTCTGCGACAAATCGACGTCGTGATGTCGCGCCGTGAGAAGCCGGCTTTATCGTTTGCGAATGATTCCGACAACGATAAACGAATACAAATATTTGGCTATGAATGGTTACTTATTTGAGCGGAAAAATTGAAGAGTAATGATATTGTTACGTTTGGGCGCGGAAACCTTCCATGGGTAATTTGGAAGCCTGTAAATCAGCTGATAAAAAAAGAGAAAATGATATATGTTATCTTTTGTTAAGAAAAACTACAAAAACTATGAAAATTTTCGTAGAGACATGACAAAATAAGTTTGTTTGTCGCCTTTTCACGCGGTACCTACTAAGCCAATCTTTTTGGAATTAAGCGTACTTTTAGACTATATCCCGGTAATAACTATAATTATTATGGGCTTTGCTAAAAACTTGTATTATTATGTAGGTGGCACTTAATCGCGCGTGTAGGTGGAGCTAAATGCGCGCTAAATTCTAATTCCCAACCGTTCACCTCACTTTGTTCTCAATTTAAAAATGAAACGTTACAACGTTAAGTTAGTCACCAAGATGTCTTACTTAGCTCACTTCGCTTCTTTATTTAAAGTAAAACCTCATTTTCATTCGTTCACCTCGCGACGTTCTCAATTTAAATCCCGTCTTTTGATCTCGTAAACTGAAGTTGAAAGATATTACAAACTTTCTTTAAAGTTGGAATCATAAAGGATTTGTAATGAACGTTTCAGTATTGTATTATTTACGCTGTATACTCTCCACAAAGCAAAGTTAGCTACGTCGACCCTAAGGGTATGCTTTGCAACGCTTATAGTAAAACAATTTTAAGTATTAACTAGTTTTTTCAGCGATTTTTCGCACAAAGGGTATAGATTTTATAAAATTCCATTGCGTTGAGATGAAGTAAACATAAAATCTAGCAATTGTAGCGCTCTGTTCACATGCTGGGTGCCGTGTGGTTCCCAACACATTACAATAGGATCACTCTTATCCATGGTTGGCATACAAGGCAACTAAGAAATAGTCTAATAAATTAGGATTTTATTTTAAGCCGCAGGTAAGCAGCCTTTTGCTATTTGGATCTATCTCAATTACCTTTGCCTTTCAGTCTTTGCGAGAGTGTAGGCTCTGTCTACCCCGTCAGGCATAAAGACGTGATTATATGCATTATGTATTATGAATGAATGAATGAATGAATGAATTTTATTTATATAAGTAACAAGGACTCATTTGTATTAGTAATGCTTACAAACTATGTTAGGTACCTAGGGACAGCATGATTTCTAAAGTGGCCATTCTTACACCACTCCCCCCGAAATGGCGCAAGAATGGTTGACATATAGGCAGTCTAGCCTGCCTGCAATCATATTCAGGATGCCATTACCGCTGGCCCGCACCCTGCGCACCAGGGACGCGCACCGTTTGCGCATTGTTGCGAAGAAACAGTCTACACCTGCTACGGCGAACATCCCCGATGCACTACAGAAGCGGGGCAGACGCAGCAGCACCCTGAATGCGTTATTATACTGTATACGGAGAGCGCTGTAAGCTTTTTGAGTATATCGAGCCCACAGGCTGCACGTGTAGAAAGATGTGCAGAAGGCTCTAAACAATTATGTTGCAACTGATTTTATTTTCTTACTTTGTAAATTTATGTATTTCAAACAAACTAAATTGTACAGGGAAAATTATTTGAGGGCTCCAATGATGCCCGAAATAACTATTCGGGGACGAAGTCGCGGGCACAGCTAGTCAATAAATATGACGATGCAGTCTCACCAAATGATATGAGTGCCTGTAACTCAATCGGGACAGTAAGTGCATCTCAAAAGCATGTGAAATGGCGCACTAATGGCAGCATTCGACCGACATTTCCCGCCAGGACGATATTATGTAACTCTAGAGGCCGCCCGCGACTTCGTCCGCATGGAAACCCTATCAATCCCGCGGGAACTCCGAGATAAAAAGTAGCGTATATAATTTTATTGTGGGTCTTCAGCTACTACATACCGAATTTCATCGTAATCGGTTCAGTGGTTTTTGCGTGAAAGGGTAACAAACATCCATACTGACATACTCATAAACTTTGGCATCTTTACTAATATCATAAAGCTGAAGAGTTTGTTTGAACGCACTAATCTCAGGAACTACTGGTTTGAATTGAAAAATTCTTTTTGCGTTGAATAGACTATTTATCGAGGAAGGCTTTAGGCTGTATAACATCACGGGGCAACTGTAAAGAGCAAAAAAAATAATGGAAAATGTAAAAAAACGGGGAATATTGTTCATGCTTGAGGGCTTCAATGATGCCAAAAATAACTATTCCACGCGGATGAAGTTGCGAGCACAGCTAGTTTTTAATATTAGTAGGATTCCTCTCATTTGACTTCTCGCGAAGATAGTTTTAGATCTTTGATTACAGCGCTACCCTTGAGTCCGCCCCTTTATTTCCCCAGACGATTTCCCTAGGCCGATTCCCAGTCATTTGATCCAGATACGTTATCTCTATAATTATAGCACCTAGGTCACCTCTGTCACTTTTATATCCTTTGCGGGGTATACAGAGACAACCACCTTGAAAAGACCGAAAGGTCACGTTCAGCTTTATAATGGAATTGAGATTCAAATAGTGACAGGTTGCTAGCCCATCGCCTACGAGAGGAAACCCAAGTTTATAAGCTTATCCCTTAGTCACTGTTTACGACATACATCCATTCACGTCATTAAACCTTTTCCCTTTACCATTCCTGTCACAACATTGTCCTTCACTTCACAGCCGTTTCTCATTATGTCACACAATTTTGAATCGGAGTTTATAAAAACGGTTTGCATATTTTTTTTAACATTGAAGTGTTGCAATGTTTTGAGAAATTTTGCACAAAATATAAAATGCTGAAGCTTTATTCTAACTAAAGGGTGTTTATAAAATTGCAGCCGGTGAAAAATTCTCGAATATTTTCCGTTCTACATTTATTACAGAGCAAAATTCGCGGCGTTTCACATTGATAAAAGACATTCCTCGCTTTAAATATCACACATTTATACATATAATCACGTCTATATTCCTTGCGGGGTAGACAGAGCCAACGGTCTTGAAAAGACTGATAGGCCACATACAGCTATTCGGCTTAATGATAGCCGATGATGATCACAACAATGTATTCTCTCAAAGTTTGGATAGTTGTGAACTTGAAGTTGTTGAAGAAAATGCTGCAGTGCAGTTTGTTACCGCATCTTCCGCACTGACGCTTTGGAAGCGGCAGTAAACTTAGTTTTAAGTAATTTATTTGACCTCAACCAATGTTGTGAAACCATAAGATATGACAATTATTAAATGATATGAAGTGTACCATAATAATGCATTCAATTTTCGAATTATTAATTTTTTTTAAACTTTAGTACGTAATCTCGATAAGATTTATTGCTAGAATGCCAGGGTAGGGTTCGAATGTATGGCACATCCGTTTATACTACTCCACCAACGACTCTCTAATATACCAATCATCGTATAAAGGGTCGTGTATAGGGTATCCGCAGCTTCACCCGCGCGATTTAGAGCCACTCACGCGCACGAATTTAACGGAACCTACAAAACAATAGAGGATTTTCGCAAATCCCGTGTTTACCAAAGGTGTTCTAAGTACTTCTTCAGACTCTTGATAAATAACTACGCGATAATTTCAAGAAAATTTGTTCAGTAGATAAAGCGTGAAAAGAGAACAAACAAACAGACAAAATTATTTTTGTATTGATATAATATTAGTAAGGATTAGTAGAGGAATAATTTATAGGAACATAACGATAATTTAATTTTCCTCATATTTTTATACCTACACAATCAAAAATGCTATATATAAATAAAACTGTTGTTTGTTTTTAAAGTTTCAGTGTTTACAGAAAGAACATACATTGATTCATTTTATTACATTTCATTTCCACGAACGTGTATAAAGCACAGTAGCCGGTTCACAGGCCGGCAAATTCGAGAATTTCCATATTTTGACCGTCCCAACTTGTCGTCTAGTGAAGGGAGGCGTTACCATTGGTTCTCAGAATTATTTACGTAAAAAGTTAGTCTATGTTTGGCTCAGTTAGTAAGTAATATAAAAAAATATATTTAATAAAGCAGTTTAGCCATAAATGCATACTAATATATACTATAGGTAGAATTTCGCATTAAAAAAATATTTATATTTTTGATAAGATTAGATGAAAATATGTACAAAATATCACAAAAGGTCATCGTAGCCTCGAAATATACTGTCAGTAAGAAAGTGTTTGTGCTTAATAGTAAATGTGTTTTAAATTAATTGAATAAATTTATAGGTTGATCGATTATAGTAATTTATGCGCCGATATGGGAATCAAGTTACATCTATGTATAACATAGTGTTACAATAAATAAATATACATAAAGAAATATAAATTAAATCCAAAACATATAATAAATTACTCGAGCTGAAAATCAGTTACGATAGGTTCCCATTAGTATTTCCCACGGAATCACGAATTTAAGACAAATACGAAATAACTGTCCGAAGTTTAATAATTAAAGGCGCCACTGTCTCGCACGGTTGTCGACCGCATTACTTTCTAGAACCAATAGTAGGGGACATATTGCGGCTGCCGACGCGACATAACTGGAGCCAAGCCAGCGCTCACCCCCCGGCCATTAGATGTTTCAGTTTGTTGTTAATTGGTAGGTGGTTGTTTAGATAACATTTACTTGCAGAGGCGTCTAGTATTTTATTGTAGTTTGTAAAATGTATTTTATATTCTCTTCGCGACTTCGGAGTTTTGTCAAGCGTAGACATTCACTAATTTTTGCGTGTTGCAAGATAATTTGGAGCCCGACTTTTCTCTTTATACGCCGTCCGGTCGTGAGGTACCCAGCACTTTAGAATAGGAGCACTCTATCTCTTACCCGTGGATGTCGTAAACGGCGACTAACGGAATGGCTTATAAACTTGGGATTCTTCTTGTTGACTATGGGAAAGAAGTTAACAAGTAGAATCCCTATTAGACAACCTGTCACTATTTTAATCTCTCGCTAAATCTAGCGCCTTTATGACAACGTCAGCGCGCAATAAAATTGAATTGTATTAGAATATAACATCCGAAATCTTATATTCCAATACAATTCAAATTCAAAAATTTTATTCATTAGGCGAATTTTCGAATATCGAATGCAAATTGTCATATCCTTACGATTTCACTTAATTAGTTGACGTCGAATAACTTAGTTAAAACTAAGTTAGCAAAGCTAGACAGCGCTGTAATTTGTGATTTTCAGGAGCCTAGGTACCAAAAGAAGGTCGTAGCAAATAAATTTTTCTCATCAAAATTTCCTAGACATATTTAGCACTAATTGCCAATTTAGCGCTTTTTTAAACCGAAGACAGTTAGCAACACTGAAACATTGTTGCCAACTTGGTTTTGGAGCTTTGGACCTATCCTAGCGTTCTCACCTCCGAAAGTTTGTTTGTAACTTAATAACGCTGTAACTTGGCAAAATCTTTAAACATGTAAACTATAGTGAAGTAAGTATTTGAAATTTCATGTCTAAGCTTGTCCGGGCAAGTATGCGCACAGTACAGCATTCCGCAATAACAATGTTATAATTTGCAAATTTGACGCGTAGTTTCTTGTAGAGTACAGTCAACCGCACATCAAGTTATATACATACATAGAATCACGCCTCTTTCCCGGAGAGGTAGGCAGAGACTACCTCTCCGGGAAAGTTTCGGGTACTTTTGACCTGACCCTTTACCAGGACGTCAAGTTATATATATAAATATATACGGGACAAATTACACAGATTGAGTTAGCCTCGAAGTAAGTTCGAGACTTGTGTTACGAGATACTAACTCAACGATACTACTTATATTTTATAATAAATACTTGTGGAGATAAACATCCAAGACCCAGGCCGATCAGAGAAAGTTCGTTTCTCATCATGCCCTGGCCGGGATTCCAACCCGGGACCTCGGGTGACACATATAGATATATATATATTTTTAGACAAACGCACTACCGCTGCGCCACAGAGGCCGTCAAAGTTACCCTGAGTGAAACTTTTTAATGCGATAATAGAGGGAAATTTGCAGTTAATTTGGGTATTTAGTGTAGTTCAGTACAGTACAGTAGGTATAGTATATTAAATTTAAGAACATAAATTATTATCTAGTGTAAAATAATTTTAAACTCAAATAAATATCAGTGTAAATAAATACTGTACTGTAGATTTAAAATAAAATAATAAAAAAATAAAGATTACCGAGAAATTTCCATTCGGAATTTGCCTTCGAACAAATATTTGCAGATTCCAATACTTTTTATAGTTTATCGCGAACAGAATTTACACATTGTATTAAATACAAACAAACTCAACATTCGGAATAATTTTTTTTATATATATTTTTCAATAATAGATATCACATAGCGCAGGCACTATTGTTTTAATTTGAATTCTCTCTCGTGTTAGGCTTGGTATATACATACATATAATCACGTTTATATCACTTGCGGGGTAGACAAAGCATACAGTCTTAAAAAGACTGATCGGCCACGTTCAGCTGTTAAGCTTAATGATAGAATTGAGATTAAAATAGTGACAGGTTGCTAGTCTATCGCTTAAATGAAGAATCTCAAGTATATAAGCCTTATCCTTAGTCGCCTTTTACGACATCCATTGGAAAGAGATGGAGTGGTCCTATTCTTGATTCTATTGGTGCCGGTAACCACACGACACTCCTAATCACGTCTATCAGTATTTTTGAGACCGTTGGCACTGTCTACCCCGCAAGAATATCTCCATTGTTTGTACATTTGGTATTCCCTTGCGGGCGGACCCGCGGGGCGAAACTAGTCAAGAATAACTGTGGTCTCTCCGCGATACTAATGAACGAGGCACGGCCTGGGTAACTGGAATTCACGACCAGTTTATCAAGGGCCGTGTCGTATGGCACCTTGTAACTCGCCACGCGTATTTAAGAGTGTCTAGTTACGCTGGTGATATTTGAGATGGCAAGTTGGCAATATGCCAAGCACCTTACGACGAATGTCTTCGCTTGAGGTCTAGATAGACAGGTCATAAGTTCAGGTCGTAATGAGAAATGTGGGTTTTTTTTTTAAATATTTACTTGCAATTCAAACACGCGACCTCGAATTTCATTTCTAACATTACACACATATGGTCACGTCTATATCCCTTGCGGGGTAGACAGAGCCAACAGCCTTGAAAGGACTGAATGGCCACGTTCAGCTATTTGGCTTAATGGAGGTTTAAATAGTGACAGGTTGTTAGCCCATCGCCGAAAAGAGGACTCCCAAGTATATAAGCCTCTCCTTTAGTCGCCTTACGACATCCATGTGAAAGAGACGGAGTGGTCTTATTCCTTTTTTTATTGGTGCCGAGAACCACTCGGCAAATTAAAAAGTTCTAGACGCTTAAGTCTACACTTTGTTACTGTTTATTCTCTTGCGACGTTATAAGACTGTTCCTATGTCACAAATACTAATATTTACATACATATAATCACGTCTATATCCCTTGCGAGGTAGACTGAGCCAACAGTCTTGAAAAGACTGATAGGCCACGTTCAGCTGTTTGGCTTAATGATAGAATTGAGGTTCAAATAGTGACAGGTTGCTAGCCCATCGCCTAAAAGAAGAATCCCAAGTTTATTAGCCTATGAATAAGACTGAGTGAACCTATACTTTTTTTTTTTTTTGGCGCCGGGAACCACACGGCTTATACAAATATTTATATACGAAAAATCAACACATTCTTGTCGCCCACGTAAAAGTCATCAAAATATATCACGGCGCGAAATGCGACAACAACTGATAGATACAATAACGTAGGTAACGTAATATTTGAGAAATGTGAGTTATTTCCAACACTGAGTTTCGTGAAGTGACGGGCACTGTCGTTCCCACGGACGTCCCTCAATTTCCCGGGATGGAATTCCCGCGACACATCGATCTTAGATGAACAAGATTTAATATTTGATAGACATTGCAATTGGTCAAAGAGATAAAGGAATCTTTCTTGAGCAACCATATTTATACATTTTGAACACTAAGTGACATGTAATTATGAGCCTTATATGTTTATCTTATTATTATCTATACTAATATTGTAAAGCTGAAGAGTTTGTTTGTCTGTTTGTACGCGCTAATCTCAGGAACTACTGGTTCGAATTGAAAAATTATTTTTGCGTTGAACAGACCATTTATCGAGGAAGGCTATATAACATCACGCTGCAACTTTAAGGAGCAAAGAAATAATGGAAAATGTGAAAAAAAAACGGGGAAAATTATTCATCCTTGAGGGCTTTAATGATGCCCGAAATAACTATTCCACGCGGACGTAGTCGTGGGCACAGCTAGTATTGTACACAATCAGACAATATTGTAGGTGTAGGTATGTTAGTTACAATGAAAAGATAATGGAGAATTTGACAAATACATACGATTCAGTTATTACATAATTCAGGCCTCTAACATTGGCCTCCTAAATCATAAAAATTGACGATATTTTTCGACGTTAAATCACAAGAACTTTTTCCAACAATATTGCGATATCACTGTACCTAGCTCTCTGATTCGATTGCTCGTCCACAAAGCTAATCGTCTTAGTTCACTCGGTTCACGTGTATATCGTATTGCAGAGAATCGATACAAATTGAAACGATTAAATCAATTTGTCCGAGTAAAGTGTAGCAAGAAACTGAGCTTAATAGCTTTTTAATGTTTTGGATTTAAGATCGAACTTACATTATACGTACATATAATCACGTATATAATCCCTTGCGGGGTAAACAGAGCCAACAGTCTTGAAAAGACTGATGGGCCACTTTCAGATGTTTGGCGTTATAATTGAATTCAAATAGTAACAGGTTTCTAGCCCATCGCCTAAAAGAAGAATTACTAGTTTAGAAGCCTACCCCTTAGTCGCCTTTTCCACGTGGACGATATCGCGGGCACAGCTAGTGAAATTTAAAGGTTGCACGACAATAAGTGTTTATTTTTTCTTTTTTTTTTTTGCTTAATATTAATAAAGGCAATAGGTAGAAACTTTTTATGTACTTGTACATTATTATTATTACCTTTCAATATAAATAATAAAATAAAAATGAAGCAATTAATTAAAGGGGGCTTCCATATCACATACTTATTGTATTTTATAGATTCTGGTAGGTACGGAACCCTAAATGTGCGAATCCGACTCGCGCTTGGCCGGTTGAGATATAGAAATAGAATTTAATAACTTCAAATGACCGATACTCATCAAATTAAGGACGTCCTGGTAAAGGGTCAGGTCAAAAGTACCCGAAACCGCCGAGCTTACATGAAGAGAGTTATGAATGTGAATGAAGCAAAGGAAATATGCAGAGATCGTGGCAAGTGGAAAGAGGTAGGTAGTCTCTGCCTAACCCTCCGGGAAAGAGGCGTGATTTTATGTATGTATGTATGTATGTATGATACTCATCAATGCAAAATCAATAGTTGAATATATGTTTCATCAAAATATTTGAAAAGCGACTTGCTTCGACAAATGAGCTGTAACATGATCTCATGACACTTTCTTTACAAAGTCGGGTAAAAGGCGATAAGGTCTAACCTTATTAACTAACATCAGACACCTCGTATTTACTTAAGACCTTTTGAAATATCGTCACGTTGGCTTTATGCGGACCCGGGCCTTCGCCCTGGGCATTAAACGGTTGTATAGCGCCGTGTGGTTCCCGGCAAAAATAAAAAGAAGTATAGGACCACTCCATCTCTTTTCCATGGATGTCGTAAAAGGGGATTCTTTTTTAGGCGATGGGCTAGCAACCTGTCATTATTTGAATCTCAATTCTATTATTAAGCCAAATAGCTAAACGTGGCATTTCAAAACTGTTGGCTCTGTCTACCTGTCTACCCCGCAAGGGATATAGTCGTGACCATATGTATGTATATATGGGTCAGGAATACATTCAATTGTTATGTAAAAAATCCAATCTTTTTAATTTAGATATAGCGCAATACGTTCAGCTCTAAATAGCGATTTTTTTACAGCTGTACAGAGTCAAAGCTTTTTAACAAACCCTACTCTGAACTAAGAACGAACCTAAATATCTATAATAATAATCCCGGCCAGGGCATGATGAGAAACGAACTTTCTCTAATTGGCCTGATTCTTGGATGTTTATCTATATAAGTATTTATTATAAAATATAGTATCGTTGAATTAGTATCTCGTAACACAAGTTTCGAACTTACTTCGAGGCTAACTAAATAGAATAGAATAGAATAGATTTATTTTCAAAATTGGATACAAGGTATCACTTATTGACGTCACATAACTTAAATCTAATTATAACTACTACCGCTAATCTGTGCAATTTGTCCCGTATATATAAAAAATAGCTACTTTGACTCTGTACAGCTGTAAAAAAATTCTAGCTATTCCAGAGCTGAATGTATTGCGCAGGCATGTTGAGCCCCGCGCCCCAGATGTCGGGTCAAGGCCGCCCGGCCCCTCGAACATGCCATACGCCGCCGTCCCCAGACCGCTGTCGTAAAATATGGAGATCACAGAATGTTAGTACGGTTAGGTATATGTTACTAGCTGTGCCCGCGACTTCGTCCGCGTGGAATAATTTTAAAAAATTCAAATTTTTTATTCATTATTATAGGATACTTCATATCGCTTAATAATTGTCAAAACGTATGGTTTAACAACATTGGTTGACGTCAAATAAATTACTTAAACTTAACTAAGTTTACTGCCGCTTCCAAGGCGTCAGTGCAGAAGAAGCGGTAACAAACTGCACTGCAGCATTTTCTTCAACAACGTCAACTTCACAATATCAATTATTTTGGGCATCATTGAAGCCCTCAACAATGTATAATTTTGTTCGTTTTTTTTTCACATTTTTAAATAATTTCTTTGGTCCTTATTATTGCAGAGTGATGTTTTATAGCCTAAAGCCTTCCTCGATAAATTGTCTATTCAACGCAAAAAGAATTTTTCAATTCCAACTAGTAGTTCCTGAGATTAGCGCGTTAAAACAAACAAACAAACAAACTCTTCAGCTTTATAATATTAGTATAGATTTATTTACTAATGCATCAATTCTATTCATCAATTCTATCTTAAAGCCAAATAGCTGAATGTGGGCTATCAGTCTTAAAAAGACTGTTGGCGCTGTCTACCCCCTGATAAACACAAGAAACAAAATTACAAATGTTCTGCTTATTTCAAAAGAAATCTCTTCCAGCAGACCTGAGATAGGAGACATGATGGAAAAGGGTGAAGGGTGTTATGTACAAAAATCCCAACTAAAAGTATAAAGCTGGCACCAATACAAAAAATAATAAGACCACTCCATCCCTTTCCCATGGATGTCGTAAAAGGCGACTAAGGGACAGGCTTACAAACTTGGGATTCTTTTTTAGGCGATGGACTAAGCAGGTTGCCTAAATGGCCACGTTCAGCTATTTGGCTTAATGATAGAATTGAGATTAAAATAGTAACATGTTGATAGCCTATCGCCAACAAGAAGAAATTTCAAGTTTACTAGCCTTTCCCTTAGTCGCCTTTTACAACATCCATGGCATAGATACGCAGTGGTCTTATGCTAAATGCCGTAAACCATACGGCACATAAGAAAACAAAAAAAAAGTGTTTTGTGTACAAACGCTAGATGATTAAAAGACTCACTTCTACATAATTTTTATTTTGTGTCACAGAAAGCAAAGATCTAAATCGAGCGTCCAGCAGATGACCAACTTTATTCGCATCTCTATTCAGTTATCAGATAAATTTATGTGGTAGACCTCCATTTATATTCCAGGCAGACTTTTAGTGCCTTTCATAAAAACTAGATTATGTCAGATAGCGTTAGAAACGAGAATGGTCCAACAACTTTCCTCCGGTTTAGAAGCATGATAAGTATGCAGATTAGATACAGCCTCAGTTCGGCCCATATGAATCGGTAATTCTAATCTGATAAATAATTCCCGTGGGAATTTTAGGATATACTATCTTAGTTCTTCCCAAGACATACATATATATAGTCACGTCTATATCCCTTGCAAGATCAGTCTTGATAAACTGAAAGACCACGATTGAGATTCAAATGCCGTGTGGTTCCCGGTTAACAAAAAAATTACAATGTTTTCAATGAGGATTCTTCATTTAGGCCATGGTCTTGGAACCTGTCACTCTGTTTTCAGGTTTAAAAACCGGCCAAGTGCGAGTCGGGCTCGGACATAGAGGGTTCCGTACCATCATCGTTTGTTGTAAAATCTGTTTATTAAAATTTACCAAAAGTAATTAGAAATTACGTTTGTTGATTGTAAATTTTTATTTATTATTTAATTATTTGTTAATTGAGAGATAATAAACAAATAAATATTCAAAGTTTTGAGTATGAAATAAGGCATAGTAGGAAGGCTGTGAAGCTTTTGCGTAGCACCGGCTACAGTAATCCGGTATTGGCTACGATTTTCGTAGCAGCTACAAACCCTCGTAGCGCTTGCTACGAAAATGAACGATTGAATTTGTAATCCGTTCATCCGATGTAGGTACATTGAGTGAACGTTTATCCGTTTAAATTCTATCCACTAACTAAGGAAATGGTCTGTAAAAGCTATTTAAGACATACATATAATCACGTCCGAACCCCTTGCGAAGTAGACAGAGCCAATAGTTTTAAAAACTATATAAAATACTGATAGGCTACGATCAGCTGTTTCGGTCACTGATAGAATTGAGATTCATATAAAGTGACAGGTTGCTAGCCCATCGCTTAAAAGAAGAATCCTAAGTTTATAAGCCAACCCCTTAGTCGCCTTTTACGACATCCATGCGAGAGTGATGGAATGGTCCTATTCTTTTTTCTATCTGTGCCGGGAACCACACGGCACCTCATTACCTGTGTTTTTATTTTGTTTTTCTTTTTCTTATGATGCAATAAATAGTCTATATGTCTATCATAGAATTATAGATGCAAATTGCTAGCTCATCGTCTACAAGAGGAATCCCTAGTTTATAATTCTTACCATAGACAGAAATAGAATGTGCATGGTACCTTTATTATTCCTAGTTTTAACCCAATTCGGTGGATTTGAAAGCCGTATAATCGCTGAATTTACTGTTCACCCCGGACCAAAGCTCAGTAGGATAAGAAGCTTTCAGCCGGTTCAGCGCTTTACCGACGAAAGCCCGCCCGATTGGCTCCCAAACCAATTTTCCGTTTCCGAGAAATGTACAATGTTATTAACACATTTATTTATGGCCATTTGTTGCAATGCCAATAAAATGTTAATTGGCAATTATGAAAAACGAACTCATTTTAAAAACTAATTGTAAGTTATTTGTGTTCAGTTGAAAATTGTAAAATAATCATTATAATTTTGTTGAGACCGATTGTGATTAATCTGAGGTTTATATGTATAAATATACCTATGAGGTTTATAAAATAAAATAAAAAATAAGAAAAAAGAAATATTTATTCATCCCGTGAGTAGCTAAAGCGAGTCGCTAGTGATTAATAAGCTGTTCTTTTTATATAAACACGTGTTAAACAAAGATAGGATAATAACTTAAAATATGCTTTCATAAAAAAATAAAACATCTGTAAAATTATCGTTAAGTCTTATAATTATCTGCCAGAATCTGATTATATTCTCAGATCCGGACAGATAAGATAAATTATTTATTTATTTATAATATAATTCACATACATACATACATAAAATCACGCCTCTTTCCCGGAGGGGTAGGCAGAGACTACCTACCTATATGTATAATTCACAGTTTGATTTAACATACATACTCTGTTTTCTATATGTAAAATGGTGCAATAAAAAATTCTCATTTACTCTTTGACATCACATTCATCCGAATCAGTTGACAAAAGGAAATATATCACTGCATTTTATTTCAAAGTACTCACTAAATCTCTTGTTCGATTTGAAAAAAGCAACGAATTTCATACAGGGTTAGTATTTCTAAAGCTTTGAGCTACAACCGTACGTATTAGAGAGCTTATATAAAAATCACTTTGACATAGTGCCGTGTGGTTCCCGGCACCAATAGAAAAAAGAATAGGACCACTTCATCACTCTCCCATGGATGTCGTAAAAGGCGACTAAGGGGTAGGCTTATAAACTTGGGATTCTTCTTTTAGGCGATGGGCTAGCAACCCGTCACTATTTGAATCTCAATTCTTTCTTAAAGCCAAATAGCTGAACGTGGCCTATCAGTCTTTACAAGACTGTTAGCTCTGTCTACCCCGCAAGGGATAAAGACGTGATTATATGTAAGTATGCACTTTGACATAAATTATTGACATTATGAAAAGGGAAGAGAGATGAGAGTTATGAACGTGGACGAAGCGAAAAAAGTATGCAGAGATCGCGGCAAGAGGAAAGCTGTCTCTGCCTACTCCTTGGGAACTTGTTCATAAGTTCTTGAGTGTGAGTTTCAAGAGAGAAAAGCCAGATCACTCATGATTAACCGTTCATCCATCCTCATTCACAAATCTCTTGATGCAAGCTCGTCGATTTTGGGTACTCTGACCTTTCGCCAGAAAGTCCCTGATTTGATCAAAGTTCGTCTATGCCTTCCCACTCCGCGATTCTGATTCACACTCTATTCATATATTTGCTTAGCCAACCCGCTTCCGTTTATCCTCTCCATTTGACCAAAGGTAAAGGGTCAGGTCAAGAGTACCCGAAACCGCCGAGCTTGCATGAAGAGAGTTGTGAATGTGGATGAAGCGAAGGAAGTATGCAGAGATCGTGGCAAGTCGAAAGATGTAGTCTCTGCCTACCCCTCCGGGAAAGAGGCGTGATTTTTTGTATGTATGTATGTATATGACCAAACCACTTAATCATTCCCTTTTCCATTCCTCTCACTATCTATTTATTAATCATCTGTTTTCAATTACGATCTTATTTAAAAAAAAAAAGGAATTAATTAAAGTTGCATTTAAATTGCACAAAAATGCAAAAATGGCGAAGTAAACTCATCATAATTACGTGTACGTCCCACAAATTAATCCGATCAACGAGCCAATCTCACGCAAGCCTTTTTTAGTCTGAGAGCCCATCGAATAAATGCATCGTTCAGTATGATTGACGACCGAATTGGCTTTCCAGAATTTATTACGTAGTTTGAGTTCTCTTGTTTCGATGAGATGTGACGATTCTCTGTCTCTCTCGTCTCTAGGCTTTAAGAAATAAGCTTAAAACTACATAGCTTCAGTACTATGTTTTGCTCAATTACCTACGTACATGATAGCTAAACGGTGTGAGCGATTGCTATGTGAGGAAACCTTTTCTTTGAAGTAAATTTGATTATGTGTACCCAATATAGGTAACGTTACCTTGCAAATAATTCTAGTGAGCATATCTTAAAAAGGACCCAATAAAAAATCCTCAATTTTTATTCTACTTTATTACCGAAACCTGTAAAAGAAGAAATCTGAATTATTTATATAGACATGGAAGGTTACCTTTTCGTGTTTGTTTGATATTTTGGGTTGCAAAAAAAAAACAACTTTAATGGCATATTTAAATTTTCGATTTAACGTTATTTACGAAGCCAAAGAAAATTTTCGATTTAACGTTATTTAATAAACATGTCGACAAAATGCTTAATAATTTTAATATTGACAAAAAAACGTCCTATAGTTAAAAATAAATGAATTGATTATTTTGTATGAATATTGTTGAAAATATTAACATGAACAAAAACATATATGAAGTTGAAGAATTTAAAGTAAAATTCAAACTAAAAATAAATTTTAGTTTGGGCCCCTTGGTGAGGTATTTAAAGTAGTAATATATAAATAAATAAAAAAAATATTATCTGAGGGTTTCTTTACTGATACTCTTCCCTCGAATCTCTTCTAAAATTTCTAAAGTCAATCAATCAACATGAATCTTATAAATTTTGTATGATTTTTTTTATCTAACAAATACTCGAGTTACCTATGTTTTGAGAATTCGGGATCCCATACTAGCTGTTCAACCAATCAGAATAAAGTTTCAATATTTTTACATCATTATCCGCTCCAAAATGTAACTGTTATTGCTTTTCACGTTAGCATAAAATGATACACACGTTATAACGAATACATAATTATAACGGTAACAAAGCGTATGGATCCGTGAAATTAATTTTAACTTTAAAATGAAATTCAAAGCTTATTCATGGAAAAGCCGAAAGAGCTAACACGAATTTTATTATAACTTGATCATTTGCATTTGACATGCAAAACATTAATGAGGTATAACTAACAAAAGATAATTACATTATCGGCTGGGTAAGGTGCTTAATGACCCGTTAATTTTTTGAAAAGTTATCGTTAATAATGATAATGTTGTTAACTTACCTGATCCAGGAATCTTTTGATAGGATAATTTCTTAATATCACCTAATACTCGATGAAATAGACCATTTATCGAGGGAGGCTTTAGGCTATTTATCATCACGCTGCTACTATTAGGAGCGATGAAATAATGGAAAATGTGAATAAAAAGGAGAAAATTATTATTCCTTGAGGGCTTTAATGATGATCCTGACGAAAAACGACAACTCTTGATTATGTCCGTTCCCGTAGAAATTTTGAGAAATCCTCTCGTAGTTAAGATGTACTAGAGGCCGCCCGCGACTTCATCCGCGTTGAATCAATCTTTATGTTATTCTGGGTCTTCAGCTACCTACATACCAAATTTCATCGTAATCGGTTTTTGCGCGAAAGAGTAACAAACATATCCATACTGACATCTTGACATACTCACAAACTTTCGCATTTATAATATTAGTAGGATTCCAGTGACACTTCTCATCGTGCCGACTGCACACTCTACGTGTGATGACAACTCTATGTTCCACCCATTAATTATCCTTTACAAGCCGTGAATGGTCAAACACTAATACCGTGAGTGGTCCAAAATAAAGCAAGTGGACATTTCCAAACTTTTTGCAACAACTACCTGACGTGTTCACAATTTGGTACATGCTTTTATTAAGCTATGCAATTTGAATTTTCACTGTTCTGAATTTTGTAAAACTTCTAATAAACAATTATTCTCTTCTCTCTCCTGGCTTTAGTCCCGGTTTCATCCTCACCACTCAGGAAGTATGCCTTTGACCGTGGATCCTGGATTGAGAGACAGGTTTTTTAAAGAAATTTTACCCTTGAAAGTTAGACGACTCGACTTCGACTAGAAGACTCTGCCTTATAAATTCCTTTCGTTAGTCTATCCTCATCCATTCTCTCGACATTTCTAAACTATCTTAATATACTCTTCTCAATTTTGGTCACCATTTCCTCTTTCACTCCACACATTTTTCTTACATCGATATTTCTAATTCGATCTTTTATACCAACACCACACATACTTCTTAATATCTCATTTCAACTATTCCAGCAATGAATATATATATGTCACTATTTGAATCTCAATTCTCATTAGAAATCATTAGGCCAAATAGCTGAACGTGGCCATTCAGTCTTTTCAAGACTGTTGGCTCTGTCAAGACAAGGGACAAGGGACAAGGGATATAGACGTGACCATATGTATGTATGTATGTATGAATATATATAAATTGCAATATATCGTATTCAGTAACAGTACCTGGGCGACTCGATGATTATATGTTAAATTTTCCATATGACATCAGAGAAACTACAAGAAGTATTTTGCTTTTCTAGTCAATGGAAAAAATACGGCCGAGTTATTTGAACCTGGGCATCACACCTTTTTAGTCGGGTATCTTAACCCTTCGGAGGATTATCTTCAGAAATGTTTTAAGACATCGTTACATACAAAAATAAACATACACTTCATACTTGTGAATTTCTAAACACATGCGTACCTTTTGTGCTGCCAAATGATATATCGGTGTGCCCAACCTTCGTCACAGCTTACATTTCATATAAAGATATATATATATGTAACATTGTATATGAGTTGTGTAAGCTTTGAATGTATCGTATATATCTTTGAAGGTATGGTCGTGTGGCCCGGGGATATGATAAATGATGTTAACTATATATCGCCGGTCCGACGCGAATAAATAAGCGCGAAAACTTAAGTGATATATATTATGTAACTAGTACCTGGTCGACCGAGCGGTGCTCGGTGAATGTCAGAGAAACCATTGAGAATAGTAAAAACCAAAACAAATTTTAAAAACCACTTAAAAAGACATATAATATTTAAAAAACAAAAATTAAGATTATCCGTTTCCGGGAATCGAACTCATGACTAATATTCCGACTTGAGAACCGATCGCCCGACCACTACACCAACCGTAACAAGACCGCAGTGCCAAAATTATCGTAGTCTTAACAACCATTTTACGTAAGAAAATTATCTTGAGTGAAAATATTGGAAAAAGGTAGCAAAATATTTTATTTTCAACCCCTTATAAACCTATATTTCAAATTTCAACGAAATCATTAGAGCCGTTTTTGATGAAAACGACGCGCAACGATATGGTGACTAGATCACAAAGGTGTTAGTTAGATTAGATTGAACTTTGATTAATAGATAGCTCTTGTTACGTGGGTTCCTAATTGCCTCAGTACAAATGACCAACAATTCGTATCTAAGCGCGTGACCTAATAACCATGGAGATCAAAATATAAAACCTACAGAAGTATCTATCTAATGAAAATTTTAAATTAAATCACTCAAATGTAATTTGTAGAATCAATTACTATTATATTTTCTGTTTTAAAAAGGCTATACATACATAAAATTCACGCCTGTTTCCCGGAGGGGTAGACAGAGACTACCTCTTTCCACTTGCCACGATCTCTGCATACTTCCTTCGCTTCATCCACATTCATAACTCTCTTCATGCAAGCTCGGCGGTTTCGGGTACTTTTGACCTGACCCTTTACCAGGACGTCCTTAATTTGATCAAGATACGTTCGTCTAGGTCTTCCCAGTCCGACCTTTCAACCTGTTTTCATTCATCGTCTTCACATGATTAGTTGATATATTACGTGTTAAAACCAATGTGATATATTTGTTTGGTCAGGCAATCAAACAGCGACCACAATAACAATGGATTAATCATAAAATCGTTATAATGGATTAGTAATACTCGTAACCACAGAAATTATTCCGACTAATGGAAATGACGTGATGTTTTGGTGTAAATCCTTTGAAATATATACGAATACTATAAATGTGAGTGTGTTTGTTTATCCGTATTTTTAACATGGATAAAGCGAAGGAAGTATGCAGAGCTCGTGGCAAGTGGAAAGAGGTAGTCTCTGCCTACCCCTCCGGGAAAGAGGCATGATTTTATGTATGTATGTATTTTTAACGCAGAAACACAGAACCTGTACACAAGAAATATGGTTTACAATTATTTTTTTACGGGACAAATTACACTGATCGAGTTAGCCTCGAAGTAAGTTCGAGACTTGTGTTACGAGATACTAACTCAACGATACTATATTTTATAATAAATACTTATATAGATAAACATCCAAGACCCAGGGCAATCAGAAAAAGTTCTTTTCTCATCATGCCCTAGCCGGTATTAGAACCTGGGACCTCCGGTGTCACAGACAAGCATACTACCGCTACGCCACAGAGGCCGTCAATATAAAGAATATAAAGTATAGATTGTAGAATATTTTCTAAAATTCATTCATTGCGGGTGAAGACGCGGGCGCACTTGAGTTAGCGACCTTAAAAATACCTTCCTGAGAAAACACCCTTTCCAACATTTCAACAGGAACACAATCCGTTCACAACTTTCCGAGCGACTAAGGGATAGGCTTATAAACTTGGGGTTCTTCTTTTAGGCGACGGGCTAGCAACCTGTCACTATTTGAATCTCAATTCTATCATTAAGCCAAATAGCTCAATGTGGCCTCTAAAAAATCAGTCTTTTCAAGACTGTTGGCTCTGTCTACCCCGCAAGGGATATAGACGTGATTATATGTATGTATGTATGTTATCTCAATAATGGATTAACCACTGCAATTATCCGAGTAATGCGAATGACGTGCAGTGTCTAGCTGTAATTTACATCTATGATCGTACTCGCAACATGATTTAGTACTACTGTGCTTCAGCCGTTCTACTTGTTAAGTGAAACTTATCAACAGCTGCTCTCGTTCCGTTTCTGATACAAATTTCTTTTTTATTTACTGGCACATTTGTAGTTTTTGTAGTTTACATTTTATTCACGTCTTAAAGGCAAAGACTACATCTTTCCACTTGCCACGATCTCTGCATACTACCTTCGCTTCATCCACATTCATAACTCTCTTCATGCAAGCACGGCGGTTTCGGGTACTCTTGACCTGACCCTTTGCTAGGACGTCCTTAATTTGATCAAAATACGAAATGAATCATGATTGGATAATTTAATTTTTCCTACATAATCATATTACGAGTTATTTTACGTGAAAGGTTTTTCATAAACTAGCTTTCAGCCACAAATTCGCCCGCGTGAATTTAGCGTCATCTTAAAAAAGCGACGCATTTAACGACATCTACAAAAAAAGCGACGAATTAATAATAGGAAGATTAATCTATACTAATATAATAAAGCTGAAGAGTTCGTTTGTTTGTTTGTTTGAACGCGCTAATCTCAGGAACTACTGGTTCGAATTGAAAAATTCTTTTTGCGTTGAATAGACCATTTATCGAGGAAAGAAAGGACTATATAACATCACGCTGCAACTATAAGGAGCAAAGAAATAATGGGAAATATGAAAAAAAACGGGGAAATTATTCATCTTTTAGGGCTTCAATAACCCGCGACTTTATCCGCGTGGAATACGCGGATAAAGGCGCGGGTACTGTTAGTTCAGTATATAACTCGTGAAGAGCTAACAAAAAAACACTTGACCTCAATTTTGCATTTATTATATTAGTTGGTATGGGATAATAGGTTTCATCACCTAAAACCCTTCACTATTCTATGTAAATAATTTCGTGCCAGTCTGAATTTTCTCTAATAGACCCTTTGTCGGCCCAAAAGGTAATTTGCCGTAAATGTTTTTAATTGCCTTCCATTTCGTTCACTTTCTTCACAATTAGGGTTGTGATTAAGATTTATTTGCCGTGTGGTTCCCGGCACCAATACAAAACAGAATAGGGCCACTCTATCTCTTTCCCATGGAGGTCGTAAAAGGCGACTAAGGGTAGGCTTTTAAACTTGGTGTTCATTTTTTAAGCGACGGGCTTGCAACCTTTCACTATATGAATCTCAATTCCATCAGTAAGCCAAACAGCTGATCGTGGCCTGTCAGTATTTTCAATACTGTTGGCTCTGTCTTTTCATATGTATGTATGTCTGTATGTACATATAATCAAGACTGTATGTAGCTTGAAATTGCTCTTAAAATGTTCATGCAAAGTTTCTCAGCAGGCCGAACGAATGCTAAAGATAGTTTAACATAAAACAACAAATATAGGTGTTAGACTAGACATAGGCAGTGTGACTTGCTTTGTTCCTTGGGAATGCAAATTAGGAACGTGCATTTTAAGCTTAGTGATTTCGAGCAGGTCTCTGTGAAGACTTTAAGCTTTGTGTGACGTTGCATACTGTATTTTATAGTAAGTAGTCTTTTTTATTAAGCACACAGATTTATGCTAGCACAATAGTTAGTAAGTAAGATTCGTGTCATACGAGTAAAAGACCAAACCAAGTATATAGTCAATTTATATAATGAAGACTACATGTTATTACTTATTAAACTAATTTTACCTAATCATTAAATGAAATTTTCAAGGCATTTCTTTATTTGTGTAACGTAAATATAATATTGTCATTGTTATTCATCCATTCATTCATTCATATGATCACGTCTATACCCCTTACGGGGTAGACAGTGCTAGCAGTCTTGAAAGACTGATGGACAACAAAAGTAGACTTATTGTTTAAAAATAGGTACCTTTTATTATTCATCCAAGTACTTTTTGAATGTCCATAGCATTAAAGTCATATTTAATAAACAATTTTATTACGTAAATTCAAACTACATACTATAAACTCTTTGCAAAATAGAGAAAGCTATTTGCCTTTACAGGAAAATAGCTGATATACGACGAAATATCGAACCTTCCACGTTATACCAAGAAATTGTGAATGTCAAAGGAATTTTCTTAGCAACGTGGCGTACCGTGATGTATGCACGTATCCAAGGCAGGGTTAAGGGGGCGCCCCCCACTTCTTTAAAGCCATTTTATATTAAGTACTAGTTGACGCCCGCAACTCCGTTTGCGTGTTATAGGAAGTATGAATACTTTTGTTAAGACGCATTTTTACGCCATAATTCGGTTGATTTAGCTGGTATATAATGATTCTGCATCAGGTGTTTCAGATCTTCTATTTTTATACGCCAACAGAAAATGCTCATCAGGTAGAACAACTTTTGTTAAGACGTCATTTTAATATTTCCTATAGTTTAGCTGAGTTGTTATGGTTCGATATCAGCTGTACCAGATTCCAAAATAAATTATACCCAACATTTACAACAAAAAATTTTCAATTTATTTGAGAGAAGCGTGTACAAACAAACAGAGAGACTTTTTGTTTCAAATCTATGCTTGGTTACTATTTCTTCACCGTTATAAATATATTTTTTTAATATACTCAATGTGCAGACTACAATTTTTACGGTTTTATTATATGTATTTATGATTATTTTTATAGCCATATTAATTTTATACTTATTCACTTTTTAAATTTTTAATTAAATTAAAAAAAAAATAATTTTAGTCAAGACATCAGTCAAGATAGAAGAGGATGCTATAAAATTAACTAAGTATACGTCTATTTATAGGTCTGTATAATTATAGTTTCCACAGCTAACGCGAAAAGCTATCTTCAAGCGGGCGGAGCAGCGGACAACAGCTAGTTATGCTATAAGTTTTGTTAAAATATGTAATACTTTGTGTCAATTGTGTTTTGAAAATAAATCTATTTCTGCATACATCTACATCTTATTACTCATATAATTCATTGTTATTCTGACTACATTGGAGCGTCTTAATTGCTCAAGAAAATTTGCAAAGCATTTCTTTATTTTTGTTAGTTGAATTAAATAATATCGAGCTTTTGTTTGTTAAAAAGAAACTGAAATTTTGATATTTTATGGTGTCTTTCAATTACTTTCATTTGCTTCCTATGTAGCTTTTAATGAATTTGAGTAATTTTTTTAAGATATTATTTTTTTTTTCTAAATTATATACGTAATATTGGATCATTACATCAACAAGTGTTACCCTGTACCTATTCAATTGAGAAACATCAACACTGTACTGAAAAATCTTAATACTTTTCGCTCCACCCCCCTTTCCCCTCCTTTAAAAAGCACTAGCTACGCCCCCGCTGCGGAGTCGCATATTTATAAAGGTCATTCATGTAGAAAGATGCTTGTGCATCATCTGTCATTAGGTGCCACGTGACTTGCTCGAGCCACAATGCAGTTCTTGAAATGCATTTGCATTTTACGATTGCATTTATTCGAATAACTTTGCATATAGATATGACATAATCTTATATAATATGTATATAAAATTCTCGTGTCACAATGTTCGTTACCGTACCCCTCCGAAACGGCTTGACCGATTCTCATGAAATTTTGTGAGCATATTGAGTAGGTCTGAGAATCGGCCAACATCTATTTTTCATACCCCTTAGTGATAAGGATTGTCCACCCCAACATTTTTTTTTAATGTGAATTATTTTAAAATTATTTATATGGCAAAACAACGTTTGCCGGGACAGCTAGTAATGTTATAAAAGACGTAATGTTTGCTCCTTTTTTGTTTATAAAGGCTAATCTTCGGTAATACTGAACTGATAATGAAAATTCTTCTACCGTTAAAAGGTAAATTATCGGTGGATGTTAAAGTCTATGTATGTATCTACGGGATAAGCCGTGGCGGGCCGCTAGTATCTATTCTAATATTATAAAACTGAAGAGTTTGTTTGTTTGTTTACTTGTTTGTTTGAACGCGCTAATCTCAGGAACTACTGGTTCGAATTGAAAAATTCTTTTTGTGTTGAATAGACCTCGATTTATCGACGATTATCGAGGAAGTCTTTAGGCTATATAACATCACGCTGCAACTTTTAGAAGCGAAGAAATAATGGAAAATGTGAAAAAAACGGGGAAAATTATTCATCCTTGAGGGCTTCAATGGTGCCCAAAATAACTATTCCACGCGGACAAAGACGCGGGCACAGCTAGTTTAAAATATATATTCCTTTTTTGTTAACAGACTCACAATGATACCTCAAAAATCTAATATGTGATTACACTAAATGTTCTTCATTTATGAACTGAACTGTCCATGAATGTCCACGAAATATCAAGCATGTTATAAATTATATTATTTGCCGTGTGGTTCCCGGCACCAATACAAAAAAGAATAGGACCACTCCATCTCTTTCCCAAGGATGTCGTAAAAGGCGACTAAGGGATAAGCTCACAAACTTGGGATTCTTTTTTAGGCGATGGGCTAGCAACCTATCACTATTTGAATCTCAATTCTATCATTAAGCCAAATAGCTGAACGTGGCCATTCAGTCTTTTCAAGACTGTTGGCTCTGTCTACCCCGCAAGGGATATAGACGTGACTATATGTTATAAATTAATGTGCAAAATGTAATTTAACTACGTTCACTAAAAGCCCGCCGGTAATAGTGCTTAACGTTTAAGTGCTTTGAGAACTTGCACTTTGTGGTCGATTGAGGTTTATGTTTAGTTTGCATACTACATATATAGTCACGTCTATATCCCTTGCGAGGTAAACAGAGCCTTCTTGATAGTTTGAAAGGCCACATTCTGCTGTATGGTTAATGGAATTGAGATTCAAACAGTGACAGGAATCCCAATTCTATTACAGACATTACTTTGAAGCTGACTCAATCTGTGTAGTTAACTTGTCTCGTATGTATTTATTTATGTATGTACGTATGCTTAGATCTTCAAAACTACGACGACAGATTTTGATGCAGTTTTTTTTAATAGATAGAATGATTGAAGAGCATTACCTTTATGTAGGTATTAAAGCTGCCCATGCGAAGCCGGGGCGGGTCGCTAGTTTCGTTATAATCCTTCAACACTTTGTACATATTTATATCAAACATTTTCTCCGAAACCGCTTCTTATTCCAATTTCCCGATTCAACAATCCGAACGAGCTTACAATATTTTATTGTTATTTAAGTACTCAATACAAAGTTGGATCGCGTGGTTTTAATTCATTCGAAAACATGATTTCTCCGAAGAAAAACAATACCGAGAAATAACAGCGTCAATGTGGAAAAGTGATTTTCTAAGAAATGTCCGCCCGAAAACAAAATATAAACTGAGTAATTCATGTTTTATTACTTTCGTTTTATTTCATAAATTGGATCAATTAGTCGTGTAATTGTTATTGGCGAGCATAATTTATTTTTCTAGTGTATTAATTATTTTTAATGGCAACATTTTGTTCAATTAGTTTTCTTTTAAAATTGCTATTTATTTTTTTGAAGGTGTTAATTAAAATAGGACATCCATTTCACCAAAATACAATGAGATTAATGTTACGTTAACATAAAAAAAATATTTAAGATCTTCTGCCTCATGTCTTTAAACTCGGTAACGTGGTCAGCACTTTGAGAGGAGCCTGGGGTGCGCCCTAGACCTGACCCTAGATTGTGTGAGTCAGATTTTTACACGAACCAACTCCCATCTGACCTCCGCAACCTTTGCAGGGGAACCAACCCTTATAGAATAGAATAGATTTATTTTCATAATTGGATACAAGGTATCACTAATTGACGTCGCATCACTTAAATCTAATTATAACTACAACCGCTTCCAAAGCGCATGTGTAGAAGAAGCGGCGAAACAAACTACACTGCAGCATTTTCATCGGATGTCAATATATTAATATAGATCTTTTAAATCTAAATCATGGACGAATGCACATTGTCTATGTACATTAAAAAACATGAATGAATGTAGGTAGAACTAGTTATTTCAATACGAATTATTAAATCATGGTTTAATTTTTCCCTTAATGTGTTATGTAAGTATACTTTTTTGTTTGTTTACTGTCTTTTCTACTGAACTAGTTAGTCTTCTTGATATTTTGCGTACTAAGTATTTATGTTTTTGTCTGGAGAAGAACATAGGATACTTTTAAACCCGGTAAAAACTATAGTTTAAAATTAAAACCCTGTATTCATTTGCAGGTGGCGCCTAATTCATGTGTGTTTAATATTTTTTTCTGCAAATTATGTATATATGTGACCGCTCCCTGTTTGACCGCTCCCTGTTTGTCCTTAGGGAAATCCTAGGTTCCCCTAAGGAAGGAAGCAATTAAGACAATCGCCAGAAGGAAAAGAATGGTTTAATGTTTTATTGGTTATGTATTACATTGTATTTCTTAATTAAAGATGATAAAGTGACAAGTTAATAATAAAAGTGCTTATACACTTTGGTACATAGATACTATACCTAATCAACTCTATTACCCTTGCGGGGTAGACAAAGCCAACAGTCTTGAAAATGATAGGTCACGTTCAGCTCTTAAGCTTAATGATAGAATTGAAATTCAAATAGTGGCAGGTTGCTAGCCCATCGCCTAAAAGAAGAATCCCTAGTTCATAAGGTTCTAAGCAAGACAAGTGGAGAAGTCTCTCTCAACCCACCAAGAAATAAGTGGACTTGTATGTATGTAGGTTTCTGATAGACTATAAATAAATTTAACTTCAAAATGAAACAGGTTCTGTGCCGTGTGGTTCCCGGCATCAATACAAGGAATAGGACCGCTCCATCTCTTTCCCATGGATGTCGTAAAAGCGCTAAGGTATAGGCTTACAAATTTGGTATTTTTTTTTAGGCGATGTGCTAGCAACCTGTCACTATTTGAATCTCAATTCTATCATTAAGCTAAATAGCTGAAGGTGGCCGATCAGTCTTTTCAAGACTGTTGGCTCTGTCTATCCCACAAGGGATATAGACGTGACCATATGTATGTATGTATGAAACAGGTTCTCGGGTGTTTACTGTCGAAGAGCTAGCGACAAGGGTGAAATTAGACGCCATTAATTCTTTGACGCCGGGACGGACTGAATTTGGTGATATTTCTGTAATTAAACTGCCTGCCACTAACACACATACGGTTGGCATTTCATTAATTTTTTTATTGAAATATAAACTCATACAATTACTAAGTAGAGTGTAGTAGCGTAACAGTATATTTGCTAGTTGCTTATTTGATTTTAAACAAGCAAATAAACTTATTTTCGCATTGATAATATTATTTATTTATTTATGTACACAAAATTATATTCAGGAGTATTTAATACAGTAATTCTAGTACGAAGGAACTACTTATTTCAAAAGAAATTTATTCCTGTAGACCCATGAAAAGAGAGATGAATTTTGGAGCGGTATGGCGTGTGTATAAAAATGAGTATTAGTTGGGATCAGGATGAAATGAAAAAAACATTTAAACTTATTAAATTCTCAAAATGGCGCCCGCGAAATTGCGGTGGCATTTCCTCGGTCTGTCGCAAGGAAATCTTACTGCGGTCGATTTTACCTTTATAATTCCAACTAATAATATAATGTGCAGTGTAGTTCCCGGCACCAACACAAAAAATGATTAGGCAAAATTAAGCGTGCTTAATGCACCTACGTTTTTTTTTTTTCAAAATAATTAAAATATTTAACGGTTTTTATTAAAAAATGAAACGGTACTTAATGAAATATACCGCCAAGTGGCTTAAAACACTTCACTTCAACGAGGTCGACGTGACAGACAAAATGAAATTCAAAAATAAAGGCATGTCCGGACTCCCGGGCTAGACTTAAATATTTCCTTTTTAATCTTAAATTGTACAATTTTACGTGTAACATTTTCCTGGTAGAGCAAAATTTTAAAATAAAATCCGAAAATTATTTAATCATTTTATACATTATTTTTACGTGGTCAAAGTAAAGGGTAATGGCCGTGGAATATTAATTGAGGTACTAGCTGTTGCCCGTGGCTTCGTCCGCGCTATTTAGTGCCACCCAAAAAAGTGTACAGGTTTTTTTTTAAATCCCACCTGATTTTTAGTTTTAACATACATACATACATACATATGGTCACGTCTTCATCCCTTGAGGGGTAAACAGAGCTAACAGTCTCGAAAAGACTTATCGGCCACGTTCAGCTATTTGGCTTAATGATATGAATTGAGATTCAAATAGTGATAGGTTGCTAGCCCATCGCCTAAAACAGAATCCCAAGTTTGTAAGCCTATCCCTTAGTCGTAGTTGTTTTAATCGGAATGAAATGTAGCCTATGACCTTGTTCAGTCTCTCAATTATAACGTAGGTATATATCTACTCGAAATTTTAACAAGATTGGTTCTGTATCTAGATTATATGTGAAGAGGTAACAATGAACAAACTTACTTTAACTTACTTTCCAATTTATTATTACAAACATACATACATACATATGGTCACGTCTATATCCCTTGCGGGATAAACAGAGCCGACAGTCAGCTGTATGGCTTAATGGTGGAATTGAGATTCAGATACCTACAAAAAAAGGCGTAAATCTAACACAACTCAATGCTGCTACTCGTACATAAGATTCTAGATCTCAAAACTAGACTCCGTTCTGAATGCAGCTATTTCCCGCTAAACCAATCGCCCAGATTGGATACGAGTACTAACTGAGTTAGCCTGATTGAAAGTTCGCGCCGCACTTCGTCAGCCAAACGGCATTATGACTACCATGAAATGTTCAAACTACATATGTGTAGGAATGAATTACATCGAGTTGTAGGGACAAATGTATGTTCGTGTAGGTACCGTTTAGATTTAAGATTATTTTTTAATCGACTAAAAAAATAGGAGGTGTCAATCCGTGTGGTTCCGGCAGTGCCGTGTGGTTCTCGGCACCATTACCAAAAAGAATAGGACTACTCCATCTCTTTCCCACGGATGTCGTAAAAGGCGACTAAGGGATAGGCTTATAAACTTAGGATTCCTCTTTAAGGCGATGGGCTAGCAACCTGTCACTATTTTTCCAAGACTGGTGGCTCTGTCTACCCCGCTAGGGATGTAGACGTGATCATATGTATATTATATATGTAGGTTCTCAATTCGATCGTTTTTATGTATGTTACGGTATTTATAGTCAGATTTGACTAATTAATACTGATATCCTGACGTACTCACAAACTTTCGCATTTACAATATTAGTAGGATTTACCTCCAGATATTTTCGGGATATGCACCCCTAGGCGACGTACCGCAACTACATGCCAAATTACTTTCTTATCTCTAGATCTATTTTGAAAAATGCGACAATGAACCTTGTGTTCAACAATGTATTCTCTCGTCCACATTCTATTCTAAGTTTAGATATTTGTGAAGTTGACGTTGTCGAAGAAAATGCTGCAGTGCAGTTTGTTACCGCTTCTTCTGCACTGACGCCTTTGAAGCGGCAGTAAACTTAGTTTTTAAGTAATTTTTTTGACGTCAACCAGCGATATGAAGTATCCTATAATAATGAATAAAAATTTTGAATTTGTATTTTGAATTTGAACTTGTTTTTTTTTTTGTTATGGTGTTTTAGGAATAAATACTTTTACTTCTGTTTGTTCCGCCGCTTGTCATAGGTAAACTCGCTTTTCCAAAGTGAATGTGATGTTTAACGTTATTAAGTAATACCCTCTAGGTATTCCGTTATGAAAATTAATTTATTTGTTTAATTGCATTCAGTAATGCGCAGAAATTTATGCGTATTCAAGAAACAGAAATTACAAGAAAAAGGCAATGATTTATGAGTTTAGAAGCTTAATGCGAGGCATACTAATAAGAAGTTATGTTTCAAACAACTTATGTATGTTCTCGTAAGATGCACGAGCGGAGGCGTAAGTTATTAGAAAAACTATAAATTTCAATACTGGTAGTAGTAAAATTCCAATTAAGTTGGTGCGTTTTACATACATACATATAATCACGTCTATATCCCTTACGGGGTTGACAGAGCCAACGGTCTTGAAAAGACTAATAGGCCAACTTCAAGATCCAAATATTGACATGTTGCTAGCTCATCGCCTTAAAGAAGAATCCCAAGTTTATAAGTTTATCCCGTAGTCGCCTTTTACGACATCCATGGGTAAGAGATGGAGTGGTGAACCACACGGCACTGGTGTATATTATATTATATAACGAACGTGTTATTTTTAAAAGCTTCAGATTTTTAATCATATATCATTTCGCGATCACATTTGTAGAGGAACCAATAATGTTTTAAAGTACTTACATACATAACGTCCCATTCCTTCACGGGGTTGACAGATCCAGCAATCTCGAAAAGACTTAAAGGCCCCAAGAGTTATTTTTTTATAACTAAGTTTATGCGTACATTTCCAATGACCTTTCATGTGTTTATTATAAAAACATAAAAAAATCCAATTACAAAAACAAATTAAGCGTCGAAATTACATCGTTTAGGAATATTTATAGTCTGTCACTGCCAACGAAATATTAAGATCGAAAACGTATTCGTTATTAAAAAAAATAAAAGTGCTCTCGACCCACGGCGAAGGTTGCTAACTCTGTGACTCTGTAAGCTCCGACTACACAATGGACCGGTCAGCAATGGCCGGGCTCTGAGCTTTCAATAAACGGTAGCTAAAGCTTGCTGCAGTTGGCACACACATAATAGGAAGACAAACTAGGTTTTATCATGACGTAAACTGGTATAAATATACTTAGTATTTTGAAAGAAAAATGTATTTGTTTAACATCTTTCTATATTGTACTCGTAGCCGTAGCGTCTTAAAAATAAATAAGTGATCTTTAGATACTGTTTATAAAAAGGAAATGTATGTACATAAATATCCTAGTCAAAGAGTAGATATCTGATATTTACAAAAAAAAGTAGCTTAGTTAAATTATTAAAATTAACAAAAGATTAAAAGGAAAACAAAACTGAAACTGAAAACACTGTTCTATTTTTTTTAATCTTGTGAATGGCGGCAAATATCTAAGCCATTATTTTATAAGAGTTAAGTAAGTAGGCACATGTTTGCAACTCGAAAAAAACATAGATGTTTTAGTGGCCAGTACTCTCAGAAATAATATTCAGAGATACTATGAGTATGTACTGGCCCCTAGTAATAGGTACCAATCACTTTATTTTTAAAAGAAACATGTTCCTTTTTCGAATCCAGTGATGTAACAACTCCATCAGTCCGAGAATGATTCGATTCTCTTTGATTACGGACGAGCAAACGTTCCCGCCGCCCGTGGCTATAGATACGATGTAAATATTTGTTTTAAAAAACGAATTCCTTTTTTGAAACATGGTTTTCTATTACAGCTAGGTTACGTTTTTTTTTTATTTCGAGATTCGAGACATGAAACGTTTCGTTTCAAACGTTTGTTTGATACCACATGTCAGTGCAGGCATTTTTATTGAATTTAATCGTAGGTATCTCTGAAATCAGATATCAAAATGTATTGAATGATGACCATTTCTCGAAATGAGGATGTGCGAAACAGCATGTCAACATCATTAATGTTAAATACCATTACAATACAATGCAGCGTAAATTTCGAATTCGGTCGTCGTCGCATGAAATGAAATTAATTTCTCAACAATAGTACTCTGCATCAATAATTTGGGAGGTGCTAAAAACAGGTCAAGGTGAGGCGAATAACGGAAAGTGAATCGGGCCCGATACTTGTTTATACTAGTTTATTATATACAATCACAAGTAAGTACTTGCCAAATGTTTGACGACAATAAGTGATACGATATCTATTGATGAAAAACTGAACTAAAAACTTGACCAGTATGATTTTTGATTAAGTTAAATATATAAGTATCAAATTAGGAACGTCCTGGCTAAAAGTCAGGTCAAGATTACTTAGACCGCTAGCATGAGAGGATTTATAAATATGAATGAAGCGAAAGAAGCATGGAGGATTCGTGGGAAGTGGTAAGGTGCAGTCTCTTCCTACCCCTCAGTAAAAGATTCATTCATTGATATAGTCACGTCTATAACTCTTGCGGGGTAGACAGAGCTAACACTCTTGAAGAGACTGAAAGGCCACGTTCAGCTGTTTGGCTACATACAAACAGGTTGCTAGCCTATCCTTAAATAAGAATCCCAAGTTTATAAGCCAATCCCTTAGTCGCCTCTTACGACATCCATAGGAAATGAGATGGAGTGGTCCTATTCTTTTTTATATTGTTGCCGGGAACCACATGGTACAGAAGAATAATTCTGTTTAAAAAGATGTCGTAATAGTTGACTATGCGTACACTACTAACGTCAAGAAATCCCCAAGTCTGGACGGTGGCAGTTCGACGTACAAAGATTGTTGAATGTTCTTACCTATTTTTACTCACTTAGATGCCGTCTTCAACAGACAAACGGCTTGTGAAAGCGATACCCGATAAGTATATTGTCAAAGAGACAGTTAAATAAGCGAAAATTTTGTAAAGATTAGAGTGAAATTTCAATGTTGAATTCTTTTGAAACGGCACACATTTGTTAATGTTTAGATATAAATGCGAAATTGTGTTTGTTTACTTATTGTTCATCTCTTTTTTACGCTTTATCTCCATGACCGTTTTATATAAAATTTTCAAAATATATAATTTGAGAGCATACTGAGAAAAATCATCATCCAAAAAGTTTCCGTGGAATTTGCTTTAAACAAAAATAACTACGCGCAAGCAAAATCAGATTGAAAAAAAAAAGACTAAACGGAAAATTTAAAAACAGAAACTATTTTGCGCCCTTTGCCAGCATTCGAATAATGAAAAATGTTATATCAAACTCCGCCGTACGTGGTTCTCAACTAATAAACGATGTCACGGCCAGTCGGAATGCGAAAATTATAACTTTGTCCACTATTTCAGCGGGAAATGTTTCATTTTAACACTGAAAATGTTGGAGCAACTTGTTTGTTGTTTACCTTTTGTCGTGAACGAGAAAGTCGCAATCACAGGAGTCTAAATATTGTTGTTTAGATTTCAATGGTCCCAGTTTATTTACAAAATGGCTGACGTGAAAAACTAACTGAAATATGTTGAAAGTGGTTTTTTCTCGTATATGTCCATAGGTTCCAACCTCGCTCAGGTCATGATATTTTTTTATTAACCTGAGTATTTTTGTAGCTATTTTTCTCATTCTCTTTTTTTATAAATTACTTTTGATTATTTGTTTTAGACAAAACAAGTAATTAGGTATTGTCATTCACCTTGTGGGGAGAGGCTGGTGCACTGAGATACAGGCTCTGCTTAGTTCAGACACCAGTCACTCGCAATCTTTTGTTATATTTCTTGCTTGTGATTTGTTTTTTTATACAATAACTATAAGATTATAGAGAAAAATAAAGAAATTTCGAATTTTTTTTTGAATTTTTGAACCGATATTCCAAGTGTTTAACAAATCCTGTTATTTTTGCCGGCACGAATCTAAGTAAAGAATAGTTAACATGACCGAGGTTTTGAACCTGTAGCTCCATACGCGTCACGCATTCTGTTCGGACACCTAATCTATTGGACCACCGACTCTCTTAAAAATCATTCATCAACAACTAAGCTAAGTACTCACCCTCAGTGGGAGTTGTTTGTTGGCTGGAATTGATCCTGGGACGTTCTTCACCAGCGGCGATGTGCTTGGCGGTCCGGCGCACCGCCGGCCTTAATTCTCTGTCACCATCACTGGTCTCTTCCTCTTCGTAGCCATACTCCATTTCTGCAAAGGACAAGAGTTTTTGAGAAGAGATTGACAGATATACATCTAATATGATCTTGGAAAAAATTCTCAGGTTGATACATTTAAAAATGTGAAAGAAGATGTAGTTACAGGAATAGAAAAGGGTATGTTAAGATGGTTTGGTCACGTAGAGAGGATGAATGAAAGCAGGTTGACTAAGCAGATATACAAGGAGAGTGTGGAGGGAAAGTTCGGAGTGGGAAGACCTAGACGAACCTATCTTGATCAAATTAAGGACGTCCTGGTAAAGGGTCAGGTCAATAGTACCCGAAACAACCGAGCTTGCATGAAGAGAGTTGTGAATGTAGATGTAGCGAAGGAAATATGCATCTCTGCATACTTCAAGTAGAGGTAGGTTGCTAGCCCATCGCCTAAAAGAAGAATCCCAACCCTATCCCGTAAACGCCTTTTACGACATCCATGGGAAAGAGATGGAGTTTTCCTTTTTTTCTATTGATGCCGGGAACCACTCGGCTCGTAATATCAGCAGAATATACAGAAGTCGAATAATTACTTATGAAACATTCAGTAAGCACTGAAAGCTATTCTCGATAAAATAATCGGCTTACCAGCAACGCAGTAAATAAACATTGAAATACGCCATAATTAAACATCGGTAATCTTTCCACTTGCGAATAATGTTGGAAATTACTTATTGAAGTTAAATATAACTGAATATGATAACCATTAAGCTTTGCGGTTTGCAAATTGGTTTTATAATTAATACTGTTACAAGCATGTGCGCGTTGTTTCGCCCGCGTGAATTGAAATTATTTCTTTATTTAAACTTACTTACATCCATACATATGGTCTCGTCTATATCCCTTGCGGGGTAGACAGAGCCAACAGTTTTAAAAAGACTGAATGGCCACGTTCAGCTATTTGGTTTAATTATAGAATTGAGATTCAAATAGTGACAGGTTGCTAGCCCATCGCCTAGAAAAGAATCCCAAGTTTGTAAGCCTATCCCTTAGTCGCCTTTTACGACATCCATGGGAAAGAAGTGGAGTGGTCCTATTCTTTTTTGTATAAGTGCCGGGAACCACACGGCTGCAGAGAGCGAACATATAAAATGTTGCCAGGATGTTAAAAACTATAATTGACATAGACATAGACAATGTGAACATGATAAGGAGAGAATAAAATTTGTGGTTAAAGTTTCTTAAACAGATCCTTAACTTTATACTCGTTCCCATGGGAAAGTCTCGCTCTTTAAGCGTTGCCTTATATTTCCCGAGGAATTTTTCAATTCCGTTGCAGTGGGATTTATTTAAAAACGTAATAAATTTCAATTTCTTCTTTTAGGAAATGGGCTATTAAGTTTCATATTTTTTTTTCATTTATAACTTGACCCAGGACAAAGTTAAGATTTCGGGGCAGGCTACTAATAATTCAATTTAACTTTACACTTTCTCAAGTCCAGCTACTTGTGAACGTGAGTCGTACGACTATTGGCTCTGTCAACCCCGTAAGAATGAAGATGTGATACTAGTGTCTTTTTTAGCATAGCATGACTGATCAGTGTACTAAATGTAATCAAAATATTTTCAACGGTTTTTATATGTTCAGAAGATAGCCTTTACAAACTAATTTTGTGATCGATTCCCGTTATTTATATGCAAAATATTGTATTGCTAAGTGTCACCACAAGCATAATATCGTCCTTTTCTAACTAGTGTAATTTACCATATCTACATCTCTTTTCCTCTCGAGGTTAGGGCGGCAAATCGATAAATTTGGATTTATATCCCAAACCTTGGCTCGTAAAATGTGTAAGGGTGAGTTCACACGATGATACTTTGTAAAGTATTGATAATTTTGTGATTAATGTTTTGTTTAAACTATTTTTAACTTTTGAGGCAAACCGAAAACAAAACAGTCCAACTATTATTGATTGTTAACTCTTTATTGCACATAAAAGAAATATCACAAATTACAAAACGGTCCATCCCTCAGTCGCCTTTTACGACATCTGAAAGTGCTGGAAACCACACGGCGCAGCACAATTTTGCATTAAGCAATTTTACCCGAAACTGACGAACTTTGTGAGATTTATGATATTATTCGCATGAATAAAGCGAAAGAAATATGCAGGGAAGTGGAAGGATGTAATCTCTGCCTATCCCTCCAGCAAAAAGGCAAGTTTTTGTGTACATTCAGTAACTAGCTGTACTCGCAACTTCGTCCGCGTGGAATAGTTATTTTGGGCATCATTGAAGCCCTCGAGGATGAATAATTTTCCCCGTTTTTTTCACATTTTCCATTTATCTTTGCTCCTTATATTTGCAGCGTGATGTTATATAGTCTAAAGCCTTCCTCGATAAACGGTATATTCAACGCAAGAAAAATTTTTCAATTCGAACCAGTAGTTCTTGAGATTAATGCGTCCAAACAAACAAACACGTCAGCTTTATAATATTACTATGGATTTTAGGTGTTCCCAGTTGAACACGAAAAAAAGATGAGGGTATTTAAAATAGTTTTGGATTAATTTTTGGACGCATTACGACGTTATTCCATGATTTTCCCTAACCAACTCCAGACAGTCATCTAGGGTACCGTTTAATTATAAATAAGATTGGTCTTAAGTAATTAAGCCCTTGAATGTTTAAACAGCTCCCGAGAAATCTTATCCCGGTCACGACAATTCGCTATTTTGCCAGATTTAATGATTAATGTATAAATTACTTGAAATAACGTGGTTCACAGAGTTAAATGTAGGTATCTAGAAAACGCATTGTAATCTTGATATATGTAGGTAATAATAAAATAATAACTATTAGGTACATATTACAAAATTTATTACATACATACATATTATCACGTCTGTATCCCCTGCGGGGTAAACAGAGCCAACAGTCTTGAAAAGACTGGTTGGCCGCGATCAACTGTTTGGCTCAATGATAGAATTGATATTCAAATAGTGAAAAAAGAATCCCTAGTTTATGCTTATCAACTAGGTATTCTTAGAACTAGGCATATGCTAATATCCCTTAATCGCATTTCACGACATCTATGGGTAAGATATTTTTTTTATATTCGTGCCGGGAACCACACCGCAGAAATTAAAATTGCGATTTTTTTTTATACATACTCGTAATTAAAAGTATCCTAATGGCCTATGGTAACATGGTCTATTCTTGTACAAGATTCGAATCCCACGAAATTAATCGTTGTGCCTAGCTTCATATCTACTACCTACTTTTTAAATGCATGTTTATTTTAAGGTCAGGCCAAGAGTACCTACCTACTCGACGCCGGCGAGAATTGAACGAAGAGAATTATAAATGTGGATGAAGCAAAAGTGCCGTGCGGTTCCCGGCACCAATACAAAAAAGAATAGAACCACTCAATTTCTATATTTCATTTGATAGGCTCACAAACTTGGGATTTTTTTTAGGCGATAGGCTAGCAACCTATCACTATTCGAAACTCAATTCTATCATTAAGCCAAATAGCTGAACGTGGCCATTCAGTCTTTTCCAGACAGTTGGCTCTGTCTACCCCGCAAGGGATATAGACGTGACTATATGTATGTATGTATAAAGTGAAAAAAGTGTGCAGGGCTCGTGGCAAGTGGAAAGATGCAATCTCTGCCTACTCCTTGAAAGAGGCGAGATTTTAATGTAGGTATATGTTTTGAGTACGAATTTCGAATACATTTAAACGGTTTGATATAATTCAAAATGGCCGATATTAACTCTCTAATTATGGAAGGCAATGAATTAAATCACCATTAGGTATTCTAATGATCCTAATTGATTGTCGATCATTTCATTATCACGCGCGGATGTGGGCGTGCGAGAGATTAAAACTGACACCGACTTTATAGGAATAGAGGTGACATTGGAATATAATTATAATATTGTAAAGCTGAAGAGTTTGTGTGTTTGAACGCGCTAATCTCAGAAACTACTGGTTCGATTAAAAAAAATATTTTTGTGTTGAATAGACTATTTATCGAGGAAGGCTTTAGACTATATAATATAACGCTGCAACTATAGTAAAGCGAAAGATTGTAAGTATGTCAGGATGTCAGTATGGATGTTTGTTACCCTTTCACGCAAAAACTACTAAATTTGGTATGGGCTAATAAATAAATTTAAATATATACGGGACAAATTACACTGATAAGTTAGCTTCGAAGTTCGAAACTTGTGTTACGAGATATTAACTCAACGATACTATATTTTATAATAAATACACATCACATCATATCATATCATCATCATACATCACATCCAAGACCCAAGCCAATCAGAAAAAAGTTCTTTTCTCATCATGCTGTGGCCGGGATATGAACCCGGGACCTCCGGTGTCACAGACAAGCGTACTACCGCTGTGCCACAGAAGCCGTCAAAATACAATAGCACGTATTTATTATTATAAACGCCCTTACGCAGTAGACAGAGCGAACAGTCTTGCCGACTGTAAGGCCACTTTCGGCTGTTGTAGGGAAGAAAAATGCCTGTTTAAAAGCCTGTACCTTAGTCGCCTTTCACGAAATCCATGGCAAAGAGATGGAGTGGTCCTATACATTTTTCTATACGTACAACATTCAAACATGAAATCAAATGAGGTAAGTTATAGGACGTGATATAATGCTTATAGATATGTATGTATGTGTTAAGTCTGATAGATAGACCTTATCAATCAATCAATCAGCATGGGGCACAGACAACGATCATCACTTACCTCCACAATGCATTATGATTGATCTATTGTACTTCTAGCATGCTATTTATGTACATATACATATTATATGAAGTTGAGATTTATTAAGGAGGTCAAAGGAATTGCATCTATCGAAAACTGTTTGGAAGTAAAGAATAGAATAGACTTATTTTCAAAATTGGATACAAAGTATCACTTATTGACGTCACATCACTTAAATCTAATTATAACTACTGCCGCTTCCGAAGCGCATGTGTAGATGAAGCGGGGGAACAAACTACACTGCAGCATTTTCATCTGACGTCAACTTACAAATATAGATCTCTTAAAACTACATCGTAGACGAATGCACATTGTCTTCATTAAAAAACATGAATGAATGTAGAACTATAACGCTATTTACTTCTCAATAACTTAAATTATTTTACATCCAATCATAATAGTCACTTCTTTATCCCTTGCGACGTAGACAGAGCCAACAATCTTGAAAAGACTGATAGACCACGTTCGGCTGTTTGGCTTAATAATAGAATTGAGATTCAAATAGTGACAGGTTGCTACCACATCGCCTAAGAAGAATCCCAAGTTTAATAGCCTATCCCTTAGTCGCTTTTTACGACATCCATGGAAAAGGCTATGGAGTGGTTACTTTTTTCCTATTCTTTTTTGTATTTGTGCCGGGAACCACACGGCTTACACGGCTTAACTTATTTAATACCGGTCAAATAAGTTTTGTTCCGTAAAAGAAGCTTTCGAAGCAAAGAAATTCTTGCTGTTCAAAAGCTCTGTAATATTGAAGATTGAATCGTTCTAAACATCTTGTATCAAAAGGCATAAAATGCACTTTGAAATATTGTCATATAACGCTCGTTTTGAACTTGTAGGAGTTCACTTTTAACTTTGAAATGGAGCTATCCGTCAGTTCTTGCACCGGCAACGGGCGGTTAATTTAGTTGAATTATATTTACTGAAAGGCGACTCAGGGGTAGGCTTATAAACTTGGGATTCCTCTTATTACATATATAATAGACACGCCTATTTACCTTGCGGGATAGATAGGGCCAACAATTTAAAAAAAGACTGAAAGGCCGCCTTTAGCTGTTTGGCTTTATGATAGAATTGATATTCAAATAGTGACAGGTTACTAGTCCATCGCCTACAAGAAGAATCCCAAGTATATAAGACTATCCCTTAGTCGCCTTTTACGGCATCGAAAAGGAATGGAGAGGTCCTATTCTTTCCCTTTAAGTGCCCGGAACACGGCAGCTTTAATATTAATTTCAGAGAATGAAAATTAAATATGAAATTCACAAAATGCACTACATTTTCTTATAAACCAAAGCGCTGTAACTTAAATGAGACAGACATTTCAAAGAATTCCAACTTTCTCAAAGTGAAATGGTTCTGTTTTTATTAGCCGAGTATTATTCACACTGTCGCTCTTAATGGAATACGCGGACATTTTTTTTTACTTTTCATAAAGTACCTATTAAGAAAAGGTAGTATAAAGAAAAATTCTCGCGGAGAAATCATCTCTTAAATAAAAGTAATTAATCCCATAAAATTGAACCACAAAAGTATTATTTAAGGGATGATTTCCCGAATTTGCAGCGGTAACGTAATATTTATTTACAAATGAGTACAAAATTTTAAATGAATGTCAAGTATTCATGCTATGTTAATTCAATTTCAATTTAATATCGCCAAAATTCGTTCAACCAAATTCAATAATATTCTGTTTATTTATAACAAAATTTTATTTCAATGAATTCCGCTACCAAGTCATTTATTACGTGGTTAAAATTTATTTTGCTATATTAAAACCACGTTAATACAATGACGACCTCTGTGGCGCAGCGGTAGTGCGCTTGTCTGTAACACCGGAGGTCCCGGGTTCAAATCCCGATAAGGGCATCATGAGAAAATAACTTTTTCTGATTGGCCTGGGCGTTGGATGTTTATCTATATAAGTATTTATTATATAAAGTAGTATCGTTGAGTTAATATCTCGTAACACAAGTCTCGAACTTACTTCGAGGCCAACTCAATCATTGTGTATTAATAATAATGTAATTTGTCCCGTATATATTCATTTATTTAATTGGAAATAGATTTACTATCAAAATTGACTACGAAGTATCACTTAATGATTGACGTCAACATTACTTTAGTATATTTATCTATATCTACGAGGTATCGCTTCCAAAGCGCAGTGTAGAAGAAGCAGTGGAACAAACGATACTGCAGCATTTTCACCGGAAGACATTTTACAAATATAGATATTAAATCTAAGCCGTGGACGAATGTACATTGTCTAGATTTAAAACGTATCCTTATACATATTGTCACATCTATATCCCTTGCGAGGTAAACAGAGCCAACAGTGTCGAAAAGACCGAAACGACACGTTCAGCTTTATTGGCCTTATGATGGATCATACATACATTTAATCACGTCTATATCCCATGCGGGGTAGATAGAGCCAACAGTCTTAAAAATACTGATAGGCCACGCTCCGCTGTTTGGCTCAATGATAGGATTGAGATTCAAATACATAGTGACAGATTGCTAGCCGGTCGCCTAAAAGAAGAATCCCAAGTTTATAAGCCTATCCCTTAGTCGCCTTTGACGACATCCATGGGAAACACAAGAAGTTCTAATGGTGCCGGGAACCACACGGCACAACATTTAAAACAATATTTGTTTTCACTTATCTTAATAGTATATAATGTAAAGTATGATAAGTCAGATTTCTGTATGTACGTTTTACTCAAATGGAATTAAGATACAAATATTAAATTTGATGGACAATTATAACATGAGTGTGAACAGGTAGTAGTCTAGACAGTTATGCCCAGACTGACCTAGATCAAATCGAGACGGTCAGTGAGATCTAGGCAGGCCGAATCCGTATGATCCAATATCCGATGTCGGCCGAGAACGGGCCATCATCGCTTTGATATAAATGGATTCGACAGGTTTTGTAAGTGCCTTAACAGATTGATTGAGAGTGTTTGCTCTGTCTACCCCGCAAGGGATATTGACGTGACAATGTTTATGTATGTATTGGATTCGAGAGGTTTTGTAAGTGCCGTAACAGATTGCTTGTGAGTGTTGGCTCTGTCTACCCCGCAAGGGATATTGACGTGACAATGTTTATGTTTGTATTGGATTCGAGAGGTTTTGTAAGTGCCCTAACAGATTGCTTGAGAGTGCTGACTCTGTCTACCCCGCAATATTGACTACACTGAAGCATTTTCACCGAACGTCATTAATGATAATGAATTACATAACCCCTCCTTTTGCACTTAGCTAAAAACTTACCGCAATATACATACATACATATGGTCACGTCTATATCCCTTGCGGGGTAGACAGAGCCAACAGTCTTGAAAAGAATGAATGGCCACGTTCAGCTATTTGGCTTAGTGATAGAATTGAGATTTAAATAGTGACAGGTTGCTTGCCCATTGCCTAAAAAAGAATCACAAGTTTATAAGCCTATCCCTTAGTCGCGTTTTACGACATCCATGGGAATGAGATGGAGTGGTCCTATTCTTTTTTGCATTGGTGCCGGGAACCACACGGCACTCAAGCATATACCTACAAGTTAAATCCGGCTTAAAGTTTAACTCTAATATTACCTTAATATTTTTTATTTATTCTTAAGTTTTATCTTATCTCCTTATTTTCCTGGAAAATCTTCATTCCCCTATAATCTGCAGACAAGTGTCTAGTCTTAAAGAAAATAAAACTAAAGTATTGACTACAATAACCCTAATGGATCTTGAAAACTATTTCTAATGCGGGAATTTTAAATCCTAGATTTTATCCATAACTGAATATTGTCTGAGGTAAATTGAAATATCTTTTTACCTACGTAGTTTAAATGTGCCGTGCGTTTTTTTGTATCATTAAAAAAAGGAACACTCCATCTCGTTCCCATGGATGTCGTAAAAGTCGACTAAGGGATAGGCTTCCAAACTTGGGATTCTTTTTTAGGCGATGGACCAGCAACCTGTCACTATTTGAATCTCAATTCTATCATTAAGCCGAAAAGCTGAACGTGGCTATTAAGTCTTTTCAAGACTATTTGCTCTGTCTACCCCGCAAGGGATATTTACTTGACCATATATATGTATGTATGTATAATTATTAAGACGAAACAAGCCTTCAATATACTTAGTTACGTCGTAACAAGCAAACGCTCTCTGGCAGTTCCCATAAGACAAAAACCCGGAGGTTGAACTAGTTTAAAATACATCAGAAGAAAGCCTTGCCCCTAATCTCATCCCGGGGGATCTCCGCCGTTGTCATCAGCCCCTCATTACTCTGTAACTAGCCAATCTATCCTTAACCCAATAACTAATAGGGGGAACAATATGCTTACTGGAACAGAAACATTGGTTTTCCCTTGAGAGCAGTTTACAAATTGCATAGCTATTTTTAATAATCCATTATATGTTTCACATTGATGTCGTAGAAGGCGACTAAGGGATAAGCTTATTAACTTGCCGTTTAAAAACGTTGACAAATTATTAATAATTAGTATGAAACAACATGAGCGGTCACCCAGATACACTGAAATAAGGATAATTAATAGTACATACATAAAGTCACGTCTATATCCTTTGCGGGTTAGACAGAGACTACAGCCTTGCAAAGACTGATAGGCCAAGTTCAGCTGTAGTTGCTTTAGATGGAATTGAGAAATCAAACAGTGACATATCGCTAGCCCATCGCCAAAGAGAAAAATCCCAAATTTTGAAGCCTATTCCTTAGTCGCCTTTTACGATATCTATGGGAACGAGATGGGGTGGTCCTATTCTTTATTTTTTATTGGTGCCGGGAACCATCTTTATTGTATCAGAATAACATAGAGCTGACCGCAACCTTTTGCATTAGCTCTGTCTACCCCGTAAAGAATAAAAGCGTGATATAATGTGCATAAATGAAAGAATGAGCTGTACTATCAATAAATTTGACCACAACCAAAACCTCGGCATGGCTTAAAAATTAAAAGCATCATATCCGCGCACGAGTATATCCTACAGTTATATAATTTTAACGGATATAAAAAGATTTATCACGAGTTTAATTTAATACAACGGCCGACCTACTTTTGTGTTTATTTACAGGGTTATTCGTCAGATTTAAAATAATTAATCCTTTTAAACGTAAATCCGAACGTGAATAGAAATGAGAATTATTAAGTTTCAAGTCTCAACATTAACTGAGCCTTTCATCTGTGTAATTGAAAAGTCTTTATATATAAAACGCCGTGTGAATGGGACTGTTGGAGTGGGAAGGCCTAGATGAACGTACCGATGACATCCGATGAAAATGCTGCAGTGTAGTTAGTTCCGCCGCTTCTTCTACACATGCGCTTTGGAAGCGGTAGTAGTTATAATTAGATTTAAGTTATGCGACGTCAATAAGTGATACCTTGTATCCAATTTTGAAAATAAATCTATTCTATTCTATCTATCTATAAGTAGTTTTAGTTTTAAATTAATTAGTTTGTAAGTATCTTTTTTTCTTTCTTTTTATAAGTAGTTTTAGCTTTAGTTTTAATTTGATTTAATTATTATAATATTTATATAATTGTTAAACATGTAACACTTCTGTACAAAATGTACAAACAATATTAAATAATCTTTATTCTATCTTGATCAAATCGGAGACGTTCTAGCGAAAGGTATGGTCAAAAGTACTCGAAACCGGCGGCCTTGCACGAAGAGAATGTGGATGAAGCGAAAGAAGTGTGCGGGGATCGTGGAAAGTGGAAAGATGTGGTCTCTGCCTACCCCTCCAGGAAGGAGGCGTGATTTTATGTTATGTTATGTTTATATTTCTATCTACAAACTAAGGAAGGCAAGTGGAAAGATGGGGCTCTGTCTACCCCTCCGGGAAAGAGGCGTGGTTTATGTATGTATGTATAAAATGGAAAATTGACTTATTGACTGACTGATCTATCAACGGACGCCCCAAATTTCTAGACCGATTTCGATCGAAATTCAGTTTCTATATTGTAGGCGCTAGACGCTATGACACGATTTTTAGAAATTCTCGCGGGAACGGGAGATGACGGGATTTTTAGTTTTACGCGGTGCTAGTTAGAAACTAGCTGTTGGCCCCGGCCCCACCCGCGTATTGATCGCTTTTCGCGTAACTTGTGGAAACAACAATTATCCAAACCTAGAACAGAGTTAATTGGAAAACATATTTAATGTACAGATACTTGATTTTTACTGTCTTGTAATATATGTTGTTTATATGTATATACGGCGGTGCCGTGTGGTTCCCGGCACTATTACAAAAAAGAATAGGACCACCCCATCTCTTTCCCACGGATGTCGTAAACGGCGACTAAGGGATAAGCTTATAAACTTGGGATTCCTCTTTTAGGCGATGGGCTAGCAAGCTGTCACCCAAACAGCTGAGCGTGGCCTATCAGTCTTCAAGACTGGTGTCTCTGTCTACCCCGCTAGGGATATAGACGTGATCATATGTATGTATATGTATATTGATGAGAATGAACAATTCTTTTATTGCGCCAAATAGCTGAACGTGGCCTTTCAGTCTTTCCAAGTCTCTCTGTCTACCCCGCAAGGAATATTGACGTGATAATATGTATGTACGATGAGAACGTCTGTCTGTTTATTTTATTTTTTCATATATTTTTTTGGAGGTCTTACAGCTAAGTATTAAGTAAAAAAATTGTAAGCCAATTAAAAATTCCAACAGTTAGACGGATTAATATAAAATTTTGTTGATGAAATAGTCTGACAGCCTGATATTAACTTAAGACTTATAATAAAAACGTTAGGTTCAAAAACCTGAGGGTAAACAATATAATTTCACGCAAGTTCGCAAAATAAACATTCTACATTCATATAAATAGCTTCGTCGAATAAATATGTACAAAATACTTGTTTACATCCAGCCTCCGACTGCAAGATAAAAGCAATTTTCTGAATGAAACTCTCATGATGCCTTTTCATGGGAGCTTTCTATAGAAATTCGGTAAAATGTGCCGACGACCCAAAGTATTTTAGGCATAGACCAATAACCTCGAATCATTACGTTGAATGGAACGTACTATAGTTTTGTTTCAGGAGAACGAACCGTGATTATTCAGGGCCGAATTAGGACAATTTTTTTTTCAAGAGACAATTATCCGGTACGGTCTTAGTGTCTTTGATTCGATACATCGTCTGAGGTGACCTTCGTATCGATACATCGTTATTCTCCTGGCGTTCGACCAGGATAATGGACCCCCGGGCTCCTCTCCAGAGAGGTGAGGATGTTACCGGGACTAATGGTAAGAGGAGTTATGAAGGAATGTTATTCTCATACATACATACATATGGTCATGTCTATATCCCATGCGGGGTAGACAGAGCCAACAGTCTTGAAGACTTAATGGCCACGTTCAGCTATTTGGCTTAATGATAGAATTGAGATTCAAATAGTGACAGGTTGCTAGCCCATCGCCTAAAAGAAGTATCCCAAGTTTATAAGCCTATCCCTTAGTCGCCTTTTACGACATCCATGGGAAAGAGATGGAGTGGTCCTATTCTTTTTTGTATTAGTGCCGGGAACCACACGGCATGTTATTCTCCTGGCGTTAATTCTTACATGCTCCGTTTTCTATAGAGGGACCGCAAGTGCGTCTGTGACCACGATCCAGGTTTGGGTAAGTCAAGTTTTGACACATAGCAACTGTCGTCTGACCTCCGCAAAATTTGCAGAGGAAGCCTAACCCATATTAAAATTATGGTTGCACATCTGAATGTACAAGTTTCTTCATGATATTATCCTTCGACGTAAGAGAACCTAAAAATGATTACCAATGAAACTAGTAAATACCTAACTTAGTAAAGTGTTATTGGTGCATTGATTATTTGACTCTGTATCTAGTACATGGGTGACCGAGCCGAGTTAGATGGAACTGTTTCAAATTTCATTAGATTTTTTTTCATAGTACCAAGTATTTTTTTAATCTACGCCGTTGTGCCGTGTGGTTGCCGGTGGCCGGCACTGTAATAAAATAGGACTACTTCATTTCATACCCGTGGATGTCGTAAAAGGCGACTAGGAGAATAGCTAATAAACTTGAGATATTTCTTGTAGGCAATCACTGAGTCATCCAGCTGAACGTGGTCTTTAAGTCTTTTTAAAACTGTTGGCTCTGTCTACCTCGCACGGGATATAGACGTGACTATATGTATGTATGTTTTCAATTAAATTGATTTGCATGTTATCCGGTCCGCTCCCAATTGTGGTTATTATTGGAATTTCTCTGGCCGTGGAATCTCTCTGTATGAAAATGCTTTGTAAATTTCCGCATAAACTGATTGGTATTCATTTATGTGGGCCTGCCCTTTGTCGTATCTATACTTTATTATGTCTAGTATTTTAGCATATTGGATTTATTGCGCTGACATTGTACATAAATATTATCACGTATTTATCCCTTACGGGGCAGACAGCGCCGACAGACTCACAAAGCAAGGTCGCTTTTAGTGGGATTCACATAATAAGAATAATCCCAAGTTTATTAACATATCCTTAATCGCCTTTTACGGCATCCGTGGGAATAAGAGGGAGGGCCTAAACGAAAATGCCGGGGACCATACGGCACTATTGCGCTGACTTTGCTGAAATGCCAATAAAATATAAAGTAATATTAAAGTAATATTAAATAAATAAATACGTGACAAATTACACTGATTGAGTTAGCCTCGAAGTAAGTTCTTTGAGACTTGCGTTACGAGATACTAACTCAGCGATAATGTATTTTATAATAAATACTTATATAGATAGACATCCAAGACCCAGGCCAATCAGAAAAAGTTCTTTTCTCATCATGCCCTGGCCGGGATTCGAACCCAGGACCTCTGGTGTCACAGACAAGCGTATTACCGCTGCGCCACCGAGGCCGTCAATAAAATATAAACAGGTACAGGTAGGTTCATACATACATAAAATCGCGCCCTTTTCCCGGAGGGATAGGCAGAGACTACATCTTTCCACTTGCCACGATCTCTGCATACTTCCTTCTACACCCACATTCATAATTAATATAATTCTTGAGCTAAGCGCGTTCAAACAAACAAACTCTATAATATTAGTATAGACAATTGAAAATACTATAACATTTTTAAATTGCAAACAGTTTTATTTTGCAGAGTCAATAAAACTTGATTACATTAGTAGCGAGTAATCTTAATGTTTAAAATGTACATCGACTTTCCGATACTTATTTATTTAGAAGTTTTTTTTTGTCCAGCGTTCAAAAAGACTGTAAGACTTCTTTCCAAGAAATAATCTGCACATTTCATAAATATTTTTAAAACAAGTGTGAAAGGAAATATTGCTGGGGATTCCAATATTATGTTTGTACACAAAAAAATACTTTAAACTAACTATATTCTCAAAAATTAAAAACTTTTTACCTGTCACTATTTGCATCTCAATTCTATCATTAAGCCAAACAGCTGAATGCGGCCTGTCAGTTTTTTCAAGTTTGTTTTATAATAAATATTCAAATAGAGACAGTTTTACGACGTCCTGTCTACCTCGCTAGGGATATAGACGTGACTACATGTATATGTATGTATGTGCTCGTAACACACGTTGTGTACGCGCATCATTCAATTGACATTTATTCGTACGCAGGGATGACAAACATTATAAACTTTCAACATTTTTTTTATTATTATATAAAAATATTTTGAGCATTAAGGATATGTATGTATGTTGAGTTGTTTTCTCACGATGTTTTCCCTCACCGTAAGAGCATGGTTAGCACTCAAACTAATGTACCGTTCGATTACTAAAGCTCCTAATTTAAAAAAAAGGCGACTAAGGTATAGGCTTACAAACTTGGGATTCTTTTTTAGGCGATGGGTTAGCAACCTGTCACTATTTGAATCTCAATTCTATCATTAAGCCAAATAGCTGAACGTGGCGATTCAGTCTTTTCAAGACTGTTGGCTCTGTCTACCCCGCATGGGATATAGACGTGACCGTATGTATGTATGTATATATAAAATACGTAGTGAAAACTAAACTTAGTCAATTTAAGGTTAGTTAATAGTTTTTATCAAATTTAGCTCGTCCTTAATGTTAAGTGGAGCGATTAGTCTACTAAATACGTTTGAAGGTTAGAGAGTTAATTCACTTGACTCGACGGAAATGTTGCCACTCCGAATTCCATAGTCGCTAGCTAGTACCGCGGTACAGTGGGCCGTGTGATGAAATGTACAGTTCGGTACAGTCACCAAAACAAAAGCTGTGCTGTGTGGTGCAATTTAGGAATCAGGCAAATATGTTTCACACATAAAAACCCAGGCAAATTAGAAAAAGACGATGAAATTGAGATTCAAATAAAGACAGGGTACTTGTAATTTACTACAATCAAATTAGCTTTTTCTGAGACCTCTTACTGAATACTTCATCTGCCGATATTTTATTTGACTTTGAGTCTGAATTTCAACAGAAAATTATTTGGACAGGGTCTCAATTTCGAGGAACATTATTTCGACTTGAATTGCTTTGACTAAATACATATTCGACTAACGATATTCCCACAGAAACTACTTCGACAGCAGCCATTTTACGCATTTTCTGATTGTGAGAATTCAGCCTTATAGTTTTATTTGTACGAAGCGCTTTAAATAATAATTTTATTTAAAATCAAACGAATTACACTGTGCACTCAAATACCTATGATAAATTATATTACTTCGGTTAACGGTTCAATATTTTTAAAATTAGCTGAAAACATATAAAAATAAACATTCATTTCACATCAATTTTGTTTTATTTTATGAATGGAGACACAGGGTTTAAAAGTAAAATGGAATGAAGTCATACGTAATATAAAACGGCAACCCACCGAAGTCACTTTGAAGATAATGTCAAAAAATCGCTGCTATCTTTAGAATTTTGTCTGTCTGTATGAGTCCAAACATGCTGTATATGTGTGTGAAATAACTAACTAGAATCAGTCTAGGCTAACTAGAACTGGCTGGAGCATTACACCGCTACCCCTGACTACAGTGCCACTTATTAACAACATCTATAAGAAAGTAATTTTGGTTTTTTATTATTATTTGTAGTACTGTTCCTCTTCTCACGTCCAAACTCTCTTTTTGCATTTTTGCTACTTCGTATCCCATGAACTGCACCCCTGACGTATACTGGACACTTCCTCGCACATTTTCCTGAACTTTTCAGATAGCTTAAACCCCTGCCTCTCCCGCCGCCGCCGCCTCCTCCCCCTCCATACCTTCCGCCTCCCCCGCCGCCCCCTCCACCGCCTCCCCCGCCGCCCCCTCCACCGCCTCCTCCGCCTCCAGGACGGCGGCGGGGTTTCTTTTTCGGGGTTTTTATAAAATAATCATCAAACGACATAGAATAGTCAAAATAATCCCAAATTGCATCAAAGCCAAAGTCAAAGACGCAATCAAAACATTTCCGATGAACAGAAGGGAACTCAGGCAATTCAAGTCCCCCACCATCTCTTTCTTCGCATGGTCCGTCATGAAGCACCGTCAAACGTTTGTTCTTCATTTGCGCCATTTTAAAATCCTCACAATTATAATTCTTCAGATCATTTCCACATAATTTATAAACACTGCTATTGTGTGTTTTGTTTTCTTTTTTGTGTATGCCACATGCCTTGATTGTTACTTCTGATATAACTTCAGGATGTTCTAAATCTTTATCGAACTGTGCGGGAGGGTTATTGTGATGTGATTCCATGTTTACATTTTCCTGTTTGGTTAATTTTGCTTTAACAACTACTGGCTTGTTACGATAAGTGTCCACAACTCTTAGTAATGTCTCAGATAACGGTCCAGCCTGATGAGGAATCAGATCTGGCTGTTCTATTTGAGAATTTAGTTCATCATTGTATGTCCAACCATTATTCGTACAAAATGTACGTTCTAATAGCAAGAGAAATATAACATCTGGGAAAAAATAAACACCAATTACGGACTAAAAACTTCAATTTCAACATCGAGGGCCTGCTGGTGAAAAGTTAGATCTAATAAAAAAATGGTTTACCTATATAAAAATATAATAAATGTAGATGAAGGGAATGAAGTAAACAGGGATTGTGGCAACTAGAGAGATCTCTCTTGTCTCTGCCTATCCCTCCGCGAAAGAGGCGTAAAGTATATGTGTAAATTATAAAGATTCATCTCACCTTGCCGTAACATAGTCGAAAAAAAACTAACATAATTTCAGTTCATAAATGTGATGCTAGAAAAATGAATAATTAGCAACATGTCACAATTACAACGTTAATTAACAATTTGTGTACGTTACTTGGCTTGAAATTGAAAAAACTGGCCAAGAGCGAGTCGGATCGGGAGATCGCGCACGATGTGTTATCATTATCGAGCGACGATAAACAAAAAATCAATTTACTGTGTTCGAACCCCTTTTAATATTTATTTTGAAAGTTAATTACAGTGAGATACACCATCTGTGAAAATTTCAATTGCTAGTCATCACAGTTCATGAGATACAAACTGGTGACAGACCGACACACACACACAGTCGGCTCCCGCTTTTGTCCTTTGAGTACGAAACCCTTAAAAATTATGGTTTGGTAAATTTATATTTTCCCTACATAGTATAATATTCTTACTTGTATTCCCTTTATTACTTTAGGATAATACTTTTTGATTTGTTTTATAATGTACTAGCTATTGCCTGCGGGATAGCTCGCACACATTAGCGGTTATCGTAAATCGAACAGTGTCTTCCCCGGGAGGAATGGCCCCATGTCCTTCTCAGTACTTCTAAATAACTTGAGTGGTTGGCAGCACTTGAGGATCAATCACTTCTCCTTCCTATATGGATGTCGTAAAAGATTCATCTATTACAAGTATAAAGGGAAAGGCTAATAAACTTGGGATTCTTCTTCTAGCATCTGTCACTATCGGATTTTCAATTCCATCACTGTCCCGTGGGGCGTGAAGTGAACCCTAAACGACCTAATCGTGATCAACCCCTTTCAATTAGGTCTATTAAAATTTCGACTCACCCAATTGGAACGTGCAAATGAAATTTCAAAACGCATATCCGACCAATCAAATCTTTTAATTTTCATTTTCAGAGCTTCAGAGCGGACCGATGTGTAGTTTACCGTGTAAAATGTTTTTACAATTCTACCCTCAAACGGTGAAAAAATAAGTTTGCAAATAGACAACGCCGTTTTCACAGAGGGCCAATGCACACGGCGACGTGAAAATATCATGAATTCGAATACAGTTGCGACCATAGATATCGGTATGATATCGAATCAATTTTAAACTTTATTATTTTTACATTGATAGTTTTATAGTTTTTAAAATCAGTATTGTGTAAAAAAACGAAACAAAAATTGCCAAAAAATTTTTGACAATTCTATATGATTGGAGTTTATAGTGACACGAGGTTAATATTTATATATATTAAATACCTATAGTACCTGGGTGACCGATCTGTGTCTTATGTCGAATATTTCAACTGATATCAAAAAGAAACACAATTATTATAATGCAATCACCTTATATAAAAAAAAAAATTTGGTTGCAAATATAAGAATAGCTAATTTTCTCAGACGTGGGATCCAGCTAGATCCACTTTTCCCCACATATGCATCTAAATTTTCAACAAAATCGTCCGTTTTCGACAACGCGTGTACTACTCGTTTAATAGTATAGAATTGTAAACCTACGTCCACAACAAAGCTCTAATCGATCAAACCATTTCAACCACAGACCAAATAAAGTTTCACACCAACCCAGTGCAATGTAAATGTGACCCCGGGCGCGAAATTCACAACCGCATCATCACCAACACACGCCAATCGATTGACAGTGATTGTTACATGGCAAACATTTGTCTGCATTGCATATTGCATTGACATAAATGGTACGAGCATGCTGGATCAAATATTCCACTTTTACAGGTTCAATGTGATAAAATTATGCCATATACAGCTGAACTTGGCCATTCAGTCTTTTCAAGACTGTTGGCTCTGTCTACCCTTGCTCTCTCACTCGCAAGGGATATAAACGTGACCATATGTACATATGTATGTATGTGATAAAATGAAAAAATTTATGCGATTTGTTCGGCGTTCGTAGTAAATAGAGAATGTCCGTAATGCGACGATCCTTGATCTGTCAAATAAATATCTTCGCCTTATAATTTACTATCTGTGCCCGCGACTTCGTCCGCGTGGAATAGTTATTTTGGGCATCATTGAAGCCCTCGAGGATGAATAAATTCCTCCGTTTTTTTTTTCACTAGAATAGAAATAGAATAGAATAGATTTATTTTCAAAATCGAATACAAGGTGACACTTATTGACGTCACATCACTTAAATCTAATTATAACTACTACCACTCTCAAAGCGCATGTGCAGAAGAAGCGGCGGAACCAACTACACTGTATGAATGACTTTGAATCCCCTAACGTTGATTGTCACCTTCCGAAACAGTAGAATGCTCTTTCTCTACGACAACCAAGAAATATTAATTAAAAAGAAGTACCTACTAAATAAAAAAAGAAGTACGAAGAAGAGCCGTGTGGCTCCCGGCACCAATAGAAAAAAGAATAGGACTACTCCATTTCCATTTCCCACGGATGTCGTAAAAGGCGAGTAAGGGATTGGCTTCTAAACTTGGTATTCTTCTTTTAGGTGATGGGCTAGCAACCTGTCACTATTTGATTCTCAATTCTTTCATTAAGCCAAACAGCTTAACGTGGCCTTTTAAGGCTGTTGGCTCTGTCTACCCCGCAAGGGATATAGACGTGATGATGTATATATGTATGTAAGTACTAAATACAACCTAAGCCAACATAGGTGACAGAGCAGTTGGTGAAACCATGTATTCTGCGCAGAAGTCGAAATTTTTGTGCGGCGCGTAATTGTTTGAATGGTTGAGTTACGATCTTCTATTCTATTCTAAGTTTAATTGATATTGTGAAGTTGACGTTGTTGAAGAAAATGCTGCAGTGCAGTTTGTTATCGCTTCTTCTGCACTGACGCCTTGGAAGCGGCAGTAAACTTAGTTTTAAGTAATTTATTTGACGTCAACCAATGTTGTTTAACCAAACGTTTTGACAATTATTAAGCGAATTTTGAATTTTGAATTTGCTTTTAATAACGGGTCATTTAAACCCTCAAACTGAGCTACCAAACAGAAATCGCTTACCAAGTCCAGTACAATAAAGAGGTCAGTGCCACATTGACTGTCCTTGGACAATGACGCGCCGCGGGCTGGCGGACACATACTAACATACACACGTACGACACAGCCAGCTGTTCGTTACATCGTACCTTTTCAAGCAAATACAGTATTTTCTACATGTATTTTTAGTTATTTGTCTGCGCAGAAGTCTGATTTTCGCACGCTCGTAGATACTTATAAATCGAATCAAATTTATTTGATTTGATTCAAAAAGGCATAATAATGATTCATTTTTATGGGTCACTAGGGGCCGTCCGCGCCTTTGTCCGTGTGGAATCAATCCCGCGGGAACTCCGGGATAAAAAGTAGTAGTCTTCAGCTACCTACATACCAAATTTCATCGTAATCGGCTCAGTAGTTTTTGCGTGAAAGAGTAACAAACATCTATACTGACATCCTGACGTACTCACAAACTTTCGCATTTATAATATTAGTAGGATTTCGAACTACATTTAATAATTGCCACCTCTTTTGATTTCACAACGTTGGTTGACGCCGAAATCTAAGTTTAGTGGCGGTCCAAGTGCACAAGAAGTGGTAACGAACTGCACTGCAACATTTTCTTCAACAGCGTCAACCTCACAATAATCCGAACTAAGAATTATAAATGTGGGCGAGATAATACATATTTATGATTACTTTCGGTGTCGCAATAAAAAAAAACTAGTAATTTAGACTATGTCACTTCTCGTATATTTTTATTAAGTAATAGATTCTAACATTTCACTTTTAGTGAACCAAACGGTTACAGTACAAACGCGCATTGCATCAGAAACTTATATTTACTGAATAGTTCAATACTCAATATCAGTTCCGATGCTTAGGTAATATTTACTTGATACATAACCTAGTACTTATAATCCATACAGTACTCAATATCAGTTCCGATACTTAATATTTACTTGGTACATAACTTAGTACTTATAATCCATATTAGTGCTTAGCTTAGATAGTATTTAGTTAGCAATGTGTATCTCGTTATGAAGCTCTGATATTAACAAAGTACGGTGTTTCAACGTGCTGATGTATGCAAGTTTGATTTACCTTTGAGAAACATTGAATATACAGACAGACAGACATACCGACGTATATGAAGTTGATGATCAAAGCTGGCTTGTTGAACTAGTCGGTATTCAGTACGAAACATTTAGTCATGATTTAGATTTCCTGGTAAGATCTATAGTCATATCTTTATCTCTTCTATGGGGTAGACAGAGCCAATAGTCTAGAAAATATTGATAAGCCATGGTCAGCTGTTTGACTTAATCGTAGAATTGAGATTCAAATAGTGTCAGGTTGCTAGCTTAGACTAAAAGAATCCCAAAATAAGCATTAATTCCGCCTTTCACGACATCCATGGGAAAGAGATGGAGTGGTTCTTTTCTAAATTGTCGAAAACCACGCATGAAATATGTATGTTTTAAATGTAAATGTAATAACTAAGAGTATTAAATATATCGGAGGAATAATTAAGGTGTAATTTCAGGTAGAGTCGAAATCTGATAGTTTGAGTGGTAGGTTGATAGCCCATCGCTCAAAGTAAGAACATACATAAATACATATAATCACGTCTATATCCCTTGCGGGGTAGACAGAGCCAACAGTATTGAAAAGACTGATTTGCCACGTTCAGCTATTTGGCTTAGTGATAGAATTGAGATTCAAATAGTAACAGGTTGCTACCCCGTCGCGCTTATGAAGAATCCCAAGCCTATCCCTTAGTCGCCTTTTACGACATCCATGGAAAAGAGATGGAGTGGTCCAATTTTTTTTCTAATGGAGTACCTAATGAAAGTAAGAATTCCAAGCTTATAAATAAGCCTTAAAGGCGTGATTTTATGTATGTACCTATGTATGTAAGCCTTACCCTTTATTGACTTTATGAGCATGCACACTTATTTTTTTCACGACCAAACCAGCATTAGCGCTGAATAACCCTGAATCATGAATGACCCTCCTTCAGGACCGCTGATTACAAACTTTCCAAAGTTAAAGAACACTTAGCGGCGAGCAATCTGTGAATGCGTCGTGATTGCACCCCCTTAGAGCATTCCACCCCGACTTGCTCGACCTCACGGTCACCTTGCGGGGTCGACGACTCCTCCGGACTGAGGTAAATGCAGCTGTAGAGCGCGCTTTCATACGATTTTTACGAGTATTTTGGGCACTTTTTTCACATTTTTTTTTCACATTTTCCATTATTTCTGCGCTCCTAGTAGTTGAATTTTTCAATTCGAACCAGTAGTTTGTGAGTTACTCTTCAGCTTTATAAAATTTGTATAGACTAGCTGTGCCCGCAACTCCCTCTGCGTGGAATAGTTATTTTGGGCATCATTGAAGCCCTCAAGGGCGAGTAGTAGTAGTAGAGTTTTCCCCGTTTTCTTCACATTTTCCATTATTTCTTCGCTCCTAATAGTTGAAGCGTGATGTTATATAGCCTAAAGCCTTCCTCGATAAATGGTCTATAAATGGTGGTTCAACACAAAAATATTTTTTTAATTTGTACCAGTAGTTCCTGAGATTAGCGCGTTCAAACAAACAAGCTCTTCAGCTTTATAATATTAGTAGATATAGATGTTTGTTATCGCTTCTTCTGCACTGACGCCTTGGAAGCGGCAGTAAACTTAGTTTTTAAGTAATTTATTTGAAGTCAACCAATGTTGTTAAACCATACGTTTTGACAATTATTAAGCGATATATAGTATCCTATCTATAATTATCACCTACTTATAATTATTACAAGTTCTTGGGAGATTCTTGGCCTAAAAAAAAATATAATAGTTTAGTCTCATTCGCCTTGTTATTTTTGTATGACTTTATGTTTCTACTTTAGAGATCCAAAGGTTTTAGGTATGTTATAGTTATGTTATGTTATGACCATATGTATAGGGATAGGCTTACAAACTTGGGATTCTTTTTTAGGCGATGGGCTAGCAACCTGTCACTATTTGAATCTCAATTCTATCATTAAGCCAAATAGCTGAACGTGGCCATTCAGTCCTTTCAAGACTGTTGGCTCCGTCTACCCCGCAAGGGATATAGACGTGACCATATGTATATATGTATGTATGTAGATATTCACAGATGTATGTAGATATGGCTCTGTCTGCCCCACAAGTGTTATAGACGTGACGTGACATATGTAGGTAGATATTCCCAGGTACGCTGATACATTAAGTGGCTTTAACGAAGCGGACATGACTGGTCACACAGGAGACCGCATGCGGTCTGTCTGTCACAGCAACGCCACATATACATGTATGTAGATTCACTAAATGCTAAATTAGACTTCGATTTGATCTTTAAACTATGATAACTATTTAGGTATTCATGAAAGAGATCAACTAAACGAATTGAAATTGAAATATAAGTTACATACACACATGCATACATATATGAAAAATAAATTGAAATATAAATACATATATATATGTGTATGTAACTTGTATTTAATTTTTTTTTTTATTATAACATCGTCTAATTTTAATATTCGCAAAAAAAGGTTAATTCTTGATTTTAAACTCTTTATTTTTTTTACGTTAAATTGTCTAATATGACGTGGATTTTTTCTATAATAACGGATAACGGTTCCATGGCTGACTCTTAGCAAAGAAATAAATTTACGTGTGTCACTTTCTGTGAATATTATAAAAGTCAATTAACTAATTTTTTTTTCATTAATTTCGGCAAAAAATTGGGACTCTTCTTTTAGGCGATGGGCTAGCGACCTGTCACTATTTGAATCTCAATTCTCATCATCAAGCCAAACAGCTGACCGTGGCCTATCAGTCTTTTTCAAAACTGTTGGCTCTGTCTACCCCGCACGGGATATAGACGTGACTATATGTATGTACGTATGTTATATGTATGTATGTACGTAAAACTTTGCACGCGCTCCATAACACACGATTTTTACTCTATATATATAGTTAGTACTAGGTACATAGAGGTCGTGTTCTAGAGTCAACGCTCTGACAGTAGGACAAACACATACCTCCCTAACCTTTGTCCCATTTGTCTGTCCAGAATCGACTCGAACCGCCGCCAGAGGTCGCTAAACTCGATGAAATTATCGAAATAGAAACTAGATCGGTCTATCTTTAAATAGTTCTGAAAAAAATAACTTGGAACGAAGTCACTTATAGGTACGTAAGTTATTACGGACTAGAGGCCGCCCGCGACTTCGTCCGCATGGAAACCCTATCAATCCCGCGGGAACTCTGGGATAAAAAGTAGCCTATATGTTATTCTGGGTCTTCAGCTACCTACATATTAAATTTCATGGTAATCGGTTCAGTAGTTTTTGCGTGAAAGAGTAACAAACATCCATACATCCATACAAACTTTCGCCTTTATAATAGTAGTAGGATTTATTGGTAGTGTTTTTGATGATTTAATAATAGTTTTCTTCCAGTCACGCCAAATGCATGGTGATTTAGTGATTCACCCGCACACGTATCGCGTCTTAATGTCTTACGGATAAGACAGAGCTGATGGTTACAAAACTTTAAAAGCAACTTCGATCTGGTGGCTTGATAACGGAAGAACGTGACGGTAATAATCCAAAGTTTATAAAGCCTTTCTCATGCCATGAGTACTTTTACAATCTGCCCTGATAAGCATCCGATAAACAGTTTTTCATTGCCACCAAATCAACGTTTTGCTACAATTTATGAAAAATAAAACAGAAAACATAACAGTATTTCCATGGACAAGTCAAACTAAATCCTTGGACAATATTTTCATTGCAAACATTGATCCTACGGGTCAAAAGATTACACTATGACAATAAAAATGACTACAAAGTGGATTAATGTTGAAAATAAAAATACACCTTCAATATTCTAGCGTTTGCTGTCCGAGCGACATCGGGAAACGGCCAAGTGCGAGTCGGAATTCTCTAAATTTTATTTACACTTTTTTGCTATTGTATTCTTTACTATCTTCAACTTACATATATAAATCATGTCTTTCTCCCGGAGGGGTAGGCAGCGACTACTTCTTTTCACATGCCACGATCCGTGAATACATCTTTCGCTTCATACACATTCATAATAACACATTAAATATCATCATTGTTCAAAATAATTTACAATGTGCTGCAATAATTATTTAAATGTCTGAATTTAAATAATTATTGCTGATTTAAATGTAAGTTCTAATGTAACTTGTAACAACATTAAAATCTACAACAGACATTAAAATAATTACATCTTAAGAACGAATTTTACATAAGTATACATTTGGTGGGTTTGAACAATATTAATACAATACTTTAAAAATAATTACGTGTATACATACATATAATCACGTCTATATATCCCTTGCAGGGTAGATAGAGCCAACAGTCTTGTAAAGACTGATAGGCCACGTTCAGCTATTTGGCTTCATGATAGAATTGAGAATCGAATAGGGACAGGTTGCTAGCCCATCGCCTTAAAGAAGAATCCCAGGTTTATAAGCCTACCCCTTAGTCGCCTTTTACGACATCCATGGGAGAGAGATGGAGTGTCGTATTCTTTTTTCGCCAGGATCCACACGACACGGTAGATATAATTATGAAGAAAATGCTGCAGTGCAGTTTGTTACCGCTTCTTCTGCACTGACGCCTTGGAAGCGGCAGTAAACTTAGTTTTAATTAATTTATTTGACGTCAACCAATGTTGTTATACCATACGTTTTGACAATTATTAAGCGATATATAGTATCCTATAGTAATGAATAAAAAAATTTGAATTTTTTGAATTATGATTAAGTTATGTTGACGTCATTAAAAGTTACGATCTAGTTGTAATACTTTTAATAGTCGGACTTAACTCACCACTGTTTCAGAAACTATCAGTTCAGATAACTATTGAACATCAGTTTAAGTTAACTATAAGGTAACTATTGAACATCACTTTATTTGCAACTCCGTGTCGGATAGATCAGAATGGTGTAGTTGGACTAACAAACTAACTAACCACAACTCTGATTTGAGCATTGAGAAATGCAGTTACGGCGAGAAATGGCGCCGCAAAATCACATTACGGCCACAGGACGATGGCATAGTAACATACTTAAGTACTTAAGACCTAATACTGATTAAGCTAGATCGAAATACGATTGTGCTGTAACAATGTTCTAGATAGATTTAGTATTAATTGGATCTGGAAGCTTTCCTTTCGGTATGTCTATTTGTTTTGCCGTGTGGTTCCCGGTAACAATATTAAAAACAATAGGACCACACCATCTCTTTCCCATGGATATCGTAAAAGGCTACTAAGGGATATGTTTATAAACTTGAAAAATAATAGGACCACACCATCTCTTTCCCATTGATGTCGTACAAGGCGACTAAGGTATAGGCTTATAAACTTAATATTATTCTTTTAGACGATGGGCTAGCAACCTGTCACTATTTGAATCTCAATTTTATCTTAAAACCAAATAGCTGAACGTTGCCTATCAGTCTTTTCTAGACTTGGTAACGTTTAGCTTGGCTCTGCAACCTGTCATTATTTAAATCTCAATTGTATCATTAAGCTGATCTTGACCTTTTAGTATTTTGAAAACTGTTTGCTCTGTCTATTTGGCAAGGGATATAGCCTGTATGTATGTAATAATGTTTTAAAAATATCCAGAACTTTATCCGCTACACATTTACATTTACCTAATAAACAGGCAAAGCCTCTTTACAAGGTTTCATTGGAACTCAGCGCATCGCTTAACTTCATCACACACATGCATAATTAAGCTGAAAGGCAGCTCTTTTTATCACAAATTTTTAATTCCATTCCATTGCATCTGCTCGCGTGAAAAGAAGGAAGAGTAGATAACGCAACGAAGATAACATACATTCATATAATCACGACTATATCCCTTGTGGGTTAGACAGAGCCCAAAAGACTAAAAAGCCACGTTAAACTGTTTGGCTTAATGATAAAATTGAGATTCAAATAGTGACAGGTCGCTAGCCCATCGCATGAAAGAAGAATCCCAAGTATATAAGCCTATCCCTTGGTCACCTTTTACCGCATCCATGGGAAAGAGATGGAGTGGTCCTATTCTTTTTTCTATTATTACCACCACACGGCGGTGAAGACACAACAAACAAATAAACTTACTTTCACATTTATAATGTTAGTTACGATTCCGCATTGAAATCGTAACAAAAATTCTAGACAAACTGTCGAATATAAAAAAATAAGTATGGAATCATTATGGCAGTTAAAAACTATGATTAATCTTTACCAATATTATAAAGCTGAAGAGTTT